>NC_132926.1:49733550-50376681 GCF_047675955.1 Chlorocebus sabaeus
TCCAGGGGACAAGGTAATAGGGGATGGGAGGTCACTCTTGGCATAGAGGGATGTGCCACCCCCATGCCTCCCTGTAGTAAAGGGAGTAATGGGAAAGACAATAACAGTGTGTGGAGTGCTCACTGAGTGCCATGTATTATCTCAGGGGATCTCAGGGTTGCCATGTGACATGGGTACTCTTTTTATCCTCGTTTTACAAATGAGGAAATGAAGACACAGAGCAATAAAGCAACCAGCCCAAGTTCTCCTAGTGAATTGGTAAAAAACAAAACAAAACAAAACAAAAAATGCTTAATCATTGATTCAACTGACATTGAGCACCTGCTCCAGGCCAGGCTCTGTGTGGGGCACAAGAAAGACAAGGTCCCGGCCCTCACAAAGCTCAAGGTCAAGCATACTTTACAGGACAGATGTGCACAAGTGCATGCATGAGACCAGCAGCCCTGGGTGGAGTGGGCCCTGTTCTGGACCACTTCACCCTTGCTCTTTGACTAGAGAGGAAAGAGGCACCCCCTCCTCACCACCCTCCAGCAGAAGGACAGAGTTCTAAAACTTGAATAATCTGTATAATCACATTTTAGATGACTTGTGTTTGCATAGTGCTAGGCACGCAGTGGGCACGCAATTAGCAAATTGTTGAATGAATATTGAACAATTAATTAGGAGTCATAGAAAATCAGCCTGGAAAATGTGGTTCTTGGGCTGAGGAGTATCACACACTGCACTTGGAAAATCACCCTCAGCCTTGAACTAACTCTCCAAGTAGCCGAAGTCCGGCAGTTTTAGCTTTTACCAGAGCTATAAAGGACCATAAAGATAAGTGAACCCCATCTGACCTGCACGGAACTGAGAACGCTGGAAGGTGGACTGGTGTTCAGCAAAGAACACAGGCTTTCTCAGGGTCTGCAACTTTGGACAGTGTGATGTTGGGCAATCCATTCACCTCTATTAGCCTGCTTCTTCACCTTCAAAAAGATGACAATAATACCTGCTCCTGGGTTTGCTGTGTGCATTGGATGGGAAATGTCAGTGGGGCATCAGACACATTACAGGCCTCATTAAATGGTAGTTCCCCTTCTACCAGCCTCATACTAGTAGAGTATTTTATTTGTCCTGAGCAAAATCATGACTTGGAACACATGGGTGAATAAGCAAAGCGGGTTACACTTAAATCTGACTAAGAGAAAGAAATTCGAAGAAATAAAAATTATTCCAGCCCATTACTAAAAGCTAGAAAAGCTCTTGTAAAAGGGATTTTATGAATGGAATTCAATCCCAGAGATGACTGTAAGTGAAAAATTAGCAATGGTCCTTTTAAGAATAAAAAATTGATTTCTATAGTATCCTCTCATAGTTATCCTTTATTCCAGAGAAAAGTAAGAAGTAGTAGTTAATAATGGACTACACATCCACCCCAGTTCTATCTTTGTCACTTGATTTTGACTTAAAGCTGGGAATTCCTTGACCATCTGAAAAAACAAAACAAAGGAAAAAAAAAAAAACAAACCTGGTTAGTTAATTACTTTTTTGTAACAACTTTATTGAGATATAATTTATACACTATAACATTTACTCTTATAAAGTATACAATTCAGTCATTTTTAGTATATTCACAGACTTGTGCAACCATCAGCAATGATCTGATTTTAGAATTTTCGTCACCCTTGAAAGAAAACCCATACCTGTTAGCAGTCACTCCTCATTCTCTTCTTCTTCTAGCCCCTGGAAACCACTAATCTACTTTCTGTCTCTATGAATTTGCCTATTCTGGACATTTCATATAAATGGAATCATACAATATATAGTCTTTTGTGACTGGTTTCTTTTACTTAGCTTATTTTCTAAGTCCATCTGTGTCATTGTGCAGTGTATCAGTACTTCATTACTTTTTATGGTTTAATAATATTCCATGGTTTGGGCTGGGTGCGGTGGATCACACCTGCAATCCCAGCACTTTGGGAGGCCAAGGTGGGTGAATCACCTGAGGTCAGGAGTTCAAGACCAGCCTGGGTAACATGGTGAAACCCTGTCTCTACTAAAAATGCAAAAATTAGCTGGGCACGGTAGCATGTGCCTGTGATCCTAGCTACTTGGGAGGCTGAGGCAGGAGAGTTGCTTGAGCCCAGGAGGTGGAGGTTGCACTGAGCTGAGATCACACCACTGCACTCCAGCCTAGGCAACAGAGCAAGACTCTGTCTCAACAACAACAACCATATATATATATATGTTATTTCACGGTTTGGGTCTACCACATTTTCAATGATCCATTCATCAGTTGATAAGTATTTGGGTTGTTTCTACTTTTTGGCTACTATGAATAATGCTGCTGTGAACATTCACATACAACTTTTTGTGTGTACATATTTTCATTGCTTTGGCGTATATACATAGCAGTGAAATTGTTGGGTCATATGGTAAGTATATACTTAACCTTTTGCAGAACTCCTAATCTGCTTTCCAAAGTGGCTACACCATTTTACAATCCCAATAGCAATGAATGAGGGTTTCAATTTCTCCACATTCCTACCAGTACTTGTTATTGTATGTCTTTAATTTTCGTCATCGTAGTGGGTGTAAAGAGGTATCTCATTGTGGTTTTGATTGCATTTCTCTAATTACTAATATTGAACATCTTTTGCATTGACTCTATTGATCAATTTGGAGAGCACTGCCATACTAACAATCAGTCTTCTGCTCCATGAACAGAACATGGGATGCTCTTCCACAGTTTTTTTTTTTTGTTTTTTTGGAGATGGAGTCTTGCTCTGTGGCCCAGGCTGGAGTGCAGTGATCTCAGCTCACTGCAAACTCCACCTCCCAGGTTCATGCCATTCTCCTGCCTCAGCCTCCCGAGTAGCTGGAACTACAGGCACCCGCCACCACGCCCGGCTAATTTTTTGTATTTTTTGGTAGAGATGGGTTTCACCATGTTAGCCAGGATGGTCTCGATCTCCTGACTTCGTGATCCACCAGCCTCGGCCTCCCAAAGTGCTGGGATTACAGGCATGAGCCACCACGCCTGGCCGCTTTCCCACTTTTTAAGGGCTTCTGAAATCTCTTTCAATGACATTTTATAGTTTTTAAAGTATACATTTTGCAAATTTTTGGTTAAATTTATTCCTGAAGTGCCTCCTTTAATATTTTTTGTAAGACATCACTGCTAGAAACAATTCTCTCGAGTTTTGTGTGTTTTTGAATTTTTTTTATCTCATTTTTGAAAGACAGTTTTGTTGGATGCATGATTCTTGGTTGATAGTTTATTTTTCCTTCAGCACTTAGAATATGCCACTCCACTGCCTTCTGTCCTTTATTGTTTCTGATGAGAAGTCAAACGTTGATCTTACTGGAGTTCTCTTGTATGTACCTAGTCAAATATTTGCTGCTTTCAAAATTTTCCCTTTGTTTTTGTCCTTTTTTTTTTTTTTTTGAGCAGTTTTACCATGATGTATCAGGGTGTGGATCTCTTTGTGATTATTCTATTTGGAGTTTGTTGAGCTTCTGAAATGTGTAGATTAATGTTTTCCATGAAATTTGGGAAGTTTTCAGTCATTATTTCTTTGAGCATTTTTTTCTGACCTTTTCTCTCTCTCTCCTCTCTGAGTATTTCTATTATGCATATATTGCTATATTTAATGGTGTTCCTCATTTCTCTGAGACTCTATACATTTTCTTCATTCCCTTTTCCTCTGTTTTTTGGATTGCATAATTTCCAATCCTCTGTCTTCAAGTTTGCTGATTCTTTCTTTTGCCTGTTCAAATCTTCTGTTAAGGCCCTTGAGTTACTTTTTAATTTCAATTATTGTACATTTTTACTCCAGAATTTCTATTCAGTTCTTTTGTTTGTTTGTTTGTTTAAGAGACAAGGTTTCTTTCTGTTGCCCAGGCTGGGGTTGAACTCCTGGGCTTAAGCAATCCTCCTACCTCAGCCTCCTGAGTAACTGGGACTATAGGCACATGCCATCATGTCTGTCTCAGCTTTGAAAATATAAATGTAATTTTTCTCTCTTTATTGCTATTCTCTATTTGATGCAATATTATCATCATACTTTTAAAAGCATGACTTCCTTTCATTCTTTGAACATATTTATAATGGTTGCTTTAAAGTCTGTTAAAATCTGACATGTGGACCCTCTCAGGTAGTTACTGTTGCCCACATTTTCCCCTCATGTATAGGTCATATTTTTCTGTTTCTCTGCATATCTTGTAATTTTTTTGTTAAAAACTGGACATTTTAAATAATATCTTGTAGAAATTAGGTACCGTCACATTCTTCCACCCCCATTTCCCTGATCTTTCTTCTTCTTTTTTTTTTTTTCTGAGATGAAGTCACATTCTATTGCCCAAGCTAGAGTATAGTGGCATGATATCGGTTCACTGCAACCTCCACCTCCTGGGTTCAAGCAATTCTCCTGCCTCGGCCTCCTGAGTAGCTGGGATTACAGGCACCTGCCACCACGCCCAGCTAATTTTTGTATTTTTAGTAGAGATGGGGTTTCCCCGTGTTAGCCAGGCTGGTCTCGAACTCTGGCCTCAGATGATCCACCTGCCTTGGCCTCCCAAAGTGCTAGGATTACAGGTGTGAGTCAGTGAGCCACCCAGCCCAGCCTGATCTTTCTGTTAAGCTGTCTGTCTCTGCTGGTATCACACCCAGCTGTTAGCTTCACTAATTGCTAGCCAATTGCCTTATTCATTTCAATAATGCCCGGGGGGGGGCATATATTGTCCCACAGTCTAATCCAATTGACGTCAAGCCCCTTTACAGTGGTAGTTTTTGAGGCAAGTCTATAAGGTTTGAAGGGCTGCTCTTAGCGGTCTCTTTCTCGTTTTGTTTGTTTGTTTTCTGTTTTTTGCTGGTAAATTAGCTGCATTATGGGTTCACTTATTGCTCTAATGGAGTTACCAGAATCCTCTTAGTTGCTTACCACTAAATTCTCCATTGTTCTTGAGAGCAATCTTAGGCTGTCCTTTCACACACTCTATTTCAAATAAAGTTCGTTCCTGTGGGGACAGCTTTAGAACTCCGTTCTTTTGGAGTAGCTCTCTCTTCTGGGCAAAATCTCTGAGTTTCTGTTGTAGAGAAGTAGGAAGGGAAAGTGGCCCGTTTATCTCAGAATGACAACCCTACGTTATGAGTAGGACACTGAGTGGAAGTGGGAGCTTGGTGTTGAACCTCTGCCCTATGAATGACCTGGGATAAGGGCAATCAAGACTCTAATATTCTCAACTTGTGGCACCTGGATTAGAGTCTCTACTATACGAATAGGGGGTGGGTGGAGGATGGGAACCTATGATCCCCTGGTTGCACTCACGAGGATTTTTGCTTCTGTGGTTTGGAGTTAAGAGAATACAGGGATGGGGTGGGGGATGGGCACTGGTTGTCCCTCTTAGTGGGATGCTGTAGCCCTTCACTGGAAGCTGATGGGAGAGAGAACTCTATTTTCTTGGCCATACCCACCTAGGGTGGAACTTCCATTTTTCTTGTGCTGGGAGGAAGGGGAAGGGGAAAGGGGAAAGGAAGGGGTTGTGACTCAAATATCATAGACTTCCACTGTTCTTGCAAGGTATAGTCGACTTTCTTGAATAAATGTATGCCCTTAGGACAACTTCTAGAGACTGTAAATGTGTGTGTGTGTGTGTGTGTGTGTGTGTGTGTGTGTGTGTGTATTTTCACCAGCTATGGCTGTTTCACTGGGGAGCTGGTCTATGGCGCTGGCGCTCCTCACACTGCTATCTTCTAAGTCTGAGAATCTTTTCATGTGCTGATTGATTTGTATTTCTTTGGGAAAGTGTCTATTCTCCAAAATGGGCAAATGATTTAATCCATTTTTAAATCAGGTTGTCTTTTTTATTGCTGAGTTGTAAGAGTTCTTTTTATATTCTACATACAAATCCTTTATCAGATATATGATTTGCCATTATTTTCTCCCATTTTGTGGTTTATCTAATTCTTCTACTCATATTTTCACTTACAAATAACTAAGACAGAAGGCTGCTAAACCTTAAAATGTTCTCAGTATCTTTCTTTCTTTAGATTAGAGGTAAAGAAAAAGCTACTACAGATGGAAAAGCCTAACTGACAAGTTCTGTGATCATTGGAGGCTAAACCAATGCAGAACCACCAGTGAGTTTGAGTGGGAAGATAAGGATGGGAGTGGAGGGGCTGTGGGAGGGAGAAGGGTCACTCAGGGATGTGGCTGTGCCCCTTGCATCCTGACAATGGATCCACCACTGCTCTACCAGTCTGTATTAGGGAAACATGAGCAAATGGCATCGTGTCTGTGCCAGTCACCAAGCACTGAGGAGAAGCTCTGGAAGGTGCTGCCTGAACCTGCCCTCTAGTCTTGCAAACGCTGAGGAGGAGCCACCAGCCTTGGACTATCTGTACTTCTTGCTAGAGCATGTGGGTCATTCCAGCCCTTCCCCAGAATGTCCATTCTCTCCACACCTTCTCCATTCCAAATGGGGATCCTTTGCCTCTCTTTTAGACTCCAGAGACATGCATAAAACCACAACACAGCTTTAGAAAACAAGGCAGACCTGTATTAGCCTAACACCTAAATTGAATGCAGCCTGCCATAAAGGAGGAATTACAGTCCTTCTAGAGGCCCAAGGTACCTGCAGCTCCCCATGACCAGTCCTGCCAAAGCCTTGTTTTTGTCAAAATGCCACCTTGGACTCTGCCTGAGAGTTCTGCTGCCCACCAAGAGGGATGGACAAAGTCTGTTTATCCAGAAACTTGGCAGGAGGTGTGGGTGAAGCAGCCTCTGAACAAAAGCATATTCTGAGATCCTGGTGGCTGTTGTCAGAGGAACACAGCAGAGAGGCAAACAGTTTGGGGTGAGGCAGCTGATAAACAAACAGGGAAGCACATTCAGGCCAGAGCAAGGGGAAGCCCCTGAGTCTCCTCTATCTGCTCTCTGGCAAGATCTACTTTCTGAAGCATTGACTGGAAATAGAAGTCTCGCTGGGCTGGCTGGAGCCAGAGGCCCCCACACCTTATCCCTTTTGGAATCTGCCAGAGGACAGTTCCAAGTATGGACTTGGATGATTAACTTGGTTAATATTCAGGCTATCTTGACAGTCTCCATGACTGCAAGCAATGTCCCAGGGCAGCCTGCAGGCCTGGTAGAAACAAACTCCACAAACCTGCCTATCACGAAAGGTTTTCCCCTTTTGTCCAGGCCTACCCAGACCCCAAGGGAGGTGCATCCTTGAGAGCCGCTAAGTGGCTAAGTGAAGTCCCACATAGTGGCAGCCACACGTGAGGGTTAGTCTGTTTCATATTCCCTTGCTTGCTGTTCTCAATGCCTCCCAGAAGCTCCCTGTTAGCAGGGGAAGAGGCCCTATCTTCCTCCACATAACCTGGCTCGCCTCTGGGCTATGGGTGGGGAATCAGTAAGTCCTACTGCTGTTCAGGCCCTGACCCCAGTTCCCAGGAAAGCACAAGGCTAGTGCCACCAGAGGTCCAGGCCCTTTGCTGGAGGCTCCATAGCCCCACTACCAGTGGGCTACCAGCAGCTCCACTCATGGGCTCCTACAGGGTGCAGCCCAGCTGCCGAAGAGGACAGGAGGCTCTACGGTGTGGCAGCAGCCCCGTCTTAGATCACTGGTGGCCTGCAAAGAAGGCTGGTCCTTAATATACAAGGTTCCCCCAGGGCCTCTGGAGCACAAGACCTGGCAGAAGTGGTATCCAGCTTAGAGGTGATTGCCTCAGTTTTCCTAGCCCATGGACTGATGGGAAGGTCAATATCCTAATGATGTTCCATGGAAGAAGAGGACAAGCTTGAGGCAAAGGCCAGCCCATGCTTAGCCCCTGGCCACCAGCCAGGATTACCTCTGCTGCTTGCCCTGTGGCCCTGCAGATGAACTTAGGCCCTCTCCAGAGCAGGGCATTTGTTGCCCTTCCTGCTCCTTTAGCCTCAGGGCAGGAGGCTGCTGGGCTTCCTCACACGCAGGGCCTCTTCTCTCTGAGGTCTTGGCCCTGAGGGCTATATATGAAGGGCCATGCCCATGGAGACTGAGATCTGACCCCTGCAGTAGGTCTCAGGGACGAAGACCCCAGCATCAGACACTCTGGGTTGCTTGGGGCCCCTCTTTCCCCAACAGAAGCTTCAGTCCCAACCCAGGTCGCACCAGTCCCTGCTTGTGTTCCTGCTCAACTGCTGCCCAATAGAAAACTTAGCAACGAGCTATGACTGGCACTCCTCCCGCAGGGGCAAACACAGACGCCTCTAGCCCTGACTCCAGAGACAGACAAAGGCCCTTACCCTGGATATCTACATTCTTTATCCTTAAAGTGAAAAAAACTTGGTTTGAGCTAGAATAACTGGAGCAACAAAATAAAGACCGATAGCATTAGTTTATAACTGATGAAATAAAATAAGTATGTATGAACCTGTACTGATATAAGTTAACAATTGCGTACATTAATAAATAGATGTGGAGGGGAAGCTCTTCTTCTTGGAAGAGTTCCAGTTAATAAATGTTGAAGGAATCAGAAAATGCAAAATCATCACTAGGCAAACTGCAGTAATAGTTGTTTCAGTCAAGGCCTAGTGATGAATGCTAAAATCAGTGGATAGAAATTTGAGGAGACACAGGATTTTGTATAATCTCGAAGTACCTCCCTTAAGATATTTATTAGTGACAGAGGAAAAAATAGTACCTTTACAGCAGAGAAATTCCATAGACACCAACTTGACAAATGATCAAGGTTAATATCACCAGTAATAAGACACATCAGCATCATGTACCCACTGGCACGATGCCCAGAGAATGCATCACTTCTATGGTATCATTACCAAAAAGTGTATAACGCAATCTAATTGTGAGAAAAATCATGCCAACCCAAACTGAGGAGCATTCATCAAAATACTCAGAAAAATGTCAAGATCATGAAAGATAAGGAAAGACTGAGGAACAGTCACAGATTGGAGACTGAGACATGACAACTAAATACAACATGGGATTTTGGATGGGATCCTACAATAGAAAAAGGGCAGTAGTAGAAAAACTGGTGAAATTCAAACAAAGTCTGTAGTCCAATTATTACTATTGTAACTAATGTTAATTTCCTGGTTTGGATAAATGCATAATGCGTATTTAAATTGTTAACATCAGAGAAAGCTGGATAAAGGGTATATATGAAATCTCTGTACTATTTTCAAACTTCTCTCTAAATCTAAAGTTATTTCAAAATAAAGTTAAAAAATAATGGCCAGGTGCGGTGGCTCACGCCTGTAATCCCAGCACTTTGGGAGGCAGAGGTGGGTGGATCGCTTTAGGTCAGGAGTTAGAGACCAGCCTGGCCAACATGGTGAAACCCCATCTCTACTAAAAATACAAAATCAAACAAACAAACAAACAAACAAACAAAGAACTAGCCGGGCATGGTGGTGAGCCCCTGTAATCCCAGCTACTTGGGAGGCTGAGGCAGGAGAATTGCTTGAACCCGGGAGGCAAAGGTTGCAGTGAGCCAAGACGGCACCATTGCACTCCTCCACCGCGGGCAACAAGAATGAAACTCATCTAAAAAAATAATAATAATAATAATAATAATAATAATAATAATAATAATAATTTGACTCTTAGTAACTGCACAGGATGAAAAACTTGGACTTCACAATCAACCCCTGAAGAAGGAAACTACCTTATACACATGCACACACACAGACGAATGCACTCATGCAAACCCCAACTCAGACACCTTATTGCTACCTCCTGGCATACTATGAAAGGCATTTCTACAGCAGAGCATGCCATCCTTGGTTCCTGGCTAACCCTGTCTGCCTGTGAAGAGGTGTTGGGGGGCAGTTCAGGCAGACTTGTCTGTCCCTAAGGATATGCCCATTGGGAGATCCTGGCACGGCGGTGGAAGGCAGAGACACAATCTGAGGACAGTCCCACTACCTGTGTTGTGCCAATTGGGATGCAGAGAACCTGCTCAGGGGCCCTGGGCTTGACCCTGTCCACTGGCACTGGCCAAGTCAGTATGGGTTTGGACTTGTGTTCTGTTCTCTGAGCCTTGGAACTGCCACTGTGGGGAGAGGGGCTTGGCCTCCAGCAAGTCCCATCACCTGTTACAGAGGCCACAACCTGGACTTTAGAACAGCTCCCACCATGCCCACTGTGCCCAGCCAGTGCAGAAGGCAAAGAGGGTGCTGAGGTCCTGCCCTTACCACTCCTTACTACCCACCTAGGAAGCCCATTTGCTGGTGCCATACTCTGTGCTGGCCACCGCCAGATGGGGCGTGGGGCATTCTCTCACTGAGTCCTCCCAACAACTCAGCTAAGGCGGCTTCGCTTATTATCCCCGTTTTGAAAACTGAGATAAAGTACACATAATATACAATTTACCATCTTAGCCATTTTTAAGTGTACAGTTCAGAAGCGTTCGCACTGTTGTGCAATCAATCTCCAACACTATTTTCATCTCACAAAACTGAAACTCTATACCCACGAAACAACTCCCTACTCCTTCCTTCTTCCAGTCCCTGGCAACCACCATTTACTTTCTGTTTCTGTGAGTGTGACTGCTCTTGAAGTGAAATCAGACAATAGTTTGGCTTATTTCACTAAGTGTAGTCTCCTCAAGGTTCATCCATGTTGTAGCATGTATCAGAATTTCCTTCCTTTTTAAAGCTGAATAATCGTCCTTTGTGCGCATATACCACATTATGTTTATCCATTTGTCTGTGGAAGGACACTTGGGTTGCTTTCACCTTTTGACTATTGTGAATAATGCTACCATAGACATGGTGCGCAAATGTCTCTTTGAGGCCCTGTTTCCATTATTTTGGACATATATCCAAAATTAGTTTTTTAATTTTTAATTTTTTTAGGGACCACCATATTATTTTCCGTAGTGGCTGCACCATTTTACACTCCCACTAGGAATGAACAAGGGTTCCAATTTCTCTACATCCTCACTAACACTTGTTATTTTCTGTGTTTAAAAAAACAACAACAACAACACTTTTTTAGAGGTGGGGTCACCCAGGCTGGAGTGCAGAGGTATGGTCATAGCTCACTGCAACCTCGAACTCTTGGGCCCAGGTGATCCTCCTGCCCCAGCCTCCTGAGAAGCTGGAACTACAGTCGCATGCCCTCATGCCTGGCTAATTTTTTTTTTTTTTTTTTAGAGATGGGGTCTTGCTATGTTGCCCAGGGCTGTCTTGAACTCCTGGCCTCAAGCAATCCTCCTGCCTTGGCTTCCCAAAGTGGATTTCTGGTGTTTTTTTTTTCTTTTTGTTTGTTTGTTTATTTTGTAGTAGCTATCTTAAAGGGTACAAAGTGGTACCTCATTATGGTTTTCATTCGCATTTCCCTATAGCGATGAGTGATGTTGAGCCTCTTTTCATCTGCTTGTACCCCTGATTTATAGACATGGAAACTGAGGTTTTCATCAGTGAAGTAACCTGCCTGGAGTCAGCCAGGTGGTTGGCAGTGGAGTCAAAACTGGCCCTCTATTGAGTCTGACTCCAGAACTCTGTGTGCCGCCGCTCCTCTGGGCAGAGCCATTCATCCATCCTGCTCACCCTGGTACTTGCTTCCTTCCCCCCTCCTCCCAACCACCAGAGCCCACAGAGCCCAGTTTTTTTTTTTTTTTTTTTTTTGAGACAGAGTCTGGCTCTGTCACCCAGGCTGGAGTGCTGTGGTGCGATCTCAGCTCACTGCAACCTCTGCCTCCCAGGTTCAAGTGATTCTCCTGCCTCAGCCTCCCGAGTAGCTGGGACTGCAGGGGTGCACCACCACTCCCAGATAATTTTTGTATTTTTAGTAAAGACAGGATTTCACCATGTTGGCCAGGCTAGTCTCAAACTCCTGACCTCAAGTAATCTGCTCGTCTCGGCCTCCCAAAGTACTGGGATTACAGGCATGAGCCACTGCGCCCGCCCCCTAGTTGCTTTTTATTTTACTCCCACCACTCAAAAAGGAAGCCAGGAAGGGAAAAGCTGCCGAAAAAAGCAAATCCTGGTGCATGCGTGTGAATGTGTGATGATGCACATCCTTAGAGGTCCCTGTGAACAGGGCACAACATGGGTAGCTATGGACTTGGAGGCCAGCAGATACCCACCCCTCACACCCTACAGTGAACAAAACCAGTGAGCAATGGAAAAGCAGACAGGTCAGCCCAGCTGCCAGGGAAGGCTGCCGCTTGTGGACCCAGCCTCCATAACAGGCACTGATAACACTTTCAGGAATCGACGTGGGATGGGCTGGCCCCAGTCTTAGCTGCTCCCAGGCCATGCTGTGGGCAGGGAGTGGGCAAGCACTACAGCCCTTGCTAGGGAAGCAAAGCCAGAGAGGCATGGCCACCTTAGGGCCCAGGGTAGGTATGGTGCCAGTGCTGGGGGGTCCAAAGGCAGTCCCTGGGCTGAGCCCACTTCCCACAGGTATCACAGATTCCACAGCCACCACGCCTAGCTGGCCACCATTCTCTTGCAGAGGAGAGTTTCACAACTTCCTCACTGGTCTTGTTTATCATAGCAGCTAGAGTGAGCTCTTTCCAAAAGCACGAACCTGGCCTTAGAATGCTTACTATTTCCTCACTGTCCTCCGAATAAAGTCAGCTCTTCAGTATATGTAGAAGGCCACTATGAACTAGTCCCTGTGGCCATTTCTAGTCTTATCTGTCGTATCTGTCATCCCTGGAGTTCCAGCCACTCTGATGTATGAGAATTCCATTCCCTGAATTTCCCATATTCTTGCCTAGACAGGCCTTGCTCACATTTTTGGACTCAGCTAAAATCGTATCACCCCTTCTTAGAGTATTTCCTCTGCTTATTGTCCCACAGAGAGGGTGATTTATTTATCCCAGGTCATATAGCAAGCAAGGCAGGACTTGAATTTGGGTTCCAGAACCCTATTGCTAACCAGGGTTAATGTTAGCCTTCTCAGTAACACAGCCAGTGTGTCCCATGGGCATCTGAAGGCAGGCTCCACACCCCAGATATCCACACCTTAGTGCCCAGCACAAGGCCAGACACAATGTCTGATGACTGCTATACTGTGCTGAGGGAAAGGGATAAGGGACTAGCAGAGGCCACTCAGGTTTTTCTTGGGAGGAGCACAAGGCGGAGGAGGGACTTAGCAGCAGGGAAATCCTGCCTGCCTGACCAATAGCAGGCAATGGCTCCATGAGGATGCTCTCCTCAGAAGGAAGGTGTTTCCTGGACCCAGGTCCTTACCAGATGTGAAGCAGGAGAAGCAGGGAAGTGTGTGTACATCCTCATTCCTGGAGCTTAGAAAACCTGCCACTAACCACGCAGGGTACTGAGGGGCTACAGCCCCTGCCTGCCAACTGACCCTGTGCTCAGAGAGGTCCCTGAGTGCCAGGGCTTCCAGCTGGGGTTTCGCCTTCTCTGTTTCCTTGCACCCAATGAGCCTCGGGAGGTCATCTGCTGTCTTAGAGAAACTGGGGCCTCAGGACAGGACCCCAAACCTCACAAGTATGTGGTACAGCAGTACACCTCCTGATGCCTCCAGAAGTCTATGGCCAATGAACAGACAAGATTTGGCCCCGCCCTGCCCAGTAACAAGGTCCCTCACACCCCTCCTCCCATGCCTGGCAGGAAGGTGACTCAAGCAGTGCGTCTGGGTAGCCTGGGGCTGCGCTTCCCCCAAGGCCACATCTAGGTTCTTGGGGAACTTCATTTGTTGTGAAAATCGGAAATGAAAAGACAGTTGGTGACAAACTCCCTTCTCCATCACCTCCTTATTGGACAGAAACGACCCAGGAATGCGCCTCATGTGAGTCCTATTCTTTCTTGGGGTGCACACCCGCTGCTGGAAGTATGAACAGCAGGTTTGAAGGGGAGGGGAGCGCTGACCCGGGCAGTGCGCAGGGAGTCTCAAGGGGGGCTGACGCAGAGGGAGGGTCAGGCACTCCCGGGTCCCCGGTCTCGGCCTGGCACCCACCTCAGTCACGACGGTGGACCAGTAGACGTCTTGGCTGAACTCCCAGCCATCCAGGCAGCTCTCCTGCTCCAGCTGTCCCAGGTCCACGTCGCGCCCCGGCTCTAGCCCGAGCGCCGAGAAGTTGGCGATGGTGGCGAGCCGGTAGCGGCGGCAGCTGTGGAGCACCTCGCGGCCGTCCCGCAGCCGCAGCGGCACACTGTTGTTGCGCCAGGCGCTGCTCAGGTTCGCGGCGTCAGGCACCCGGCAGCGGTGCTCTGGGGTCCCCGCCAGGAACACGACTGACATACCATTGAAGCCATTGGGGATGATGCTGGCGCTGAGCAGGAAGAAGATGAGCCGCTGGAAGGGCCCCCACTCGCCCAGGAAGGCGATCGCCTCGTCGTAGTCCCGCATGCTTCCCACTGCCGCTCCGAAACTTGCAACTACGGATGATGAGAGCGTTCTCGGGACAGTGTCGCGTAGCTGGGGGCTCCCCAAGGATGTCAGAACGTTCCCGGGGACAGGCAGGCTGTTGGAAATTGGGGCGCGCAGCCGGGGACCGGTCCTGGGAAACAGGCTGAGGGCGCTGGAGCGTTCCGGGAGCGGAGCTTGATGCCACTGTACACTTGGGACCGCACCCCCATCCCTGGCCCGGCGCTGGGAAGGGGAGGGCGCTGGGAAGGGGCTGGACTCCCGGCTGTCTCCGCCCAGTGCTCCGCGCGCCCGCCCGCCCTCAAGGACCTGACGGGGGCTTTCACGCTGGGCTCAGCCATTCCGCCCGCGTGCTGGGTGAGAAGCTCGCTCTCGGTTGTCCCCAGCCACCCCCGAGCGCTGATTCCTAGACCTGGGCCCCACGTGGGAGGGCGGGCGCAAGCGAGGAGCCGAGGCCGGAGAGCAAGGTCTCGGAGAGGTCGGCTCTCAACCTGCTGGGGTCGCGTCGCCCCGGGCCCAGACTCCGGCAGGGTTCCCTCCGCGGTCTCCTCTAATCTGGAGGCTGAGCTTAGGCGGCCACGCGGGGGGCGCGGAGGGGCGAGTCGGTGGAGTCCGTTCCCGGGAAACTTCTGCGGGCGGCGGAGCTGCAGGAGCGCGCCCTGTTCTGTGGCGCCCGGCGCAGGCAGCAGGCACACGCCGACAGGGAGCTCTTTTCCCACGAGTCCTAGGAGAGCTCCATTCGGTCACCCCTGGCGGCGCCCGGACAGCCAGGACCCTCACCTTGCACAGGGAAAACAGGCCCACAGCCTGGAAGGGATGAGCAAGGTCACACTACGTCAGAGATGGGCCCGGACCGGAGGGAGGGCGGGGGCAGGAGAAAACCGAGTGCCCGGGAGGCGAGTTTCCTCCCCCGCACGCCGGCGGAATGGCTGAGCCCAGCCTGGAAGCCCTCGCCGGGTCCATGGGCGGGCGGGCGCCAGGACATGGAGCCTGCCCATTGCGGGAGCACAGTCATGGAGGCACTGTCATCACTCTGGGTTCTGATTTTGAGCCCTTGCTCTCCTCACGCCCCCAGGGCGCTTTATCTTGTCAGGTTGCCAGAGCTTTCTCTGACTGGAAGGCTTTTGTTTGCAGAAGGGCCTGCTCCAGTCCAGGAACAGAGGGAGGGAGGGAGGGAAAGAGAAGGAGGAGATCCGATTTGGCGCTCAGACCCAGCAGGGTAACCAAAGCAGGGACCACGGCCTCCTTTTTTTTTTTTTTTTTTTTTTTTTTGCTCAGTGCCCAGACCTAAGGCCCGTCTGCTGTTGTGTGAGCTAGCCCAAGGCTGGAGCCTGAGCCCTGGGGTTCACGAGGCAGATAAAACTGACAGGGTGAAGAGCTCACCTCTCGGAGATTTTGCACAAGTGTGTTTGTTTCTTCAGGCCCCGTTTAAGAGGCGGAGGGACATTTCTGCCTCTTTTTGTGTAGCTTCCAGTCTGACCCCTCCTCTTAGGAGGACTTCCCACGCCCTTGGAACCTCAGTTTCCTACCTGTAATAAGACTATACATCCTGATGTGCTAGGACAGCTCTGATTTATGCCTATTAATCCAGTGAAATTATTAATAGAGCCTCCTGTATTTTCACAAGTATCCTTCTTCAAATGATATATTATGATCATTATCTTACTTAGCTTGGGTTTCATCTCCCTACTCTACCCCAAATAATAGAGCAAAGTTGGAGACAAGAACTTACATAAGGTCGTTTATTTTGAGTAGTGATACCATAAAACAGAAGCGAGGGACTAGGGAGGAGAGTGAACAGGGAGGGAGGTAAAGCCCACATAGACTGAAATTGAGATGGTTATTGGTGATGACCAGGATCAGTAAGAGTACTGTGTGAAGCCCTAGTGGAGCCTAAGAATAAAGGGAAAATTAGCAATACTGAGCCTGTCTTTACTTAAAATTTTGATATTGTGTTCATCATGGGTATTTGCATTAATTTCTATTTTTAAAAAATATTGCATTAAAGTATCTTGGTTACTGAATTTCTTGGTGCCTCCTTAAATTTGCACCAGAGACAACTGCCTTGCTCTTTTTCCTCCCCTCAGCCTTGTCTCAATCCCCATTGCTATGGGTTACTGAGGTTTAATCCCACTGGGGACTTCTAAAGAGCCATATAGAATGAGGAGGTATTTGTTTCCTAGTTCTGTCTCCATTGGTCAACTCCTTGCACTTCCAGGTTGTACATACGTGAGTGCTGAACAGATACCACTCAACTATTTGCCATTGCTCACAAGTGTATGTAAACCTCTATGTGGAATTGTTTTGTCCTCCATACAAAATGAATGAATAGGTATACTGCTTACAGCTTAGCTCACTGGGGGAATTTCCCTTCAAAGTTATTTAGGGCTACCCACTAAATGGAGCTATGTTAGAGGAACGATTTTTTTTTTTTTTTTTTTTAACTACTATCAATGTCTAAAGCTAATCCGTCTGTGAGTCAGGGCTGTTTTTCCCTTCATCAACTGGTTACAGAGAACTACCCACTAAGGCTGTAGGTCTGAGCTAAGACAGAAGGGTTGGTATAGCCGATAGCCGAGGTAGGTGTCATAGGAGTCTAAGCCACCTTTTGTTGACTTAAATGCACCCTATTGACCTGCTTAGTCCTGATCCTGAATTTACCATTCCTATTATATGATGGATTGCTGATAAGTCTGTTTTTTTTGTTGTTGTTGTTTTTTTTTTTTTTTTTTTTTTTTTTTGAGAGGGTCTCACTCTGTCACCCAGGCTGGAGTGCAGTGGCAAGATCACAGCTCACTGCAGCCTCAACCTCCCTAGGCTCAAGCGATCCTTCTACTTCAGCCTCCCAGGTTGCTGGGACTATAGGCAAACACCACCACGCCCAGCTAATTTTTTTTTTTTTTCTGTATTTTTTAGAGATGGGGTTTTGCCGTGTTGCCTCCTGGGCTCCTAGGCTCCTGGGCTCAAGTAATTCTCTGGCCTCAGCATCCTCCCAAAGTGCTGGGATTACAGGTGTGAGCCACCATGTCTGGCTTAAACCTGCCTAATCTTATGACATGATAGACTCTGACAATTCCTGGCTTACAATGGGTATCTCTGATTGCATAGACCCTTGATGTCCCATTGCTAGGCTCTCGGTTTTTATTGGGGCCAAACAGCTGTTTTTCGAAAGTCAGATAACTCTGCTGCATGGCCTTTCTCCAGAACTTTAGAGATCTGTGCTGAAACTCTTTTATTAGGGCATGTCAGAGACTCTGCATCGCAGCCTTATTCATCATGTATGCCTCTAGCCCCATTGTATAAGATGGATTATATGAACCAAATGGTAGAGAAGCTTGTACTCTAGTTGGACACACTGTACAGCTCCCTCCTGCTCTGGTTTTCACCTGAAACTGAGAGTCTTCAGGGGCACCCAATAGATGGGTCAGAAGAATACTCCACCAAGCACTATGCCTTAGTGCTGGAGGATACAGAGCTCAACAACTTGCCTTTACTTTACAGGGGATAACCTGGTATGACTACTGATCCCTGATAACTTTACCCATTTGTTTCAAAATAATATGGGATAGAAGAAGTTGGTGGGGATATAGATGAAATAATATGGGCTATGAATAGTGGTTCTAGGGATTCGTTTTACTAGTTTGTCTACTTTTACATCCATTTAACTTATTGTAGAACAAAAAGGTAAGAAAAAATTTGAACAATATGAATGCCCTGTATCTTCATATTTTTGTCTTCTATCCTTTGGCATGCACATGTCTTTACTAGGACATCTAGAGTTCTTGCTTCTTCTTGCTTACTAGGTCAAATTAGCATTAGGTCATCAACACAGTGGACTACCATGATGTTTAATGGAATATTGAGACAATCAAAGTTGCTAGATACTGTATTGTGACAGAGAGGAGAATTAACATAGCCCAGAGGCAAGAGAGTGAATATGTACTGCTATTATTCCCACATAAAAGCAAAGAGTTTTTCATCCTCCTGACTGAAGGATATTAAGAAGAAAATATTTGATGTTGAAATTAATCTCTGCAATACCACCCAGGATGTGGTTTTACTTCTCATTTAGTAAATTAGTAAGAAAGGTCAGGGTAAGTGTCAGGGGCTTTCATTTGGCCCTTCTTACCTTAATGGCTCTTAATAAAATAGGGAGTAAATGTTAGGGTACTGCCAGTTGCTAGAGTATCTGTCCCAGTTATTTACTTTGAGATAAGGAAATTAGTACAGTGTGAATCTTCAGACTTCTTGGATCTGTTTGCATGAGTACTCCATTTACCTGGCTTTCACGAGACTCTATCATGGGGGGACCATGATAGTGTTTCCCCTCAGCATTGATGCCAGCTCATACTCTGTACCTTTGAAAGTCTGGTTCTTTTTCTTCTCCCTGACCAGAGTTACTCTGGTAAAAGGCCACAGATCCCTCATGTGGAAAGACTGGGGAAATAATTATCTTGTCTACTTTTGGCAGCATTGGAGGGCTCTTCTATAAAAAGACTTGACCATTCCTTAAATCAATAGGCTCTGAGCCTGAGAACTGGCCTACATCGAGGAAATTTATGAGGAAATACTATTTCCCATTATGGCAGCTGGCATCTGCCTTCTGCTCAGGAGCTCTTGATTTTGGGGATTGCTGTTGTTATAGTCATGTAACACCCAGTCATCTGCCAATTTAGTTAACTCCTAGGGACACTATGGTCTATTAGCTATTGCCACAGATAGACCCTATAGGTGAAAGCATTCTGGTTGCCATTTGGTTTTATGGTAATTATTATATCTACCCTGCCTCTGTTGATTGTTACCCATCTGGTCTCTGCAATTCCAGAGTCCTACCATCCCCACTGACACTAAGGATTCCTCACTTTTACATGTTGTGTTACCTCAGTGAAAAGAGTGGCCTCTGGACTTCCCATGGGAATATAGTCTTCTAGTAGGTTCTCTGGTCTTGCATAATAACTACAATCTAACATGCTTATCCCTCTGAGCCTTCTGACTTCTTCGGTATTCTGCCAAGGAAGTTCTGGCGTCTCTACTTCATTTCCGAAGGTTGTAATTGTGTCCAAGTTTCAAAGAAGTGTCTCAGAAGCATGTCAGAATGGTTTTATGTATCCTTGCTTGGATGTTAATCCCTGAATAATGAGAGTGCCCCCAGATTGATACATTCTTACACCCCTCTCCTCATACCCCTGTTATCCCAGTTCCTGCCAGAACATAGGTCCTGTAATTTTTTCAGTGTATATGCTATTTGCTTATAAGTCAGATACTGTATTTCTCCACTTAGGCTGTGCTGAGACCTAACCCTGGTTATTGGTCTGCAGACAATGAAGGGAAGTAGGGGATATCAAGGAGAATAAGCATCACTTTGGGGCCACTTGCCTTAGGAGGAGTCTTGGCAGGATTCCAGGCAAGGAGAGGCTTGTCTCCTATAGCAGGAGAAAGATACCTGCTTCTACTGGCCTTGAAGGTTGAGGGGAATCCAGGAATTCAAAATTCTCACATTAATCTACTCAAATGTTCCCATTCTGTGTTCCAGGGTTCCATATGTTTCCTATGAGGGCCATGACTCCATTGTAGAAAGTAGAGCCATCACAGCTGTGAATCCCTTCCTTGCAGGTCTGCCTTCTAGGACCACTCTTATGTCGACTGTCTTAGCCCAGGTTTCCTCCTGAAAGCAAAGCCTGAGTCAAGAGTTTTTGTGTATATGATTTATTTGGGAATGGATCCAAAGGAACAGGAATAAGTGACTGGGGAGAGTAAAACAGGAAAGAAGGGAAGCCAATGTAAGAGTGCAGAGGCTGGGTGCAGTGGCTCACGCCTGTAATCCTAGCACTTTGGGAGGCCGAGGTGGGGGGATCATGAAGTGAGGAGTTCAAGACCAGCCTGGCCAAGATGGTGAAACCCCGTCTCTACTAAAAATACAAAAATTAGCCAGGCATGGTGGCGTGCACCTGTAATCCTAGCTACTCGGGAGGCTGAGGCAGAGAATTGCTTAAACCCGGGAGGCGGAGGTTGCAATGAGCCAAGATCGCGCCACTGCACTCCAGCCTGGGCAACAGAGTGAGACTCTGTCTCAAAAAAAAAAAAAGTGCAGAATCTCAGACCAGCCCGAAGAGCTGCAGCTGCCTTTTGCGCCCTCCCTGCGTTCCTCATCCTCCCTGCCGACATCATGCTCCAGTTCCTGCTTGAATTTACTTTGGCAATGTGATTGAAATGTATCCGGCTCAGAACTATGCCACGCCAAACCTGGGTAAAACACTTGAAGAAATGAAAAGGGGAATGCCAAGAAGAAACCCCCTAGTTCATGAGGCCGACTCCAGCACTGCCTTCTGGTTACACTGATTCCACCACTCTTAAGGGCCTCCTTTACCATCTCAACCAAAGCCTTTTGTTTTCATCTCCAACCTCAGCGATTTTCGTCTTGGCTAGACTCTGTGCTGCCTTAGGGCAGAAATGGGGCCACAAGTTGAGAACTACCTATGCAGTGTGACAGGTCCCCTGCCAGGTTATTTAAGGGTACATGTCCACTGCCTGAACCCTGAAGGCCAGTTCCACTTCCTTCCCTGAAGGAAGGCCAAGGCCATGGTGTCTAGCTGAGGAATAGATGTCCCTGAGAACCCAAACATCCTGGAGAATAGCTGAGAACCTACCAAGGGAAACAGTCCCAACACACACACATTGTAGGTAAAGAGACAGAAAATTAGCTTAGAGATGGAGGTGGCACAGATCTCTAAAGCTGTCCCGCTGCCATTCAGGAGTGCCTCATGCATAAATCCCAATAAACTCATCTACTAGCCAAGCTGAACTTGTCCCAGACATGCTTGGTCTCTTTGCTCCCTCCCAGTTTGGGGTAAGGTTTTTAAAAATACAATTCCAGGATTTTCTCATTACAGTTGGCGTCATGAGCAGGATCTGAGAAACCAATGGATGAATTAGGAAGGCGCATCTGCGGGGAGAATCCTAGGGCGATTGGCAATATGCGTGTGGGGTGGAGTTGCCTGACTGCTCAACCTTCACGGGCCACTGTGGACTCTGGGAAAACACTGGCAGAAACTGAATCACCTATTGTAAGAAGCTAAGATATTAAAATACGATAAAGATAATAAATGTGCTGTTGTTGCAATAAGGGTAGCTACTGAGAAATCATGAGAGCAGGAAAGGGAGAAAGGGTAAAAACTCCTGCAGAGGGGCAAAGGCATGCCAGGTTTTCTAGGACACCAGCAGGTTACATATTATGGCCTATTCTTGTGCATGTTCTAAAACTGATGGGCAAATAACAAAAACAAAAAATTCAGAGCTCAAATGGTTAACCTGCAACTATATATAGAGTTAAATAGTATCTTCGGATGCTCTCTGTTTCTCTTTCCTTTTCCACATGCTTTGAATCTGCTGTTATTAAGCCACCAGTGTTGAGATAAAACTCACGGTTTATGGTAACACTAATTCAAGGTTATTTGGAGATTTTGTTTTTCTTATACAATTAAGCCAGTTCTAGTTAAAATATGAACAATAAAACTCATTCGAAACCAAAAAAAAAAAAAAAAAAAAAGGAAAAAACAGGTTTTTAAAAGTCAAGCTGCTATGGAAACTGCTTTACCCCAAATTTTGATCCACAGCTTTCCTTGGATTACCTATTGGGGAAAATAGAGTTTAGTCATAACAGGTCCCAATTTTGTCAAAAGTAATTTGGGTCCAACAGTCTTTTGTAAAAATAACAAATTTATTATACAGTCTCATGGCTAGAGTTCTGAAGTAAAAGTATCAGATCTTTGTGTATGTATATATACACATGTTTAAATACATTATATATGTGCATGTATTATATGTCCTAACATGCTACCAAATAAAATTATAAATAAATGGGTATAAAGTCCAAATGCTTTTCAAGTTCACATGAATTCAACAATCTGTGGTAAATAAGTTGGCTTTTAAATTATTGGTAAATAAAAATAAAGATATCTTCAAAAGTGTCAGCATACATTTTTTCTGAGTCTACTGATAAAAAACATTTTATATTTGCCTCTGCTAGATACTTGAAGGTGTCAGGGTTTTACATGAAAGTTAGAAGACTGTAAACCCAGCCAAAAATAAAATGATCTTTGTATGACTTTTTTGATAAGCAAGACTAATTTGATATTGTTGGTTTAATGAAAACAACTTAATTTTCTGAGTTATCAGCAAGAATCCCCATGTGTTTAACTTTAAGGCTCTTGTTTAGATGAACACCTGATATTCACAAGCTATGAAAATGGTTAACAGGGAGATAACTTGCAATGATGATTAGCTTTGTTGACTCTCTTGGTTCTCACAAGTAATGTAGATAAACTACTAAAAATGAATAAACTGAGTAAATGAGATAAATGTGTGTAGGTTAAACTTCTGTATAGTTTAAAATCTTAAAATTATTTTAGGTCCTCAATGAATGTCTAAGGCATTTCCAATTTGAAAAGGGTTATGATATGGGGGAGGTATTTGTGGACCTTAACGAGCTAGATAAAAACAAGGACCGGCCAGGTGCAGTGGCTCACACCTGTAATCCCAGCTTTTTGGGAGTCTGAGGCGGGCGAATCACGAGGTCAAGAGATCAAGACCATCCTGGCCAACATGGTGAACCCCCATCTCTACTAAAAATACAAAAATTAGCTGGGCGTGGTGGTGCGTGCCTATAGTCCCAGCTGCTCGGGAGGCTGAGGCAAGAGAACCTCTTGAACCTGGGAGCCAGAGGTTGCAGTGAGCCGAGATCATGCCACTGCACTCCAGGGTGGTGACAGAGTGAGACTCTTTCAAAAAAACAAAACAAAACAAAACAAGGACCAAGTCCAGAAAATATCAAAGAACAAAAAGGGGATGGGCCAACTGAATGCCTGTACACTTGCCCTGGTATAGGCAGGCAATTAACATGAAACAATACCACCTGCCAGGGATGCTTTGAAATCGCCTGAACAATCCAGGAATTACATAAGGCACAAATAGTTCGGAGCACCTACAACAGCCCTATGTGGCCTGCGAAGAAGCCAGATGATGCCTAGAAGCCAGATGATGCCTAGAAAATGACAGTAAACTACCATGAGCTAAACAGCTAAACAGAGAGATGCCACCTGTATCACAAACAGAGTGATGTACCCAGTATTGCTCAACTGCTAAAGCAAAATGGTCCTTAAGCTGGGAAATGTCCATGCTGTGATTAATTTGGCTAATGCCTTTTAAAGTATTTCTTCAGCAGAAGATTCACAGGAGCAGTTTGCCTTCATTTGGGAGGGTGTACAATGGACTTTCCGGGTGCTACCACAAGAGTATCTGTGCAGCCCCACCATCTTTCATGATATGATTGCACAGGACCTATCTAGACTTTTTTGCCTACCTCAGTCTTCCTGTTTTACCATACCGATAATATAATGTTAACCCCAGAATCTCTTACAAATCTGGAGACTGCCCTGCCTACCATCTTAGACAGCCTAAAGGACAGGGAATGGGAAGTCAACCCCCCAAAGATACAAGGGCCCAGTGTAGCCATCAAATTCCTAGGAATTACCTGGCTGGGTAAGACACAAAACATACCCAGAGCTGTTACTGATAAGATAGCACAGCAGCCTATTCCTCAGACAATAAAGCAACTTCATATTTTCCTCGGTTTATTAGGCTACTGGAAAATATTCATCCCTTATTTAACACAAACCCTCCGGCCTTTACACACCCTAGTAAAAGGGATGCAAAGTGGGACTGGACACATATAGAGCAAGAGGCATTTGACAAAGCGAAAATGTTGGTAAAACAAGCCCAAGCCTTAGGTGCCCCACAGCCACAGCACCCTTTTGTATTAGAAGTCACTAGAGATACCACAGGGATGAAATGGTGTCTGTGGCAAAAGCAACCAACAGTAATGGTACTTGTAAGGTTTGGTCTCAATTATGGAAGGGAGCAGAATCCCACTCTATAGTCCCAGAGCAACAACTCTGGCTGTATATAGGGCATTGCAACAAATGGAGGCCATCACCAGAAAGCAAACCATCACAATAAAAAGTGCCACTCCTATAAAAGGGGAGATGGAGGGCCTTCTAGCCAAGCCCACCCCTGGGTTAATACAATCACACACTCTGCTGAAGTGGCATGCCTATCTACAACAGGGGGTGTCTTGTCCATGAGTCCTAGTCTAAGTCAGGCACCACAGAAAATGCTCAGACTCATCCACTTTGAACAAGTGGAAGGGGCCGACATGACAATGAATCTACCTACTAGGCCAACCACCATATATGAAGGGATCCCATTGATAACTACTAGGGTCTAATACACTGATGGGTCTAGCAAAGGCACCCAACACCAATGGTTGGCAATCATGGTGAAAATGGACACTGACAATTTATGGTTTGAATGGGAATTAGGAAAAAGCAGTCAATGGGCCATGCTACAGGGAGTTTGGATACTCATCACCCACCAACCCTGGCCATCCGTCATTTCCACAGATAATTGGATTACATACAGAGGCCTTACCATGTGGATCAATCAGTGTGCCACAGACAACTGGCAAGTTTGGGGCAGGCTCCTCTGGGGAATGTCCATGTGGCAAGACATCCACATCAGGTTACAGGAAAGGGATATCCATCTTGTGATGTACCATATGGATGCACATAACCCCAAACCACCTCCTGGAAATCAAAAGGTGAATGCCCTTACTCACTCACATGCAGGCAATTTGCCCAAGCCCATCCGAGGAAACTCCCGTATGTGTACATCATAAAAATGACCACCAGGGGCAATCACAGAGTGGCCCATAGCAAAGGCAGCAGACATCCCTATCCAATATGCAAATGTTTTGGCAGCTGTTCAGACCATGAGATCTGCTCACAACTGCCACCTAGAAAGATTCCCTCCACACCAGGTCACATACATCAAGCCATACAAACTATGTAAGCCTGGCAAGTCAATTATATTGGTCCCCTGCCCCAGAATAGAAAGAAAAGATATGCCTTAACTTGTACGAACACAACGGGGCTGCTACAGGCCTTCCCAATAAAATGTGCCACTCAACTGGAGATCATCAAATGTCTCACTGCTCTTTTTTTTTTTTTTTTGAGACAGAGTCTTGCTCTGTCCCCCAGGCTGGGGTGCAGTGGCACAATCTTGGCTCACTGCAACCTCCGCCTCTCAAGTAGCTGGGATTACAGGTACCCACCACCATGCCTGGCTAATTTTTGTATTTTTAGTAGAGATAGGTGTTCACCATGTTGGCCAGGTTGGTCTCGAACTCCTGACCTCAAGTTATCCACCCACCTCAGCCTCCTAAAGTGCTGGGATTACAAGCATGAACTACCATGCCCAGCCCTCACTGCTCTTAACGTCATGTGTGGCATACCAAAAAGGATAGATAATAATCGAGGCCCCAATTCACAGGTCATAATATCAAGCACTGGGCATCAGAACAAAATATAGACTGAAAGTTCCACTTACCATATAACCCAACAGGGGCAGGCCTTACATGCATTGTCTTAGGACTGGACTAAGAATCTCCCTGAAGCTATGCAAATTTTAAATGTCACCCACTACCATGCATGGCATCACTTCCTGTGAATGGTTGGCAAGGTCTGTAAAACAGGCCTCACAAACTCTTGGGGTTACCTATGAGACTCAGAGCCATGATCCTGAAACAAATGGCCAGACTTTGCCCCTGAGCACATCAGTGGATCTACCAAGTGGTGATGGCTACATGGACCCAAAGTCGAGCTGGAAAATGCCCCCATACTGGATCGATTTTATAGCACTGGAGGATACCATAAAGACTGACAGAGGGGAAATGATCCCATCTGTGCTCCTTGACGGAGATCCGAGAGACTGACGTTATCAACATGCAGCAACACCAATACCTGCTAGATGTGTTATAATGTGGATAGCACAGGCAAGGTAGAAACTTGCCAATGGACTTTATACCCACTCCTGTGGAGGGAAATCCTATATAGTACTGTAAGCCAGGCTCGAGGCCCAGGGCAGTGGCCCCAATAGGGCCAATGGGAAAAATCATTATATTAGCAAGAATTATGTTACAAGGAATAGATACACCTATGAGGGTTTCTACTAAACGTCTGTGTTTATGCCCAAAGGCTACGGCTTCTTCTACCCATGGTAGCTAATAATGTCTTCCTGGACTGGGCTGCAGCTACAGCAACGGTCAACAACCAGCCCAGTTACAGGCTATAGGGATACCTCCCCCTGTCAATGATAATGGTATGCCTTGGAATATTCTGCCTTTCTCCCAACAGAACTGGAATGATTTGTTCAACAGCATCAATAAGGCAATCGGGGTCACTGGGGATTGCCTCCACCTGGAGGCCAAATTGCCAACATGACAGAGATCCAACAACATATGTCCTTATAGGCACTACCTGTTATTTCTCTGATAAAGAGAATCATGTCACAGATGCTTTAAATCATTTGTCAACTCAGATCCATGATATAGCTCAATCACGTTACTTTGACTCATTCTTAAATTAGGTACATACCTTACCTACTTGCTGGAATTATGTTTTGCTAATAGGCATCATAATTATAGTTAGCTTCTGCTTTTTATGCTGTTATGTATACCATGGAAGTGGCCTGTATCCACAAACTGTGGCTATACATTATAGACCCCTATAGCTCTTCCCCTCGTTTCCTACTCAGGGATTCTCGAGCAAGACTGGTGGAAAGAATATAAGAGCTGGGGAATGGGATAAATTGAAGTATGACAGTTTCCCCAACCAGGTTACTTAAGGGTGATGTCCGCTGCCTGACTCTGAAGACCAGATGATGACCCAGGGCCATGGTACCCAGCCAAGGAGCAAATGACCCCGAGGACCCAAACATCCTAGAGAATAGCTGAGAACCTACCAAGGGAAACAATCCCATCACACACACAGAGGACGCAAAGAACCAGAAAATTAGCTTAAAAGCAGCTTAGGGATGGGAGGCGGCACAGATCTCTAAAGCTGTCCCGCTGCCATCCAGGAATGCCTCATGTGTAAGTCCTCATAAACTCATTTGCTTACCAAGCTGGACTTGTCTGAGGCACTCTGGTCTCTTGGCTCCCTCTCAGTTTGGGGGAAGGTTTTTGTTTTTTTTTTTTAAATACAATTCTGGGTTTTTCTCGTTACATTACCCTTATATTTCCGACATCCTTCTCTCTTTCCACATCTTCCTTTCAGCAGCTTGGGAGGTTCTAAGACTGGAATTACAGTGCTAGATTAGTGAACATGACCTTTAATGAGTAGTTTTTCCTTTATTCTTTGGGATTTTGACTACCTTTTGTCAGATGAAAAATTGGTGAGTTTTGTGTAGCTGACTGGATACAAATAATGCAGATTTCACATTTTAGCAAAGATGCTTATTAAACAGTTGGTACTAAATTGTGTTGTTTCTAAGTAATTAAAATTAATATTCAGAAGCCGAAGAAGAAGAGGAGGAGGAAGAAGGAGAAGGAGAAGGAGAAGGAAGAAGGAAGAAGGAAGAAGGAAGGAAGACGGAAGACAGAAGAAGGAAGAAGAAAGAAGGAAGAAGGAAAAGAAGAATAAGAATGCAGCCGTAGGTTGTTTACAGATGTAAGACATTGGGGGATGGGTCTCAGAAATGTCTGTGTTTAAGGTTTGGAAGTAGGGAATATTTAGATCTGGGCTGGAGTTACCTATTTGGGAGTGGTCATAACTGCAGAGTTCCTGAGGCCCTTGCTGCGACAGCAGAGCCAGCCAGGGTTCCTGGTTGCAGGCATGCTCACAGAATTGGTGGGAAAGCTGACGTCCTGCTGAGATAAGCAGAAATCAGCTGTTGGAGATGGCACCTGCCTGGGAATTAGACAGACCAGAGTGGAGCCCTGACAGGGAAGCCTGCTTCAGACTGAGCCTGTAGGGGAGGAGTGGCTCCTTGACTGGGCCAGGTGGCCTCTGATCACTGTCCTCCCAGAATAAGTCCAGTGGGGCTGGGGTGAGACCACAAAAGGAGGGTAGGGACAGTTTAGAAGGGATGTGGTTATTAGCGCACACAGCACCAACCACCCTAGACAATGAGCATCTGGGGAGGAATGGAGGAGCTAGGACAGAGCCGTGAGGGGTGGTGCCTCAGGGGCAGGCAAGCGAGTGGACAGGAACACTGGCTGGGAAGGCACAGGGTGACAGGACTGAGGAGTAAGGGACTGCTTCTACCCAGAAATCTCTTTCTGGGTGATGAGAGAGTCTCCAGCAATTGGAGAAAGAGCCCTGGGAGTTGGGAAGGGGCCAGTCCAGGCTGTCCCTCAGCAAGCTCCTGGAACTATGGAGGTTCGGTGAATAGTGGGGATGACCCATTTAGCCGGGATCAAGACCAGAGGAGTGAGTTGAGCAGGTGTGGTGGTGGGTTCAGGCATATCAGAGTTGGTGATCAGGTGCTGTGGCACCAGCCTTGTCCACACTCAGATCCAAAGCTTCAGGGGTCACCTTTACTCTGCCCAGCTTCCACCATTCCATGCCCCATGCAAAAAGTTGGTAAGTATGAGCCTACACTCTGGGCTGTTCTGGGGACCCTGCCAAGCGGAAACAGATCAGCACCCTTCAGAAATGGCTTGGTCAGAGTCACTAAACCACTGGTAGGCATGCAACACTCTCCAGGGAAGACTGGTATGTGCCACTGCTTTGGTTGCCCTTGCCATGGAGATTTGCTAGGGCGCGTGTGACCTTGGCAAGTTTCTTAACCTTTCTGAGCTCATCCATAAAATGGGGATAATAACCATACTTCCTTTCTGGTTGGTATGAGGATTAAAAACAATCATATCATTCACTAAGGGCTTGGAGATGAAGGCCTGGGACACATTAACTCCCAAAATAGTTATTATCCAACTCCCTTCCCTTCTCCTGAGACTGTGGGTGTGCTCCAGCTTCCCATGAAAATGCAACTACAGACCAAGAACACCCTGGATGGCAGCGCAGTTTTCTTGCACTGCAGTCATTGTCAGTGAAGAAGCTGGGGTGTGTGTGTGTGTGTGTGTGTGTGTGTGTTGGGTGTTAGGGGCAGTGCATCAGCCTCTGAGCTTGGCTCACCAGGTCTGACAGACACACTTAAGGGCTGGTTAATGGGGTTTCTGAGCCCACATGACTGAGACTAACCCCAGACCCTGCAGGACCCAGTGAGGTCTCTAGCAACCTCTCCTGGGATTTCTAGTCTCTGCATTCCAGCCACAAATGGATCTATGTCAGACACTTGCAAAGTCGAGGTTTGGTTTCTGTGGGGACCCAAATAGTTTCCCACTTGTGGTAGAGGGGACGCAGGAGGACAGTGCTGCTTACTAGAGTGGCCTCTTCACTACCGTTAAACCTTTTGAGAGGTTCCACCTCCATTCAGAGGTGCTGAGGGAATGTTGTCAGAAAGATAGATTGTTCTGTGAGAAAATGCTAAACCAGAAAGTTACGTGAAAAGCAAGTCAGGGGTCGGCCTGGGGTGCAAGACAAGAAGTTGGGTAAGAATGAGTGTCCAGAATAGCACTGGAGTGCACATAGATGGGCGGGGGCACCCGGAGGTGGAGGGGAGGTGGGGCACTCCCTAGGTGGGGCAGAGGGACTCAGGGCCCACAGCCCAGGCTTCTAGGCATCATGGTGTGGTGCAAGTCACAACACTGCCCCCACCCATCCAACTCAGCAGTTCAAGGGCTGTGAGCCCAGGGCCAAGCTAGCGCACCCCCTAGAGGGGCTGAGTCCTTGGCCATGAAGGGAGGGCTGGCTTGAAGCTGCATCTGGGCTCCGCCTACCTTCACCCCTTTCTTTGGTTCTCTAGGAGGAAGGTAGCAAATAACAAAGCTTGTCACTCAGAGAACCAGAAAGGACTCCATTTGTGTTTCAACCTCCTTGGAGGGTCAAGGAAGCCCGCAAGAGTCTTGAGGAGAGTTTGATGGGGCTGAACTTACAGCTTAGCACCATGAGAGCTACAGAGGCACGAGTTGTCCACAGAGGCCAGCAGTGGCTGTGTACTTCATGCAGCCTTGTGAGCTGGGATTTGGAATTTAGACTGTGTCCTAAGAGCAGTGAGGAGCCATGGAAACTATAACAGACAAGATTGACAGGGAATTGCACTTGAAAAACCTCCTTTAGCTGTTATGTAGAGAAAGGATTAAGGGAGGGGCCAAGCAGGAGACAGGGAGGCAAAGCAGAGGCTGTTACACTGTTCAGCATGAGACAGTGGCACCTGGACTGGGGAGAGTGGGCTGGTTTGGAATTGATTAGGGATGAACGCAGTCATGCTTGCTAACTGGTTTCACTGCATTTACCTTTGCCCCTTAGGGCCTATTCTCCATACAGCAGACAATGTGATCCTAGTTAAAACATAATTCCAGGTCATGCTGCTTCTCTGGCTTCCCATCGCAGAGTAAAAGTCAAAGTCCTTACCATGACTGTAGGAGAACAGCCTGTTGTGTGGTAAGAATGGTGTTTTTTTTTTTGTTTTTTTTTTGTTTTTTTTTAAAAAAAACCAGGGTCTCATTCTGTTGCCTAGGCTCGAGTGCAGTGGCAAGATCATAGTTCACTATAGCCTCGAACTCCTGGGCTCAAGGGGTCCTCCCACCTCCGTCTTCTGAGTAGTTTGGACTATAGGTGCATGCCACCACATCTGGCTATTTTTACTATTACTCTTATTCTTCTTCTTCTTATTATTCTGTAGAGAGGGGGATCTCTCTATGTTGCCCAGGATAGTCTCGAACTCCTGGCCTCAAAAGATTCTCCTGCCTTGGCCTCCCAAAGTGCTGGGATTACAGGTGTGGGCCACTGTTCCAGGCCATGACACCATCTTGATCCAAAGCCACCAAAATGACGAATGTTTGACCCCTAGATACCAAGATATTCATCAGCAAGCTCTTTAAACAATGCCTGTAGAACAGAAAACTCTTCATAAAGATGCTTATCTAACCTCTCCAGTGGTCACAAGTCTTGGCAAGAAAGTCTGAAGACGGGACCAGCTGCACATGTTTTACCCTAAGAGTTTGCTATATAAAGGATACTTTCTGGATGGCTGGTGTCAGGATTCAGTCTTGCAGCCACCCAAGACATCACTTCTGTTCGTAAGTCCCTCTTATATATTTCTCTCTGAGAAACTGGATTTGTTAACCTCTTTCTTTGGCTTCTCAGCTCCCTCAGTCTTTGGGTTTGCATAGTCCTGCTATCCATGGAACAGTGGCTCACAAGGGCCAACACAGCCTTCTCTCTCTCACATCTCTCTGATGACCTCATCTACTACTTCCAGCTACCTCACTTACACCACTTCAATCACTGCTTGCCCAGGGCCTTAGGGTTTCCTGTGCCCTCTGCCTGGAATGTAATCCCCCCGGATATACCTGCACAGATGCTATCTTACCACCTCAGTCCTCTGCCCAAATGTTACCTTATCTGTGAGGCCTTTCCAGATTCCATATATGAAGAGAATCCCTTATGCTCTACGGTAATGCCTTTTTTATTTCCTTGATAGTACCGCTTATAGCCTGTAGTTATTTTACATGTTCGTTCAAAATGTGTTCCTAGTGTACAACACAATGCCTGGCATATAGAAGGTTCTTAATAGGTATTTTTGTTTCTTGAGACAGAGTCTTGCTCTGTCACCCAGGGTGGAGTGCAGTGGCATGATCTTGGCTCACTGCAACCTCCACCTCTTGGGTTCAAGCAAGTCTCCTGCCTCAGCCTCCTGAGCAGCTGGGACTACAGGTGAATGCCACCACACCGGGATAATTTTTGTATTTTTAGTAGAGATGGGGTTTTGCCATGTTGGCCAGGCTGGTCTTGAACTCCTGGCCTCAAGTGATCCCCCCACCTTGGCCTCCCAAAGTGCTAGGATTACAGGCCTGAGCCACTGTGCATGACCTTTTATAAATATTTAGTTGACTGAGTGAGTTGAGGTTGAGGATGCAGGAGGGAGCAGGTGCCCTCCAGGACAGCAGTCCCCAACCTTTTTGGCACCAGGGACTGGTTTTGTGGAAGACAATTTTTCCATGTATGGAGGGCAGGGATGGTTTCAGGATGATTCAAGCACATTACACTTATTGTGCACTTTATTCCTATTATTATTACATTGTAATATATAATAAAATAATTATACGACTCACCATAGTGTATTGTGAAGGAAGCCCTGAGCTTGTTTTCCTGCAACTAGATGGTCCCATCTGGGGGTGATGGGAGACAGTGACAGATCATCAGACATTAGATTCTCATAAGGAATGTACAGCCTAGATCTCTTGCTTGTACAGCTCACAATAGGGTTCATACTCCTGGAGTCCTAGAATCCTAGAATTCCTACTCCTAGAATCCTAGAATTCGAGAATCTAATGCCACTGCTGATCTGACAGGAGGTGGAGCTCAGGCAGTAATGCAAGCAATGGTGAGCGGCTGTAAATACAGATGAAGCGTCACTCACTTGTAAGCCACTCACCTGCTGTGCAACCCAATTTCTAGCAGGCCATGGGCTGGGGCCTGGGGATTGAAGACCCCTGCTCCAAGACTTACCTCCCACTGAGAACTTAGGTGGGATGCTTGCAGAAACCTGATGTGGGAGGTGAGGTGAAAGGTAGTGGGAGGAAGGGAAGCCCAGTGTATGTGTGAGTGGATGTGTGTGCTTGTGTGCCTGAGTGAGGGTGGGTGCTTCTCCAGGACCCCTTTACCTCCAAGTTCCTGGCCTGGGTGGAGTCTGGGCAGGACAGAGGTAAATCTGAGTCAGGGTCTGACCAAGGAGATAACAGGTTGTGCCAGAGGCGCCAGGCAAAACTGGAAGGGATGGGATGGAGGGTGTGTGGATGGGAACTATTAACTCTCCCTAGGGATGGGAGGGCCAAGGCTTTCCTCTAGGGGAGGGGGCAGTAGAGTTGGGCCTTGAAGAGTGAGTGCGAGTTTGCTGAGCCATGACAAAACAAGAAAGGCATTTTGAGCTTGAGAGAAGGTCTGAGGGCTATGAAAAGGTGGACCAGCTCAGAAGATGCTGGACTGGACTGTCTGCTGTAGCAGAGGAGGTGAGACAAAGCAGTCAGCAGCCTGAGGTCAGAGAGGCTTTAAATGCTAGGCGGAGGACCAGGGACTCCATCCTGAGGGCCCTGGAAGAGTTGAAGCAAGGGAGTGAGATATTCCTTCAACTGCCCTGAAATGGGTCTAAAAATGCTTGGGAGGCAAAATCCTAGACACAGTGCTGGGTAGGATGTGATGGCTGGTATGAGGGTGTAGAGGATGATATCCGTGTCTCTGGTTTGAAAGCCCCTGAGGTAAAGAACTGGGCCCTGGGGTTGGAGGGATGTAGCAGGTTTGGGGACAGCAATGAAAGTTGGTTCTAGCCAGGTAGGCTGGAGCCTGGAGCACTCTGAATTGGGGATCCTGGATCTGGTTCCCCCTCTTGGAGAGAAACTCTGATGTCCCGTGTCTCAGTACTGGGACCCTGGGCCATACATACCTTGTCCCATGAGGACCCTGTCCCAAACTTTTCACGGTCTACTACACTCAGGGGCCCTGGGCAGAAGAGGTGGGCTGGGGGACTGGGTAGAGGCTGGGCCTTGAAGCTGGGGAAAGGACAAATGAGGCTGTCAGCTTTGAATGTCACTCCCCTTAGCTGCCCTCCAAGACACCCCCAACCAGGATGCCCAGGCAGGGGCTGCTGTAGTTGCTGCAACCCTTCAGGGGTGGAGCTGTTGATCTCGGGGTAGCCTACGGTGGCAGGGAGCCTCTGAGTGGGTAGGTCCTGCAGGGGGAAGGGGTTATTGCGTGTCCTGGGATTAAGGTGAGTACCAGCGGCTAGTGGATCTGTGGTAGCCAGTGGGAGAGTCGAGTTTCTGCGGGTGAGTGGGAATGAGAGGTGGGGGCTGGGGCCCATGGCTCCCGGTATTTTTCCACCCTCTCCTGTGCCTAATAATGCTTCCCTACTTTCCAGGGTGCCAGTCATCCTCTCCTCTCCCACTTATGACTGGGTGGGGCTGGGATCAAGTCTGCCGAGGCAGGGTGGGGAGGCAAGGGCAGACTCCTCCACTGCCCCACCCTATTTGGGTATGGCTGCAGGGAGCATGTGTGTACTGTGTGTGCGCGCACGCCTATGCAGCGCCACGGTGGGGCGCCCTCAGGGCCTCGCTGCACACATTCTGACCCCTTCGGAAGCAAAAAGAGACAAGGACCGGACATGGTCTGGGGTCACCTGCAGGACCAGGACCCCACCTTGCCTCACTGCTCTATCAGCACCTGCCCATTGCCCTGAACTGTGCTCCTTCAGCGAACGGAGGAGGCAAAAGGAGCCTTTAGAAGGGATCTTTAGCACAAATTTAACCATGAACAGAAGATCTATGAGAAGAAAGGAAAATAAAAATTTAAGCGAACACAGACATGATATCTGAATAAATGCACAGTAAGTGCAGATCACAGTCCTCTCTAGAGGAAAAGACTAATGCCAGTTCTTCCCAAGTGAGTCTCTAGATTCAGGGCAACCTGGTCACAGTTCAAAGAGGTTTGTTTTTCCAGAACCTGAAGCATGCAGTCTCAAATTCTGGCAACTGGAAATGTACAAGTATAGCTTTGATAAGTTTGTAAATGACCAACAAGGAGGACAGATTGGCTATTAAACTCCAACACAGTAGTAATTACATAGGAACAGGGAATTAGATGACCAGAATCCAGTAACAAAGATTCGTACAAAATTAGGAAAAGTTCCTACCAATCATTAAGAAGAAGTTAAATAAGCCTCGGAAAAAAATTGTGAAGGGTTTGGGGTAACTTACACAGGAACTGCTCTTTTGAGAGTGAGGACCATTCTGTTCCCTTAGTGCTAGGCACCCAGCAAACACACGATAAATGCTCAAAGACTGAATGCTCATCACTGGTAATCAGAGAAATGCAAATTAAAACAACCGCATATGATATTTTACTTAACAGACTGGCAAAAATGAAAAAAGAAACGTAATATCCTGAGTTGGCAGGAGCACAAGGAAACGTCTCCTGCTGATGATGAATGTGAATTGGTAAGTTTTTTTGTGGTTTGCAATAGCACAAAATTGAAAACAGCACAAATGTATGTTACTCTGGGCTCGCTAAACAGGCACTAAATAAAACGAATCAGTTTCTTGTCCCGAGCAAGTAAACTAGAGGGTAGATCCACGCGACCCGGAGTCTAGGACTCATCCTCGGGAGTGAACAAGCCACAATTCACAGACGATGTGTGCAGCCGGGACATGAAAGGTCCAAGGCAAACCCACCACGCGGTAAACGCCAGGACTCCGAGAAGGGGTGGAAGCCGGGACTCCAAGGAGGGGTGGAATTGACTTAGAGACAGGAGGTAGCCTCTTGGAGGGCAAAGCTGCCTTGGGCAAGTATTCTTTTCTTTCTAAACCTTCCTTCTGGTCTCCGTCTGGAAATTTAAGCGCGCCCCCTGGTGGGAGAGAGAGGAAGGGGAAGAAAAGGGGGTCTCCGGGTAGAATAAAGTGCTCCTGGGTGAAAGAAACCTGGAAGAGAGAATGCCAGGAAGTGCAGACCGCCTGCGGCGGCCCAGGTGATCTCCACGCTCAATCACGCTCTCCAGGGGAGCGATCGCTCCAGAGGCTGCCAGCACCCCCACCCCCACCCCGCTAGTGTCGATGTGGGCCACAGGGGCCTTTCTCACCCCCCTGCTCACCTTTGCACACACAGTTCCCCCCGTCACCCGTGTGGAGTTCGTGCCTCCTTCATCTCTTAGTTCTCAGCTAACACCTTCCCTGACCCCACCCAGGTCATACCTCCTGTCGTCGCGCCGCACGCAGCATCCCAGACCTCACCTTCCTATTACTAGAGCTGCCCCGTTGTGATTGAGGTCTGCCTTCCACCCAGGCTGTGGCCCCCTTCCGGGCAGCATAGTACCCATCCTGCTCACCACTGCACCGAGAGCCTAGGACATTCCTGGCATCTGAGCATATGCTACTGCACTCGGGAGCCATGCATGGCCTACGCAGCAGGGTGGCAGGCCAGGTGACAGGTTCAAGGTGGAGCAGAGGAACTTTATTAGAGGGACAGGGCGAAACATATTTACACCGGCCGAGTAGGGACCTTAAGAAGCAGGGGCGGGAGCAGGGGCCCAGCTCAGACGAGTTCCACCTTGGCGTTGGGGTACACCGCCACCACGTCATAGCCCTCGGGCGGCTTCACGCGTGCCTTGGCGTGGCTCTCACAGTAAAGTCGCTCATCCAGAAAGAAGTAACCACGCTGCTTGAGGTTCAGGCCGCAGTCGCTGCACATGAAGCACTCGGGATGGTAGAGCTTGTCCCGCGCCTTGACGATGGTGCCCCTGATGCGGGGAAGACAGCGTCCAGTGACTGACGGGTTCGCGACTGCGCCCACATCCAGGGCCCTGGAGGGCTGGGGTCCAGGAAGGGCAGCGGGGGCGGGTACTCACACGATGCCATGGCCGCAGCGCGTGCACTCGGGCAGCCCCTGCAGGCCGCTCAACGGAGAGCCCAGCTTGCTGGCCGTGGGCTTGAGGTTCCGGGGTCCGCCAGGCCCGGGCCGCTCCCCTGAAACCCGGAGCGTAGGTGGCATGAACGGGGTAAGGAGGTCAGAACTCCATTTCTGCGGGGTGTTTGGTTGGGCGCCGGATGGGCCATCGGCACCGAGACTGGGGAATGGGTTTGGCGGGCGTGGGGTGAGGGGCAGCGACAGGGGGTGGAGTGGGAATCACAAAACGAGGGCGTAGCAAGGGTGTAGCAAGGGTGTGGGACCGGGCCGCAGAGACCGAGGAGGGCAGGTGACTGGGAGGAGGGATGTGGGGTCGCTAGGGGGCAACCTGGGCACTGCAGGGAGTGGGAAGGCAAGTGGGGACAGGTGGCAGGCGTCTTACCACCCTCGCCGGCCTCTAGCATGCCCTGCAAGTAGCGGAAGGAGCCTGACTGCTTGGGCTCTGCAGCCACGGACTCGGCCGGCTCCCGCAGCATCCTGTACACCTCGGAGCCCAGGTCCACTCTGCAGTCCCGGCTCCGTGGGAGGCCTCTGGCTGGGTCAGCGCTGGGAGGGAGAAAGAAGTAGAGGAGGAAAGGATGCAGTTCCAGCCTTCACTCTGTGGACTTGGGTCTGGTGAGGCTTATGAGTCAGAATGCAACCAGCTGAGACCCAAGGATCAAGTGTCAGGGGTCAGGATGGGACTGGGTGAGATTTGAGGGATCAAGGGTTAAGATGGGCTCTGGGCATGGCACCGAAGGCATCTCTGTGCTACCTGGGGGGTGGAGACACATGCAGGGTGCTCATCTGGGCTGGCAGGGTGGCCTCGCTGCTGCCATTGTGAGGGACTGGAAAGCGAGGGGGTTGTCCATATGGAGATCCCAGGCTTGGTCTGCCATCTTCTGGCCCAGTCCTGGTGCCTGAGGGCCGCCTGCTGGTTATTGGACTGCCGTCCTATGAGAGAGAGGCCCAAGGCACTGGGAGACCTTCTGGCCTCTGGCCATTCCCTGTTCACCCCACCTCCACCTTGCTGTGCTGTGCCAGGTGGTGGATGCCAGCTGGCTACCTCTGCTCTGGCACCTCTGGCCCATGGTGCTCAGTCAGGGAAGGGATTTCTGGGGTAGGACTGGGCGTGGGGAATGGTTCTGCCCCTGCAGAAATGAGAAATGTCCTTGGAAAGTCAGACACAAAAACCTGAGCAGCTGAGACTCAGCCTGGGCTTGTGAGCCCTGCAGTGGTTCTGCCCACCACCACTCATGAAGGGATAGTACTGGGGCAGGCCTATCCCAAGAAGCCCAAGGTCAGTGTGGCTACAGTAGGGTATATGGCCTCCTGGCAGAAGTGGCCCTGGTGCCAAGCCTTCTCACCTGCCTGAACTGCGGCGGGTACTGGGTGGGCCCACGGCTGGGAACTAAAAAAGGTAACTCTTGTCCTACAGCCAGGAAGGGTCCTTGACTGTCATGTGTCCAAGGCCCTTTGGGCAGGCTGAGGCTCAAGAGTGCCATTGTCAGGTCAGCCCCTTCTGGGCCTACACCTGTCCCCTATTTCCTGCTTTCCAGGCCACAATGAGTAGCCTTCTGCAGGCAGAGCAGATGAAGGGCAGAGACCAGGCTAGGGCTCAAGGCTCTCTGCCCCACTACCCCACAGCCAGCCTGGTGCCCATGGCTGAAACATTTTGGGGGGTGTCCTGAACCTGCCCCCTCAGCCATGAGGAGAGGGCAGTATCTCTGTGTGTGTGGGTCTGAGTGGGGACTGGGGATCTTTGTCCCTGCAGAGTCCAGAGCTGTGCTGTTCCCAGCTTGCAAGTGCACACGAGCACACCCACAGCAATGTAAACAGGGGCATGCAGACTCTCGCAAGTATGTTTTAAAGACACACACACATGCATAAGGACAACACATATGCACCTGCCAATCTTCCTACATAAAACTAACCACACGCACATGGTTACAGAGACTTGGAGTCAGCACTGGTCACCCTGGGAATGGCCATGGTGGCCTCCATGGCTGAGACTGGGCCAGCAGCCAGAGCAGCATGATTTTAGGATGACTTCTGAGTCCAGGCCATGGGGTAGGTCTTAGCCTCAGCCTGGGAGTGACATGTAAACCTCCTCTGCTCTACAGTGTGCACACAGAGCGCAGTGTGGACAGGAAAGCATGCCTATCGTAGTGGGAAGAGCCCTGGTTTGGACTTAGGCAGCTCTGACGCATAGTTGAGCCTGCGGGGTTCTGCCCTGATTGTCCCCTACTTTTTGCATGGTGGGAACCTGGGGAACAGGCAGACCAGCAGTTGGGTGGGCCCTCCTCCATTTCCCCCACCCCAACAGACAAACAGGAGGGTCTTGCTGCCCAGGTGGCCCCCATCAATGCAGCAGCAACAGGAAAACCCTTATTCACATCAGGCCCAACAAAAACCCCTGAGAAACCTGAGCGCTCTCACACATGTGTCTGTCGGGCAGGCACGCAGGCAGGGCTGGCCTCTAATGGGGACCAGATGGGCTGTGGCCAGTGGGGGTGGGGCTGGGCCTCTGGGCGGAGGTTTTGGTGGGAGGGAGGAGTTGGAGGGACTGGGACTGGGAGGAAGGAGGCCCTCACTCACCCCTACCCAGCAGGGTGGAGGGGTCCACTGCAGGGCAACAGAGCCATTGCCCCTCCCACGGCCACCCATGCAGTTGCCTCTCTAGGCCTGAACTCTGTGGTTAGGACACACATGGCTACCTCAGTTTTATTTTGAGTCCCAGGGTTATCCCCTAACTGGGCAAGTCACTTCACCTCTCTGAACCTGTTTCTTTATCTATGAGCTGGGGAATGTGATGCTTTCCATATCAGGTTCCTTGTGGAGATGAAATAAGACAATTGCACAGTGCCTGGCACAAAGCACATACTCATTGGATGAATGGCTGTCAGGGGAATTCCTGGGGCCCCAGTCCTGGATTTTCCCCCTCTGTGGGTGGTGCACCTCGTACCATATGCTCCTCTGCTCTGAGAACCAACCTGCTGCCCACTTGGTTGTTGAAGCCTCAGTGGATTTTTCAGCAGGATGGGGGTAACTACCTGCTTTGGGACACTCAACTTGGAGGCAGGCGCTGAGTCCAGATGAGCAGGTGCCACCTCCTAGAGGCTCAGTTCTAGCTCTCTGCTGGTCTGGGGAGGACAGGCTGAGTGTGCAAGGACTGCCTGCTCCACCTGACTTGCTTCTCCCTATCACCTGGTTCTCAGCATAATTGCCACTCCCTCCAGAAAACCTTGACTTATCACCATCCTTCCTCCACCCTGGGCTAGGCCAAGTACCTCCTGTGTTCCCACAAGAGGCCTGAGAGGAGGAGGTTCTCCTATGGCCCCATAGGGAAGGTGGGCCTGAAGTTCCAGCTGGCCCTGTCCCATCCCACTCGGGGATGTGTGCCAGGGCACCTTGTGCTGGTCCTAGGGCCAACTGTAGTTTCCTTCTCCTCCTCAATGGCTCCAGCTAGCTCCACCCCCTCCCCAACACCCCCACTCAGGCAGAGGGTGGGAGCAGCATGGGGACAATGGGCCCTGTGTCTGTGTTAGCAAGGACTCAGCCCTGCAAGGGCAGGGTGGGAGTGTTTTTGTCACCACCCATGGAGTCCATGATCTTTTAAGTACAAAAGTGGGGCAGCAGCTGAGGGGCTGCCCTGGTGCTTATGGAAACTCCCTCCTTCTCCAGTGTGAGCCACTGGCAGCCTGGTCTTCAAGGGAGTCAATGAGAATAAGTGTGGGGGCAGGGGGAGCTGCTCTACAGTCGCCAGCCTCCCAGGCCCACCGGCCCTGAGCCTCTCCTGGAAGACTGAACCCCCTCCCCACCCCGTCATGTCCATCCTGGCACTGCTGCCTCTGAGGGAGGCTGGGCCTCATGCATGAGCTTGGGGCCTGCACTATGCTGCTCCCCTCTGCCTGGCCCATGGCAAGCCTGGCTCATTTGTCTATGCCAACATGTACCCCTGCCCCTAAGGCCTGGGGTCCATAGGGCCACCAGAGCAAGCTTCTGAGACACAGATGTGGCCGTGGATCCCTGTAAGAACAGCTGAGGTCCAGGATAGAGAAGCCCAAGAACCTTTCTGTGGTCCTGCCCCACCACTTTATCTCTCACCTCTGTCCTCTCACTCCTCCCACCTTGCCCTCCCTTCCCCTGGACCTTTCTTTTCTCTGAACCTGTGGTGCAACACCTCACCTCTGGGCCACACTTCCTCTCCCTATACCCCTTTGCCTGCCTTACCATTCCTAGGCCTTCAGGTCTCGGCTTCAATACCCCTTCCTCCAGGAAGCCCTCTTTGACTCCTTGTCTGAGTCATGTGACTACTCTGGGCTCCTTTGACCCCTGGCTTCCCCTAGCCCAGAACTTCTAAGTCCCTTTCCCCTGCCAGAATGGGCACTGTCTGGAAGGTGGTAAGCATCTGGCTTCAGAGATGCCAGCCAGGCAGGGTAGGGAATAGAGCAAGATGGGATTGGGGTAGATGGTGAGGGAGAAGCTGAGGCACATCCTTCCCTCTGGTTCAGTGAAGCCTCTCCTTGCCTTGGCCCCTTTTCTTCCATGTTGAGAGGGTGGACAAAGGTAGGCTCAGGAGGCAATGGTCCCACATGCTGGGTCCCATGGTTCTGGCTCCATCACAGACCATCCCAGTCTCCTTGCCCAAACTCTGTGTCCCAGTGATGGCTCTGGATACCTCAGCCATCCCCACTTGGCTACTCATGCCATGGTAAAACAAGGCCCTAGAACAGCCTGATCCCCTCACTATTCTTGAGGACAGGACCAGAGATATGACTCTTATCACATACAGAAAGGTGACTGGGCAAACAGGCCTGCAGCCTGAGTTCTGATAGAAGCACCACAGGATGATCAGGAGAGAACTTCAGGCTTGGATAGGGCACCCAGAGGAGTGTCCCATAGCCTGAGGTCACTCCACAGCCTGAGACTGCCACCAACCTCCCCTGCTACAAGCACAGTGACTTCTTAATGGTCTAGCATTACTGGGCACCACAGTGAACTCCAGCTGGCTGTGTGGTAGCTGCAAACCAAGGCCTAGCCCAGCTCCTGGACATCATAGGCACCTTGGTCCAGAATCCAGGATTGCCTGGAGCAGAGACAGAGCCACGCAGGTGCTCATCATCTGAGGAACATGGGATGGGGTATGGGCATGGTCCAGAGAAAATTTCTGCTTCAGTCTTTGTCTTGGGTATCTGAGAGCCCCATTGAGGACACTCAGTGCAGGTGAACCTGCATGCTGGCCCCTCTGCCTTGGGCTCACTCTGAGCCAGGCCAGGCCAGGCAGTGTCTGTACATACCTGGATCTCAGGGTCGATGTGGGTCCTGTGTGCTTGAGCTTTGCTGTCATCAGGGGCACTGGGCCAGCTCCTGCCCTCAGGCCTGTGGCAGAAATTGTGATGGTCAGATATGTCTCCTACCGAGGCCACCATGCCTGGGAGCCAGGATCAAGAGGGGCTGGGCTCTGGGCTGTGCCCTGCAGGTAGAAGGACACCACTCCAGTGCTTTCCCCTGTACCACAATGGTGACTGTTGTGGCAATGAGCCACAACTCTAGCTGCCATCCTCCTGGGGCAGGGCTATATGCTTCTGTCCCCATCAGCTGCCCAGTCCCTCTCTGGTCTGTTCCTGGAGTGGTTGCAGGACAAGCCCTGTGGCTTCCCTAATCTTCCACCCTCTTCGTGGCCTACAGAAGCTCAGTTCAAAGAGGCCCAGCGTACAGCACTGCAAGTCAGGCCTCACACATTGACCAGCTAGAAGCCTATCCACTCATCCTCTGGGCATCCGTAGATGCCTCTGGGGGGGTGTGAGGTCAGGCATCCATCAGCTCTGGGGTAGGTGGAATAGAGGCTCCGAGGGGTGTGTCTTTCCTCCTGCTGCTGCTGCCGGCAGAGTCATCACTGAGTCTGCCCAGCCCAGATGGGAAACAGGCCATTAGGAAATTCCTGCTTCGCCATAGAAACCAAAAGCCAAACACCACTCAGGAGGGAGAAAAACATCGTAAACCTGCCATAGGCAGGGCAGGCAGGCCGAGAGGCTACATGCCTAGGGCCCAGCCCTGTCACTCAGTAGCCCTGTGAAAAGGCAGGCCAGGAAGGGGCATGGACCCTGGACTGGTGGGTGGGTGTGAAGTGAGGCTAGTTAGACCAAAGGGGAATAATGTCCTCCAACTCACCCAACGAAGCCTCCTGAGGCTTCTCGAGGTCTCACTACTGACATAGTAGCTTACCCCTGCCACTTCTGCCCCTTCAGTTGAGGGTTTTAATAATCTGTCTACACCTATGGTCCATACTCACTCTGTACTTCCTTGCCTCTGCCCATTCCTTAGTCCCTTGGAGGCTACCTCTCTACTCCAGGCCTTCAGTATTACAGCTCTGCTACTTCAGGGCAACACCAGCCCCATAGTCCCTGTCTCTAGCCCCCTCAAGCAGGCTCCCAAGTGGCTACCCTAACTCACAGCTTTAACTGTGGCCTCTGCCTACTCAGAGCTTCTCTTGGATAAAGCTGGGACATCTTGTGTGGCTATTTGGCCTTAAACTTCTCTGAAGCTCTGCCCAGAAGAGCAGTAAAAGCCTGACGTCTAAGGGTCAAAGGGCACAAAGTACCCAGAGCCATTAATGTGGCCCAATGCATCAGATCAGAATGAAAGGCTTAATCATGCGTCAACCCCCATCACAGTCTGGGCTCTTTAAACAAAATGACAGGCAAAGAGTAGGCTGTGCAAAGGTACCTTGGGCCACATGTGACGGACAACAGGGACTCCATCAGTGGCCTCAGTGTTGAAGTTGATGTCAGGAAGGTCCTGGACCTATAGAACATGCCCAGGAAGTGTGATTCTGCTTGGATTGTTGGATGCCTGGCTTTGGGCTCAAAACAAAACAAGCCCATTGGGGAAGCTGGGCCTTTGATACACTTTTCATTCTATGGGGAAGTCTGTGGGGGGATTAGAGCTCGCTGTACACAAGAGGGCAGGTAGGGTAGCTGGTCACCGTGGGAGTGAGAGCACAGAGTAGCTCACTCCAGCCAACTCAACAGGCTGATTCTGTGCAGAGCCCTTGCTGTGTGGGTGTGTGTCGTAGGGGCGGGGAGGAGTGTCTTTTGGGCCCAGGCATAGGTCCTGGCATAGCAGGCAAGATAGGGAGCAGAGTCAGAAAGCTTGCAGGTGGGAAAGTGTCCAGTAGAAGAAATGGTGGCTCAGAGGGTCAAGGTGGCCCTCATGTCTTGATTCCTCACAGTTTGCATGCATGAGGGTTAGAGATGGGGGCTGCAGGGTAGGACTCAGGTTTTCTTACTGAGCAGGCCTGGTACATCATCATCACTCAGTGTCCAGATCACAAGATGGTCCCTATTTTTGGTTGAGGAAGTTATGGGCTCGAGACATTAAATCACTTGCTGGAGCACAGCAGAGTTCTCTCTCCCTCTCTCTCTTTTATGGGTAACTTTATGTGTCAGCACAGCCTAATTCTCAACCCAGCTCTGTAATAGTAGAGAATGTGCTCTCATCTGCTCCATGGCCAGTGACATTTTGGGGCTGAAATGCCCAGAGTGGAACAGGTCAGTGGACCTCTGGCTCCATCCATGCCTGGTTTGGAACAAAGGACCGGGGAAGGAAGGAAGGAAAGAAGGAGGGGGACCTCCACCCCACCACCCTCCCCTGACATCATACACTCTGGGAAGCTCCTGACTCAGGCCCCCTCTGAGGCACTCCTCTCCACTACTCCACTACCACTAGGGCTGCCCTTGTTCAGTTACACAGAGACAAGGCTGGAGGTGAGTCAGAGGCCAGGATCCCAGCCAAGCCGGGGAGGCTTCAGAGGCCACTCATGGGCAGAGCAGTGCTGACATTTCCCCCATCCAGCCTGTATCTCAGTCTGGAGGAGGGTGATGAATGTGATCCATTTATGAGAAAGGAAACCCGGGCTCATAGAGGTCATCTGGGCACCTAAGGCTCCAGAGGCTGGATGAGGACCAGCTTTGCTGAACTCCAAAGATGGAGCATCCTCACCATGTGCCAGGTAGAGCATACAAGGTCCTGGACTTGCAGCTGGGCCCACTGAGTGCCACGGGCACAGCCAGGGGTCCTGACCCCAACCCCGATCTGGCCATGGGCCAACCACAAACAGGGGCGACCTCACAGGCCTTTCTACTATGTTTAATGGCTCCAAGCCAATGGCTCACCTCCCACCCTGTCAGCTCAGAGGCATGGTTAGCTGTGTTGTGGTTTGGCGAGGCTTTGCCCACACACTTCCACAGGTGGTCATGGAAGTCCCCATCAGCAGTGAACATGGCAGAGTTGATAAGTTATGCCTGACTTCTGTGGATTGAGGTGGGCAGGGGAGTGGGGAGATCCCACTCAGCCAGGCTTAGGCCAACTGCTTTTCAGAGTAAAGGCCCAGGACCTGACCAAGGCTGGGTCCCCCCACCCCCACCCTCAGTGGACCTTCCATCCCAGGACCATTTATGGGGCACAGATGGGGCTTGGCAACCCCCCGTCCTCCCTTCTTGATCGGCTGCACAGCATTACACAGTCCATAGCACGAACTTTTCCCAAATCCATATTTAACCAGGGCAGAGTGTGGGCCACGGTGGGGACAGCTGTGGCAGGGCAGCTGTGGGGCTGGTAGGAGTGGTCAGCAGCCAAGTAAAGGGTCTGTAGTCTTAGGAGAGAGCCCTGAGGTCAAATTTTGCTACCCCACTCCCTCTCTATGTGACTTTAAGCACCTTCTAACCTTTCTGAGCCTCACTTGTCTCATCTGTGAAGTGGGGACTACACTAGGTTTTACCTTTTTTAAGTTGGTAAATGAGGGTTAAATGAGGTGTTGCACAAGAAACTATTTTGAAATGGTCATCACACTGGTCACTCAGGGGAGGGGAAAGGACTGAAACAAATGTCCCAGAGACTATTCAAGGTCCTATTTCAGTTGCCTGCAACACTTGACGTAAGTGCCCCAACACACTTCTAGTCTAAGTTAAAAGGGGATTTCTTCCCTTCTTAAGCTACAGCTCTAAACAGTGTCTGCCAGGCCCCCATGAAAGTACTACTCCTTGGGACTCTTCCTGGATGGGGTGCCCAGGAGCTGAGCTGTGTGAAGCTGCGCTCACCCAAGATGCTGGCTGCCCATAACTGCCCACCTCGTCCCGCCATCCTCCCAGCCCAGCCCACCTGTGCATACCTGCTCACAGACAGCGTGAGGTGATCGTGGCAGCCCTTGATGCGGTTCTGTGCCTCCAGGTGTGTCATGAGCTCTGTGCTCTCACCATTGATGGCCTGGATCAGGTCTCCTGGACACAGGGCAGCCAATGCAGCCTTGCTGCCAGCATGGACCTGCGGGCAGACAAGCCAGATGGCTGGGCACAGTCATGATGTGGCCTTGCCGCAAGCTCTATTCTAGGCCTCCTCCAACCTCAGAACCTAGCCAGTGTGGCCTGCTCCCAGCATGGCCTGTGGATGGGCAAGCCGAGAGGCTGGTTGAGGTCCCCATGTAGCCTGGCTGAAGCCTTGCTGGAAACACCTCCAACTCCAGCACCTGGAGGCTTGGCAGGGCATGAGGATATATGAGAAGGGCTTCCTCTGGGCTGGGACAAGTGGATGTTGTTCTTGCAGCCTGCATGTGTTCCCAAGGACATGCAGGGGCCACAGAGACACATGGAGACATATGTGCTCACAGATACATACAGAGCATGGATGTGTCACAGATACCCTACACAGACAAGGCCCCACCCAGACAGACCATACCCCTTGGCCTAACATTCAAACCCTTAGTGATCTTGCCTTCCTACTTACTTGATCTCAACTCTCATCCCCACCTCCACACCCATACTCTGTCCAGACCATGTGAATGTCTATGGGGTGTTCAGAGGCACCATATGTCAGTCACCTCCACACTTCTGCAAAAGCTGTTCCCTCTACCTGGAACATTCCTTTGACTCCCACATCCTCATCCTTCAGATCTCAGCATAGAGGCCACTTCCTCTGGGAGCCTCTCTGGGATCTCACTACCCTGTGTGCTCCCATAACCACCTTTCCCCCTACATTGTTCATGTTAATACTTCATTGTAATTAAAATGGGAAGGTCTGAACATCACCTCCCTGGGCAAGTCCAGGGCCATCCAGTTGCAGCTGCCAGCCTGCACTTGGGGGTCAGAATTCTAGCTCTACTTCCCCTGCAGGACAGGAACTCAGGCTACCTCAGTGCCACTACTGACCTCTCAGGGTCAAGCAGTGTTCACACTTGGAAGCTCTTACAATGCTGGTCAACGGAAGAAAGCTAGGATGGGGAGTGGAGTTAGACTCGCAGAGATACCCAAGTAAGCAACCCAGGGGAATCCAGGCAGTGGAGCACCCCTCACCCTGCCTTGGCCCCAACATAGCCTTTAGAAATAGATTTCTTACCCAGCCTCTCCAGCCAGTGCCCAACTGGTTCAAAAGCTGCCAGTGACCTCGTTCTTTTGGGTGGGAGCTCCTACTGGTGGGAACTCCTGGAAGCCCAGCTAGGCTCAGTTCAGCTAGGTCTCAGTAGTGAGTGGACAAAGCTGAGGTGCTGGCAGCTCCTTGGCTGGAGACTTGGTGTTGGCACTGCCCAAGCTGGCCTGCCCTGAAGTAGGCTGCTTCAAGGAAACGTTCTTCTGAAGCATGACACTCTCAGCCAACCAGGCAATCATGAAGGTTCACTTGTAGGGCCCGGGCACCTGTGCAAGCCTGTCATCCTGGGGGAGACACCCACTTGGCACCATCCCACCCTCCCCTCAATGCCCTCCTCCGCCTCTTCCCCTTCATGGATACCTGCCTTGTGCCAGGGCCTGGGCTCTATGCTTTACCCATAACTAGCTCACAGCAAGCCCTCAACCACCTGGTGAGGCAGAGGCTGTTCTCATCCCTATTTTACAGAGGAAGAAAGAGAAGCCTGGGGGAGGGGTGCCATGCCTTAGTCCCCACACTGGGGAGGAGTCTTTCTTCAGGGGGCGGCTAACTGCGGCAGGATGACTCAGGCAGCACAAGGGGTGCATTCAGGCTTCTGTGGGCGGAGGAAGTTTCTTGAAAGCAGGGGTGGCTGGGATGCTGCCAGCTCTATTGAGCTAGGGGAGTTCTGGTCAGAGAGGGCGTGAGGCCAAGAAATTGTGACTCTCCCAGCCACCTTTACATGCATTATCTCATTAATCCTGAAGGCAAGCCCATTTCCTAGATCAGGAAATGGAGGTCCAGAGAAGTACAGAAGGATAGTTAACTGATAAAAGATTGAATCAAGATTTCAATCCAGGCCACCCGGTTCCAAATTTAAAACTACGCTTTTAACACCTGTACTTTTCTTCCAAAAGGGGTAAGGGAAAAGAGGGTATCTGAGGGAGAGATAGTGTTCCAGGCAGAAGGACCAGCATGTATAATGGCACATCTGGAGAGAAAGTAGAAGGAAGGTTGTATGGCCTGAGCATCATGAATGAGGGGAGAGTGGAAGAGATGAAGTCAGAGAACAGGCAGGGAACAGATCTTGCAGAGTCTTGTATACCCGGGTGGGCAGCTGGCATTTCTCCTGGGTGGTTGGGAACCATGGAGGGCTCTAAGCAGGGAAGTCACAGGACAGAGTGGAATTCAGGCCGATCCCTCTAGCTCCTAAGCACAGGATAAACAGAAAGAAGGAACAGAGACAGGAACAGTGAAGTGAGGTGGGCGGTGAGGGCATGAATCAGCCCCTCACCGGTAATGGCTGCATTCCCAGCCCCTGATCCGCCCAGTCTAGATGTTGTGGTGGGCTAGGAGTCCAAGTCAGAACCAGGTGCCACATTGTCCCACACAGTCACAGCAAACTCAACTGCCTGGATTCCTCTTGTCTCCACTCTGCTTCTCTGGGTCGATTACATTAGCCTCTCTGTGCCTGGGTCTCCATCTATGTAATGCCAGAGGGAGTACTTACTTCTAAAAGCTGTTGTAAGGACTACTTGAGAAAATCAGAGCGTGTAAAGCCCCCACAGGAGGCTGGACATAAGGTGGTGCTCATTCCAGGGACTGGAGGGAGCTGTTAACAACATGCACTAGGGTGGGGCCTGGCACACCCTGGACACCCTGGATGCTTGGCCAAGGCCAGCCATCATTATAGGTTGTGGGGAAGGAGCCCCAGATGATGTTCTTGGGACTCCCCGAGGCTTCATCGGCTGAGATTGCAAGCCCCCAGCCCTGCCAAGCTGACAGCCTCCTCCCTGTCTGCGTGAGGCTGTCCCTCCCTATTGGGTTCTGGGTAGGGGAAGTCCTGGAAGCAAGGGAGGGGCTGGATCTTGAGCCCCCTTGGTGAAGACACTCCCACATATCTTCAGTCCCTGTAGACCTGCCCCGGAGGTACCTGCTAGGCAAGCTGTGGCCTGTGCCTCCCCAGCACTGTAAATCTCCCCAGATCCCACCCAAACCCAACCTCAGCCATCCTGGCTCCTAGGGCCTGAGCTGCTGCTGCGTGACTCTGGGGGACAAGGGAGGCTCTTCCTGGCAAACCTTCTCCCAGACTGCCTGCCTGCCTGGGGCCTGCATCCCCAATCAGCTCCAAACAAGGCCGTTGCTGCTGCTGCTGCCCCAGCCGAGGCTGTGACGGCTGTGACGTGTGGAGGCCTTTCCTCCGGGGGCAGGCAGCCGCGTGGGCAACAGATGTCTCAGCTCCCTGCCGCCTGCAGCCGTCAGCCGCCGCCACTGAGCCTGTCAGCGGCCTCACGCCCAGGGTGCCTGGCCAGCCTGCTTAGTGCCCCCACCAGCCCCCTCAGCGGACACACAGCATGACACACACAAGCAGACACAGGCTTGCACACACACACACACACAGCAGAAATCCAATAGGAAAGAGGGAGATGAAAGGCTCTGGGATGTGTTGAAGGCCCACCTCACTCAGCCCCAGGGACCTGGCAGTGAGGGCAGATGTGGGAAGCCTCCTAGGACAGCTGGGCCTGCCTGTCACCCTGGCCCCCAGAAACGGGACTCCATGATTCCATGCTCCACCTGGTGCCCACCCCCTCCCAAGAACTGGAGAGAAGTCTCTGAAAGCCCAGCCGGCTTGGCCCAGCTCCCACGGCAAGAGGTGGCAGTAGGGTGGGGGAAGGTGCTTCTCTGTGCCTCTGACACAGGCCCCCAAAGACAAGATGAGCCTGTGTGGGAGCAAGGGATGGCCGTCAGATGGTTTCAGGTCATCTCCTCTGCTCCTTCCAGACTGAGAGCCGCCAAGGGCAGGGCCTGGGTTCTCTCCTCTTCTGTCCCTTAGGCTGGGGCCCCCCAAGGGCAGGGTCTGAGTCCTCTCTTTTGGCCCTCCAGACACGAGGACATCAAGGCTGGGCCAGGATCCTGTCTCCCCTAGACAGGCACCCCCTTGAACAGGGCCTGAGTCACCTCCTCCACTCCTCTATACTCAGAGTAGCCGGGCTCCAGGGCTGTGCCCGCTCCTTTTCCTTCTCCGTGGGCAAGGCAGGGCCCTGGGAAACTTGAGGAACAGGCCTGAGGCTGTCCTGACCCCTGGCTTTGTGTCATCTTGTGGGGAGGGGTCTCACAACCTCACAGTCAAGTCTCCCTTTCCCCTGGAAGCCAGAATTCCTCCTGGTCACTTCCCCTTAGGGTGACTGAGGTCATGAATGAGAGACTGACTCATGCCCAAAGTGGGAAGTGGATGGCCCTTTCTCTTCTCAGATTCAGCGAGGACCCCAGACCTCCCTGGGTCACCCAGCTCTGCCAGCAGGGACCCCTGATAGGGGAAGGGGGGGTTCTAAATCATTTTGCCCCAGATCTCCAGGCAGGGGTGAGTGAAAAGTTTCTGGGCCTCTGTAGAGCTGTCTAGACCCCTGGCCCATCTCCGCGGGTCCTTCCCGGGTCCACAGTGGCTCCCCCAGATGAGGCCATCGGGGAGGCCGGTGCGTGAACTCTTGGGAGATTCTCCGCGGGATCTGGCAGACAGGCCCAGCGTGGGAGGAGGGCGGCTGCGGCTGCCTGCCCTGCCTGGAAGCCGCCTCTACAGCATGCAGGGCACCCAGGCCCACCCTCCGCCTTCAAGCCTCGGATACATCGGGGATCTGGGTCCCGGGCGGACCGCGAGGACCGAGTCTCAGACCCGGGACCGCCCTGCCGCCACGCAGCCGCCAGACTCACCCGCGAGATGGTGAGGGGCGCGCTGAAGTCCCGGCCGCCCACCAGGCGGAAGCCCCAGGGCGAAGGCCCGCGCAGGGTCACGGAATGGGGCATCGCGGGCCGGAGCCGCAGCCGGAGCTTGAACCGGACTCTGAGGAACCGCCGCCGCCGCCGCCGCCGCCGCCGCCTGGACGCCGCGCCCCGCCCCCGGCCAGCCCGCCCCGGTCCCCCTTGTCCCAGCCCCCGCCCCCGCTCCCTGCGCGCCCGGATTGGCCCCGCGGCCGGCCCGACCCTCCCACTTCGGGGGGCTCTGAGGATCCGCCCTCAGCCTCGGCTGCCTGCAACCCGGCACCCCAGCCCAGCTCTGAGACCCCCGAGTTCGGACGGCCCCGACGGCCTGGATCCTGCTCGGTCCTCGAATTTGCGGTCCGCGGACCCAAACCCGGCTGTCGACACTGGCCCTTTGAAGTCGCTTTTAGGGAAGGTGCTCCAGCCGGAGGAGGGATGGAGGGCCCACTTGGGGGATGGGGCTGCGCCCAGCTCAGATACCTCCTCATGGGCCCGACTGGCAAACCCACGGCCTATCCTCCCGTGTGAGAAGCCCTCTGAACCAAGAACCCTCTGAACCAGGGGCCTGAGCAGCACTGGGCCAGGGACGCAGACCCAAGACGACAGCAGGCAGCACCAAGCATGGGAGTGGGCACAGAAAGGTCCTCAGACTAGTTTGTGGAGGCCAGTAAGGCTTCCTGGAAGAGGTGGTCCCTGACTTGTATCTGGAAGCAAGGTGTCCCTGCTTCCCCAGGACACTCAGGCCTTCTCTTGCTGCTTGCAGGCTCCTCGAAGGCCACCTCCCTGTCTGCACAGCCCCCTCCCCTCGTCCTTTGCCAGGAGCTTTGTTTCCCCAGGTCTCCTGAGAAAGGAGCAGCTGCAGCGGCTGGGGTCCTGGCTGTGCAGTGTGAAGGGAAGAAATATATGCAGCTCTTCACTTTGGGCCCTTCTCTCTCCAAGGTCTTCTCTCCATTCCCAACCATTATCCTCTGGGGATGTACTTGAACAGCCAATGCAGATACCATGGCCCCACTGACCTCCCTCCGGTTCTCCGGGCCCTTCTGTCTGGCTACATCAGGGAGACACCATTTACTTTTCCAGACCCTGTGGAGGCCTCTCATTTAGCCCAGATCCTTAACCTTATGTGTCCTTTTAGCCAAGCTGTGATAAGGACCCTGCTCTTGGGCTCCTCACAGGTGGTGGGATGAAATGAGTCCGCTGGGTCTCTGACAACCCCCAAAAAGGAGAACTGCTTGAGAGGCACAAATCTAGGGCAGTCCAAGGAAGGGAGTGGCCCTTCAGGGTAGAATGTGGGTGCCTCCGTGGGAGGCAAGATGCTGCTATCTCTTCACTGGGAAAGAAACAAGTGGTGTGTGGTAGCAGGGTGTATATGGGAGTGCATTTGGGGTGTGTGTGTGTGGGCGCACGTCTGAATCCATTAGAGCACCAACCACTGTGCTGTTCTCCATCACTTTGTCGTGGAGGAGGTTTCTGCTCAGCCCCATGCAGACTTAGACCACAAGTGGAGAAAGGTGGAAGGGCCAGCAGGAGAGCTGGTCACTGCATGGTCTCTCTGATATCTGTAGGCCAGAAGTTTCCCAGGACTTAAATCCTACTAAATGGGGTAGAGAGTGGGGGGCAGCCATCCCTTATCACTGGCAGTCCCAAGGGTTTGGTGTACAGCATGGCTTGTGGTCAGAGGCCTGTCAGCCTGCTCCAAGAGTCCTGGTGAATGTAAACCGTACAGACCTTTGCTGGGGAAAGGGATCCTCAGGGGTCTGTGGAAGCTTCTGCCCAATGCATCCCAAAGTGAATTCCTGAAACTCCTCTTCATACTTTGCTTGCTTCCCCCAATTTTGCATCCCGAAGACTGCCTACACTCCTTGCCTCCATCCTGAAATTCCCTCATTACCGGTTTACTTCTGTCCGGGAGAATGTGAAGTGGTCCTTCTGAGTATGACCTTCCTGGCCCCTGAGTCTCTGGGCAGTGTAATCCATCTCCAAAGGCTTCTGTCACAGGGTTGGAGGTGGAGGTGGGGTGGGGACTCTGGATGACTTTTTTAGAATCTGGTCCATAAACTTCCCCATTTCATCGTGCAGCATTCTGGACAGATTGCAATGATGCAGGATCTGCATCCAGGCCAGTCATCCCTCACATGAGTTCATGATGACATCCCTGACTTAAGAGAACATCAGAGGCTTACTTCTGACTGTGCCTTCCCACAGGGGAGATGCCAGGTCAGGTTGTGTACCTGGAGTTTGGGGGTGGCCCTTCATAGGGGCCATACTGTGAACCCACTCGTAAGGTACACTGAGTTCTAGGCAGCAGGTCAGACAAGCTGCAGATTCTATGGCTTCTCCAACTCTCCTGAAAGTTCTTTAAGGAAGCCCTCAGATTTCCTTTCCCCCTGTAATGGCCTTGGTCCTGGGAGATTGCTGCATTGCTGAGACCTTATCGTGCTGGAATATCAAGTCATAAGGCAGTCACAGGGTCTGGAAGTCCTCTTCAAGGTGGGGATGTGTAGTGGCCAGGTCACACATCACCCCTGCCCTGGTGGCCTTCACGTATTTACTGCACATCCATCAGGTGTCTGTGCTGCTGGGAATAACCAGACTGTTTATTTCATGCATTCTTCTTCTCTGCATAAATATGTATTGAGTGCTCAGGGCTGGGTCCAGGCGTCATCCATAAGGGCAGGGGCTGTGTCCGTCTTATTTATTTATGTCTTTCCAGCACCACGCAGAGAACTTGGCACACAGAAGGCATTAAAAAACATTTGCTGTTAACAACACCACAGTTACAGGAATTATTATCTTAGCTTGCCCTTTGGACATGACCCAGAGGGAGGCAGGGAGGGCATGAGGGGGCTTAGGAAGGTGAAGAATTCTGCTTCTGCTGCCTTCAAGGCCACACCCAGTGGCTCAGGGCATGATGCCCAGGCCTTCTGTATGCAGCCAGGTCTGTCCAAGGTCAGGAGAAGTCATGGTGCTCTTTCTTCAGTGGGCAGGCAGGGTTGGCAGGCTCCAGCAAGAGCAGACAACCTTGGGAATGTCGTTGGGCCTGAGCCTAGAATGAGAGGGAAGGATTTGGACAAGAACAACCTCAGGCTAAGGGCGAGGTCAACCTGGAGGACAATCCAGGAGAGTGCCCAGAATTGATGTAGCCCTGAGTGGGGAGGTGGCGTGGAGTCATGGGGCAGCCCATATTTGAGGATACCTTCCTGTGAGGCCGTGGGGGCTAGCCAGAGAGCTCAGCTGCTGACCTGCTCCTCCCTGGTCTAGTGGCCTCAGGTCTCTAGGTAGAGTCTGCTCCATTCCGGCTCAGCTCTTTGAGGCCCAGCCGCCTCTCCCCAGCCAAGAGCCTGGATTCCAAGGGAATCTAAAGCCTTGCTTGGGAGTTCTTTCTTCCTGGAATGCCCAGTCCACAGTACTGACCACTCCAGGGCCTCAGCAAACAGCCAGAGAGAACTTTAGATGCTCCCATTTCAGTGTGACCTGTCTGGTCCAGCTCCACCCAGGTGTCCTCTCTCCTAGAAGCCTGCTGGTCAAGGCCAGGAACCCGAATGGTGGAGAGGAAGCAGTCTGTGGTGGGCAGAGCTGGATAGAGGGGCAGTGTGGGTCTCCTGCAGAGTTGGAACTGTGCCTTAAAGTTACAGGAAGTTAAGGCAGGCCCACCGTAGGCAGGGGTCAGGGGCTCTGCAAGGGGTAGAGGCAACCAGGGGCATGGGTACCAGGCAACATCCAAAAGGAAGGTCTGGGACAGTACAGCCTGTGAGGTGAGCTGAGAGCTGATGCCCAGCATATCCTGGAAGGACAGGACTCAGTCAGGAGGCAACAAAACTGGTCTTGGAGCTGTGGTCGGTTCAGCAGAACACAAAGTGGAGGGCATGCCTGTGGCACAGGGCGTTTCCCAGCTCTAGTTCTGTGCCATTCAATCCTTTAACAAACACTTGTTGAGTGCCTGCTATATGTCCAGCCCAGATGTGGTCAACTAACCTGGGGGTGTGGTGGGGATTCTCCAAGCTGCCACACCTCTCTAGGTAGGGGCTGAGATGCTGGAGGCTCCAGAGGGCGTCAGTCCCCAAGGATCCAAACAGGGACAAAGCTGACTCTGCCAGCTGGGACCCAGTTACTGGCTCTGAGCCAGATTCCAGGGCGGATACAAGAGCAGAACCAGCTCTCTTCAGCAAACTGATCCTGGGGGAGGTGTGTGACCACCACACGCTCACACAGTTTCAAGTGGTAGGTCTGGAGTTTTAGAGCCTGTGTTGGTGCCTTTGTGCCATGTGCCTTGCCCCAGGGACAGATGTGTCTCAGCCGGACCTGCAGTCCCCATCAGCACCCCTGTCAGACCTGCTCTGTCTCTGTTTTCACAGAGAAAACCAGTCTGCTCTGGGACCCAACAAAGGGGCTGCCAGGCAGCAGGGCAGGGACAGGTTTACCTAGCTGGGCCCAGAGAGGCACCGGCCCTGAGGCCTGGGTGTAGAAGGGTATTGGGAGGAGTGGCATCTCGCACGGTGGCAAGGGTGGGGGGATGAGGGGGGTGGGGAGGTAGCTGACAGGTGGGAGAGCCAGAGGCGGCTCAGCCCAGCCCCAGCAGGGAAGTGACAGAACAGGCTGTTTGTGGTGGCAGCAAGGCCCATGTGATGGAGCCTTGTGCAACTGGGGCCTCAGGAAGGCAGCTTGCAAAAGCAGCCTCACCCCTGCCTCAAGGAGACCCCCATCTTTTCACCCCTCCCACTTCTCATTCAGGCCAGAGGATTCGGGCAGGCTGCCTGCCATCCCCCAGTCTCCCCCAGCATCAGATGTCCCAAGTCTACCTGTAGTCCATAAATAGAGGCCCAAACCAGGTGTATTCAGGTTTCCAGTTTCTCCTGACAGCTGGAGTCTTCCCTTAGCCTCGCCTCTTGGTGTCTGTGAGGAGAAAAGGCCTCCATTTGCAAACCAGCTCCTCCAGGCGGAGCAGCAGAGGGATCGCGGAGTAACTGTACTGTGTGCTCATTCTACGCCCTGGACGTAGAATGTCTTGGTCATGGCCTGACCATCACTGTGCCTGGACAAAAGCAGGGGTGTAAAACCCTTTCCTTCTCAGCCCGGGAGAGAGAGACACTGCTATGAGGTGCAGGTAAGGCTCAAGCAAAAGTGCAGGGATGACAAGAAGGAGACGGACATAGATGCAGCCCAGAAATTCAGTTACTGGGGCTCCCCAAACATACACTGTCACTCATCTGTCAGCTGGGACCTGGACTCATGGCCCAGCTTTAGCCCTGCCCCAGCGCACACATCCACAGACACTCACACTCCAATTTAGCAGTGACCTGGCCAGGACAGTCTGGTCTCTGGCCTGAGGCCCCTCCTTCTCTTTTTGACCACTAGAACTGACATCCAGGGCTACTCAGAGGGCAGGAGAGGCCCACACTACTTCCATATTTCTTCCTCCTATCCTTTTTTTTTTTTTTTTTAAATACCAGCTAGAATGAGCTTGGAACACTTTCATATTTCTAGGTTCCCAGTAAAATAAAAAAGGAAGAAACGTGAGAATAGTGTTTCAAGAATTATGGTATTTGTTACTTCTGCTTTGTTTATTTATTCATCAGATATTTTTGAAAGCCTATGTGTCAGGCACTGTTTTAGGCCTGAGTGTTAAACTATTAAGTTTTATTTATTTATTTATCTATTTATTTACTTATTTATTTATTATCTTTTAAAAAGAGATGGGGTCTCACTATGTTGCCCAGGCTGGTCTCGAATTCCTGGGCTCAAGCAATCCAACCACCTCGGCCTCCCAAAATGCTGGGATTATAGGCGTGAGCCACTGTGCCAGGCTTTAAGTCTTTATAATACACATTTAAAATGGTGGATAGCCTCATTTGGGAATAACTTCAAAGATTTAAAGTCCAGTCTTCCTGGTTCTTCGTCTCAGGAGGGACCCCCATAACTCCTGATGCCCATGGTTTTCTTACTGGTATAGATTAGGCCTCTGTCTCTTGATCCTGAGGGGCCACGGGGGCTGTGATTCAGATTGGCAGAGGTGGCGAAGCTCTCCTCAGGAGTCTGGCTAGCATAGGTCTGCCGCTAGCCTATCCTCCCTGCCCATCCTTTCTATCTCTTACAATTGGCCCTCTCCCCTACAGTGCCAACTCCTTTAGTCACTGATTGGTCTTGGTGAAGTGCCCTGCCCCATGGTGCCCAGCACTGCCCAGTGGTGACTGAGTCACAGGCTGGCGGGGACTGTTCAGGCTGACCTCACCTCCGGGCCTGGCCATAGGATGCCAGCTGTGGCCACCTGGTGTGAGCCTGGCCGCCTGTGTTGCTGGGAGAGTCAGGCAGAGCCATGTCACTGAGTCCAGTAGTTGCCAGCTGGCCCAGAGGTCTGGGAATCCAGGTGCAGGGGGCCACAGGGATTAAAGTCGGAAGAGCCAGATCCAGGCCTGTGAGGGTGAAGCTGGGCTGAGGTTGCTGGAGGCTCTCGAGAGAATGGATTGGAGCAGGGCCCATGAGTCAGCCTAATGTCCTGGGTGGGTATTTTCTTGGCTTCTAAGACAATCAAAATTCTTTTTCACTTCCCCTCCCAAGGCTAGGTCCGTAGCTGTGTAGATCCAGGATCAGCAGTGCGGAGTTGGAGGCAGAGCTTTCAGTGGGAGTGGGGCTGAAATCCTCACACCCTCCATCTCTTATAGCCACCCGCAATGGTAAGAGCATTCACAGGACTTGAGCTTCCACCAAGATGATGCCTGATTAAATTGTTTGCCCCCTGTGAGATCACCATATTAATGGGAAGATAGGCTTGCCTAGGAACAGTGGAGGCTGTGTCTTCTCGAGGAGAAACCAGGAGCTCTAAGAGAATGTATAATGAGAGCTTCTATGTGTGGAGAGTTAAACAAGAAGCTGTCTCATCACAGGGAAGATGAAGAGAAAATGGCGGATCTGGGCTTGAAGTGCACAGTGTTGGAAAAGGCCCCACCTAACGCTCTAGGACCAGCAGTCCCTGAGAAGTAGCTGTGTCTAGGATTAAGAAAAGCTGACCATGGAGAGCTGTGACATTGGGCATTCAAGCATGAAGCATTGTTGGCCCAGAGAAGGTGCACAAGCATTCTCTCTCAGAGAACCATGGTGTTCCAGAGCCAGAGAGAGATGGAGAGCTTCCACAATCCTTGTGAAGATCTGTTATCCTAACACCAATATATCCCCTTTAAGAAGATGGTGGCCCCCTCTAAATTGTCAATATAGCAAATTGGTTCCCATGGTGTATTGAAACCCTATTACCACCTTGGGAATTCTTTTTCAAATTGCAAGCTTGATTTAATATAAAATCTAATGATTAATACATTAGATTAAAATGAAGAAAGGAATCTTGTAATTATCTCAAAAGGCATTGATAAATTTCATCAGCCATTCACACGAAAAATGTTAGAAAACCATGAAGAGAGGAAATGTTCTTAACATTTTAAAGAACAGATACAAAAACCAAAAGCCAGCATTAGATTTAACAGTCTAGAAAGTTATATTAATGGGAGAATCCAATGTCCTCTTCACTACTGTTGCTCAGCGTTGCTCTGGAAGTGCTAACCAGGACAATAGGGTGAAAAGAAGAAATAAGGGAGAAGTAAAGGAAGTAAGTAATAGAAAGAGTCAAAATGATCATTATTTGCAGATATTATGATTTTCCCTTTGTAATATCCAAGAGAATCAATTGAAAAATGATTATGACCGGTGGGTAAATCCAGTAGGATGGAGCAGAGTAGAATAAATTCATATATGTATATAGATTTTAATAGCTTTTAAGAGTACTAAGTCACAACTGATTGGAAAATGTGATGAAAACAATTTATTATTCACAATAATAGTGAAACATTAAAAATATCTAGAAATGAATTTTGAGTACGTCAAAAGCCTATAAACTTTTTTCTTTTTTATTTCCTTTTTCTTATCCTAGTGAGTGAAAACAAACGGCCTAGAAACTTTGATCGGCCGGGCGCGGTGGCTCACGCCTGTAATCCCAGCACTTTGGGAGGCCGAGACGGGCGGATCACGAGGTCAGGAGATCGAGACCATCCTGGCTAACCCGGTGAAACCCCGTCTCTACTAAAAAAATACAAAAAACTAGCCGGGCGAGGTGGCGGGCGCCTGTAGTCCCAGCTGCTCCGGAGGCTGAGGCAGGAGAATGGCGTGAACCCGGGAGGCAAAGCTTGCAGTGAGCTGAGATCCGGCCACTGCACTCCAGCCTGGGTGACAGAGCGAGACTCCGTCTCAAAAAAAAAAAAAAAAAAGAAACTTTGATCTAGGATAGATTTAAAAGAAGACAAAAGGAATGCAGGCATATGTCATGTTTCTAGAAAACTCAATATTTTAAATTTATTAGTAAATTCAGTGCAATTCCAAGCAAAATTCATTTGGGTGGGAGGAATTGACAAGATGATTCTAAGGATCAGCTGAAAAGTAAGTATGAAAAAACCCCACAAATACTGGATTAAGAGACTAATAAAGTAAGATTTGCCCTATAAGTATCAAAGTATGCAATAGAGCTAAAATAATTAAGAGTGTGATAGCAGCATAGGAAAAGACAAATACATTAGTGGAACAAAAGAGAGTCCATAGCATGAGATAAAGAAAACATTTTAATCCAGGGAGTAAAAGGTAGTTTACTCAATAACTCATGTTGGGATCATTTATTATTATGCATAAAAAATAAAGGCTATAATTCTATATGCTATATAATTTCCCACATTATAAAGTAAATCCCAAATGGATTCATGATCTATATATTTTAATTTTCCCAATGTGAATGCTTTTATAAACTACTCATATGCTTAAACTAAAGAAAGGACTGGTAAAAAAAAATATTGATTAATATTTTTATAATCATGGTGCTATGGTTAGAATGTGTCCCCCAAAGTTCATGTGTTGGAAACTTAATCTACAATGCAACAGTGTTGATAGGTGAGATCTTACGAGGTGATAAGGTCATGTGGGCTCTGCCCTCAATGGATTAATGCCAACAGGGGTGGGTTTGTTATTGTGGGAATGTGTCCTTGTGAAGGAGGAACTCGGCCCCCCTTTGTCTCTCTCACCCTCTAGCCTTCTGCCATGGGATAATGCAGCAAGAAGGCCCTCGAAAGATGCTGGCACCTTGGTATTGGACTTCTCAGCCTCCAGAATTTTGAAAAATAAATTTCTTTTCTTTATAAATTACTCAGCTACTGGTATTCTGTTACAGTAACTTAAAGCAGACTGAGACACTTGAGGTGAGAAATATCTCTTTCATGAAGATAAATACTTGAAATATGTTTTCCTGTTACATATGGATTTCAAAAATCAGAGAAATATGTGGCAAACTGTTGGTAGTTTTTATTTCTGGGGATGGTATTTTGGGACATTTACTTTCTCTAAGTTATATATTTGTACAGTGTTTTAATTTCATATAAATAAATTTTACTGAGTTTTTAATTAGAAAAATGAGGATAATAAAAAGGAAAACAAAGACAACAGAAGGACAAATACTGCTTCTTATGTAAGAACCTTACAATAATACACTTCCATTTACTTCTCCCTTCTTTTTTGCTAATGTTGTTATGTGTTTACCTCTGTATCTGCTACAAACTCCATAACAAATAATCATTATTTTTGCTTTAAACAGTCAATTGTCTTTTAAGTAATTTAAAAAACAAGAAAACCTATTTTCTATTTACTTGTTAGGTTTACTGGTAGTACTTGTTCTTTTGTTTAGAGCTGAATTTCCAACAGGTATCAAAGAGCCATCTCAGCAGAGAAATGGCTTATTTCCCTTCAGCCTTAAGAACTTCCTTTAGGCCAGGCATGGTGGCTCACACCTGTAATCCTAGCACTTTGGGAAGCCGAGACAGGCGGATTGCCTGAGCTCAGGATTTCGAGATCAGCCTGGGCAACAATGGTAAAACCCTGTCTCTACTAAAATACAAAAAATTAGCCGGGCATGGTGGTGTGCGCCTGTAGTCCCAGCTCCTCAGGAGGCTGAGGCAGGAGAATTGCTTGAACCCAGGAGGCAGAGGTTGCAGTGAGCCGAGATCGTGCCATTACACTCCAGCCTGGGCAACAGAGCAAGACTTCGTCTGCAGAAAAAAAATAAAAGAACTTCCTTTAACATTTCCAGTAGTACAGACGGACTGGTGATGAATTCTGTCTGCATTTTTTTAAAATCCCAAAGTATCTTTACTGTTCGTTCCCCACCCCGGCCCCCTTTTTTATTTTTATTTTTTATTTTTGAAATGGAGCCTTGCTCTATCCTCCAGCCTGGAGTGCAGTGGCATGATCTTGGCTCACTGCAACCTCCAACTCCTGAGTTCAAGCGATTTTCATGCCTCAGCCTCCCGAGTAGCTGGGATTACAGGCACCTGCCACCACGCCCAGCTAATTTTTGTATTTTTAGTAGAGACGGGGTTTTGCCATGTTGGCCAGACTTGTCTCGAACTCCTGACCTCAGCTGTTCCACCCGCCTCAGGCTCCCAAAGTGCTGGGATTGCAGGTCTGCTCCACCATGCCCAGCCTCTCATTCCCTTTTAAAGATAACTTCTCAGGATATAGAATACTAGGTTGCTTTTTTTCTCATAGATTATTTAATATTTAATATATAATTCCTATAATGTTATTGTTTTCTGTCTTGCATTATTCCTGGTAAGAAATAAATGGTGATTCTTTTTTTTTTTTTTTTTTTTTTTTTTTTTTTGAGACAGAGTCTGGCTCTGTCGCCCAGGCTGGAGTGCAGTGGCGCAATCGCAGCTCACTGCAAGCTCCGCCTCCCGGGTTCACACCATTCTCCTGCCTCAGCCTCCCGTGTAGCTGGGACTACAGGTGCCCACCACCGCACCTGGCTAATTTTTTGTATTTTTAGTAGAGACGGGGTTTCACCGTGTTAGCCAGGATGGTCTTGATCTCCCGACCTCATGATCCGCCCGTCTTGGCCTCCCAAAGTGCTGGGATTACAGGCGTGAGCCATGTAATGTGCCTACATTCTTTTATCACTTCTAAGATGTTCTATTTGGTTTTAAGATTTTGACTATGATGTTCCTAGATGTAGTTTCCTTGTTTTTATCTTCTTTGGAGTTTTAAAACCCCAGCTTCTTTGGATGGTGTATTAATAATTTTTTAAATCAAATATAGAATTTCATTTACCATTTAATAGAATTTTTTTGCCCCACTCTCTTTCTCCCCTTTCCTTCTGGGACTCCAAGTTTATGTATATATTAGATTGCATGATACTGTTTCAAGGTCACCTCGTTGAGGCTGTGTTTGCATTTTTTGGTCCTTTTTCTTTTAGGTGGTTTCCATTGTCTTGACTTTAAGCTCATTGATCTTTTCATTTGTACCATCCAGTCTACTCATAAGTTTATCTAGTAAATTTCCCATTTTGTATATTGTATTTTTCAGTTCTAGAATTTTCATTTAGCTCCTTTTTTATAGTTTTCATTTCTCTGCTGAGATAGCTCATCTATTCATTTGTTATGTCTATGTCGCAATTTAAACTTCTTTAACATATTTATAATAGCTGTTTAAAGTGCCTCATCTGCTAATTCCAATATCTATGTTACCTCCAATATCTATGTTACCTCTGGATCTATTTATGTTGTTTATTTTTTGTCCTGGTTATGACTCATACTTTCTTGCTTCTTCATATGTTTGGTAATGTTTGACTATATATTTGGAATTATGAATACTTCATTGTTAAGAGTTTGGATCATGTTTAAAGAGTGTTGAGTTTGTTTTATTAGGTAGTAAATTCACTAGAGGCCCAATTTGAGCCTATGAGGCTTGGTTTTAGGCTTTATTAGCAATCCACTAGGCCTTATGGAATCTTGCTCTGCATGTGAGGCTTAGACAAAGCCTCAGGAGCACCTCTGTGTAGCTTTCCAGAGCTCCTTCTTTGTGTAGCTCCTTCTTCTTTGATACCCTGTCCCACAAATGTCAGCCACCTCAACATCTGCTATCTATGATCTTTATTTCCTTCACTTGATGAGACCATTGTTTTCTCTCTCTCTCTCTCTCTCTCTTTAGATATCTTGACCTCCTGGCCTCAAATGATCCTTCTGCCTAAGCCTCTGGAGTAGCTGGTACTACAAGTGTGCACCACAATGCCTGGCTAATTTTTTAACTTTCGTAGAGACAGAGTATTGCTATGTTGACCAAGCTGGTCTCAAACTCCTGGCCTCCAGGGATCCTCCCACCTCAGCCTCCCAGAGTGCTAGGATTACAGTGTGAGACACTGTGCCTGGTGCCATTGCTTTCTGAGCACCACTTCCCTACGCCATGGTTTGGAAAGTATCCCAGGCAAAGCACTTTGGTTCACCTTGTGTGTTTCCCTTCTCTCAAGGACAAAGGCTTTTGATGTTCAATGCCTGTAATCACTGGCTATAAATATTTCATCGAGTTTTATGGTTGTTTACAGCGGGGAGGGAAGTTTATTACCAATTTATCAGTTATGGTTGGAACCTAAGGAAAGTTTGAAAACTAAAAGAAGAAAGAAAAGGAAAAGAAAATAGGGAGGCCTAATTCAAGATGTGAATCTGATGTCATAAGTGTCTAAGAGTCTGAGCTTCATCTCAAAGCAGCTGGGCCAGTTGAGCATACCCTTCTGTAGTTCTTTTTAACCTGGCATTAGAATCGGACTGAATAAAACGCACAGTTCTGGCCACTATAGCAGATTGTGTCAGACTTATCCTCCTGCCGAAAACAACTATAAAAGTTGGACAAAATGTATAAAACAACTAGTTGAAGGCATCTGAGAATAGTCAATACAGCTAAGAATTGAGGAGTTATGATCCTGGAGAAAAGGGAATAATGTGTAGTGAGTTCTACATCTTTGCTTTTTCCCTAGGGGCATTTCATATATTGTTACTTGAGGGAACAGGGACCTAGCAGAAAGCATCAGTCTTACCAGATTGACGATACAAACGTCAGAGTTCAGGGATGCCAAAGAAGATGGAAATTAAGAAGGAAAATTCCAGAAGGTAGGAAACAAGAGAGAAGGAGCCCAATAATTGCATGCAAATTCCTCCAACTTTATTGGATTTTCTTTTTTTTTTTTTTTTTTTTGAGACAGGGTCTTGCTCTGTTGCCCAGGCTGGAGTGTAGGGGTGTGATCTTGGCTCACTGCAGCCTCCTTCAACCTCCCGGATTCAAGCCATCCTTCCATGTCAGCCTCCTGTGTAGCTGGGGCTACAGGCACATGCCTGGCTAACTTTGCTTGTTTTTTTGGTAGAGATAAGGTCTCACTATGCTGCCCAGGCTGAGCTTGAACTCCTAGGCTCAAGCAATCCTCCAGCCTTGGTCTCCTAAAGTGTTGGCATGAGTCACCGTGCCCAGCCTATTGGTCTACTTTTAGCCTATGAAGCTAAAGAACTGAGCAAATTTTAGTAGTCTTAAAGTGTTGGGGAGACAAATTGGAAAACAAATTCTATCAAGGTAGAGAAGCCTTGGTAAATGCATAGGTGTTCTGATAAGTCCCAGAAGGGTCACACACTAGGAGAGAGGGTCACATCCTAGGAATAAGAGATATGTCCTAGGACAAAAATGAACCACACCAGCCAAAACATGACATAAAACAAAGCCTTGACGGGAGTAAGGTATTCATTTGGTACTCTGCCTTCCAGAAGGCAACTTAATTCTTTCTTTCTGGATGAATACATCACCTAGAGACCTTCCAACTTTTCATCCAAAACGTGTGTCATCCAAAAGAGAAGTATGAGACATGCTCAAAAACAAAACAAAACAAAACAAAACAAAACAAAACACAAACAAAAAAACAGGGCCAAATGACTAAAAATCAAGGGAAAAGACAGACAATGGAAATAGACCCACAGGTGTTTCAGAAATGAGAGACTTCCAATAATTATGATGAAAATGTTCCAGAAAATGGAGAGAAAGTAAAAAAAAAAATAGATGAAAAGCTAGAGAATTTAAAAATAGAATTGCCAGAATACTGATAAAGATAGCAGATAGGAGGCAGGACTAGCTTGCAGCTCCTACTCAGACAAACAGAGTGTGGAGACTCACATCCTGAACTTTTGCTCCAAGAACTACTGCAGGAACATACCAGAAAAGCCAAGAGAATCCACAGACCCTTTGAAGGAACTGGATCACTACTGCAGGCTCCTTGAGACACAAAAAAACCATGAGTCTGCTTGTTTTCTCAGCGGGGAGGCTCATGGTCTGGGACAAGTTCTCAGCCCTGGGCACTGGCTGCCTGGAAATAGACTCAGTACTGTTGTGGGGGCATGGTGGGAGTCAGATTGGCCTTTAGGACTGTGGGGTGCATGGAAGCAGGGTGACGCCTGTGACTGCCAGCTTTCCCCCACTTCCCTGGCAACCTGTATGACTCAGCAGAGGCAGCCATAATCCCCCTGGGAGTATAACTCCATCGGACTGGGACACCCCTATCCCCCACAGCAGCTACAGCAAGCCCTGCCCAAAGAGAGGTTGAGCTCAGAAATGCCTATCCCCGCCCCTACCTGCTGGTCTTTTTCTACCCACCCTGGTAGCCGAAGACAAAGGTCATAATCTCTTGGGAGCTCTATGGCCCTGTCTACCGTCTTAACCAGGTGTCCTTAGGGTAAATTTGCATTCTCCTTATAGGACTGCAGCAGATGTGCTCTTGAAAGCGCCACCTCCTGGCTGGAGGCCAACCAACACAAAACCAAGGACCCTCACAGAGTCCACTTCACTCCCCTGCTACCTCCACAGGAGCAGGTGCTAGTATCCATGGCTGCAATACTTGAAGATGGATCACATCACAGGACTCTGCGGACACTCCCCAGGTACAAGCCCATAGCCCAGTAGCTCCGCTGGGTGGTTAGACCCAGAAAAGCAAAAACAATCACTACAGTTCAGCTCTCAGGAAGCCCCATTCCTAGGGGAAGGGAGAGAACACCACATCAAGAGAGCACCCCATGGGACAAAATAATCTGAACAACAGCCCTTGAATTCCAGACCTTCCCTCTGACATAGTCTACCGAAATGAGAAAGAACCAGAAAAACAATTCTCTTAATATGACAAAACAAGATTCTTTAACACCCCCAAAAGATCATACCAGCTCACCAGCAATGGATCCAAACCAAGGCAAAATCTCTGAATTGCCAGAAAAAGAATTCAGAAGGTTGAGTATTAAATTAATCAAGGAGGCACCAGAGAAAAGTGAAGTCCTACTTAAAGAAATCAAAAACGTGATACAGGATTTGAAAGGAATAGTGTCAATAGGGATGGTAGCAGTTCTTTGAATGTCTGATAGAATTCAACTGTAAATCCATCTGGTCATGGATTTTTGTTTTTGGTTGCCAATATTTTTTTTTTTTTTTTTTTTAAGAGATGGAGTCTCACTCTGTCACCCAGGCTGGAGTGCAGTGGCGTGACCTCGGCTCACTGCAACCTCCGCCTCCCAGGTTCAAGCAATTCTCATGCCTCAGCCTCCTGAGTAGCTGGGACTACAGGCGCACGCCACCACACCCAGCTAATTTATTTTGTATTTTAGTAGAGACAGGGTTTCACCGTGTTGCCCAGGCTGGTCTCGAACTCCTGAGCTCAGGCAATCCGCCCTCCTTGGCTTCCCAAAGTGCTAGGATTACAGGCGTGAGCCACTGCGCCCAGCTGGCAATTTTTAAAATTACCATTTAAATCTCACTGCTTGTTATTGGTCTGTTGAGAGATTCTATATCTTCCTAGTTTAATCTAGGAGGGTTGTATATTTCCAGGAACTTAACCATCTCCTCTAGATTTTCTAGTTTCTGCATGTAAGGTTTTCATAGTAGCCTTGAATAATCTTTTGTATTTCTGTGGTATTGAAGCGACTTCATTGTCTGGGGAAACACCCTAGGTTCATCTTGCACTGAGAAGATTAACAACATGGACACACACACCTGGAGCAGGTTAAGGAGGGGAAAGTTTAATAGACAAAAAAAGGAGACAGAAAGAGAGCTTTCTCATACAGAGAAAGCGGGGCGCCCAAGAGGGTTTCTGGGTTGAGGGTGGGATGCGATCCATTTTATAGAGAGACTTGAGGAGGCAGTGTTTGATTTACACAGGGGCCAGGGGATTGGTTTGACCAGGTGTAAATAGTTACATAGCCTGAGAAGAGACTGGCCATCCCACCTTAATCTTTTATTATGTAAATGTGACCTCCACTTGTCCGGCACTATTTGAACCTTGATTCCTCATTGTACTACACATAAAATTAATTTAAGATGGATCATACACTTAACTATGAAACCATCAAGCTTCTAAAGGAAACCATGGAAGCATAGTTTTATGACCTCTGGGTAGGGAAACATTTCTTAAATGGGACTTAGAAAGCACTAACCAAAATATAAAAGATTAATATGTTGGATTTGTAGGAATTAAGAACTTTTATTTATCAAAAGATCCTATTAGGAGAATGAAAAGTCAAAGCACAGATTGGGAGGGAATATTTGCAATACATATATCCAGCGACAAACTCATACGCAGAAAATATATAGACTTCTACAATTCAGTAAGGAAAATGCAGAAACCCCAATAGGAAAATGGACAAGGACTTGAACAGTCATGTCACAAGAAATAACTAATAAACACATAAAAAGGTGCTCAATATCACCAGGGAAACGTTCTTTTAAATTGCAATGAGATATTGCTACACACCCACCAAAATGACCGAAATTGGAAAAGCTAACAATAGCAAATGCTGGCAAAGATTGCCATTGGAAATGTAATTTTGTTCATCCATTTAGAAAAATGGTAATATCTACAATAGCTCAATATATGCATGTCTTACGACCTAGGAATTTCACTCCTGGATTTTTATTATATTTAAATAAGTGCTTGTGCCCACCAAAAGACATGTGCAAACATATACAAAACAGTTTTATTTAACATGACTAAAAACAACCCAATGTTCATCAAAAATGGATAAATCATGTTACATTCAAACAATGGAATACCACATAGCAATGAAAAAGAATGAGGAACTATTACAAACAAGATAGATGGATATCACAACCATAATGTGGAGTATAAGAAGCCGACCCAAAAAAATATATATTGTATAACTTCACTTTATAAAGTTCAAAATCTGACAAAACTAATCAAAAGTGAAAGAAGAAAGAACAGTGCTTAGCTTTGGGAGAGTTTACTGACTATGAAAAGGCACATGGAAACCCTCTGGTATTCTGGAAATACTCTATTTTTATGTGGGAGGTAATTACGTGTATTTATATATAAGCAAAACGCATTGAGGTGTATATTCAGACATGTTTAGTTTACTGTATGTTAACTATATCTTAAAACAAAAGCACACTGGCTGCCCATGCCTCTCTACCCCTGCTAGTGGGGATTCATGAGGCCCGAAGAGGGAGATACTATTAATAGCTTTCCAGTGTATAGAAGATGGGCTCATATTTGCACCCCTAGTTTATGGAGCAGGGCACACCAATTACAGGTCACACATGGAATCCATTCATGCATACCTTCTTCCTCTCTCTGCGTACCACTATTTGTTCCCCAAATCAAAGAGGGCTTCCAGGGTAACATGTGGGTTTGGCCTTGGAGGCTTGTGACAATAAACTGGGGAGCTGTATTAGTGTGCTAAGGCTGCCATAACGAAATATCACAGCCTGAGTGGCTTAAACAATAGAAATTCATTTCCTCGTAGTTCTGGAGGCCAGAAGTTCAAGATTAAGGTGTCATCAGGGCGGATTCCTGGTGAGGCCTCTCTTCCTGGCTTGTAGATGGCCACCTTCTTGCTGTGTCCTCCCGTGGCCTCATCTTTGTGCAAATGTGGAGAGATACAACTCTCTTGTCTCTTCCTCTTCTTATAAGGACACCAGTCCTATTCAAGTAAGGCTTCACCCCTGTGACCTCACTTAGCCTTTATTAGCTTATTAACCTCTTTATAGGCCTTATCTCCAAATGCAGTCATATTGTAGGTAAGGGCTTCAACATATGAATTTTGAAGCTATGCAATTCAATCCATAAAAGGAGCTGATTTACTTTTTATACCCATGTCATTTTGGCCCCCTCCACCCCACTGATCTCAGAGCATTTCCTGGGGGTTACCTCAGTGTGTTCTGCAACAATCCCCTCCCTCTGAGCCGGACTGACAGCTCTGCCCTGCCACCCCTTGCTACTTCTGCTGTCCATGGCTCTGGGAGGCCTCTGCTCTGCTGGAATTATCATCTGTGCTGGTCACCACTGGGGAGGGATGCTGTTTACTGTTGATACCCCCAGCCCAGTCCCAATGGTGGTGGGGGGTATACTCCCTCATTAGGCACTTTCCTCTACTTCCCAAACACAGCAAGGCCCAGGGAGGAATGAAGCTCTGCCTGGCCACCACAGGTCTCCATGGGAATGAGCCATCCCCTCCTCCAGGTTTTCTCATTCTATCTCCTCTGCTGGAATACCATTCTCCCAGACCTCCAGCACTTCCCCTGGCTGACTATGCAGGGAGACCCACACCTCATCCTCCTACCTGACCACTCAGCTAGTGAGCCTCCCCTTCTGTAGTCTCCCTCAGCCTCTGCGATTCACTGTCAATTTCTTCATCTGTGCCTCCTCTCCCCCCATAAAACTAAACAAACAAACAAGCAAACAAAAAACAACATGAGCTCCATGCAGGCGGGGTGTTTTTCTGACTCATCTCTGTGTCCCTGGGTACCCAGGACCGGACACAAGGGAGGTGTCAGGGGATGTTTGTTGACTGACTGTAAGTGAGGGTGTAGAGGGTTCCTGAAGCCCAAGGCTGAGTGACCAAGTATGGAAACGCTGCCTGCCACACTTCAGCATGGCCAAGGCAGCTGGTCTTCTCCTTCAAAGGCAGTCCTAAGGCTTGACAGGTCATAGAGCCAGGCTTTCGTGTCTAGGCTACAGACAGCTTCCTCAAAGTCCATCTCCTCTTCCCTACTGATCTTTTCCTGCTACTCCCCATTGGTTGAACCCAACCAGAAGTTGCAGGGCAGGTGTACCCGTTGATGCTATCCATACAGGTCAGCAGCCAGGACACAGAGCAGGAGGAAGAGGAGACAGGAGAAGAGATCTGGAAGGGTAAGCAGATGACATCTGTCAAGTGTTAGGTAGCACTTGGTACAGGGAGAGTGCTCCATAAATTAGTTGTCCAATCCCAGAAGCATCCTAAAGCATCATAGAAACCCAGATGAGGACTGCCCCTCCTGCTTCTCTGGCTCTTCTCCTCCAGGGGCTCCTCTCCACAGAGCCAGGATATTCTGGGTATGTTCAGAGTTCAAGGTCTCCCCATCTCCTTTCCTAACTTCACTGCATTACTAGTCCTTGGTGTTTCCTTAGGGTTACTGGCTTCTACGGCTCGAGGCTTCTACAGCCTGAGGCTTCCTAAGGCTACAAGTCAACTTAGCTGACCACGAAGGGCCCTGATCACTATGGGCCGAGGAAAGGATTTGGTAGTTCCCCAATATCCTCCCTGCCTCTTTAGCCAGTGGAGGTCCCAGCATTGGAGTCACTCCCCAGGGCCTGGAAAACCTCTCTCTCTTCCCAGTTGCTCATGATTATGCAGCCCTAGACACAGGTCTCAGCTAAACCTTGGCAGGTTGGAGGGATGGGGCACCAAGTGGAACCCCAAGTGGAGGGGCTTTTTGAGCAAGGCTGGAGCTGCTCCTTTGAGTGTCCCTGGTGGGCTCCATGCACCCTCTGGTGGCCAACCTCATTTTTGCAACTACAGCTCTGGACAAGAAGGAAGCAGCTCCCCTAAAAGATTGTCCCACAAGGCCTCACACATTTGCCCTGGGACAAAAATAGCTGTTGGTGCCCCAGGAGAGAGTGCAGAGAAAATTCCAGATCTTGATGTGGGCAGGGTGTCAGCCTGGCCTATAGCTGTTGGGTGACCACTGGGGTGAGAGGGCAGTACTTGCCCCCAAAACTGCATCCACCAATGACAGCGTCTAACGGCCCAGCCAGTTTGAGAAAGCCATCTCTCCACCTTTACCACCTGGATCATTCACTCTTCAGCCAAGAAGATGTACTGTCCAAGCCATCCCTTCTCCCTTGGGCTCTGATTTCTACAGATGATAGAGGTAGACATCTTCCTGATTCCAAGCCTGCAACTAGCTGGTTCAGGGTGTGGAACAAGGCTAGAGTCTGGTTCAAAGTCAATATCAGGCTCTGGTTCAGAGTCAAGATTAAGGGCAGAGCCAGAGGACAAAGGACAGAACCTCCTCCTTCTCATGTGAAAGGCCAGATCCACACGCTTGCATATGCATGTGAATCCCTCTGTGCATAAGCATACAAATGTGTGTGTGTGTGTGTGTTGGTGGGTGAGAGCCCTCTTACTAGAGGCTATGGATAAGTCTTTCAGGCACTAGAGGGTCAGGGATTATCAAGCTTCTCACAGGTTTATGCAAATGTTTGAAACATGAAAAAATATAGAAAGCTATAAAAAATATAAATACTAAATATAGCAAATGTTAACAGTATGTCATAGTCATAGTCAACTGAAGTTCAGCCATGCTCTTGTGTGGTTAAGTTTAAAATGTATTTATGTGGGATGTGGGTGTGTGGAACAGGTTTCATGTGGAATGAGGTAGTCAGGACCTTTGGAGGAATTAGTGCCCTGGCCTCCTTGTGGTGGGTAAGAGTCCCAGGGCAGTGTCCTGCAGGGGCACAAGGCAGGGCTGACTAGCAAGTTCAAATGCTGGTGTCTACTGAAGGGAAGGGGAGATCAGAGCTGCAACTGAAGCTGATACTAGCGGGGAAGTTGAGAGCAGGAAAGAGGCCACAGGAGGGTTTAGGGTCCTTGAGGCAGGAGTGAGTAGGCCTTAGCCACACCAGTGATTCAGGGTTTTGTGATTACGTGGTGGCAGATTGGGATTAGGGCTAGCCACTGACAGCTCATGTGGTGATTTTTTTTTTTTTTTAATTAGCGAAACATACTCGCTTTTCGGTTCACTTTATTTCCATCTACTGAAAACTTGTTGTAATGACTTTGCACATCTATGATGTCTGCCATGTAAATGAAGCCCCAGGCTTCACTGTGCAGTGCACCAATTGAGCAATGTTTGATTGGGCTAGGATCACTCATAGATAAATTTACGGACACCAATCTTGCTCCATAAAGGATATAAGGTGCCTTACAAATATGTTTCATTATAGCAAAGTGAAGTACATTCATTTAAAAATAGAGACAGGCAGCCTGGGCAACATGGCGAGACCCCGTCTCTACAAAAATAAATTAGCCATGTGTGGTAGCACGCACCTGTGGTCCCACCAGGGAGGCTGAGGAAGATTGCTTAAGCCTGGGAGGCTGAGGCTGCAGTGAGCCTCTGAACTCCAGGCTGTGTTCACACTCTGCACTTCAGCCTGGAGAGAGTGACACCCTGTCTCAAAAAAAAAAAAAAAAAAAAAAAAGAAAAGAAAGAAAAAAAAGGAGAGGAAGGGTGGCACCAGGAGAGTTTGTGCTGAAACCATCATTAAATGGGTGGTTACCTTGCAATGAAAGGAGTCTCACATTTGAGGAAGCCAGACACTGTGATTAGGATTCCATGTCAGCCTGAAACCCAGAAGAGTGCTGGCATGTTCTCTGGAGGCAGCCAATTTTCATTCTGTTCTTGTACTGTCTGGGGGCTGCCACTAATTTCCTTTAGCAAAGGCTGCTCTAGGGTAACAGGGCTGAGGGGGCCTGGATGACAAATAGGACCTCATTCCTAAAAGGGAGCTCAGAAAGTTGGGGGCAGAGCATTCAACAAATATTTCTTGAATAAACGAATGAGCAAAGGAACATAGCCCTTCCTACTTTACTTCACCAATTCTTTATTCTATCTACTTTTCTCTCTATTCATTGGCAGTTCCCAGTTCAAGTCACTGTTAGCTGTCACCCTGCCTCAGCCAAGCTCTGCTCCTCCTTCTCCTCCTCTCACCCACAGTAGAAAGGGTATTTTTCCTAAATCCCAAATCTGATCCTTCCACTCCCCTGCCTTTGCTCTGGGGTGTTTGCTCCTTGTCTTCAGCCTCACATCTAAATCCTTTTTTGTGGCCCATGAGGCCTCAGGTGATCTGTCCCTGGGATCTCTGCAGCTTTACCTCTTATTATTTCCCTACTCTCTGTTCCACCGTTGTTCCCCAAATCAAAGAAGGCTTCCAGGGTTTGGGCTTTGAGGCTGTGACAATAAACTGGGGAGATGTATTAGCATGCTAAGGCTGCCATAACAAAATATCACAGCCTGAGTGGCTTAAACAATAGAAATTCATTTTCTCTTAGTTCTGGAGGCCAGAAGTCCAAGATGATTGAGGTGTCATCAGGGCAGGTTCCTGGTGAGGCCTCTCTTCCTGGCTTGTAGATGTCACCTTCTTGCTGTGTCCTCACATGGCCTCGTTTTTGTGCAAATGTGGAGATACAAATCTCTTGTCTCTCCTCTTCTTATAAGGACACCAGTTGTATTCAAGTAAGGCTTTAGCTCTATGACCTCACTTAACCTTTATTAGCTTTATTAACCTTTTTATAGGTCTTATCTCTACTGGCTTCCTGACATTTTAACAAGGCCTGAAAAAACCATTAAAAACACTGAACTTTCAGCCTTTTAGATAGTAGTACATCAGATGCCCAATAGCTATCCTCAACCCTCACCTCATCTTCACCTATCCCTAATCCCCACCCAGCCCCAATATAGGCTCAGGGCTGGGGAAGGAACGATGGGTGACTGCTGGACTGTAATAATAATTTCTAAAAGTGTCTTTACAGTATATACCTCAAAATATCAGATTTCAAGCACCGTGCCTAGCCAAGTGCTGCCCTCTGGACATTTGCACTAGTCCAGAGCCTCTTGCACAGGATGGAGGTGAAGTGAGGAGGAAAGCTGTAGTGTAAGCTCACTCTTTACACCATGGGGGGCCTGCCCTGGACTTGCTGGGTAACTGCAGTTCCTGAAGGTCTTGGCATGCCTGTAATGACAGCTCAGCGTGGGCTGACTCTGCTTGTCTTGGGCTGCAGGGGTCCATAGGGGAGGCAACTGGTAGGAAAGTTGTAGCCTGCTTTGGTTTTTGCACCCACCAGATGGGCTCGGGGATTAGGGGGGCACTCTCTAGGTACCCACTTGGTCCTGCCCAGCATGTTCCCATAGGCTTCTGGGGATTCTGCCAGATTATCTTTCCCTTTTCCAGGATCAACCACCAGGCTATAAGACCAGACTACTGGACAGGCCCTATTTCAGAAGCAATAGGGCCACCACTAGGTAGCCCCACTCAAGCCGCACCTCTTGCTGTCTGTGTTTGGTCTTGAGTCAAAACAATGGCCAATTGAGACACACCCGGTCCTTCCTCAGTCTCTAAGGGGAGAAACCTAGGGTGGGTTGAGGATTGTTTCCAGGCTCCAGTGGACAGCTGCATGCACAATGTGCTGAAGAATACAGATGTGTATCCACATATACAATGCCCTCTGTGTGGCATTGGTTGAACCTGAGGGCCTTGTTCTGGGAAATTCCATGGAAGGCCAGATAGTCATAAACCCTGACCAGACCTCCAGCTGCTGCAGTGGTTCCAGGGCCTGCAAGAGTCATCAGCATTCAGGAAGGCTTCAGTGCCAAGCAGTGGAGCTTGGCCCACTCCCCTTCCCCAAAACAGGGATCACAGATGAGTAGGAGGGGAGGAGGCTGTGGCAGGGCAGGCTGAGGAGGCCCCTGTTTAGAGTTAAGGGCTATGCCCCACCCACCCTCCTATTCATCCAATTTCCTGTCCGCCCAGCACAGATGTTTTTACTATCCCTTCTGGGGAAACACGAGGTTCTTCCTTCTGGGTGGGGATGGCAGGCAGACAAGTCCAGACTGCTTCAAGGAACCACTGGCCAGGGATATTGCCTAGGGACAGCATGGAGGTAGAGCCTCATTTGGCAATGCCCTGGCTATGCTGGGGTGAAAGGTCATAGGCCTTGCCTGATCTTGAGCCTGGGAAGGGTCTCTAAGACTGGGTCTAGGTAGGCAGTACCTCCTACTAGTAGCCTTTCCCTCCCTAGACAAAGTTGCTGGGTGGGCCTCTGCTTATCTACTAGTTTTTTATACTAGACAGAGCCCCTTTGACATGTGTGGTCCCTGAATCCCCTGCCTCGACCTCAACTGGTGATCAGCAAATGTTTGTTGAGTGAATGCATAAATGAACACCATAGAGCTGTTCCAGAAGTGAGGTATGGCTTTGTTCATACAATGTATTTGGGGAGAAGGGATGCGAATCTCTATAACACGCTGTCATGTGTGACTGTTAAAGATGGTTGTGGATTCATTAAGTGACACACACTGGGTGTACTCAATGAGGTCTGCTAGAGGCCACAATAGTGGGAATGTCCACTCATTCATTTATGTATTTTTGTTCACCACTTCCTGTGTAGGCTCTGGGTGCCAGACCCTGTGCTAGAGCTGGAGACGCAGTGATGAATAGGTTAGAGGCAGTCCCCAGGAGGGCCAAATGGTAAATGAAGTAGACATTGAATGAGGTCAGGTAGCATGTATGAAACTCATCCATGAGGAGCTTTGGGGCCTATGACTCCAAAGCCATAGGCCCCAAAAGGATCTGGCTCAGGCTAGGCCCAGAAAGGCTTTTGAAAGAAACAACCTTGGCAGGGCACTGTGGCTCACGCCTGTAATCCCAGCACTTTGGGAGGCTGAGGCAGGAGGATCACGAGGTCAGGAGATCAAGACCATCCTGGGTAACATGGTGAAACCCCATTTCTACTAAAAATACAAAAAATTAGCTGGGCATGGTGGCGGGCACCTGTAGTCCCAGCTACTCAAGAGGCTGAGGCAGGAGAATGGTGTGAACTGGGAGGCGGAGCTTGCAGTGAGCCGAGATCACGTCACTGCACTCCAGCCTGGGCAACAGAGCGAGACTACGTCTCATAAAAACAGAACAAAAAAAGACACAACCTTTTGGGAAGCGAGTGTTCTAGGCAGGAGGAATAACACATTCAAAGGCCAGGGAACTAAAAAGTGCCTGGAGTGGCTGCAGCATCAAGTTTAAGGCTGCACATAAGAAGAGAGACCATCAGGGCTGGATAAAGGGGATTGGCAGCATTGGCAGGATTTGTGTCTATCCTTCAGTCCATGGAATACCTTTGAGAGGTTCTGTATGGAAATAACATGATGGAAATCACATAGTTACAATGTCATTCTGCCTGTGGAATGGAGTAAGGATAGAAGGAGCTGAGTAGAAGAGTGGGCTAGGATGGTTTGTCCAAGTGAGAGATGGTGGTATCCTGAATTTGGTCTGCCACAGCAGGGTTGAGGAAAAGTAAGTGAACTGAGAGAGATCCACCGAGTAAGATCTCCAGGGGGGGCATGCAGTGGGAAAGAAAAGGGAAGTCACTGGGAGATGGTGATATTTGCTGAGATGTAGGAAATGTTGGAGCAGAACAGTTTAGGTGGTATGGGGTGTGGTATGGGGGGACGTGTTTCATCCTGGCTGAATCTGCAACTGGAGATGCCCTGAAAGCAGTGGCAGGGGAGTCCCCACACAGGACTACCCCAGACGATCCTGAAATGGTTGGGATTCTGAAGAAAGTAGCACTAAATGCCAGGGTGATCAGTAAAAAGCATTTATTAGGGACATTTCTCAGTCTCTGAGGGGGCTGCAGTACATCCTCCAGGCAGACAGCGAGACAGGGATGTTCTATCTAGGTATGCCTGCTGCAAGGGGAGTCTGGATATGGAATTTATATGAGATTTTAAGGAATTTGGCTCGGAGTCGGGGCTAGTTTCTTTCGGTGTTTTGGGCAACAATCTAAACACCTTTATTAGTGCCTGGGAATGTTTAAGGCCCCAGCTTGGGCTCAAGCCTACAGGAAAAATCCTTCGGCTGTCTGGGTTGTAGAGTGGTCAAGGCATTTGGTATTTGTCAGGAGAGAGAAAAATGTGGGGGAACCTGGGGGACCCCACATGAGATAATGAGTTCACTTATCAAGAGGCTACAAAAAAAAAGGCTGTGACGACGTGGGTCTGGAGGAGACCCGGGCTGGAGATTCAAAACTGAGTGACAGATTTACATGGGTCCAGAAGCCTTTAAGGGTGTGGGGGAATGTCAAATGTAGTGGATTAAATGGCGCCCCCCAACCCCACCAAATTGCATTCATGTCCTACTACCTGGATCCTGTGAATGTGACCTTATTTGGAAAAAGGGACCTTACAGATATTATTAAGTTACAGATTAGGGGAGCTATTGTGGTGGTTCCAGGGCCTGCAAGAGTCATCAGCATTCAGGGAGGCTTCAGTGCCAAGCCTCCTTGGATTACCTGGGTAGACCTCCCAATCTGCCCTGGATTACCTGGGTAGACCCTACAGCCAATGACAGTTGTTTTGATAAGAAACAGAAGGGCAGATACCAAGGAGAAGGGCAGGTGAAGATGCAGGCAGAGATTCGTGTGATACAGCCACAAGCCAAGGAACTTCTGAGCCACCAGAAGCTGGAAGAGGCAAGGAGGGGTTTGCCCCTAGAGGCTTCAGAGGGAGCACACCCTGGTAACATTTTGATTTTGGATTTCTGGCCTCCAGAACTGTGAGAGCATAAACTTCTATTGACTTAAGCCACCCAATTCGTGGTAATTTGTTGTGGCATCCCCAGGAAATGAATAGATCAGGAGCCCAGATGGAGTCTGAGGGCCTTATGTTAAGTGCTGGGTGAAGTGAGGCCACAAAGGCAGAGGTCAGAAATGGTTTCTTCTGGGTGGAGGCAGGTAGAGGAAAAGGAATGTAAAGACAAATGAATAGTCACTTCCTGCAAGGCAGGAAGACCAACGAGACATGATCCTCAGAAGTCCTGCCCCTTCTCAAGGCCTCAGATTTTTAGGAGGATGCTTGACCAATGCTGTGGTCCTGAACTGCCTGGACTCCGTGGAAGTCTTACTCATGCCCTTGGAGACTAAATCCTACAGTGTGGAGCAAGGTATTGAGGAGATATCCATCATTCAAGGAGTTAGCAAATACTTATTGAGCCCAGTTCTGTGGTGGGAAAATGGCAATGGACAAATGCGTGCATAGTTTATGTACTCCCAGAGCTCCCAGTCCGGGAGGGGGGAAGATGTTACCCAAGTGATGATTCAATTTTATCAACTGTGGCAAGTGTTATGAAGCACATAGAGACATGAGAAGCTGTTATGGGAGGTTTTTTGTTGTTTCTTTTTTGAGACAGAGTCTTGCTCTTGTCACCCAGGCTGGAGTGCAATGGCGCCATCTTGGCTCACTGTAACCTCTGCCTCCTGGGTTCAAGCGATTCTCCCATCTCAGCCTCCCCAGCAGCTGGGATTAAAGGTACCCACCATCATGCGCGGCTAATTTTTTTTTTTTTTTTTTTTTTTTTTTGAGACGGAGTCTCATTCTGTTGCCCAGGCTGGAGTACGGTGGCGCGATCTCGACTCACTGCAAGCTCCGCCTCCCAGGTTCATGCCATTCTCCTGCCTCAGCCTCTCGAGTAGCTGGGACTACAGGCGCCCACCACCACGCCCGGCTAATTTTTTGTATTTTTAGTAGAAATGGGGTTTCACCATGTTACCCAGGATGGTCTTGATCTCCTGACCTCGTGATGCGCCTGCCTCAGCCTCCCAAAGTGCTGGGATTACAGGCGTGAGACACTGTGCCCGGCCATGACCAGCTGATTTTTGTATTGTTATAGAGACAGGGTTTTGCCATGTCGGCCATGCTGGTCTCGAACTCCTGACCTCAGGTGATCCGTCCGCCTCAGGCTTCCAAAGTGCTGGGATTACAAGTGTGAGCCACTGTGCCTGGTCTGTTGCGGGAGGTTTTGACCTACTCAGGGAAGTAAGGAAAATCTCTCTGCCTCTGAGGGAATCTGAAGGATTTTGAAGGTTTTAATCAGGAGGGGAAAAATTTTTTCTAGACAGAAGGAACAGCATGTACAAAGGTCTGGGGTGGGGAGGGGGAATGGCCAATTAGGGGGACTGGAAGAAGTTCGATGTGGTTACAGAAGTGAGCAGAGGCCAAACCACGTGGAACCTTATAAACCACTTTTCGATGTTTCTCAAGATCAGTGCAATTTCCCATCTGCAAGTAATGGGCTCAGATCTGCATTTTGAGATCATCATGGTTGTAGTGAAGGAGAGATGAGAGGGAACAAAAATGGAGGAGCAGCCAGTTAGGAAAGTGTTGCCATCACTCACGTGAAAAAGATGGAGAGAAGTGGGTGGATTAGAGGGAGATTTAGGGGTAAAATTGAACAGACTTGGGATAAAGGTGAAGAGTCTGGAGACGAGGGAGAGGGAGCTGCCAAGTATGACTCCTAGGCTTCTGGTTAGGTAACTGATGGGAAGTACTTCCTTCAGTACAGCAGTGAAGACAGTATGTGTGGAGGTGGGAGATGTCAGGGAGAACAAGAACTCTGTGTTGGACATGTTGCCATTGAGGTGCTGTGGACACTCAAGTGGGGATGTACACTGAACAATGAGTTATATGAATCTGGGGTTCAGCAGTAAGGATAGGGTAAAGAGAGAAATTTGTGTCACCTGTGTGTAAAGAGAAGAGGGAAATGGAAAGCCTAGACTTGAGCCTTGAGGAACCCCCAAACTTTACTAATAGGGAGAGGACAATGAAGAAGCTTGAGCAGAGGTGGCCAGAGAGGATGAGGGGAAATCAAGGAAAATCAGTGTTCCAGGGGGGCAGTGGCCATCGCTGGGTGTCAAACACTGCTCGGGGCCCTGGCAGATGAGGTCTGAAGAACAGCCGTTGAATTTAGAGATTGGAGGCTATAGTTTATCGAGACCTGGTTTGGTGCTGTTAGGGAGCTAGAAGGCTGACGGCAGGGCCTGAAGAGTGGGAGGGACAGCTCTTTTAGGGCCTGAAGAGTGGGAGAGACGTGAGGATGAGAAGACAGCTCTTTCAAGGAATTTTGCTGTGGTTGAGAACAGAGATACTCAGTGGGGTCGAATGAAGGTTTTGTTCCCATAGCAGAGACTTGAACACATTTATAGGCCAATGGGAAAGATCTAGTTGAGAGCGGATGGTTGAGCCTTCAGGAGAGAAAAGGGATGATCCATGGGACAAGCTCCTGAGAAGGGGGAGGAGATGGAAGGAAGCTTCTGTGGATGTAGCAGATGCAGAAGGGTTTCTGTGTGGTTTTAGCTGGGCTCGGGCCGGTGGCTGAGGCAGGCAGGAACAGTGGCTCACCCATGTTTTATGTGTATTTCCGTGTGCGTGCTCTTGCTTTCCCCAGGTCTGGGCCGCCTGCCTGGCCCGTGTGCCATAGGGAATATCCACACTGGGGCCGGGCGGAGGCTGGGCATCTCCCGCTCTGGGCTTGCTCCCTGATGAGATTCTCAGACCGTGTTTCCCCTCATTCATGAGAGGAAGGTTCACAGAGCAGGCGTGGGAACTTGCCTGGCCGCCAGGGCCTCCTCCCGCTCAGGCTGAGGTTTACTGCATCTCTGTCCTTATTGCCTTCTAGACTGGATTGGCTCAACCAGGTGTCCACTCTTTTTGGCCCATGGCATAAAGAAGGGTTTGGGCAACCCAGTGTGCCCCAGGTTGTTACCGCCCCCCCCCCCGACCCCCCAGCCTCTGATGGGTCCCCTTCTCATGAATCCATCACCCCTGCACATGCCACCAGGACTGCCTAAACTAGAGCCTGGAACTCTCTGAACCCCTCTGGGAGCTTGGTCCTGGGAATGGGCCTCCCAATCTTGGTCTCCAGGGGGTGGGCCCCAGGTCTCTAGTCTTCCTCAGGGTCTTCTCCACTGGTCTGCCTCCTCTCCTGATACCCAGTTCCTAACCCGAGTGACCCCAGCCTCCTGTAACAGCCTCCCTGTGGTAGTGCTGGGAAGAAGGGGCCCGTGTACCCAGCAGGGTCCCCCAGGCAATGGGCATGAGCGCAGACAGGGAAATCCGTCAGACTCCAGGGACGCTCTCCCTACAGCCCCAGCGCGGGGATCGGGTCGTGGCGACCTCTCCAGGCGCCCAGGGGCTGGGGAGGAGGGCGGGCCAAGGCCCGCAGGTGGGGGGCGCCAAAGCCAGGCGGGCGCGGAGTACGTGCGGCGGGCTGCGGGCGGCATGAAGGGCGCGGGCCGCCAGCTCCGGCTCCAGCTTCACGCTCCAGCTCCCGCTCCGGCGAGGTCGGGTAGCCTGGGCGTTCCCAGGGGTCGCAGAGGTCTGCGAACCCCGCCGGAGCCCCGGGAGCTCGGAGCCTGGACGCAGGAAGGCGTGTGGAGCGTGAGGTGGGGACGTGGCGGCGGCTCAAGTGGGCGGAGCCCCAGCCGCTGCCGGAGGCGGAGTCGCCAAGGGAGGAGGCGCCAAGCGGACCGGGCGACGCCGCGGGAGGTTCTGGAAACGCCGGGAGCTGCGAGTGTCCAGGTGAGCGCCCCACCCGCTCAGCAGCCAGATCAACCCCAGGGCTGGGGCGCGGGCTGGAGTCGCCAGGCGGTGCGTTCTGCCCGCGCGGGGCTGAGAGGGGCCGGGGCCAGGGGTCGCGCCGCTAGCCGCCCGCAAAGCAGTCCGGGCCGCAACACTGCGCCCTCCGCCCTGTTTCTGCACCCGTCTGGGTTCTTTTTTTTTTTTTTTTTTTTTGAGACGGAGTCTCGCTCTGTCGCCCAGGCTGGATCTCGCCGCCTGCAAGCCTTCCCGAGCTCAGGGTGGTGAGGTCAGCGGCGCCCTTCGTGCAGTCCCCTCGGCGGTCGGGCGGGCCTGGGAACTTGGCCGCCCTTCCCTGTCAGGCTCCCGGGAAGTGGCGGCCTGACCCCGGGCTGCTGACTGTTGGGAGCAGGGGTGCGGCGTCCGCCTGGCCCTGAGGGCCGCTTCATATTTGCTAGGCCCGATTTGCACCCTCCCAAGGGCTGGGAGTCCGAGGTCTTGTCCTGGCAGGGTCCAGCTTGGAGCCCATTAGATGGGCCATTGGATCAGAAAGTCTTTTCTCCCCCAGACATCCTTGTGGAACCTGCGTTATTTTTCCTTGGCAGCTGCGGAGACCCGTGATAATTCGTTAACTAATTCAACAAACGGGACCCTTCTGTGTGCCAGAAACCGCAAGCAGTTGCTAACCCAGTGGGACAGGCGGATTGGAAGAGCGGGAAGGTCCTGGCCCAGAGCGGTGTGGTGAGCGCTGTGCTGGAAGGGAATGCGGGCTGTGGGTACTTGCTGAAGGACTGGCTGCCTCTGGCCAGGGGACTTTCCGGAGGAGGTGACCCATGAGCTGGAGTGGTCAGAGGAAGGCTGGCAAAAGGGCACTGTGGACAGAGGAACAGCCTATATGAGTGGGAGCAGAGACCTTGGCCAATGCCATTCCTTATGGCATTGTAGTGGAAGCAAGGTGATGGGGAAGGAACACTGTAGGGGATAGCTGTCCACGGACGCTGTCCACAAGACCCTGGAGTGAGACGACGTGCCTGGTACTGTGCCGTGCATGTGTAAGATGCCCAGTTGGCCCTCGCAGCATGAGCCTGGATCAGGGCACTTGCTGCCTCAGGTATTGCTGGGCAGCCCACGTGGGCCCCTGGCCTTTGTGTTCTATTTGACCCTTTAAGATGGTGCAGGAGGATACAAAAAATTGAGTGTGGTGGCGTGCGCCTGTAGTCCCAGCTACTCGGGAGGCTGAGGCAGGAGAATCACTTGAGCCTGGGAGGCAGAGGTTGCAGTGAGCCGAGATCGCGCCACTGCACTCCAGCCTGGGCGACAGAGCGAGACTCCATCTCAAAAAAAAAAAAAAGAAAAGAAAAAACAGATGATGCAGGAGAGCATTGGGATCCCTCCCAAGACTGAAACTGTTGTCTTTTGCTGTAGAGTGACACCCGAGATTTGTGCTTCTTGATCTAGACTACCTGGGGCCTCACAGCCTCAGCCCTCTTATAGGAGATCCTGTCCTAAGAGCAAGGGCTGGGGTTCATCACTTTGTGACTTGGGGCATTCTTAAGTATCCCAGACTTTGCAGAGATCCATTGTCCACCTAAGAATTTATAGGATGTTTTTGGGATCTGCTGCTTGTTCTCAGCCTATATCTCATCTGACATTAATCGGTTTCATAATTTAGTCTCTGTTAAATGAACTCGGATTTCCTTTGGCTTGTACTTAAACTGCCCCTGAAGTGTCCAAGGTGCAGCCTCTCACTGTGGTTCTGGGCCTCAGGGCCCAGTCTCTCTGTTTGCTTCTCCCCACTCACAGAATGTTTGATCTTTGAATTCTTTTCTTTTAGAGCTTCCTTGTTCTTATACAGCAGAGTGTCCACTGTGTGGCCCAGCCAATGAAGCCACGTAGCAAGGATGGAGTGAGTTGGCTGGGGGCCTCATCCCAAAGATGCTGTCATACTGGATCACCCTAGTTCTTTGAGAGCTTAGCAGGCTGACTTGGTGATAGCTTAGCTGAGACATTGTCTGTGGCGTGTGATAGGCCCTTGTATCCTGTCGAAAGCTCTGCATTGGGGTACTCTAGACAGTGCTTACTTAGTCACTGGTTTAGATTGGCCGCAGCTGATCTCAGTTCATCCCTTGAGTGCCTCCTGCCTGTTTGGCTTCTGACTAGAGCGTGCCTGGGGCTGGAATGAGGGAGGAGAGAGAAGAGGTGGCTGAGGCACTATTCTTGCCTGTGGGTAGCTCGTACTCTGAGATTGCTGCTTCATATTGGCAGCTGGCCATGTGCCAGGGGAGGAGCCCAGCTGTGAGTGCTCATCAAAGGAAGAGACTATGTGGGTGCAGCTCTGAGGAATGAGTCGGTTGAGGGAATCTAGGGTCTCCTCAATTCCTAAGAAGGCCTCCCTTTTTCACTCTGCCCTCCCACATCCTGGGGAGGGTCTGAGACTGTAAGCAAGGCCTTGGCTGATTTGTGGCCACGCTGGCTGATAGTGTGCAGAGTAGGGCTAGGAGGTGTGTCCCTGGCTCCTGGGGTCTGTCAAGAGTTTACTATTAGGCAGATGAAGTTGGCAGGAAAAGCTGTGATGCAAGTACGTGCAAGCCCAGCAGAGTGCTGGAGTGAGAGTTAAACTTTGGGAAAGTTGCTCACATCTAACAATTTGGAAGTTCCTTAGGGTAAGACATCAGCCTGTCCTGGAGCAAAGAGGGCTGGAAGGTCCTGTGGTCTGTGTGCTTTGTGCTAGGGACATGGAATGAAGGATAGAAAGACAGTTGTTTTTTTTTCCTCAGAGCAGAGGGGAATGAAAAGTCTGGATGATTTACTGGAGCCCTAGAAGAGAGTTCTTGTTCAGTTGGTGTCATTGCAGGGCAGAGGATTAAGTGTTTGGGTAGAATGCTCTCCAGCTCAGATGGAATCTGTCTGAACCTGGTAAGAGGCCAGCATCTGCTCTGGACCTCTTGGGAAGTGCTTGCTTAGAGTGTGGCCTGTTTTGTACCTGGCACTCTGAGGGCCAGGGTGTAGTGGAGATCCTCAGGCCTGGGTACTTGTAGGAGCCTGGAATGAGCAGGTCAGAGGCATGTAAGTGTGTGAGATCCTAGAGTATTGGTCCAGTCCTCCGCCTTTTGCTAGAGAACATTGCTTGATGAGCTTTAGAACCAGTGATTGACCAGTTCCAAGGTTATCCCCTGATGATCAATGTACTACATTATACCTGATTCCAGTCTCTCCTGAATTAAATGTTTCAGCTCTTGTGGCGCTCCTGGGACGTGGAGATTGCCCAATTTCTGCCTTGTTTGCATCTTCACTGTCCCCTAGTCTGGACCTTCTTTCTCACCTGGGAATCAGCTGACTTGGGCTGAGCAGCTGGCTGCCTCAGGTCCACTGATGTTTCTCTGCTGCCCTTGGTACTAATGATTGACATAAATTATGCCTAGTGTGGGGCTGCCTTCTAACATCTGTCATCACATTCAGTCCTCCAATAGCCCTACGAGATATAGGTCCTAGTATTGTCTCTATTATATACATGGGGAAACTGAGGAATCCTATAACTTGTCCAAAGTCACAAAGCTGGGAAGTGGTATAGAACTGGGGTTTAACTTTTAGTATGTCTGACCCTAGGGCAGGTGTGCCTATCCATTCGACTGTACTGCCTTGCCCTGAGCTGGACTGGCTGGTTATTTGTGAGTGCTGTCTTGTCTAAGGTAGGAGTGACTGCCCATCTGAACTTAAGACACCATGGTGCTGTTTTCTGGGTCCATGTTGCGTTCCTCCCTCTGGTGAGATTCAGCCAGGGATGTCATGGACCTGCTTTATGAACCTTTGGTGTAACCCATGATAAAGTCCTTAACCTGGGCAGGCATGCTCTTCCTGGGCAAAGTGTGGCTCCCCTGTTTGGGTAACAGATTACTGAGTAGGACTGGATGGCTGCAATATCCAGCAGAGTGTGTTTTGTGTTTGACTCTGGGTTCTGTCATTGATTTGTTGTCAGATGTCAGGTATGCAGGAAACCCTCTCTCAGCCTCAGCTGTTTGTCATTTGTATCTATCTTATATCTGAAATGGAGGTAGTTATCTAGCTTAGAAGGTTTGGGTGAGAATTAGATAATAGAAATGAAAGATTTTTGGAAACAAATAGTGGTTATCTCAGACTAGGTTCCCAGGAAATAGCCTGAGACAGAGCTTAAGTACTTAATGCTTTATTGCAAGGTGTAATTGCAGGGCAGCCAAGGTGAGGGAAAAGTGAGGTGCAGGCCCGTGTGATGGCTCAGGCCGTGCGATGGCTCGCGCCTGTAATCCCAGCACTTTGGGAGGCCGAGGCGGGTGGATTGCCTGAGGTCAGGAGTTTGAGACCAGCCTGGCCAATATGGTGAAACCCCATCTCTACTAAAAATACAAAAATTAGCTGGGCATGGTGGCACACGCCTGTAGTCCAAGCTACTGGGGAGACTGAGGCACGAGAATCCCTTGAACCTGGGAGGTGGAGGTTGCATTGAGCCAAGATTGCGCCACTGTACTCCAGCCTGGGCGACAGAGCGAGACTGTCTCAAAAAAATAAAAGAAAAAAAAGTGAGCTATAAAGGAGGATGGGAGGTGGTGTTTTAGCAAGCTGGCTACCCTGCACAGAGATGTACTCGGTTACCCTATGAGGGCCCTTTGGTAGCCACTGGGGAGACCAGTCTGGTACTTCAACAGTCTGGAGATAGTGATGAGGAGCCAGAGATTCTAGCTTGGGCCTGGATAGTCTACGCCACTGAGCTAAGGCAAAGTAAATACCCTGGGACCTGGGAGATGGGTGAGACCAAGAGTTTGCAAGGTGGGACATAAGAGGCATCCAATATAGTGGTATGTGGATTTTATCCTCGAGTGTAGTTCCCTTTTATGAGTTAGTCTCATCCAGACTGCCAAGTCTCTGCCGAGACTGTGACTGAAAACCCAACTTGGGTTTTGCGTGTCAGTTTTAACAGCCTTCTCTGCTACTTCATTGTCTAGTTACTGAAGCAAGACTTTGTGGTGGTGTTGATGGTACCCAGGTGGGAAAGTGGAAGTCAGTCGCTGTTCATGTACCAGATAGAGAATGTATGTGGATAGATACAGATAAACATCTTGGCTTTATTAGGTTCTTGGTGAAGGAGAATATTTTTCACATAAAGTAGTTGTTGAAGATATGAAACCTGGCGTGGTGAGATGAGGCTGGAGAGGGCAGCAGGGCCTGGTCACACAGTCAAAAGGACCCTTTGGGCTAAAGAGTTTGGACTTTATCCTGATGGCAGTAGAGAGCCAAAGGAGGGCTTTGATAAACCATGCTGGTTACTTTGTAGAGCAGAGGTGGGAGGAAGGCCGGATGAGATGTGGAGAGGCCAGTGTAGTGGGGGCCAGCATAGCTGTAGGGGAAGTTAGGGGTGGCTCAGATCAGGGTGATGACTGAGGCTCAGGAGAGTAGGGTGCCCCCCATACTTGCCTAGGGTGCCGTGACAGCAGCTTATGGGCCTGAATGGACATCCACATGCTTTAGTGGCAGGGTCTCCTGGAGCCTCTGGAGCCTCTTAGGCTGAACACACAGGTCCTTTCAGCTCTGTTATCCTAGAGTTGGGGGTGGTGGGGAGCCATGTCCAGTTAGGTTTTCCCCCTTCATAGAAGGCAGGCAGCTTCTTGTTCAGTGCCAAGCAAGACCAGTTTGTTCTCAGCAAGCTCATGTTCTGTCTCTAGGCTGTTAAATACATTGTTAAAACTCAAGCTGTTGCATTTGGGTTGCAGCTGGGAGCTTGGCAGAGGGTCTGCCTGATGAGGTAAGGAGAGAAGCTAAGGACACTGCTGGCTTGCAGCTGGAAACATCTTTTCATGGCCATTTGGCCAGATTGTCAATGTCTTTTCCAAAGATCAGGCTTGGTGGGACCTCTGGTGTATGTCTTGGAATTGCCCTGTGTTTAGAAACAGTGCCAATCGCCTGATGGGTGACTCACTGTTGCTGGGATGTTGGCAGGTTTTGCAGGACCTCCCTGTGGGGGTCCAAACACTGGGGCTGGCAGGGCCCCTTTGGAGTCTATTTGAGAAGGACCTGCTTTGTTTTCTTTACATTTTAAGCATATGATAAAATAATTTTAAAAATTGCTATAGAATTTCTTGTAGAAAGAGTAGAGAAATAAGCATAAAAATAAAAAGAAATTATTTCACCAAGATAGAGCCAGACGTATAACTCTTTTCTTGCATCTCTCTGTATACACACATACATTAATTTTTCCGTACCAAAATGGAATTATAGAGTGCATATTATTTGGGGCCCACTTTTCTCACTTAACAGTATGCTTTGATCTCTCCATGTTGGTATATAGTATTCAATCTTAATATACTCCATAAAAACTCATTGTATAGAAGAAATGTAAAATCTTCTATTGTTGTAGTTTCCTAATTTGAACAAGTCTGAGGTGAAGTATTTTTCATTGTGTTCCTGGTATGAGACAGGCATTGTTCTAAACTCTGGGCATGCAGCACAGATAAAACTCAGTATTGGTTTTCTGCTCAAGGCTGGTGTCACTTTGTTTTTCATAAAAGAGAGTTTGACATGGTTCACCTCCAGACATATTCCACTTGGATTTTGAGGGTTTCTGGCAGGGCTTTTGGCAGCACTGGACACTTTGTAGGGGCACTCAGCAGGTACATATACTTTCACCTACTCTGTCTTAAGCTGTGGGCATAGTTATAAGATGGGATGGGGATTGGCCTTTCCCACATTGTGGGGCACAGTCCCTCTTGGATGCTGCCTCTTCCCAATCTAACCCTAATTAGAGGACTTTTTGTACAGAGCCTTTTGAGTTAAGGGGCCCAGGCTTGGGAGAAATGGGGTAGGGCTCCAGAGTACCCCTGCCTGAGATGTCAGTGTTGATGTGGTAGTCTGGGAGCTGCTACTTGGAGGTGCCCAGCTCTCCAGGCTAGCAGAGTTAGTTATCCACTTTTCCCACCAGAGCAAGACTTTGCAGGCTCTTGGTAGGCAAGTCATCTGTGATTACCTGTGATTCTTTGAGGCTCTGCCCAAACCCCATCTGTAATTCTTTGAGGCTCTGCCTCCAGGCTGAGATTCAAGAATGGGCTCAGTCTAAGCCAGATCGCACATTCCAGAGAAATGACAGCTGGTATTCATGTAATGAAGAAACCTGGCTTTTCCCTGAGTGCTGTGAGGTATGAACCATAGATGATAGGAGCAGAATGGTTTGAAAGGAATGGACAGACTTCCTCCCTGGAATTTATCTGGCCTCTAAAAAGGTATGCAACTGTAGCTGGAGAGACACCTGGGGAAAGATGCTGGGTTCCCCACTTCCAACCATATCTGGTTTGGAATCCTGCCTGGGCTCTGTTCTCCCACCACCCCAGCTCTGAGGAGCAGTCAGCTGGTCCCTTTCTGTTCATAGATACATCCTCCCAGCTCTATGTTTACACTGCCCCCTCCCTACATACATACAGAAGGAGCTGAGCCTGAGCCAGTCAAGTGTTTTGAGGAACAAGGAACAGACACCCAATCCCTTAGGTGTAAGGGGCTTGTGCAAGCCAGAGAGAGGCCTTCTGAAATCCTGGGATAGAGAAGACAGTATAGTAAGGCCTTGAGGCAGACCTGTGGCTAGAACCAGGAGGGCCTGGACTCTGCCTCAGGGCCAGCCCAGGCCTACTCACTTTCTCTGGAGGACTAGCTGCTCTGACTCCCTAATGGACTGCTCAGCACAATACTCCCTACCCTGCAGCAGGTTCCAGGTTGAAAGATAATTGTCCTGTGTGTCTTGGGACCCCTACACCTAGACTATGACAGGAAGACTGTCAGCTCTGCAGACATTTGGCATAGGCATGAACACATGGGGCCATTCACTTATTCTTTCCTTGTGATAGAAGATCCCATTTGCAGATGGGAGTTGTGGTTGGCCTTCTCTGAGCCTAACCTGGAATCTCAATGGATTAGGATTTCTTCTGAAAGAGTAAGATGAGGAATGGTGGATGTGCTGTGTGTCTAATCAAGTATGGCAGGCAAAAAATGGATGAACTGGCTTAGCTTAGACTTAGAATTCTGTCAGATAAGGCTTATGTTTTTTGGGGAAGCATTTGTATTTCCTTTGTTTTGCTTGTTTTCTCTTAGTAAATTTCCACTTGAGCACTCCAGTAGGGTGCTCAAAAGCAGGGCAGGAAGAAGACTGGCAGAGCTGGGGTACAGATGGGTGCTAATCCTCCAGCACAGTTTAGGCTGCATGGCTGAGCTGGGAAGATGATATCTGAAGCTTCTGTTGTGGACTGAGGGTTACTGCTAGTGGGGCTTGTCTCAGGTTGTGCCTAACTATTTCTGGGCTGATGAGAAGACAGTAGCTGGCCCCTTTCCCCTGTCAGCAGCCCAGCCTGAGGTTTTGGCCATGTGTAGCATATTCATTTTTGTATCCTGAGTGCCTAGATCAGTGCCTGGCATCGGCAGGTCTTCAGTAAATATTTGTGAATGAATGGTGACGGGCCAATGAGGACAGTGTCTGCCAAGGAGCCTTACTACGGGAAGAACACTGTCTGCCCAGGAGACTGTCTCCCCTGACTGCTTTTTCTCTGGCAGGTGCAGACTGGGAGGGGTTAGTTTTATTCCTCTTCTGGCTGGCCGTCTGTTGTACACCTTAGTTTGGGTGTTGGTACCCTGGAGGATATTGTGTCAAATTATCTTTCTGTTATTGTCTCTCGTGTACTGTTACCTCCTTGTGGGCAGGGACTTGTTCCCTAGAACCTGACGCTGTCCTGGCATATGTCTTGGAAGATGAGACAGAAACAAACAGTCTGAGAAATAAGAAGGAGTGGGCCAGAATCTTGGACTGATAGAGCAATGGAACCAGAGCTGACTATACCCCCCTGTGATTCCACCTTCCCATGGTACAGGTGGTTGCTGGGAGTAGAGAGGATGGGCTCTCTCCCTAGAGCATATGGCTTCCCAGAGCAGCGACCAGAATTGAGCACACATCACTAGCTGCACACGCTTTGTTCTTTCTGCTGTTTATCCTTTTTAGCTTCTGTGTGCTAGGCCAGGATTTTGGTATGTTTGATTATCTGCATATGTGTTCACGTGCCTATGTGTCTCCTCACCTAAATTACTTTTTCATTTTGTTGATCCAGTGATTGTCATTGAATGCCTTTCAGACACTTCCCTTTGTGACCATGAAACTCTGGGTGTCTGCATTGCTGATGGCCTGGTTTGGTGTCCTGAGCTGTGTGCAGGCCGAATTCTTCACCTCTATTGGTACGTGCCAACAGGACTGTCGTCTCCCTGACACCGTGGCTCACATGCCACGGATATCTCTGGCTGCAGCCTGTTCTCATTTAGAGTGGGATAGCCTTAATAACTGGTTTTGACCAGTTCTGAGAAGAGTGAAACTAGCAGAGTTGCTATTTTCCCCTATACGATCCCAGTGATCTGATTGTTCAGGAAGCCAACTGTCTGAATTGGGTCTTTCTCCCTGGGAAGTGCAGGCTGCACTTGGGCTCTCTGGTCTTTTTGACCACCTTGCCCGTGGACCAGAGAGCGGTTCTGAGCAGCAAATCCTTTGTATCCTGAGGATCAAGCTTTTCCTATCCTTCTGACCTAAAGTTCAGAGCTTTTTATCCTGTGATGTGCCCTCAGGATATCCATGCCCGTGTGTCATGACCAGCTATGTAACAGTTTCAGAATGAGATTTAGGTCTACTTCTTGAGTGACATCCAGTGCATTTATCTCAAATGTCCCACTAGTGCCTCTGCCTCTTTCTCTCTGAAGTTGGGAGATAGGACCCCATGAGTGCCTAGGCCCCCTTTAACTCCAAGTCCCCATAATCCCCAGAGAGCTTGCATGTTCTTGTCCCAGGGGACTTGATTCTGTGCTGGTATTCTGTGCTCCAAGGAAGGAGGCTGGACATCCCTCTTCTGTTTCTCACTGGTGCCTTTCTTCTCTCTCTTGCAGGGCACATGACTGACCTGATTTATGCAGAAAAAGAGCTGGTGCAGTCTCTGAAGGAGTACATCCTTGTGGAGGAAGCCAAGCTTTCCAAGATTAAGAGGTGTCCTAAGTCCCCATACCATCCTTAGTTGGCCCTCCTTCCCTTCTGCCCCTCAAGGAACAAGGAAGCCACTCAGGGTACCTATTAGAGGAAGCCCTTGAGAGGGTGACGTGGGGCTGGCCTGGTTACTTCATGTCAGTCCTTGAGAGGAGCTAAGTGCATGGGCTACGGAGTCACTGTTTATTTTGTATTTAAGACCTTTTCCCTTAAATTGGGGGTCCCAGCTCTTATCTAGATTAAGGGGCTAGAAGTATCTGTGGGGAGTTACTGTATTCATTTTTCATTGCCTCTTGATGAGAAGGGCCCCAGCACCTGGCACCAGGGAATTCTCACCAGAGAAATTATCACAGGTCAAGACCTATGTGGGTGGACGCATTACTCTTCCTTTTCCTCTGGTTCCACAGCTGGGCCAACAAAATGGAAGCCTTGACTAGCAAGTCAGCTGCTGACGCTGAGGGCTACCTGGCCCACCCTGTGAATGCCTACAAACTGGTGAAGCGGCTAAACACAGACTGGCCTGCGCTGGAGGACCTTGTCCTGCAGGACTCAGCTGCAGGTGAGGGACGGTGAGCAGGTGCTTGAGTGAGCCCATATGTTCGTGTGCTCATGCCTGGGCTGTTGTGTCTGAGCCTGTCTTGGGTCTGGGTGTTGGTGGGCAAGTGCGTTATATAAACAGGATCCTGCTGGTCTCATGGCTCTCTCCCTTCTCTGTGGGGACCTGGAAGTTGGCTGTCCTTGGTTTTTAACGTCTAATGATGGTTAGTTCTTTTTTTAGTGTCCTTTTCTTAGTGTCTGTCTTTTTTTATTTTTTGCTAATGACATTTTTCCGATTATACAATTATACTTTAGTGATACATGTTTATAGAAAAGTTGGAAAACACAAAAACAAGAGAATTATAATTCTTAATCCAATTGCCCAGTGGTGAGCATTATTAAAATTATAGTTTTTCTACCTATGCATATACATTAAAAAAAGGGAACTATACATACATACCATGGCATGCAAACTCAGTTGCTTGGAGGGACAAATGAATTTACAAGTGTCAAGTGGGCTGGATGGTGGGACCAGGGCAAATTGGGGAGCATAGGTCTCATCTAAATTCATTTCTATTCATATCTTTTACAAACAAAGTGTATCTGTTGGTAGATTTGTGACAGAAGAAAAAATTCTTTCTGAATTTCACCATGTTGGCCAGGTGAGCTTCTTTATATGCTATTCAGTGTTCTTCTGCAACGTGGTTTTAATGTCTGGATGGTGATTACCTATCAGATGGTGATAATCTGTCATAGTACTGTCAAATGGGTCAAGTAATTGGATATGGGATTTTTTCTGAATTATCAGCACCTTTTTACATATTTCTTGGTGTATACTTCTGTTTTTTTAAAGGGTAAAGTCTTAGAAGTCATATTTATAGGTCAGAGTGTGAACTTTTTAAAAACTTTAAACTATACTTGATGCTTTTATTGTGATAATACTTTTTATGCCCTAATACTTTCCTGTCCATAAGAAGAGATGGTAGGGTGGGCCTGGAGGTGGGCTCTCCTAACTCCTAGCCCTGGATTTAGTCCTCCAGACTCACTGCCTTTTTTTTTTTTGAGACAGAGTCTCACTCTGTCACCAGGTTGGAGTGCAGTGGCGTGATCTCGGCTCACTGCAACCTCCGCCTCCGGGTTCAAGCAATTCTCCTGCCTCAGCCTCCTGAGTAGCTGGGACTACAGGCACGTGCCACCACGCCCAGCTAATTTTTTTTTGGTATTTTTAGTAGAGACAGGGTTTCACCATGAGTTGGCCAGGATGTTCTCGATCTCTTGACCTCGTGATCCACCCATCTCAGCCTCCCAAAGTGCTGGGATTACAGGCGTGAGCCACCACACCCAGCTGCCTTTTTTTTTTTTTTTAAAGGGACAGAGTCTCACTGTATTAGCTCAGACTGGAGTGCAGTGGCTATTCACAGGTGTGATTGTAGCACACTACAGCCTTGAACTCCTGGCCTCACATGATCCTCCTGCCTCAGCCTCTTGAGTAGCTGGGACTATAGGCACAGAGCCACTGTACCCAGCTCTTCACTGCCTCTTTGTCTCTTTTCCCTGAGTTGTGAGTGCTGATTAACTTCAGACTAGCTGTCTCTCTGGCTGAGACATTTTAGCCCATGTGGCCAGACTGGGTTGGGCTTGGGGGCAGGGTGGCCTCTGGAGAGGGATTGGTGAGCTCAGCCAGGCTGGAGCTGTGCCCAGTGAGCTCACTGCCTCCAGAAACCACGTCTGCCTTTCCCAGACTCCCGCCTCTCTGCCTGGGCCTGCAGCTTGGGACAGGCTGTTCTGCCTGCACGGCAGGAGACTAAGCCTACCCAGATGACCTCCCCTCTCCAATCTTGTTCTCCACACCCTACACTCACACCATCATCTGGTTCCTTTGGAAAACCTTATGATTACCTAGAAGGAGTTAGGTCAGGCCCAGAGAATAATTGGTTGTTTTCATCTCTGACTTTGAGTTTTTGCCCCTGAAATGAATGGGGCATGCTGACAGTGTGGCTTTTCCTGGCAGCATGTTCCCCTACCCCCATCCCACCAGATTCTAAACTCTTTAGAGTCCCTGACCATGTAGCTATGAAGACAAGGAAGGCAGGGTTACGGCTTCTTGGTCCCTGTCCCCAGTTATGGCTGGAAGTGGATGTTTAGGTCTGAAGTCATAGGTGGCAGTGGATATCGCTGCTCTTGGGGAGAGGTTGGGGAAGGAATGGCCTTGTTCCCCTCTCATTTCTCAGCTTAGAGGCAGAATTGAAGGCCCTAAGTCACCCTGGGAAGGCTTGGCTCCCACCTGGAGCCCTGGGATTGTGGGAGGTATACATCTTACTTTACAGCTAGGGCTTGGAGTCCCAGAAAAGCCTCCTTGGAGTACTTCTGTGGTCAAAAGCTTTCCCAGGCTTCAGGCTGTGGTCTTGAGCACCATAACTGGAGAGCCCATGCCCTGAACTCATTGCAGGTCTGAGTGGTGGGAGTACAGAGGAGAATAGGCCCACCATGGTCTCTCAGGGGACTGACCTTGCTGGGCTGGTGCAGCCCCACCTTGGTCCTTGGCCTGTCTAGGTGGCCCCTCAGCTGTCAACCTAGGGGGAGGGGGATGACCTCCAGGACTTTCATCATCACCATTCTGGATGATAAGTGCCAGTGGTCAGTAATGAGTGGCCAGCGCGGCTTCATTAGTTAACTGTCATTGTCCTTTGGACTCCTCAACTTGAAATGTGGGCTGGAAGTCTGTGTTTACCTGACTGGCCCAATTACTCTGGATCAAGGTTTTCGATGGGATTCATTTTCCACTGAGTGGTTGACAGTTCTTCCCTGAGTCCTCTCCCGTGCTCTTCTCAGTTACCCTCTCTATCCTCTGTTTCTTCTGTCTCCACCAGCTCTGACTGAATGCTTTGGAGCCAAGACTTCTAGGCTCCTAAATATTAACTAATATGGGGGGCTGTTTCTACTTAGTTCCAAAGAGCAGCACGGGCAGTAGGTACAGTGAGGACTAAGAAAGGAAAAGTCCCCATAGACTGGAGTAATCAGGGACAACTTCCTGGTGGAAGGGGCAACAGCCTTTGAGGGAAGGGGCGGGGAAATTTCACTAGCCAGAGACCCTCTTTGTGGCTGCCTCTCTGGTCCCAAGTGGAATTCTGCCCCTGGATCAAGGGTAATCTCTTGTTCTGACTCTCATTTGGAAGGTTTTATCGCCAACCTCTCTGTGCAGCGGCAGTTCTTCCCCACTGATGAGGATGAGATAGGAGCTGCCAAAGCCCTGATGAGACTTCAGGACACATACAGGCTGGACCCAGACACAATTTCCAGAGGGGAACTTCCAGGTAACTCACCACTCCAGGCATTGCCTGTCCTGCATGTGTCTGTTTAGTGGCGGGACAGGTTGGAGCCACCACCGACTTGTGGCCTCTACCCTCAGGTGCACCTCTGATGTACCTCTTGGCTCACCATTTTGTGTTGGACTCCCTCTCCCATGACAGGTTTCTCCCTCAGCCACTGCCCTGCCACCTCCTTCCATGTATTAGCCAAGGCCCTCTCCTCTTGTGTCTCAGAGAAAGCCAGAGTTGCTGTTCAGGAACCCCCTCTGCCTCTGTCTCCAGAGCACCGCACAGATCTGCATTCAGACCTGCTTCCTGTCTCCCACCCTCCAATGTCTTTTCATCTAAGACTGATCTGGGCTTAGTGTCCCCCTGTCCTGAGTCCTCTTAGTTACAGTCTCTGCTCCTATACATTCTGTCTCCACCTCTCCGGGTTCTACCCTTGAGCTCACATATAGGCTGTATTCTTGCTCATCTTACACTTGCCTCCCTCAGTATCTGAGACTCTTTTGAGTCTTTGCTGCTGATCCATCTCTTCTTCCCTCCTGGTTAGGCTACTGGATAGAGTAATCTACACTCTATCCACTTTCCTGGTTCCCGTATACTCCTGAACTCACAGTATCTGGCCTTTTTCCCCCCTGTTCACTGATCCTGTTCTTGCAAGGTCATCAGTGGCCACTTGGCTGATAAACGCAGATAACAAGGTTCACACATAATGTTCTTTAACTTCACAGCAGCATTTGACAGATGGATTGCCTCATTCTTCGTGATATTCTCTCCTCCTTTGAATTCTGGGATACTGATATCTGCTTCCCTTTTAGCCTCTCTGGTCATTTTCTCTCAAGTGGCCCATCTCCCACTGACTTCCCAGTGTTAGTGTTTATAAGAAGATGTTTTGAGGGCTACTGGAGACCAGTAAACCCAGCGATTCACTGTGTGAGGCCCATGTAGACCCAGCTTATTCCAGCTCCAGAGCCCCAGCTGCCCACTTTAGACTCCATTAGAGAGAGGGCAGTTCAGGGCACCTGCAAGGTCTGTTCACCCTGTAGCTTTGAGATTGGTTGCTTGGAGAAGGGAACCACACCCTGGCATTGACCTCTCACATTCACTCAGCAAACCTGTGAGTGTCCTGAATAGGGATATGGAGCAGAAGGGAATTACTCCCTAGGACTCCATCCTTACCTCATCTTCTCCCTGAACACCTTCCCCAGGTGAGCCCCGCCATTTCCATCATGTGAGGTGGATGACATCCAGATCTGTGTTTCCTGCCAAGGTTTGTCTCCTGAGCTTCTAACCAGCGTAGACAGATGCCTTTGGGACATCTCTACTTGAATGTTCCATGGACTTCTCGAACTTCATGTGTCCTGAACTGAAATCCTCATCTCCTTGTGAACACTTTACCTTCCCCCTCATCCTTCTATCTCAGCAAAAAGGACCTCCATCCTCTGGCTGCCTAAGCCAGAATCCTAAGGCCTATGGATTCTACCTCCTTCTCTCATGTCTTCTGTACTTATCCCCTGACTCCAGCCACTTTTTTCTCAATTTGATTATCAAAATACCATCCTGACTCGTCTCCTACTTCCAGCTCACTGCTTAAGACCATCTTCCATATGGTCTTAAGCACACATTTGTTCACATGAGTTCCTGATTACTATGCTTAATTTCCAAGGCTAAACCCAAACTCCTCCTGTGTGTGATCTTTGGGGTCCTGCATGACTCCATTTTCCTGGCTTCCTTGCCCATTGTACTCAGCTTTGCCTATCACTCAGCTCTTTTGTCTCACCCCTCTATAGGAATACCTTTACCCATGTCAGCTGGGCTACTCCATGTCTGATTGCCTGTCAGCACTTAGCTCAGCTGTCACTCTCCCAAGTGCTCTCCAGGGAGCAGACATTCGAATTGGCTTCTGGGGAGGATGCTGAGTGCCAGGGAGCCATTCTTAGCATTTTTGGCATCTGGGAGACATGTTGATAATAGCTACTGGTCATTAGCATCCTGGGGATCATAGGAGACATCTTCATATGTCATCTCATTGAATTCTTGGAAGAAGCTCTTTAAAATTGATGATATTATCTTTATTTAGAGATAAGGGGACTGAGACTTAGAGAGATATGGTACCTTGTCTATAGTCACACATTGGTGGGCACCCTAGTGAGGCCAACACAGACCTAGCTTAGTCCGGCTCCAGAGCCCCAGCTCAGTCAGCTATGTTACTCTGCCCCATCAATGCAGGTTCCTGGGCCTGCAGAGCCAGAGGAGACCTGTGGAGAGGGACAAGGGGCTCCAGGAGCCCCCTAATCCCTGGCCTACCTATGGACTTCATCTTGTGTTTACTCTCCCCAACTTCCTGTTCCTCATTATTGATTCCTGAGCCACCGGGGTGAGCAGACCCTGGTCTCTGAAGCATTTAGCCTACTGTGTAGGGGTTTCATTCCAGGCAGAAAGAGCCTTCTCTGAGTTCTTTTGTGTCAGCCATGCCCCAGTTGCTGTTAATGGGGCTGTGGGGAGTCTTCCTTGCTTTCCAGGGAGAGTCACAGCCCCTACTTCCCCTCCATGGTATCTGCTTTCTCATTATTCTCTGAGGAACCGCACACATAGTCTTTCCCATCTTGAGCCCACCCTAAATCCTGCATCTTCCTGTAGCTGCTTCTTCATATTGGCTTGAAACTATCTTCATGGTCACTTTCCAGCACTCCCCCTACAGCAGATGACCTTTGGTCATAAGACCCACTGAGCTGATACTCAGCAAGGTCCCTGCCACTTAACAGCCAAAGCTGGCACTGCAACCTTGGCTCTTGGCCTCCCTTGATGTCTCTCACACCACTCCCGCTCCCTCTGTTTCTCCTATCTTTAGTTCTTTCTCAAGGTTACTCATTGTCTGTTCTTTCTGGGTAGGTGTTCCCTGGAGCTCTGGGCTCAGCCATCTTCTCCATTCTTTCCTTAGAGTTCCTGCAAGCAATTTTCCTCACCCATGGCTTGGTTGCCACCTAAATTTATGTTTTTTATATTCAGCTAATTTTCCCATCCTCCAGACTCATATGGCAAGCTGCCCACCAGACATCTGCTTCTCTGTGGTCCACAGGACTTTCCCACTGTCCTCAACGATGCTTCCTGGTGGGTTTTTGGGGCTCCCCCTAAAAAGGCCCCTTCCCACTTGGGAGATAGGGAATCTGAGGCTAAGAGGTTGGCTGTGAACCCCAGTCCAGGGCAGGGCCATCTGTCTGTGCTCACTGTGTCAGCGGCCCTTTAGGATATGCGGTCTAAATGTCTGATGGGGTTCTGCTTGGTAGTGCCCCCCATCCAGTGGCCCAGGCTTTCCTTGAAGCAGGAATCTCTTTCCCTAACCCAGAGGCTCTTTGGAGCCTGACAATTTACTTCCCCTGCTGTAGGAACCAAGTACCAGGCAATGCTGAGTGTGGATGACTGCTTTGGGATGGGCCGCTCAGCCTATAATGAAGGGGATTATTATCATACGGTGTTGTGGATGGAGCAGGTGCTAAAGCAGCTTGATGCTGGGGAGGAGGCCACCACAACAAAGTCCCAGGTGCTGGACTACCTCAGCTATGCTGTCTTCCAGTTGGGTGATCTGCACCGTGCCCTGGAGCTCACCCGCCGCCTGCTCTCCCTTGGTAAGGAGATTCTAGGGGAAGGTAAGATGGGAATGGAGAGTGGCAGAGGAACTGCACTGTGCTGGCGTCTACCTGACCCCTCTCCTGGGACTGAGTCAGTTTACCCTGTCACTTGGCCAGTGACTAATGCATTACTGACTTTAGGTCCAATCCAGCTTCTTACTAGCTCCTTACCCACCTCAATCCTGGCCTTAGCTTTGCCCAGTCGCTGATAGATACACTCAGGCCTGTGGCACTTGTGGCCCTTTTTAATAAGGACTCTGTGTTACGGTGTATCTGTCACCATGCAGGACTACACAGGGTGGAACCTTTATTGCATCAGGAGCAACCCAGGAGTCAGAATGTACTTTAGGATTGCTACAGTGACAAACAGTGGCGGTGCTATTAGAGGCCTGAGGTCTAATAGTCGGACTTAATATGGCATTGATAGTGCCTTGTGCTGTTGAACTGAGGAAGGCCAAAAGCACTGTGCCTTTAAAACTCATCTACCTCTTTTTTTTTTTTTTTTTTTGAGGCAGAGTCTCACTCATCCAGCCTGGAGAGCAGTGGCGTGATCTCAGCTCACTGGAACCTCCGCCTCTGGGGTTCGTGAGATTCTCCTGCCTCAGCCTCCCAAGTGGCTGGGATTAGAGAGGCACACGCTCCCATGGTGTATTTTTTTTAGTAGAGATGGGGTTTCACCACATTGGTCAGGCTGGTCTCGAACTCCTGACCTCACGTGATCCACCCACCTCAGCCTCCCAAAGTGCTGGGATTACAGGTATGAGCCACGGCGCCTGGCCTCTGTTGGTTTTTCGGTTACGAACAGCATACTCTGTTTAGATGCTGTAGAAGGTAGAATGCAGCATGCAAGTGAGCTGCTGGGAGAGAAACCCTTACAGAATAATTTCTCTAAATGACCTAACAGATGTTTGTGGTTTCCTTTTCCTTCTCGTTCCTTGCTTTTTCTAGACCCAAGCCATGAACGAGCTGGAGGGAATCTGCGGTACTTTGAGCAGTTATTGGAGGAAGAGAGAGAAAAAATGTTATCAAATCAGACAGAAGCTGAGCTAGCAACCCCAGAAGGCATCTATGAGAGGCCTGTGGACTACCTGCCTGAGAGGGATGTTTACGAGAGCCTCTGTCGTGGGGAGGGTGTCAAACTGGTGAGATGTGTGAGGGGGGCCAGGGTGCCAAAACAGTAGACCTGGACTCTGGCTCTGGGTAGGCAGGTTTGGGGAAGGTGTTCTTCATTCTGTAGGTACTTTTTTCAGTATCTCCCCCAGTTTTTCATGGCATCTGTGAGGCTGACATGTGGATATTCTCTGAGGTAGGAAAGGAGACTGTCTCCCCTCATGCCCCAGGTAGAGTGTTGCTCCTCTAAGTTACCACTGAGCTCACCTCCTTACCCCAACATGTCCCACTTTTTGCTTCACTCACTGTTGTGAAGAAAACGATGGGTGGGCGTACCTCAGGCCCCAAGAGAAGTCATGGTATAAGTGGAGAGTAAGTCTTTGTGGTAAAGACACCAGCATGTACCAGAGCTTGGTATTGAGCCTTTGAGAGCCCTGGGATCCTAGTGCTTCCTGAGGAGGCCCAGGTGTGACAGTCTCTCGGCCTTTTCCATGCCCCTGTCTGCATGGCTTCCACTGGCTCCTCCACCAGGAAAGGTTTCTCCCCTGTCCCAGCTCTTCAGACCTACTCAAGTCTTCATGAAAAGGGTCAGAAATTACTCTCTGCCATGGGACTTGAGGATGTGAGGTGATCTTGGGAGAGAAGAAAGATTGCATGATTTGTGGGGTGTCACTTCATGCCAGTTAAGCTGAAGGGGCTTTTGTTTCCTTCCTTCCTTCCTTTCTTCCCTCCCTCTCTCCCTCTGTTTTTCCTCTCTTTTCTTTCTTTCATCTCACCCTGTCACCCAGGCTGGAGTGCAGTGGTGTAATCATAGCTCACTGCAGCTTTGACCTCCCAGGCTTGAGCAATCTTCCTGCCTCAGCCTCCTGAGTAGCTGGGACTACAGGTGTGCACCACTATACTTGGTTAATTTTTTATAGAGACAGAGTCTATGTCATCTAGGCTGGTCTCAAACTCCTGGTCTCAAGCTATCCTTTGGCCCCCCAGGGTTCTAGGATTATAGGCATGAGCCACTGTGCATGCCCACCTGCTGGGCCTTTTGTTTTCTTCTGTGGTGTGGTGGGAGGGAGCAGCTGCTGGCCATGAGGTGAGACCAGTGTCTGCAGACAGCCAGACTGGGACCGAGGATTAGGACTCACTCAGCTCAGGGCCTGTTACTCTGTACTCTCCAGACACCCCGGAGACAGAAGAGGCTTTTCTGTAGGTACCACCATGGCAACAGGGCCCCACAGCTGCTCATCGCCCCCTTCAAAGAGGAGGATGAGTGGGACAGCCCACACATCGTCAGGTACTACGATGTCATGTCTGATGAGGAAATCGAGAGGATCAAGGAGATCGCAAAACCTAAAGTAGGTGTCACTTCAGGTCCTTCTCGGGGCACTGAAGGGGGCAGGTCCTTTCTCTCATCCCTAGCACTGTGGGTGGTTGGTTTGCTCATCTAGCCACCCTTTATCGATACCTAGCATGGGCCTACTGTGGGGATACAGAGATGCTTCAGACTCAGCCTGACCTTGTGAGTTCGTGGTCCAGTGGGGAAGAACAGGGTAACCAATGTGGACAGCCAATGCTATGATAGAAAGTCATGCTGGGAACAGGGCAGGTCCACACTGGTGTGTCAGTTCACCTGGTTGGGAGACTGGTGTGTGGGAGTTTTTAGGAAATATTCCATAAGGTGCTATGAAGCTGGGTCCTGTGGAGCTCCTGATTAGGACTGTAAATGAGTGAATGACTTAGAGGAGAATGTATATCTTTATAATATTGGGTCTTCTCATCCAAGGGCGTGACAGGTCTCTCCATTTATTTATATCTTTTTAAGTTTTCTTCGTATAATCCTTGCACATTTCTTAAGTTTAGTCCTAGGTAGTTTCTTTGTTACTGTTAATTTACTTTATTTCTTCATTAGTATTTTAACTGGTTACATTATTATATTAGTTTACTATTCTATGCCAAACTGTTGATTTTAAAAATACATTTCATAGTAAGAGCTAATGTTTACTGAGTTCTTAACTGTGGCAGGAACTTCTAAATGCTTAACATATATATTAACTATGTCACAGTTATGAACAGCTGCTCATAACGGTGTCACTGTCTCTGTTTTGCCTATGAAAAAGCAAACTTATGCAGATTGCAGCTAGTGGTTGAATTTACTTATTCCTTTTTTGGTTTTTAGCTGATTCTCTTTGGTTGCCTGGATAGCATTAACACCTGGAAATAAGGAAAATTTTATTTTCTCATAATACTTGTAGTTCCTTTGTTTTTATAATCTTATTGAATCGCCCAGAACTTCTAGAGCATAATTACGAAGAATAGGAATCCTTGTCTCATTCCTGAATTTCCTGGGAATTCCTATGGTATTTTACTGCCAAGTATGCAGTTGGCTGTTGGTTTTGTATATATGCCATGTTTTACGATTATTCTTCTGTTTCTAGTTCATAAAAGATTTTCTCCCCATTTGACATCTTTCAAAGAGACCTACTTGCTGCCATACCCCATCACTGATGATTGGGAGGGAGGATTTAGCTGGATTCTCTATTGCTCTGCTCCTAATAGAATTGTAGTGGCCGAGGTGACTAGGAGGCCTGACGCTTATGGAGAGACCTGAAATAGGTTCCTATCCTGGCCCCTGGACCTCATCTTAGAACACCTTGGTTTGAGGTACTAGGACATCTACGGCTTTGAGTCAGTGGTTGGCATCATCAATGTGGCTGAGGGAGGGGGCTAGCCAGATGTATGGAGAATGGGGACTAGGACTCCCCTTTCTACTCAGCTCCAGAGTCCTCCAGGAAAGAAAACTACTTTGCTGGTTGTGCCAGGATTTCCTGGGAGATTTCTTACCTGTTCTTCAGTTCCAGACACTGAGAACATTTCTGTGTGCATGTGTGCATATATGTGTGGCTGGCCAAGGGGTAGTATTGGGAAAACATATATTTGAATAAAAGCCATGTGAAGAGCCAAACAAGGATGGCAAAGATGTTTGGCTCTTCACACGGCTTCTATTCAAAGATAAGCTGACCCCTCCTTTCCGGAGACTGTGAGAGACAGATGCTAGTCTGGCTTTGAAGTAGAGCCAGTGAGCTTAATTTGGCCTGTGGGGAATGCCTGGCAGCTGTCTATGGGGTCTCTGGCCTGCTTTCAAAATAGCCCTGTGTTTCCCCTGGGGCAGAGCACAGCTGCTCAGAGCCTCTTTGTGGGTGTCAGGCCAATGCTAAGGCACAGATGTTTGGATGGGGTCTGGTTGTGGCTGCAGTTTTCAGGGAAGGACGGACATACGCTGGAGCTCAGGAAGGGCCGTGAGTAGGAGTTTGGGAGCCGTCTGTCCTGCTTGCAGTGGCCATCTTACCAGATCATGCTATAGCAGCATAGTGTCTAGGTTGGTCCATCTCACCCGCTTACTAGCCTTCTGGTCCATTTACTCCTCTCCATTCCGTCTGCCACCACCTGGCCTGGGCCACCATCATCTCTTGCGCTGACCTCTGCTGTGGCCTCACTAGCCTCCCAGTCCCCACTCTGGCCCCTTATTAGTCAACTCTCCATAAGTTATTCACAGTGATCCATTTTACATTCAAATTTTGAGTGTCCCTCCCCTGCATGAAGCCTTCCCCATTTCTCGTTGGCCACAAGGTTGCATCTAGTCCCTAGCTCCTGCGTGTCTCTTCAGCCTATTTTACTACTTCCCTTAACCTTTAATCCACACCTACTGCCACACCCGTTTTCATTCCCAGGCCTCTGGATTGCTGCTCCTTCCCTGTTCCTGTAATGTTTCCCTACTTGGATAACTCATGTTAACCCTTCAGGCCTCAGCTAGGTGGTCTCCTCCCCTAGGAAGCTATTCTTGAGACTATTCCCTGAGCTTCCACAGGACATTAAGTTCACCCATGCTGTGCTGCAGTTACCTGGCTGATTTTCTGCTTTCCCCACTCGACTGAGTTGTAAGAGTGCAGGGGCCATGTCTCAGTTACCTAGCATAGTGCCAGGCACAAAGTAGGCACTCATCAATATTTATTAAAATCAAGGGGAAGTGTGTTGGGGTGGGAGTACCTGGGCCTGTGGCTGCACCCATGTGAGGTCATTAGGACAGTCCACAACTGAAGCACATGGACCTTTGCCATGTTGGCTGACTCTGGGCAGCGAGTCCCTCCTGGGGTTTCACTAAGCCTGTCTGTGGAGGCTGGGGGAATGAAGTAGATGAGGGGAGTGCGTGTGTAGTGTGTACATATGTGAGTGGGTGACTTCCAGGCAGTGGTTCACTTATTTTAACTTACAGAATCTTTTCCTGGTTTTATCATCTGACTTGTAAGGATCCCAAGGGAGTGAAAACTGTGCCATCTGTCTTTGCCTCTTGAGGCTGTGGGAACCCAGTGTGAGGTGGTACAGCAGGAGAGTGTTTGGATGGGTTTCTTGGCAGAGGAGCCCACTGAGGTTCAGAAGGATAGTGGAACTTGACCAAGTTGAGAGACGTACATAAGGCGGAGGCTCAGGGATGGTGGCACAGTCTGAATATGGTGGGAGTAGCTAAGCTCAGGCTGTGCTCAGGCAGGAGTGGTATGTGTGCCTGGCAAGGAAAGGGGCTAGCCAGGCAGATGCATGGATGGATAAAGCAGGCATAATTCTGCAGGCAATGCAGACCTGGGGAGGAGAAGGGATGAGCAGTGACCGAGCAGGGCAATAGCCAGGAACTGATTGCAGATTGGGAATGTGGAGGCCTCAGACTTTTGCCCTCACCTGGCCTGCAGGATCTTGGGGCCTTGGCTAGAGCCATTGGCTGCAAAGCTTCCTCCACTAGCATGACAGCAAATGTGGTCCCAGTGCTTTCTGGGAAAATACTCAAGGCAGAACAAACAAATCAAGTATTCCTTCTCCTCCTTCCTTCTAGCTTGCACGAGCCACTGTTCGTGATCCCAAGACAGGAGTCCTCACTGTCGCCAGCTATCGGGTTTCCAAAAGGTAAACAGAGCAGGGGTTGGTAGCTGCTCAAGTCTCAACTTCAGGACTTCTCAGTGCCTACCCTAGGAATGGGTGGCTTGCCTTTTCCTGCCTGCTGGCGACTCCTCACCCCTTGTTGCAGCAGGTACCCTGTACTGCCTGTTCGTGCTGGCCCTGACTCTGGGGACAGAGTGCAGGACCTCATGGAAGCCTGCCCTTCCATCTTCTTTTCTCTGCTCTTTTCTTTTTACCCAGCTCCTGGCTAGAGGAAGATGATGACCCTGTTGTGGCCCGAGTAAATCGTCGGATGCAGCACATCACAGGGTTAACAGTAAAGACTGCAGAATTGTTACAGGTACAGATAGTCCCTGGGACTGTAGGAGTTGGGAAGTGGGTATTTGTGGCTAGATGGTCTCACAAGGTGTCCAGAACTGGGCCAAAAGCGGCCCAACTGTATGACTACTGCCTGATGCAATGATATGGAGTGATCTCATTTTAGGAAACCAGAATTAATCATGCCTGTTGGCTTTCAACAATTAGTGTTCAACAAATATCTATTGAGCATCTTCTGGGTGCCCAAGTGTGCTGGAAGCTAGGGATCAGCGGTGGCTATGGCAGGTTCATTCATGTCTTCTTGACAACAGAAGCTCAAATCCTGAATGGTCTCAGGGACATCGCTAAGAGAGCTAAAAATGGTTTCAGAGGCCATGGTTCTGTGTCATAATCAAATACATTTGAAGGTCAAAGTGTTCTGTGCGTTTTCTCCTGCTGAACCACAGCTGAAGTCCCTCCAAAAGCAGCAGCAGGGGAGTTCCCCTGAGGGACTGCCAAGATGGGGTCGGTTGAGAATCCAAAGAAAGCGGCACTAAACCCCTGGATCTTTAGTCCACAACATTTATTAGGGAACTTGCAGAGTGGGCTGCAGCAATCCTCAAAATGGACAGCAAGAGACAAGGGTTGTTTTACCTAAGTATTTCCACAGTGATGGGGTCAGAGTGTGGAGTTTATTTGAGGGTTTAGGGAATTTGATTCAGGGCTGGGGCTAGTTTCTTTCAGTGTGTTAGGCAACAACCTAAACACCTTCATCAGTGCCTGGGAATGTTCAAGACCAGCTTGTGTTCCAGCCTGAAGGGAAAAACCTGCCGCTGGCTGGGTCACAGAGCTCTCAAGGGAGTCTGATTTTCAGTCAGAACAAAGAAAGGCAGGGGTGGGTCTGGGGGACCTTACACTGTGATATGTAGGTGGAAGTGAGAGGCCTGGACTGGTTAAGCTGGTGCAGGTGGAGTGTTCTTGTCCAAGTACTCCCACTGGGACCCTGGCTTCCTGCCTTTATTCAGAGGTGATTATGAAGAAACGTGGCAGCACCCTGCTGAAAGGTTTTGGGTAAAGCTCCTTATTAAAGTATCCTCTTGGGTAAAGCTCCTTAATAAAGTATCCTCTTGGGTATTGAGTTCAAATCAGTACTGGCTGTGTTCCCTTATGAATATTGGAACTTCCGTGTTCTGTTGTAAAATTGATGGCCTAAGACACTGTCAGAGAAGTTTCACTGGCATCTTTCTAGAGGCCCCTGGGTCTCTCTGTTTGGCCAAAGTTTGTGTATACTTAAAGATAGCAGCCTTTACCTTTATGATTGGCATTTGGGTCTGATCTACTATAGATCTCATTAGAATATTGACTGAAGATCATTTGGGAAAGATTTTTTGAACTTTTGCCTGCACATGCCCAAACAAATCAGCCTTCTTTTTGCTGTTGTTTTTTCAACAAAAAGAAGTGTAGCTGCATCAGCAATTGGAAAATCAATTTTGAAGTTCATCTTTATGGATTTGTGTGAAGTCTACCAGAGTTTTAAAAAACATACTGATTACCTTGCAAATAGTATTGTGAAATTTTAATTTTTTTTTTTCAGTTTAGTTCAACTTTGTGTTTTGTAATTTTTAAATAAGTTCTGCAGATAAGCACATCCATGGAGGACTTCTGTCTCATCTCCCACTTGCTGCGTATGTGTAAGAGCACCACCATTTGAAGAGAGATGGGCACTCTTGATGTGCTAGATGAGTCCCTATTGGCATTGTCTTGACTCATATCTTCTTGGAGCAGGTTTTTTTTTTGTTTGTTTTTCTTTTTTGTTGAGACATCTGCCACTGCTTCCTCTGTGTCAGAGCCAGTCTTCAGGACTTTCATGGTTCTGATCAAAGACCACAGTCTGCTTGGCTGATTTCATACCCTGGACCAGGAGGCTAAGTAGACAGGACCTCTGGCGCGGTTGCTTTCCTGGCTAGCTGTGCAGCTACACTCACTGTATGCCTGTCTTACACTCACCCATGGAAGATAGCAGCTTCTTGCTTATGAACTGACTTCTCTGCTACAATTTGGACTTTATCTTGTCTGGCCTCAGTGTTATAGCTCAGTTGACTGGGGTCTGAATGCCAGACCTCTTGGTAGAGGGGCTCTTATAGTTAAGGATCTTCTGGAAGATTCAGACCACAGCTGCCAAGTGGCTGAGATGCCATTTTTGTTTGCATTCTTCTCCTAGGAACTGTCTTGGCATTTCCTTTGCCAGTCAGTGGTGTTGAAGGCTTTGATCCTTCATGGTCTAGGGAACAGGAAACTGGATTTCAGCATCTATCCCTAAGTACTTACTCCATATGAAATGCTTGTGGTATGATACATGCCTAGGCACCAGCAACAGCCCTCACATCAGGTCCTTTAGGAAATGCTGCAGGCCTCTGGAAAGGAGCTGGTTCTTCTATCTGTTGACATTCTTTCAGCTGTAGCTGACATGTTTGCTGTAGACCATTTGAAGGAAAAAGGTAATTGAGGCTTTCTGGTGAATTGGATGAGGGCTTATCTGATAGAGAGGAAGAGATGCTACACCTCTAGGATTCTCTCAGATTGAAGACTTTGGCCGCATGATGCTCAGCCTCACCAGAAAAGTGATTTCTGACCTTTTTAATTTTGCCTTTACTCTGTCCTTAGCATCGTAAATACCCATGTCTTTCAAATAACTGACTCCACTCTTACAATAGTAAGTCTAAAGATTTAAATGAATACCTCCTCACATGAATCAGTCTTGATGTACAGTTGCTTGTTATTAAAGGCGTGAGCCTGGGGACTTACATATGCCTGGATAGGCAATCTTACTGCTGCAAATCAAGATGGTCCCATGCATTTTGTACTTATTTGGGAACTGTATTAAAGAGTGTAGGTACAGTGGCTTCAGAACCATGATCAAATATAATTCTCCAAACCTAAAAGATGAGCCAGCTCTGGCAACGCCACTTCTTTCACTGCGTGGGATCTGTAAGTTTAAGCAATCCATTTAACAAGTGGAAGTGTTGAAAAATGCAGTCATACTCTGCAGCTCCAGCAACAAGCACTAATTGAATTTTCCTGAGTGCACTGGCACAGAGTCACAGTCGTGTTTAAAACTTTCTTCCAGGCCAGGTGTGGTGGCTTACATCTGTAACTTAGTTCTTGGGGTGGCCAAGGCAGGAGGATTGCTCGAAGCCAAGAGTTTGAGACCAGTCTGGGCAACATAGTGAGACTCTGTCTCTACTCCCCACTCCCCCCAAAAAAAGGAGAGAGAAAAAAATTTTCTTCAAGCTCTTGACTACAAAAAAAGATATGCTTTCTCAGCTGCTCTGGCACTTCTCTCCTTAGATGCATCTCCAGCCTTAGGGCCACCTGCTGAACCAGGCTTCCTTGTGCTGTTGACAGGATTTCCAGGTATTTTTGGTGCAGGAATCTTAAAGGCTGAAGCAGTGGATGACAGCATGTTTTCATCCATGCTTTGTATCAAAAGTATTATCTTTGTAGATATTGAAAATGATACTGCCAACATTTTGTGCTCCAATAAGAGAATTTCCTCTCTTATAAAGTCCACTGTCCCTTTCTTTCTTGCATTTCTTTTTTTGTGTGTATGTGAAACAGGGTCTTACTCTGTTGCTCAGGCTGGAGTGCAGTGACGCAGTCATAGCTCAATGCAACCTTGAACTCTTGGGCTCAAGCCATCCTCCTGCCTCAGCTTCCTGAGTAGCTGGGACTGCAGGTGCACGCCACTGTGCCCAGCTAATTTTTTCATTAGTAGAGACGGATGGAGTCTTGCTGTGTTGCCCAGGCTAGTCTCAAACTTCTGGGCTCAAGCAGTCCTCTCACTTCAGTCTCCCAAAGTGCTGGGATTACAGGCATGAGCCACCATGCCTGGCTTCTGTCCCGCATTTCTATAGGTCTCTGTTATTGCTAGTTTTGTAGCATCTCTCACCTGACCGTTGGGATAGCAGAAAAGGATATACAAAAAATACCAACTTTCTGAGAACTTATGGCCTAGCCCCAGAGGTTTTTATGTTTTCAGTGAGACACACTAACCGGCTGTTCCCAGACGGACATTGGTGGTGCTGCTTGATCCACTAGCTTCCATATCAGTTTCTGTGCTTCATCTTTAACCTTGTCTGTCATTCTGTCTACTGAAGCTGAGACAATAATTGTGATTTAGGACTTTCCATTGTGCTGACAAGCTGTCCACAAAGGCATTTACAATTTCTAATCCAATTTATGACACCTGGTAGTTGCTCAGATGTTACTTCAGGTCCAGGGTCACACTGGAGGTGCCGATGTAGTGCGGTAATTCTTGGCCGCCCGGCAGCTGGCCACCCATGTTGTGCTGTTTCATTCCATGCAGTAGACCACTGTGGGAATCTGCCCCACACAGTCTCACCAGGAATAGCAGTGGTGGTAGGAACAGTACAAGGTGCTGAGTACCTCCAAAACTAGTTTAAAAAAGAAAATCCTCTTCTTAAATTTGTTACTGACTTTCCTCTGGATTACTATCTTAATATGTCCCAAACAAACTGGGTCCAGGGCCAGGGCCGGCCTCAAGCAGTGTTCCCTTTACTGCTGTCTGAGTGTCCATGAAGGGGCTGGAGCTTTTCCTCAGTGATCATGTGCAGTTCACCCATCTTGTTTTGTTTGGGAAACCACATTTGTGCTGCAGCCTTACTCTTGGACAGAAATGTAGACTTGTTTGTGATGTTTGCTCTGCCTGTGCTGGCAGGGCATGGTTGTCTTCCACCTTAGAGAGGCTGCTCTTGGGAGTTCTGGTTGTTTTCAGGCCTGGGAAGATTGTATCCCTAGAGTGATGGGCTGCTACAGAGCTGTTCATGCTGCTTACAAGGTCTAATGCTGTTATTTCCCACAGGTTGCAAATTATGGAGTGGGAGGACAATATGAACCACACTTCGACTTCTCTAGGGTAAGGCCTTAATCACAGGTGCTTTCAAAGGTCCCTACTCTAGCTGATTTGAGAAGGGTGGAGCTTCTAGGAGCATTTCAGCCTCCATATCAGTACCCCTACCCCTTGCCCTCCCTCCACCTCTGCATCATTGGGAGAAACTCTTTGTTACTGGTGAATCCCAAATCTGGAACCAGGGATCCTGCAGAACACAGTGGAGCCTGGCTGTCTCCCATGTAGATGTATGTGGGGAGTTCATCCCCTGCCCTAACTGTATCACCCTTTGCCCTGATTCTAAAGCAAAGAGCCTCACTAGGTCTTTGTGAAAACTGTTCTTGTCCCTTTTCCTTTTCCCTGCAAACCCCATGCCCTAGCCATAATTTACTTTACAGCCTTGGCACATGTTCCAGGCTGATTTATGGAACACACACTTATTACTTTCCCATGACCCTTTTGGTCCTAGTCTTGTGGGTGGTAGATGAAGCCTGTTGTAAACTTCGGTGAAAGTTGTTGTCTGTTACAGCGACCTTTTGACAGCGGCCTCAAAACAGAGGGGAATAGGTTAGCGACGTTTCTTAACTACGTAAGTACTGGGTCCAGGCCCACCTGTTCATTCTCACTTAATTTTGTAGAATGATGAGCGACATACTTTCAAGCATTTAGGGACGGGGAATCGTGTGGCCACTTTCTTAAACTACGTGAGTATGATGTGTGCTGATGGACCCTAAGGGGACCCTGGGTCCAGAGGGCTGCCTTATATCCCACCCCCATCAGGGCTGATACCATCTACTATAGAGTAATGGTCAGGTCCTTCTGGCTTTCAGCACCCTTCTTGACTGCAGTAGGGAGAGTTGGCCTCTGTTTCTTTTCATTTTCCCCACTGCCACCACCAGGACTTTAACATTCCTGGCTATTTTTTTTCCCCAGTGTTTAAAATTGTGATAAAATAGACATAACATAAAACTTACCATCTTAACCATTTTTAAATGTGCGGTTCAGTGGTATTAAATACCTTCATAGTGCGCAAGCATCACCACCATTCATTTCCATCTATTTTCATCTTCTAAAACTGAAACTATACCCATTAAGAAATAATTCCAGATTCCCCTCCTGCAGCTCCTGGCAGCCACCATTCTGCTTTCTGTCTCTGTGATTTTGGTTACTTAAATAAGTGGAATCAAAGTATTAATACTTGTCTTTCTGTGTGGCTGGTGTATAATGTCCTCAAGGTTTATCCATGTTGTAGCATATTCTGGCTGCTGCTTTTTTTGTTGTTTTTTTGAGATGGAGTATTGCTCTGTCACCCAGGCTGGAGTGCAGTGGTGTGATCTCGGCTTACTGCAACCTCGGCCTCCCAGGTTGGAGCGATTCTTGTACCTCACCCTCCCAAGCAGCTGGGATTATAGGCGCTGGCCACCACGCCTGGCTAATTTTTGTATTTTTAGTAGAGAGAGGGTTTCACCATGTTGGCCAGGCTGGTCTTGAACTCCTGACCTCAGGTGATCTGCACGCCTCGGCCTCCCAAAGTGCTGGAATTACAAGCATGAGCCACTGTGCCTGGCCATTCTGGCTCCTTTTTGATGGGCACAGTGCTAGTCTGGATTTTTGGGATGGGTGCCCTGGAGGGTTCCCTCCTTGGCACCTGAGTGAGGAGACAGCGTTAGCTCTCTCTAGATGAGAACCACCTTTGTTTTCTCCAAGGCTTAGTGGCCTGATTCCCACCTCTTGTCTCTGTTTCATCCATAGGTTATAGGGTTTACCTTTCACATGAGGAACAATTTCCTCTCCCTTCTGCTGAGAGCCAGCTCTAAAGAGACATAGAGGCAGTAAAGTAACTTAGAGACAGAAGCCTGTGTCCATTTTTTCCTTTTACGTTTTTATTGTGTGGTTATTACATGCTGGGGATTGTGCTATGTACATGTTGGTGAGCAGAACGTATGTGGTCTCTCTTGTGGTGCTTGAGGTCCAATATGAGAGACTTATTTTAAACATCAGAGAGATGATTATTCTTCTTCTTCTTCTTCTTCTTCTTCTTCTTCTTCTTCTTCTTCTTCTTCTTCTTCTTCTTCTTCTTCCTTCTTCTTCCTTCTTCCTTCTTCCTTCTTCCTTCTTTCTTCTTTCTTCTTCTTCTTCTTCTTTTTTGGGCGGGGGGACAGAGTCTCCCTCTGGTGCCCAGGCTGTAGTACAGTGGCGCGATCTCAGCTTACTGCAACCTCTGCCTCCCGGGTTCAAGTGATTCTCCTGCCTCAGCCTCCCAAGTAGCTGGGATTATAGGCATGCACCACCATGCCCAGCTAATATTTGTATTTTTAGTAGAGACAAAGTTTCACCATCTTGGCCAGACTGGTCTCGAGCTCCTGACCTCAAGTGATCCACCCACCTTGGCCTCCCAAAGTGCTGACATTACAGGTGTGAGCCACCTCTCCCAGCCTAAACATCAGAGAGAGTATTATATAGTTATGGAGACAGGTGCTGTGAACCCCAGACTTGGGGTTCAATGGAGGCCTCTCTTTGGAAGTAACATATCAGTTGAGACTCAAAAGTTGAGTGGAAATTAGCTGGTAGAACATGGTTTCTAGCATGAGAGAGAGTGTATGTAGTCCTGTAAGAGAAAAGGAGCTTGGGATGTTGGAAAAATAGAAAAAGGCTGGTGTGTCTGGAGAGAGGCTAGTGAGACTGACAGGGCCTTGGGGTTCTAGAAAAGAATTTGAGTTTGATCCCAGGGCTGTGAGAAGCCATCAGAGCTTTTTGTCTTATTCATTTACCATATGTCTGTCAAGTACCCTTCACTGAGTCTGGTATGTGTCCTGTGGAAATATTTTTTAGCTCCAATTTTTATTACATTATGGACAAAAAAAGTAAGAGAGCCATATGGGAAAGAAGTAGTGCTTTGGCCATGAGTCAAGGCATGCTCTGTGGGCATGAGTGCAGCCTTGCTAGTGTGGAACTTGTGTTCAATGTAGTTTAAGGCCTTACCATGGGAGAAAGCAGGGCCTCTAGAAACACAGTGCCCCACCTTCCCACTCAGGTGGCCCCAGGAAGGGTGGCTACTCTGGGAAGGTGAAGGTCTGACTAGAGCAGCAAACTGCTAGAGCCAGAGAAACAGAGCTGCAGTGGGGACTGCACATAGTGTTGGAAACGGTAGGGAGCTCCTAGTCAGGGCACTTTGCTGAGTACAGTGGCTTAGGCAAGGCCAAGGCTAGATGGGAATTCAAGGGGTGGGGGTCAGAACAGGCATTTTCTAAGTACAGACTCAGATTATTTTCATCCAAGGACAGCCCGGATGTGGGTCTCCTGTGGGCCTCAACTCTTGAACACTCATGACATGGAGACTGTTCTAATGAATCACACTGATTAAGTAGGCATGAGATAACCTTTCTTGGCTAAAGGGCTAGCCATGGAGCAGACTCCAAGCAGTGTTACTGATGCTCAGAGGGGGGTGATCTGTACACTTTGTCATGTCCTTTGTGGCTCAGTTGCTCTGAGAGCCTTGCTTAGGAGGACCAAGCTCTATGTCTTATATTTCCAGATGAGTGATGTAGAAGCTGGTGGTGCCACCGTCTTCCCTGATCTGGGGGCTGCAATTTGGCCTAAGAAGGTAAGTTCTGATTCTTGTGGGTCAGAGGTTGAAGCAAGGCTCAGACTTTACTTTGTCCATGTCCCCCAGTACCATTACCTGGCCTGCCTGATTGTCACTGTGATGTGCCTTAGCCTACCTGGAGTCTGACCTTGTAGCCCCAGCTTCTCCCTGGGAAGAAGGGACAGGGAGGGAAGCCCCTTCAGGGCGGGTGAGTTCCCAGACTTCTACTTCAGAAAGGTAGGTGCTTTCTGGGAAAAGTCTCTATTGCTGGAGTCCCAGAGCCCTGTCCCCCATCCATGGGAAAATGAGGGTGTTTCTGCTCAGGGCAGAGCTTCTGTGATGCTTGCGGTCAGGTCCCTGAGCAGAGTCTCTAAGAATGTGTTCTGAAAAGACAATCTCTTTCCCAGGGTACAGCTGTATTCTGGTACAACCTCTTGCGGAGTGGGGAAGGTGACTACCGAACAAGACACGCTGCCTGCCCTGTGCTTGTGGGCTGCAAGTGGGGTGAGTGTCTTAAGGGGTGGTGTTGGTGTTGGTGGCCTCCGCTTGGGCTTTGCTTACTGGCCTTAGATTCTGAGCTGGGAGATAACTGCTGCCAAATTGCAGAGATTGTCTCCCTTCTTAGGTTTTTTTCTGCTGTTACTACCATCCAGCCATGTCATGTCCATGCACCTGGTAAATGCCAAGGCAGCTGGTTGGAAACACTCAGAGATACACAGGGAGCTAAAGAAGGCCTGAGGACGAACAGCTGCATACGCACCATAGGTCCAGGACCCTCTGGCAAGGCTTCTAGGGGAGCAGAGTGGAGAGCTGGAAGCAGTGAGGGGAAAGAGTGCCTCAGGCGAACAAGGCCCATATGGATGGAGGCACAAGCTAAAACCAGCATATGGGTGTGGGGACAGGCTCCCTTGTCACTTGAAGAAAGGGAGACCGGTGGCACAGGGGCCAGGAGATGAGGCTGGAGACTGAGACCAAACTGCAGAAGCTCAAGCTTGAGCTTTATCCTGGGAGCAGTTGTGTGAGCCTCGGAGAGGCTTAAACCAGGATGTGACAGGAAGTGTTTGTTAAGGAGATGAGTGTGTAGCCCCCTTGGAGAGTTTTGAAGATAAATAGTGATGGGTTCGCAGATAATTAAGCAAATGAAAAAGAAAACAAGGCAGTTGCTGAATTCAGGGAAAAAAAAGTTGTACAAGAGATAAGTATAAACTACTAGATGGCTCAGGCATCACACTTACATGATATAATTATGTACACACTGAGTATTACTTTAACTAAAACTTGTGATTTACCTGTACTGGAAAGATGGGAGGGGATAAGTATATGTTTTAGGGGTAGAATAAAAGAATTTCAAAGTTGAAAGTTACGGGATAGAACTAAAAGCATGTTACCTAGAGAAATGAAGTGAAATATCAGAAGAAACAGCTAGAGGAGTTTAATGTTCCCTGGGAGTGGGGATTAGGGATGGGAAGGAAAAGCTTCGGAGATTGCTGTTTATCATTATAAGCGTTGTGACAATTTTAGTTTTTTCAATGAAGTACATGTATTACTTTATATTTTAAAAGCTCTGTGACTTCAGTAGTGCATTGAAATAAAATTTTGATTCATTATGAGAGAGTCTGTGAGGAACAGAATCATGGTTCCTGTGTTTTTGAAGATATGGCATGGGGTGACAGAGCTGGCGGCAGCTCTGCTGCTCTTGTGCCCATGGCATACAGACTGGATCTGCTGGTCCACAGCTCCTGAGGCTAACATCAAAGCCCTCTGCAATGCTGACAGGCTTCCTCATCCTCATATCCTACCTCTCAGTTTCCACCTGCCACCTCCCAGTAATACTAGGCTTCTTGAGTCCTCAACACGCGTCAGGGTGGCTCCTGCCTTGATTACTTTCTCATCCTGTTGTCACTCCTGGGACCCTCTTGGTGAAAGAACCATCTGGGTATGTCATTCTTCTTCCCAGGATAACTTCTATTTAACTTTATATTCTAGCCCTAGGATTTCCTCTTCTCTCTAAGAGCAAGAAATGTGTGCGCGTTGCTATGGGAATAGAGCTAAAGCGCATCGAACGTCATGGGCATCAAAGGGCGTGATTAGATGCTCTTTGGTGCTATTCCCATGGCAACCTGCACACATGTATCTTGTCCCACTGGCAGAATTTCATACACTTACCTGTTTACATGTGTCTTCCTCACCAATTCATTAGCAAATTGAGGCCTGAGATCATGTCTTGTCTTATTTGTGTCTGATTCCAGGGCACAGCGCAGGGGTCATCATGAAGGAGTCATTCATTCAGGCTACTAAACTGACCAATAGGATTGTAACATGCTTGCTTTCTTTTCACAGTCTCCAATAAGTGGTTCCATGAACGAGGACAGGAGTTCTTGAGACCTTGTGGATCAACAGAAGTTGACTGACATCCTTTTCTGTCCTTCCCCTTCCTGGTCCTGCAGCCCATGTCATCTTCAAGTTCAATGTGACAGACACCTTTGTATGTTCCAGTTTCTATCAGGCTGGTTTTTGGAGAAATGAATGTTTGTCTGGAGCAGAGGGAGGCCATACTAGGGCGAGTCCTGTGTGACTGAAGTCCCAGCCCTTCCGTTCAGCCTGTGCCATCCCTGGCCCCAAGACCAGGATCAAAGTGGCTGCAGCAGAGTTAGCTGTCTAGCGCCTAGCAAGGTGCCTTTGTACCTCAGGTGTTTTAGGTGTGAGATGTTTCAATGAACCAAAGTTCTGATACCTTGTTTACATGTTTGTTTTTATGGCATTTCTATCTATTGTGGCTTTAACCAAAAAATAAAATGTCCCTGCGAGAAGCCTTAAAGAGCCTTACTTGGAGTATTTTTAAGACTGGAAGCTTTTACCAGGTTCATCACTTCCTGTGCATCGCCTCCATGCAGGCAGAGTCTGGATCATGAATGCTTTAGTAACAAAGCATCTTGGGTCTTGGATTTGAGACCTGGTTTCAACACTTGTGTCTCCTCTAAGTGTCAGTGTCCTTTTCTGGAAAGTAGGGTAAATAATTTCTCTTTGTCTCCCAGAGAACATAGCACACATGTTCATGATTGTAATGCTGTTATAATGTGTAATTTATTTTTAAATTTTGAGATAAGAATTGTTCATGATACATAGGTGTATACTTAAAAAAAAATGAAGGTGAGCAGGAACACCCGTGTCAACACCAAGTTAGAGAAGAGAACGTTTTCAAGTCAGTACCTCAGGAGCCCCTTGGGAACCCCTCCTAGATCACATCTCCTTCACTGCCCCCAGCACTTTGGAGATAACCATTGTCTAGTGATGTGTGGTTCTCGTTCCTTTGCTTGTCCTTATAGTTTTACCGTCCATGATTAGATCCCTAAATAAGTAGTTATTCTGTTTTCCCTGATTTTGAACTTCTACTAATAGAATCAGAGTAAATTTTTTTGGGTATGTGACTTTTGTTCAACATTGTTTTAAGATTCATCCATGTTGTGTAGCTGTAGTTTGTTTTAATCTTTATAGTACAGTTTTGTTAATGTTTATTGTAGGACTATACCATAATACAGCCAGTATGCTGCTGATAAACATTGGAATTGGTTTCAGTCTTTGTATATTGTGAATAATGCTGTGATAAACATTTTTATACATGATTCCTGCTATACATATAAACACATATTTCTGTAGGATATATATGTAGGAGTGGAAATGTGGAGTCTTAATGGTGTTCCAACTTTGCTAAATAATGTATTCCAAGGTCGTTATACACATTCTCACCAGGAGTGAATGAGAGTTCTTATTACTCCAACCTTTTCCAATATCTAGTATTTTCATACTTTTGCATTTTAGCTAGCTTGGTATGTTACGGACTAAATGTTTGTGTCCCCTCCGCCCAAATTCATATGTTGAAATCTTAACCCCCAATGTGATGATATTAGGATGTGGAGCCTTTGGGAGGTAATTAGGTCATAAGCCTGGAGCCCACACGAGTGGGATTAGTGACCTTATGAAGAGATCCCAGAGAACTCTAGCCCTCTTTCTGCCATGTGAACACACAGCAAGAAGATGCCTGTGAACCAGGGGGCTCTCACTAGAAATAAACCTACTAGCATCTTGATCTTGGACTTTTCAGTTTCCATAACCATGAGAAATCAATGTTTTTAATTCAATGTATGGTATTTTATTATAGCAGCTCTACCTAAGACAGTACATGTATAGTGTCTATTTTAACATTGTTGATAATGTTGAGCAACTTTTCATGTTATTAGTTATTAGGTTTCTTCAAGTCTTCTTTTTGATTCATAGAAATTTTAAAATATGTACACAAGCTCTTTGTTATATATTTTGCAAATGTCTTCTGTGATTTGTTTTTTTACTATTTTCTGTCTTTTGATAAACAGCTTTTAATTTTTATGTCAAATCTATCAAGCTTTTTCTTTTTATGTTTTTTATGTCTTGTTTGAGAAACCCCAAGATCATGAGGACGTTTCCTGTGTTCTTTTCTGAAAGCTATATAGTCTTTGTCATTAATTTTATCTTTATATATGGTATGAAGTGTAAAGGTCTACTTTTAATTTTTTGCATATTTTATTAGGATAGGATGGGCTTTTGCTATAGTAATAAATCCCCAAATCTCAAGGGCTTAATATATAAAATTGTCTCATGCAAAAAACCACCGGGTCTAAGGCAATTGCTATCTACTGTCATCTAATCTCCCTCTAGTGGCTTCCATGGGTAGACCCTAACAGGAAGCCAGCTGATAAGGGAGGGAATCTGGGATATGTAGTTTACGGAGTGGTAGCTACAGTAGAACAGTAGAGACTACAAGGATGAGTTTGCAGCTGAGAACGGAAACATGACTGGCACACTAGGTTTTTCTTTTCCTGTTTGAGACTTTTTTGCCTTGAATTTGTACAATGGTATCTTTAATCAATTTTGGAAAATTAAATGATTTTCTCTTTCAGCATTGTCTGTTTCTTCTGTAACTCTGATTAATTGTAAGTTGGATCATATCATGATATTATCTCTTAATCTTTCATAATTTTATATCTATGCTATATTTGGGGAGAATTTTATACTTGTTATGTACAAAGTTCACTAATTCTGTCTTCTATCGAGTGCATCCAGGAGTCTTTGTTTAAGGACTTTAAAGATCTCTTTGTTTTCTGGCTTATACCATTTCTGTTGAAAAGTCGCTATCTGGTCCTTTGTTGTTCTTTTGAAGGTAACTTTGCCCCCACCTGGCTACTTTAAAGATTTTTTTTCTTTTTGGTTTTCAGTAGTTTTACTATGGTGTACTTAGTGTGGGTTTCTTTTTCTTTTCCTGCTTGGCATTTAGCTTCTTGAATTTCTGGGTTGACGTCTGATCAATTTTGGAAATTTCTCAGACATTATATCTTCAAATATTGTTTCTGTCCCATTTTTTCTCTATCTGCTCTGAGACTTCAGTAATCTGAATGTTAGAACTTTTCATAGTGCTCTATATATCTCCTATTCTGTGTCTGTCATGCTTTTTTCATTGTGTTTCAGACTAGATATTTTCTATTGATCTGTCTTGGAATTCATGTATTACTTTTGCTGCTAAACCCATCTACTGAGTTCTTAATTTCATTTTTTTAAAAATATTTCTCAGTTCTAAAATATCTATTCATGTCTTTTTTTTTTTTTTTTTTCCTTGAGATGGAGTCTTCCTCTGTCACCCAGGCTGGAGTGCAGTGGCGAGATCTCAGCTCACTGCAACCTCTGCCTCCCAGGTTCAAGCAATTTTCCCACCTCAGCCTCCCAAGTAGTTGGGATTACAGGCATGCGCCACCACGCCCAGCTAATTTTTGTATTTTTAGTAGAGATGGGGTTTTGTCATGTTGACCAGGCTGGTCTCGAATTCCTGACCTCAAGTGATCCACCCGCCTCGGCCTCCCAAAGTGTTGGGATTATAGGCATGAGCCACTGCGGCTGGCCCATTCATGTCCTTTTAATGGATTTTAATTCTCTGGAGAATGTCTTGTTTTCTCTGTGTTTTTCTCGGACTGATAAATCAGTTGTGTGAAATTTTTTGTCTGATAACGCCATGATTTTGATTTTCTATGGCGCTCTTTCTGTTGTCTTTTTCCCTCCTTAGTTTCTGGTCATTTGGTCCACTCTGTTGATATGCCTGGTAATTTTTGATTGAATGTATATGACAAATTGTAGAGCGTCTGGATGGATAACCTCCTGCACAAAGGACTCACCCTTTCCTCTGCTATGCAGAGTGGGGATCAATCACCTTAATCCAGTAAGGATCTGAGCTGACTTAATTAAGACTGGCTGGTAGTTTTCTTAAGACTCTACCTCTGGTTTACCCTTATTTCCCCCGGTATAGGATGTAGTCCCCCAAGATTTTCTAATTGAGAGCCTAGTGTGTTCACTGGATCTGTTCCCACTGGCAGTTCCTCAACTCCAGTTCTTGTCTTCTCAGTACCAGACTCGGCCCAAAAAATTTATCCTCCTTTTCAAAGAATTTGAATTTTTTAATCTAAGCAGATATTTTTTGCTTACCTTCTTAGCCTTCCATTCTGCACAGCATCAGAATTCAGAAAATGCTTCACTGGGTAAACAGGCTGAGTGTCTGGCCAAGTTCTCCACTCCTCCCTCTTATTCAATATTCTGAGAAACTACTGGCTAATTTTGGTTTTTCAATGCCCCTTGACACTGTCAAAAATTTTTTTTGGTTTCTCTGCTTCTTAGTAGTTGCCCATTGCTCTGGATCCTCATTCTTAGCCCATGGCTACAATCAGTAAATTATTATTATTATTATTATTATTATTATTATTATTATGTTTTTTGAGATGGTGTCTGGCCCTGTCGCCCAGGCTGGAGTGCAGTGGCGTGATCTGGGCTCACTGCAAGCTTGGCCTCCCAGGTTCACGCCATTCTCCTGCCTCAATCTCCCAAGTAGCTGCGACTACGGGCGCCTGCCACCACGCCCAGCTAATTTTTTGTATTTTTTAGTAGAGACAGGGTTTCACTGTGTTAGCCATTCTGGTCTCGATCTCCTGACCTCGTGATCCGCCCACCTTGGCCTCCCAAAGTGCTGGGATTACAGGCGTGAGCCACCGTGCCTGGCCAGTAAATTATTTTAAGGATAAAAGAGACTACGAGCTTTTGGCTCACCCACAAGATTTATCGTCCTTCAGGATCTCGATGCTCAAACTTTTTTTGCTTCAGCAATTCATTGATGTCTTCTAACAATTTTAAGAGATTTTATTCAGCTTTATTCATTTAGGAATGAAAATTGGTCTACCATAAGCTATTCTATCTTGGAAGTAGAAGTCGCCTATTCATCTTTTTAAAAATTATTTTTATTATAAAATACTGATACAGAAAACCTTATCTTTGTTATCCTCCTTTGTTATCTAGTATAATAAGATGCTCCACACTCATCTTGAGCATTTCTCACATTAAGCATGGAATCAGCCATTAAAGAATCTTACTATATGTTGATGTCTGCCTGTCAATCCCAGCATGGTCCTGGGAACAAACATGGGATAACTTCTACCTTAGAGACAGGGCATTGCTTTCAGCAATCCTTATTAATTTAGCTTGGCATTAATATGTTCACTAGGGCAGCAAAGAGTTATTGAGCGTTTCATTATGCATTTGGTACTGTGCTAGGCATGTTACAGTCTGTTATTGCATTCAGCAACTTTTCAGAATGAATAAATAAGCAGAACGTCAGAAAGGTTAGGTAATATACCTGAGGTCACATGAAGTCTCATTGCTGGTAAGTGGAGGACCTGGCAATGAAACTCTGGCAGCTTCCAAAAGCCTTTGCTTTAAAACAAAATTTGTATTTTTATGCATTTAACAGTTATTAAAGATTTGATGGGGAAACATAAGGACTGTCTTTACCTTTAAAGAATTCTGAGCAATGGAAGGGACTCATAAATAGATGTGTGAAATGTGAGAAGTCTGATAACAGAGAATGTGCTTGAGGAGCACAGTAGAGTGAAGATCTACTTTAACAAGAAGTTGGCACTACAGTAGGCACCATTAGAGCTGGGTCTTGAAGTATGAGCAGGAATTTGTTTACTGTGCTATCCTAATTTAAAATACATGCACATGGCTTAAAAATAAGGGACAAAGGAAATTACCCTAAATAGTTCCTGTCCCACCTTACTGCCCACTCCTAGTCCCCCTTCCTAGAGGAACCTTTTAAAATTATTTTAATTTTTTCTGGCTATAAAATGCTTATAAAATGCTGTTCCTTGATTTTTCCACTTCAGAAATTTGATCATTTAGTTTATATTCACTATCTCTCATGGTACCTCCCCCTGCTTTTGCCATTTTTTGATAGTTATATTTTGTATAGTCCTCTCTTGTTTGCCTGGCAACATAATTTTTTTGTTTGGTTAAAACTAAGATGGGGAGATGAAGATCTAAACTAGAATTTCGCCAAACAAATGATCACTATTGTCTAGCCAAGTTGACACATAGAATTAAGTATCGTACACCCTTTCGCCTCCCAACTACTGATCAGTTATACTTTGGACATTATTTTAGTAGCCATGGTAAGTTGCTTCTAAAAGTTAAAAACACAAATGTTATGTTACTTAATTTAGTTGAATTAGTCACTATAATGTTGATGTAGCTAATCATTAAAAGGAATTTGTGTCTTATTTGTCTAATAGAATTCAAAATGAATTTGTAATGTATATAATTTGCTAGGGCTGCCATAACAAACTACCACAGAATGAGTGGATCAAACAAAAGAAATTTGTTTTATTACAGTTCTAAAGGCTAGATGTCTAGAATCAAGGTGTCAACAGGTTGTGTTTCTTCTGAGGCCTCCCTACCTGGCTTGCAGATGTTCACCCCTTGGTCTGTGTGTTGACTATGTCATATCGGATTAAAGTCTGCACATATTAACTCATTTTACTTTAATTATGTCTTTAATGCCTTGTCTCCAAATACAAGTCACATATTGGGTTAGGACTTTAACATATGAATTTTGGGAGAAGATATAAAACTACTAGGAAATCATGTTAAATCTGATACACTATTGAGACTAAAGCAAAATACTTTTCCTTACTCTTTGTACATCAGATATAGCCCATCTTGAACAAATGTATCTGATTATTATGTTTGTCTAAGAATAATGTCATAACACTAGAAGTTTTTATTTTGAGAAAAAGGGATATAGGCTCTTTTATGAAATTATTCATAAATTGAAAAAAGATATTGACATAAAATATCTTTGAGGCCATGGATATAATTAGACAAATATAGCAGGTATGTATTTGTTTCCTAAAATTATTTTCCCCTAAAATGGTTATGCCAAATAAGTTCATAATCTGTGCAAAAATGCTGCTTCTGTGAATTCAAATACAATCTTTTTAGTATGTACAAATGATACATAATCTTTTATGAATTCATTGAGCAGTGGAATGTTATGCTTGTTCTAAAAACTACATTAAAAACAAATCCTGAGAGGCATGAAAGTCAAATATGATCAAGGTACTTCACAAAAATATGTTTGTCAAATATTAAAAGAACATAAAATGACACAATATCCTAAAATAGGAACCATCTTGGTATGAACAGATTACAATTTTTCATGTAACTTGTCTATGTGGGATGATATTTTAAACTTAGTAGAAAAAGGTTTATGAAAAAAAGACTGTATACGAAGCTGCATGCTTAATAAAAGGCCTATTCCTTTGCTTATAACAAATGAGAGAAAGTAACTTAAAATTATGTTTGGTTAAAGTAAAACTTTAAAAGAGATATGAATATACTTAAAGAAAAATCAGAAATGTACAAATTACTGAATGAGCATATCAATTATTGTGGGAAAAGTGTTTGTTGAATAGAAATTAAAGAGATTACAGATGTCCTAGAGATGGAGATATGAAAAATCAAATGAAGTATTTTTGTATTTTTACTTGGAGAAATTTTCTACGAATACATCTGATTAACAAAAAGCAGCCATTGGCTTGACTTACCTCTTAAATAGTCCAGTGATTTAAATCCTGTGGCAATGTCATCTGAAATAGGGGTAAATAGCATGCAACATCAATAGTTTGCATGAACAAATGTGACCCTGAAAGAGCCAGTCCTTCAAGATGGATCTCAAGTGGCTCACTGGGCCTAAATATAAAGCACAGCCAAGAAGCCATTTGGTGACTAGAGGTAACACACCTATTTTGAGTTCCCTGAAAACCCATACCTCGAACTTTGGAACTTTCAGAGCTCACCTGAACCAACCAATCAGAGCCCACCTCCCTTGCTGCTCAGCTGTATCAACCAATCAGAACTGTGTTTCCATCTCATTTGTATGAATGACCCTGATTGGGAACCAGGGCAGGAACTTTTGCTATAAAGTTAGAACCCTTCCTTTCTTCTTTGGACCACACCTTCCTTTTACACTGAATGATGTGTTGGACTCCCTAGTTTGCAAACTATTCACTGGAATAAAGTCCCTTTCTTCCAGATAACTTTTGTTCACATTTGTAATATAAAATTGTGATGTTTGTATCCTCTAAAACTGATTTGCAAATTTTTCTTCATGCAGTCTTACCCAAATTTCAAAATGGTCCTGAGAATTTTTAAGTAATACCAGTCACAGTGTGATATAGTTTGGATCTGTGGTCCCACCAAATCTCATGTCAAATTGTAATCTTCAATGTTGGCCATGGGGCCTGGTAGTCGGTGATTAGATCATATCATGGAGGTGGTCCTTCATGAATGGTTTAGCACCATCCCCTTGGTGCTGTTCTCTTGATAGTTATCATGAGATCCGGTTATTTGAAAGTGTGTATACATTTTGGGAGACTGAGGCGGACAGATCGCTTTGAGCTCAGGAGTTCAAGACCAGCCTAGGCAATATGGTGAAACCTCATCTCTACAAAAACTACAAAAATTAACTGGGCATAGTGGCTCACTCCTGTAGTCCCAGCTACTCAGGAGGCTGAGTTTGGAGAATTGCCTGAGCCCAGGAAGTGGAAGCTGCAGTAAGCCGAGACTGTGCCACTGCACACCAGCCTGTGTGACAGAGACCTGTCTCAAAAAGAAAATGTAGCACCTCCTCTCTCTCTCTCTCTCTTGCTGTCTTGTTCTCTTGCTCTTGCTCCTTCTCCAGCCATGTAAGATGTGTTTGCTTCCCCTTTGCCTTCAGCCATGATTCATAGTTTCCTGAGGCCTCTCCAGAAGTGGAAGCTGCTACACTTCCTGTATAGCCTGCAGAACCACGAGCCAATAAGCCTCTTTTCTTTATAAATTACCCATTTGCAGGTATTTATGGCAATGCAAGAACAGACCAATACACCATGGTATCCTGCAAAATCCTGAAGTTAATTAAAAATTATTTAAGATCATCACTTAGTCAAGAGGAGTAGATTTTGACAATTTTATTGATCAGTTTGCTTCCATTAAAGTCATTGGTATAAGATATTTAAATTTAATGTGAGTTGTAAGATACCACCTTTCAATATTATCAACGAATTTAATGTGTAAAAATTAACAAAAACACGAAAACGTACATAAGGAGCATACATTTTTCATTTTGCCTCAGGTTTCAATATGGTTTGGCACAGCACTGCTCTTAAGTTTCCAAACTTGGCATTTTGACTCCAATATTAGCTTTGCCAGATTCAGCAAATGAAAATACAGTTAACACCCAGTTTAACTTTAGATGAATAACAAATATTTTTTGCATAGAATATATGCATACTAAAAAGTTTGTTGCTTATCTGAAATTTAACTGGGCATTTTGTATAATATCTGGTAATTCTAAAAATAATTATCTTACATGGTTGGAAAAGCTCCCTGCTTCTTGGTATAATGTAACTGTTGTAGCAACACCGTCTTGCCCCTTTCATTGCTGGTTATGCGGATGACTGAAGTGCACACACGGGAAGTCACATGGCTTCTGTGTCACACTGTCCAGCCTGTAGGTGTGTCCAGTCCTTACCAGGTCTAGGAGAACACAGCAGCCTCACTCCATCTGAGGGCAGAGGAACAAGCATATTCCCCACTGCCATGACCCTCTCCCCAGCTCCCTCTGCTTCAGTCACACCGCCCCAGTACATTCATGCTTGTTGGTCCCTCTGCCTGGAAGGTACCTATCCCAAGTAGTTTCTACCCTCATTCCTTTCCAGACTGATCAAAGATTACCTTACCCAAAAGGGTTCTTCTTGTTTCACTGCTGTGCTGCTCAGGCTGGTCTGGAATTCCTGGCCTCAAGTGATCTTCCTAAGAGGTTCCTCCCTTCCTACCTTCCTTTGTTCCCTCCCTCCCCTCCCCTCCCCTCCCCTCCCCTCCCCTTCCCCCTCCCCTCCCCTCCCCTTCCCTTCTCCCTCCCTCCCTCCCTCCCTCCCTCCCTCCCTCCCTCCCTCCCTCCCTCCCTCCCTTCCTTCCTTCCTTCCTTCCTTCCTTCCTTCCTTCCTTCCTTCCTTCCTTCCTTCCCTTTCTTTCGACAGAGTCTCACTCTGTAGCCCAGGCTAGAGTGCAGTGGTGCAATCTCTGCTCACTGCAACCTCCATCCCTTGGGTTCAGGTGATTCTCTTGCCTTAGCCTCCCGAGTAGCTTGGATTACAGGTATGCACCACCACACCCAGCTACTTTTTGTATTTTTAGTAGAGACAGGGTTCCACCATGTTGGCCAGGCTGGTTTCCAACCCTTGACCTCAAGTTATCCGCCTGCCTCTGCCTCCCAAAGTGCTGGGATTACAGGCGTGAACCACCGTGCCCAGCCCTGTTTTAGTTTTTCTTTAGAGCACTTATCACTGAGGTAAAAGGCAGCACTTGACTCTAGAGGCAGGCGTCGGACACCGGACCAGATTAAGGACTGGCTAAAACAGGGCCAGGGCCAAAGTAGCTTTCAATCAGAGAGCCCACTGGGGTGCCACATCAATTTGCAGTTGCTATGACAACACCCTGTCGTTAGAGCCCCTTTCCACGGTAATGACCCAATGACCCCAAAGTTACTACTCCTTCTCTAGAAATGTCTGCATAAACCTCCCCTTAATCTACATGTAATTAAAAGTAGTTATAAACATGACTGCAAAACTGCCCTGAGCTGCTACCCACTGTCCATGGGGTAGCCCTGTTCTGCCTCTTTAAGAAAGTTGTTTCCGTCTACCTCTGGCTTGCCCTTGAATTCTTTCCCGGGCAAAGCCAAGAACTCTCGTGGGCTAAGCTCCACTTTGGGGCTCACCTCCCCCACATCACTGCCACCCGTTAAGTGATTTAATCTGTGTATTAGTTCGTGGTCTGTCTCCCCCATGGTATAGAAGCTCCTTGAAGGAAGGAACTTCGTTTTTCCACTTCTTTATCCCCAGTGCCCAGAATGGGCATTTGGAAAGCATCAAGCAGACTCTCTTGCCCAGTGGGCACTGAAATGGCACTCGGAGCTCAGTACCCAGATAAAGGACACCCCCCAGATAAAGGACACCAACTCTTCCCCCGCGCAGGCCCCGGGAAGGGGCGAGGCCGTGCGAGGCCACGGGAAGGGGCGGGGCCTGTGAGGACCTGGGGCAGGGTCTGGTTTTCTGGAAAGGCCTTTGACCTGTGTGCGTGTGCCTAGAGGCTAGGTGGTGAGAATGGCAGGGAGAGAGGACAGCAGTGGGGCCACAGGGTGTGAGTGTCTGTGGCTGCACTGGCTTAGGGCTGTGGCTGGCCCCTCCCTTCGGACCTGGCCTGGCAGATCAGCCCCGCAAGACCAGCTTGCAAGGCTCCTGGGGCCGGTGGGGCCCTGTCCTGTGAGGCGGTCACTCCCCAAGGACGGAGCAGACAGAGGCTGGTGAGTCAAGGATGTGCCCTGGGGAAGGGGTCTGGGTGCGTGAAATGATGTCTTGGACATAATATCTAAGGCTGACGCTACTTTGAAGAGGTTTGACTTTTGTGAAGTTTCTTTATTCTAAACTCGGGGGAAACTTTTTTTTTTTTTTTTTTGTAAAGTATTTGGGGATTGTGAGAAGGTAAGTGGTAGGAAAGACTGTGGGTATTTGGCAAGCTCAAAGTTTTTTGTTTTTAAGGCACTTTTCAGTGTCTTTCTGAAAGTGCGTTTATAACAGGGAGGATCAGCCCCCTCCCCACACCCCGCTTGGTCCTCCCAGCTCTTAGTCTCCTCAGAAAAGTCCGTCTCTTTGTCTTGAAATTTGCAGCCACCAAAGTAATGACCCAAACTGCTTTTGTACTCAGTGGGCTCACAGCTGTCATCTTGCCTGCTTCTTTGATTTCAGGAAGCTTAAGGCAAGCTGCTTATGCTAGATTTACTGTCCTCACCTTACATTCTTAATTTTTTGACGCAGTGAGTCTACCCAAGCTAATTCCCTGGAATTGTCTGGTAAAGTGTTCTGGGTCCTCCTAGTGGCCAAACCCAGTAGACGCTGCGGACTTTTTTTTTTTTTTTTTTTCCCCCTCCAGCGAAGCACTTCGTGATTCGAATTCTCCTTTATCTCCGGCCTCCCTGGCTCCTTTTCATCAGCCTACGCTTCTCATATATATGTTCCCTAGCCTAGTTTCTGTTTCCTTTTCACGGTAGTACTGTATACTATAGGAGGAAGGATCTTTACTTCCACTACTTTAACATGTATATGTTTATGATTTATTGAATTGTCTTTTTGCACTCAAATCTTTCTCTTGAGTTCTATTTTAGACCTGTATATCCAGCTTTCTAGTGGACATACCCACCTGGACCAACATCTAGAATAGGTGTCACAAATTATTCAACAAATGACCACAAATAGGGCCTGATGTAGGAAAAATACAATTACAATGACTGTTAACGTTTTGGGGTGACAGACCCTCTTGAGACACATACGAAATTTCAGGGTCTTTCTCCCTTTTCTCCCTTTCAGGGTACAAATCCCTAAAATTTGTACACACAAATTTTAGCCTGTTTCAAAGCTCCCTAGACCTTCTGTAGTTCAAGAATTTTGAGTCTTTGGTTAGAGCTTCCTGAAATGATAATGATAAAATTAAAAAGTATGTTTTCATATATAAACATCAGATTTAGAAACTTACAGTGGGAATGCACTGTATTGCAGCCTTCATCAAACATTAACCCTAATTAATCACATCAGGGTGATTTATGGAAACATTGTCTTTAGAAGTAACAACATAGAATGAAAAATCTGGAGCCCTAGAATTAAAATATACCCCAGCAGACTCCCTGTGGCTAAAATGAGACATACCAAAACCAGAATCTAACGGCCACAGCAAGGTGAGGGCTTTGTCCTGTATCCCTGTGTTACTAACTACCATAAGGTTTTCTTTCCTGTAATTAAGCAGAAACCAGGTCCTGAAAAACATCACAGAAACAACTACAGCTGGAAATTTCCCGTTGACCCTGATAGACTACTACCTGACACCAGCTGACCGACCCCACTGGCTGCCCACCATGGTCCTGCCACAATTCTGATGGGACAGAGGATTGGCCTTACATTCTTTCCTGATAAATAACTATAGACCTCAAGCCAGCCAGTTTTGGCCAGCTTATAGAGACTGCGCAAAACTGTCTGTGTGCCCCATAGTTCACCTTTTTGATGCAAAGAGCCAAATTCACCTTACTTTAATGCTAAAACCCCACCCCAAAGTGAACATGGAATGTGTTTACTCACTGCAACATGCTTGACTTCCCTCATGAATATTGACAGATTCCTTCAATGTACTAAATATAATATGTAAGGCTATCCCTGTAAAGCATAAATACCAGCTTCCTATTCCCTTTTGGAGTATGTCCTTTTGCTTTTCTTGGGAGGTTGCATTTCCCAGTTTTCAGATTGTTTCTTCCTCTGAAAATACAGTTTTTTTTTTTCCTTTTCTTCCTCTGTGCATCTCATGGTCTTTTGTTAACGTTTCAAAGAGAGTTTCTGATTAACTGTGGATTGCATGTTTCACAGTCCAGATAGCCTTATAGCCTGGTCAGAGACCAGGGCCTGCTTCAGACCATTTAGGAAGTTCTTGCTATTCAGAGTGTAACCTGGCTGGGCGTGGTAGCTCATACCTGTAATCCTAGTACTTTGGGAGGCTGAGGTGGGTGGATCACTTGAGGCCAGGAGTTTGAGACCAACCTGACCAACGTGGTGAAATCCTGTCTCTACTAAAGATACAAAAAAATTAGTTGGGCGTGGTGGCACACTTCTTGATCCCAGTGACTTGGGAGGCTGAGGCAGGAGAGTCGCTTGAACCTAGGAGTTGGAGGTTGCAGTGAGCCAAGATTGCACTACTGCACTCCAGCCTGGGCAACAGAGTGAGACTCTTTTGGGAAAAAAAAAAAATGTAATCTGCTCCCCTCCAGCTGGACGGGAATACAGATAAGGTTCTGGGGCCGGGTGCCTTCGTAGGAGCCCTGAGTGATCAGGTGGTCGTAGAAGTGCATGAAGTGCCAGGAGTTCCTTTCCAGCAGAACTTTCCTTCTTTGTTTATTTGTTGGGCCAGTGACTTCTCAGTTCCAGAGTTATTGCCTTGATCGTCTATGAGTGCTGTTTTGAGATTGACCCCCACTCTCTCTTGAATGAAGTCTATTTCATCTCTTTTCTTCTTGTATTGATATGTTAATATTTATGTTTTAATAAAGGTGAGATCTAAGGAGACATTATCCACTTTCGTTAAACCCTTCTCTTGGCTGCCATGATCCAACTGTATTCTGGTTTTTCTTCTATCTCTGCCTACAACTTCTCAATACTGTAGTCTCCCGTGACCCTCCTTTCCCATTCCTCAGTTATGGCTCAGAGTTTCTTTATAGCCATTTTTTTTTCTCTGAAGGCTCATGACTTCCAAATACTTGATATTCCAAATATTTGATATGAATATATTGATATTGTTAACTCTTGAGTCTTCAATTCTAGCTTTTATCACTTTCCAACTTCCAGCTCCAGCTCTACTTAGATGGCCCACAAGTTCTTCCATTTTAATATATCCCGAACCAAGTTCATTATACTTCCTTTAAATGGTTCCTATTTCTGTTTTACTTATCTTTGCGAATGGCAAAAATGACGGATCATTCTCCTAGTCTCAGTTTTCTTCACTCTCTTCTTTCTTCACTGTTCTTGATAACTATTCATGTGAACTTCCTTTTTCGCTTTGGTTGGTATTTTTCCCCCACTGTTCCAGGAAGTTGGTAACTTGTTTCTATTTTGCTCTTAATCTTTAGATTTAGAGCACCCTTAGAGTTTAGGTGTATAGTTCCCATTTTACTCATAAGAAAACAGGCTTACTTTTAAAATTATTAATTACACAAAGAAAATGTATGTGCATGTTACCTCTAAGCAAATTTAGGCAAAACAGAAATAGAATAAAATGTTACAGTGCCCCCTCCCTCCCATCACTCTCCTATCTCTTTAGCAGTGGTTCTCAGCTGGAGAGATTTTGTGCCCTAGAGCAGTGGTCCCCAAACTTTTTGGCACCAGAGACCAGTTTCATGGAAGACAGTTTTTCCACGGATGGGGGGTGGTGGAAGATGGTTTCAGAATGAAACTGTTCCACCTTAGATCATAGGCATTACATTCTCATAAGAAGCATGCAACCTACATCCCTTGCATGTGCACGCATGGTTCGCAATGGAGTTCCCTCTGCTATGAGAAGTTAATGTCGCTGCTGATCTGACAGGAGGCAGAGCTCTGGCAGTAATGCTTACTCGCCTGTTGCTCACCTCCTGCCGTGCAGCCTGATTGCTAACAGGCCACTCACCAGTACTGATTTGTGGCCCAGGCGTTGGGGACCTCTGCCCTAGGAGATATTTGACAAGGTCTGGAGCCAATTTTGATTGCCTTGACTTAGGGGATACTACTGGAATCTAGAGAGTAGAAACCAGAGATGCTGCTAGACATCTGCAGTGCACACAAGATAGCTCCAGCACAACAAAGAATTCTCCTATCCCTAGATATACCTAATGTAAATGACAAGTTAACGGGTGCAGCACACCAACGTGGCACACATATATATATATATAATATATATATATTAACACCATCACCCATGGTTCCCATTACCTTTACATAGTCTTGTTTCCTTCCTTTGTTCTTAATACCTTCTTTTTTTTTTTTTTTTTTTTTGAGGCGGAGTTTCGCTCTGTCGCCCAGGCTGGAGTGCAGTGGCCGGATCTCAGCTCACTGCAAGCTCCGCCTCCCGGGTTCACGCCATTCTCCTGCCTCAGCCTCCCGAGTAGCTGGGACTACAGGCGCCCGCCACCTCGCCCGGCTAGATTTTTGTATTTTTTAGTAGAGACGGGGTTTCACCGGGTTAGCCAGGATGGTCTTGATCTCCTGACCTCGTGATCCGCCCGTCTCGGCCTCCCAAAGTGCTGGGATTACAGGCTTGAGCCACCGCGCCCGGCCCCTTTGTTCTTAATACCTTCTAAGATGTTATATCATTACCTTATTATGTTTATTGTTATGGTTCGGAGATATTTTCAAATTTTACTTTGTATGGTATGTATTTGGAGCAGTATTCAACAAACAAATGTATTTGGAATCCAACTGTTTATTATGGCTGTTTTTAAAAAATTAATACATAGATTAAAAATAAATACATAAAGCTAGCCACATAAATATGCCTACATTTTGTGTTTTGCACTGGTAATCCAAAGGAAAATAATAATAATAATAATAATTCTCCTGTCCCAAATGTCAGTAGTGACCAGGTTGAAAGACTGCTCTGGAGGTAATCTGTTATACATCTTTTTCCATAACTACACTGTCCAATGCTGTAACCACTAGCCACATGGGCTATTTACATTGAAATTAATTAAAATTAAATAAAAACTTCAGTTTCTCAGTGCTATTAACTACATTTTTAAGTGTTCAATAGCCGCACATGGCTACAGAGTTAAACAGCATAGATTATAAAACATTTCAATTATCGCAGTAAGATTTGTTGGACAGTGCTTTAGGTATATATCACGCAAGTAGATGTTCTCTTCTACATAAATAGAATCATACATACTGTTCTATAGTTCTATTAATATGTCTTGAAGATTTTTCCATCTAACTATATATAACTAAAATATGTACTAAGTACATATAACTAAATATTTAAGTTGTGATACTGTTCAATTTTATTAAAATCATAAATTTAACTTATAACAGCAGTGTAGTTTAATTTTGCCTTTTTTTGAAGTGTATGTGCACAGACTCAAATAATACATATTTTTTAATCTAGTTCATTTTACTCAATGCTATGTTTTTAAGATATATCCATATTATTTCTGTATATCTATAGTTATTCCTTTTAAGTGCTTTATGGTATTCCATTGGATGACCATACCATAAGTTGTTTATCCATTTGACTTTTGTGGGCATTTTAGTTTCTTCCAGTTTGGGGATATAATGAATAATTCTGTAATAAATATTCTGTACTTATTTCCTGAATATATATTTTTATGCAGGTTGTACATGGGAATGGAATTATTGGTCCATTGGAATTTACTAGATTATGCCACTTTCTCAAAATAGTTGCATTCTTCTTCTTATTATTATTTTTGAGATGAAGCCTTGCTCTATCACCTAGGCCAGAGAGCAATGGTGTGATCTCGGCTCACTGCAACTTTCACCTCCTGGGTTCAAGCGATTCTCCTGCCTCAGCCTCCTGAGTACATGGGATTACAGGCATGTGCTATCATGCCCAGCTAACTTTTGTACCTTTGGTAGAGATGGGGTTTCACTATGTTCCAGGCTGGCCTTGAACTCCTGACCTCAAGTGATCTGCCCGCCTCGGCCTCCCAAAGTGTTGAGATTAGAGATGTGAGCCATGTTGCCTGGCCACATTTTTTTCTTAATAACAATGTGTGAGAGTTCCCTTCTAAACTGCATCCTAAGCAATATCTTTGTATTTGTCAGACTTTTAAAGTCCAGACTTCCTGGTGGCATGTGGTTGTATCCCATAGTTTTATTTCACACTTCTTTGATTATGAATGATATAGAACACTTTCATATATTTATCAACCTTTTGAATATTTTGTGAGTTCTTTTTGAGTCTCTAGACCGTTTTTCTATTGAGTTGTTTTATTAATTTGTAGAAAGACTTTATATATTCTGGATATGAGCCTTTTATTGGTTGTATATGTTGCAAAGATATTCTCCAACTTTAGTGGTTGCTTGCCTTTTCTCTCTCTCTTAATGGTGATTTTTGATTTGTTTTGAGAAATATCAACCTTTCTTCCTAAGATTTTTCAGTAACAGCAAAGTAACAGTGAGAAACTACTGTCAGTTTAATGGATGTAGCTCCTCAGTCCCAAGGTATATAATCACTTAAATATAATCTGGAAAAAAAACCCAAAAATATTTCTCTAAATCATGGTCTTTGTGAAAAAATGAATTAAACCTTCTCTGTTCTCTCACATTGTATTACAATTTTGGATGTCGCCACCAGTGAGATAACAAATGTCTAAATTTGGACACATCACTTAAATATTTAGAACATTGGTTTCTTCAAACAGTGGGAAAATTCTTGCCATGTCTACCTTATAGACTTTGTATAATGCTATATCAATGCTAGCTGATACTAACTTACAAGATGATTATACATTTAAAAAAAACTCTTCCTATCCTGGTTCCACAATTAGATACTGAATCCACCACATACTGGATGACCTAGAGCAAGTTAACTTAATGACACTGTGCATTAATTTACTTTGCTATAACAATGGGATAATATATCAATTCCATGTTATTGTTACAGCTATTGTTCAGATAGAACAATTGAGAGAATTTGTAAACAAAAGGACTAAGCAGATGATTTAGTTTTCCTAATTGGCCAGCTCAAGGGAGAGAGTTATAAGGGCTATAGAGTTCTGGATGAAATTATAACATCACCTCAAAGAGGGAGCAACTTGCCTCTGGTCAGGCTTTCTTCCTGAAGTGTTTCTTGGGAAAGGGTGAGCAGAGTGGTCAAGAGCCTGTCTATTTATTTCCGTGGGCTAAGCATAGATGTCCTTGAGAGAAAACTTCCTTGGTCCTTTAGGTAATGTAAGTCCTTCAACTTCATTCTTTTTCAAAATTGTTCTGACTATTCTGGGTCCCTTTTATTTCCATGTGAATTTAAGATCAGCTTGTCAATTTCTGCAACAAGCCCAGCTAAAATTTTGCTAGGATTTACCTTGTTCTTGCTCTTAGGATTAGGAGCAAAGCAACCCGTCTTTCACCATTAAGTATGATGTAGGCTGTGAGATTTTCATATCTGTCTTTATCACATTAAGGATGTTCTCTTCTATTCCTAGTCTGTTGAAAGGGTTTTTTGTTTTGTTTTGTTTTGTTTTTTGTTTGTTTGTTTGTTTTTGGAGACAGAGTCGCACTGTCACCCAGGCTGGAGTGCAGTGGCACAATCTCTGCTCTCTGCGACCTCCTCCTCCCAGGCTCACGTGATTCTCCTGCCTCAGTCTCCTGAGTAGCTGGGATTACAGGTGTGTGCCACCACACCCAGCTAATTTTTGTATTTTTAGTAGAGGTGGGGTTTTACTATGTTGGCCAGGCTGGTCTCAAATTCCTGAACTCAGGTGATCCACCCGCCTTGGCCTCCCAAAGTGCTGAGATTACAGGTCTGAACCATCATGCCCATCCTAGATTTTAAAAAAAAAAAATCATAAATAGGTGTTGAATTTTGTCAAATGCCTTTCCTGCATCTGTGGAAATAATCATGTATCCTTTATTCTGTATAGTCTCATATTAAATGAATGTTAAACCAACTTCGTATTCTTGCAGAAATCCCACTTGGTCATGGTATATACATTCTTTTTACATATTCCTTGATTTAGTTTGCTAATAATTAAGGATTCTTATGATTATGTTCATGAGGGTTTTGTTGTTTTCTTTTTGTATGATGTCTTTAGCTTTGGGATTAGGGTAATAAGCATCTTACAGATTTAGTTGGGATCTATTCTCTCCTCCTCTATTTTCTGAAGACTTTGTGAAGGATTAGCATTAATTTTTGGTTAAATATTTGATAAAATTCACCAGTGAAGTTATCTGGGGCTAGAATTCTCTTTATGGGAAGATTTTACATTTCTAATTCAATTTCTTTACTTTTTAATAGGTCTACTTAGATTGTTCTATGTACTTTTTAGTTCATTTTGGTAATTTGTACCTTTCTAGGAACTTTTCCACTTCATATTAGTTGACTACTTTGTTGGCATAAAGATGTTTACAGCATTTCCTTATGATTTCTATAGGATCAGTAGTCTGTTCTCTCTTTCATCCCTTTATTAGGTAATTTTTATCTTCTCTATTTTTTTCTTGGTCAATCTAAAGGTTTGTCAATTTTGTTGATCTTCTCAAATCAGCCTTTAGGTTTCTTCAGTTTTCTCTATTGTTTTTCCATTGTCTATTTTGTTGATTTCTGCTCTTATCCTTATTATTTCATTTATTTTGTTCGCTTTGATCTTTTAACTTGCCCCTCCTTTTTCAGTTTCTTGAGGTGAAAGCCTGGGTTATTGATTGGAGAATTTTAAAAATATAGGCATTTAAAGCTATACATTTCCTTCTAAGTACCACTTTAAACTGCATCCCATACATTCTAATATATTATAGTTTTGTTTTTATTTAGCTCAAAATATATTTTAGTTTTCATTGTGAATTCTTCTTTGACCTATGAGTTATTTAGAAAAATGTTGTTCAATTTCCAAATACTTGAAGATATTCAAGAGTTCTTGCCATTTTTGATGTTTCATTTAATTCCATGTGGTTGGATAGCATATTTTGTATGAATTAAGTCTTTTAAAATTTATCAAGACTTGGTGTGTGACCTAGCATATGGTCTTTCCTGGAGAATGTTCTGTGTGAACTTGAAAGGAATGTGTATTCTGCTGTTTTTTGGTGGAGAATTCTATAGGTGTCAGTGAAATTGGTTGATAGCATTGTTCAGATTTTCTATATCCTTCCCGATTTTCTGTGTGGTTGTTTTACCAATTAATAAGAGTGATGTATTCAAATATCCAGCTATTATTGAGTTATCTATTTCTTCTTTTAGCACTGTCAATTGTTGTTTTCTGTCTTTGGGGGCTTTCATTAAGTGAATATACATATATAATTATTACATCTTTTTGATATATTGACTCTTGTTACATTATAAAATGCCTCCTTTTGTCTCTAGGAGTATTTTTTATCTTCAAGTATATTTTGTCAGGTATTAGTATAGCCACCCCATCTCTCTTGTAGTTGTTGCTTGCATGGTACATCTTTTACCTCTTTTTTTGTTTTGTTTTTTTAGACAGGGTCTCGCTCTGTTGCAGTGGCTTGATCTCAGCTTCCTGCAACCTCCGCCTCCTGGGTTCAAGTGGTTCTCCTGCCTCAGCCTCCTCAGTAGCTGAGATTACAGGCATGCACCACCATACCTAGATAATTTTTGTATTTTTAGTAGATACGGAGTCTCACCATGTTGGCCGGGCTGGTCTCAAACTCCTGGCCTCAAGTGATCTGCCCACCGTAGCCTCCCAAAGTGCTAGGATTACAGGTGTGAACCACTGCACCTTGGCTTACCTTTTTTTTTTTTTTTTAACCTTAAAAACCTTTTTAGATTATTTGAATCTAAAGTGTGTCTTTGTATGTAGCATGTATTTGGATCTTGTTTTATTTATTCAATCCGAAAAGCTCTGAGTTTGCTAAGAAAAATCAAGGTGGTTTAGTGATGGAGAATCTCAGAGCAGAAGGGTTTCAGATAGAATGTTCAGGGATGACCTATTTGTAGAGGTGACATAAAACTGATACTAAAGATTAGAAGGAATCCAAATGTGAAGAAGGGAAGGGAAAGGAAAGAGCATTATAAGTCAAGAGAACAGACCCTGAGTGATAAGACAGCTTGACATTTTTGAAGAACTGAAAGAGAAAGCTGGTTCATAGTGAGCGAAGGGAATGTGGTGGCAGATGAAGGATAAGATGCTAAACAAGGGTGACAATGCAGAATCTTGAAGTCTATGGTGAAGAGTTTGTATTTTATTCAAAAAAGTAGTGTGAAGTCATTGAAATTTTTGAAGAGTAGAAGAAACTTGATCCAATTTGTGTGCACTAAATCTGAATCTAAACCTTGGTAAACAAGAAATAGCATATTGTAGGCTGGGCACAGTGGCTCATGCCTGTAATTCCAGCACTTTGGGAAGCTGAGGTGGCTGGATCGCCTGAGGTTGGGATTTCGAGACCAGCCTGGCCAGCATAGTGAAACCCTGTCTCTACGAAAAATACAAAAATTAGCTGGGCATGGTGGTGGATGCCTGTAATCCCAGCTACTCCGGAAGCTGAAGCAGGAGAATCACTTGAATCCGGGAGGTGGAGGCTGCAGTGAGCTGAGATTATGCCACTGCACTCCAGCCTGGGCAACAGAGCGAGACTCCATCTCAAAACAAACGAACAAACAAAAAAGAAATAGCATATTGTAAATTTTTTCCTAATTCAAATTAAATTTAACTTAGAGACTCTTCCCTGCTGAGCTGGTGAGAAATATATTGCCAGTCACTATTAGGGCTCTGCCACCTCAGAAGTTCCCACCAAACAAGCTAACAAGGTTGCTAGAAAATAGAAGGAAAACTTCTAACTTTGAGTTTGTCATGGTCATTGGGATAGTATGTGGATGTTTGTTCATATCCACGAAGTTTCCTTAAAGGATGGTAGTTTTCTGCCTCTGTGCCACTTTGGGGTTCATGAAACTGTGGAGATGACAAGTCCTGGTACTCTTTTTGGTGTACCATAGAACCTGCGGGTGTGGTAGTCAGTTCTCTTTATTATACTTTTTCTTTTTTTCTCCCTCTTCTGACCTTTTCTTTTGTTTTCAGAAATTACTCTGGAATATATGCTCTTCTCTTGTTACCATTAAAAACTTAACAGGATTTTACTTTGATTTTTACAAAAGACAGGAAGTACAATTATCGGATTAGCTTCTTCTATGAAGAAAAATAAAGTAGCCTAACAGTGTAGAGATTGATAGAATCTACTATCTTAAATAGAGAGACCAGGAAACTCTTAGTAGAGTCATTTGAGTAGAATCCTGAATACGGTAAAAGACAATAATATTTCACACAAAGGGAATAACAATTACAACAATCTGGGAATGGAGAGTAGCTGGTGTTTTTGAGGAAAAGTAAAGGTCAGGCTACTGTGGCTGGAGTGAATGAACAAGGTTAAGGAGCTTTAGTAGATGAAGCAGCCAGATGTCAGAGCATGCAGAACCTTGAAAGTCAGGGGAAGGACTTTGAGGTTTTACTATAAGTGAGATCATAGAAGATTATTTTGCAAAGAGTAGACTATAGAGGGGACAAGGGCATGCAAGAAAAAATCAGACTAGATACCTAGATACTGAACTTACTAAGTAAAGACATTAAGCCAACTGTTATAAATATTTTCAAAGAACTAAAGACAACTATGTCTAAAGAATTAAAGTTTGAGAGTGATGTCTTACTAAATAGAGAATATCAATTAAAAGATATAAATTATTTTACAAACCAGATGGATATTCTTGTTGACAAATACAATAACTGAAATGTAAAATTCACTAAAGATACTCTTCATCCTTTTTGAATTTGCAAAATAAAGAATCAGTGAACTTAAGATCATCCAGTCTGAGGAACAGAAAGAAAAAAGAATGCAGAAAAATGAACAGAGCCATACAGATTTGTGAGAACCCATCAAGTGTATCAATACATGCATAAGGAGAATCCCAAAAGAAGAGAAGAAAAAGAAAAGAGCAGAAAGAATATTTGAAGATATGGTGACAAGAAACTACGAATTTGATGAAAAACACTAATCTGCACACTAAGAAACTAATGAACTCCAAGTGGGATAAGCCTAAAAAGACACATCATCGTCAAACTGTTGAAAGCCAGAGATCAAGAGAGAATCTTGGCCAGGCACAGTGGCTCATGCCTGTCATACCAGCACTTTGGGAGGTTGAGGTAGGCAGATTACTTGAACTCACAAGTTTGAGAGCAGCCTGGGCAACATGGAGAAACCCTGTCTCTACCAAAGGTACGAAAATTAGCCAGGCGTGGTGGTGCATGCCTCTAGTCCCAGCTACTCAGGAGGCTGAGAGGGGAGGATGGCTTGAGCAGAGGAAATAGAGGTTGTGGTGAGCAAGATTGTGCCACTGCACTTCAGACTGGGCAATAGAACAAGACGTTTTCTCAGAGACAGAGAGAGAGAGAGAGAGAGAGAGAGAGAGAATATTGAAAATAGAGAAGGCAGCAAGGCATGTTCAATAAAATTAACAGCTTTATTTTCATTAGAAACTGTGGATACCACAGAAAGCAGAGGGATGATGTATTCAAAGTGCTGAAAGAAAAGGACTGTCAACTATGAGTTGTATATTCAGCAAACCTAGTCTTCAAAAATTAAGGTGAATATAAAACATTCCCATGAAAACAAAAACAAAGAATTCTTCACTAGCGGGCATACCCTATGAGAAATATGAAAGGGAGTTCTTTAGGTTGAAATGACAGGACACTAAATAGTAACTTGAATCCACACAGAGAAATAAAGAGTACTGGTACAGATAACTCTATAGGTAAATGTAAAAGTCAGTATAAATGTTATTTTTTTGTAACCTTTTTCTTCTATCTCATTCAAAAGACAACTACATGAAGCAATAATTGTAATTATATGTTTTATAATGTATAAGGATATACTTTTAATGCCAATAATAATAAAAGGAGAGGAGAAGGAATGGAGCTGTGCTGGAACAGGGTTTTTATATATTATTGAAATTAAGTCAATATTACCCTGAGCTAGATTGCTTTAAGTTAAGATGTTAATTGCAGTCCCCAGGGCAAATACTAATAAAAGAACTAAAAAATTGTGGTAAAATAACTAACAAGTGGATTAAAATGGTATACTAGAAAACTAACACAAAAGAAGGCAGTAATAAAGGGATAGAGGAACATAAAGGCATGTGCAGAAAACAGCAAAATGGCAAATGTAAATATCATCAGTAATTCCAAGAAATGAAATGGGCACTACAGTCAAAAGACATAGATTAACAGAATGAATAAAATACCATAATCCAACTATATGCTATCTATGAGACAAATATATATTCAGACAAACAAATAGGTTGAAAGTGAAAAGGTGGAAGAAGATAGAGAATACAACAGTTCTCCAAAAAAGAACTGGAGAGGCTGTGCTAGTATTAGACAAAATAGACTTTGAGACAAAAATTGTTACTAGAGACCGAGAAGAACATTGTATATTAAAAGGATCAGTCCATCGAAAAGACATAACAATTATGAACATATACACCTAAGAGCAGAGCCTCAAAATAAATGAGGCAAAACCCAGCAAAATTAAAGGGAAACAGACAATTCAACAGTAATAGTTGGAGATGTCAATACCCCACTTTGAAAAATGGATACAACATGTAGGTAGATGATCACTGGGGAACTAGAAGACTTCAACAGCACTATAAACCAACTAGGCTAATAGACATCTATAAAACACTGTACCCAACAGTGTAATGCACATTATTCTCAAATACACATTTAAAATTCTTTTCTCCTCCCCACTTTTTTTTTTTTTTAGACAGGATATTGTTCTGTGGTCTAGGTTGGAGTGCAGTGGCATGATCACAGCTCACTACAGCTTCAAAGTCCTGGGCTCAAGTAATCTTCCTGCTCCAGCCTCCCAAATACCTGGGACTATAGGTGTGCACCACCATGCTTGGCTAACTTTTTTGTTTTTGTACAGAAAGGGTCTCACTATGTTGCCCAGACTGGTCTTGAACTCTTGGCCTCAAGCAGTCCTCCCAACCTGGCTCCCCAGATATGGAATTATAGGCATGAGCTACTGCAACCAACCTGGAACTTTCTTTAGTCAGGCTCTAGACCTCATGTCAGGCCATAAAATAAGTCTCAATAAACTTAAAAGAATTGAAATTATTAAAGTATGTTTTTGCTACAACAGCATAAATTAGAAACCAATAAAAAGAAAATTTGGGAGATTCCCTAATATGTGGAACTTTATTAACATACTCATACATAACAAGTAGGTCAAATAAGGAATCACAAGAGAGATGAGAAGGTATTTTGAGATGAGTGTAAATGAAAATACAATATACCAAAACTTAGAGGATGTAGCTAAAGCAGCTCTTAGAGGAAAATTTATGGATGTAAACACCTGTATTTAAAAAGGAGATTCCATATGAACTTTAAAGTAGTTTTTTCCAATTCTGTGAAGAAAGTCATTGGTAGCTTGATGGGGATGGCATTAAATCTATAAATTACCTTGGGAAGTATGGCCATTTTCACGATATTGATTCTTCCTATCCATGAGTATGGAATGTTCTTCCATTTGTGTCCTCTCTTATTTCGTTGAGCAGTGGTTTGTAGTTCTTCTTGAAGAGGTCCCTCACATCCCTTGTAAGTTGGATTCCTAGATATTTTATTCTCTTTGAAGCATTCTCTTTGTGAATGGGAGTTCACTCATGATTTGGCTCTCTGTTTGTCTGTTATTGGTGTATAAGAAGGCTTGTGATTTTTGCACATTGATTTTCTATCCTGAGACTTTGCTGAAGTTGCTTATCAGCTTAAGGAGATTTTGGGCTGAGGCGATGGGGTTTTCTAAATATGCAATCATGTCATCTGCAAGCAGGGACAATTTGACTTCCTCTTTTCCTAATTGAATACCCTTTATTTCTTTCTCCTGCCTCATTGCCCTGGCTAGAACTTCCAACATTATGTTGAATAGGAGTGGTGAGGGAGGGCATCCCTGTCTTGTGCCAGTTTTCAAAGGGAATGCTTCCAGTTCTTGCCCATTCAGTATGATATTGGCTGTGGGTTTGTCATAAATAGCTCTTACTATTTTGAGTTACATCCCATCAATACCTAATTTATTGACAGTACTTAGCATGAAGGACTGTTGAATTTTGTCAAAGGCCTTTTCTGCATCTATTGAGATAATCAGTGGTTTTTGTCTTTGGTTCTGTTTATATGCTGGATTACGTTTATTGATTTGTGTATGTTGAACCAGCCTTGCATCCCAGGGATGAAGCCCACTTGATCACGGTGGATAAGCTTTTTGATGTGCTGCTGGATTCAGTTTGCCAGTATTTTATTGAGGATTTTTGCATTGATGTTCATCAGGGATATTGGTCTAAAATTCTCTTTTTTTGTTGTGTCTCTGCCAGGCTTTGGTATCAGGATGATGCTGGCCTCATAAAATGAGTTAGGGAGGATTCCCTCTTTTTCTATTGATTAGAATAGTTTCAGAAGCAATGGTACCAGCTCCTCCTTGTACCTCTGGTAGAATTCGGCTGTGAATCGTCTGGTCCTGGACTGTTTTTGGTTGGTAGGCTATTAATTATTGCCTCAATTTCAGAGCCTGTTATTGGTGTATTCAGAGATTCAACTTCTTCCTGGTTTAGTCTTGGGAGGGTGTATGTGTCCAGGAATTTATCCATTTCTTCTAGATTTTCTAGTTTATTTGCATAGAGGTGTTTACAGTATTCTCTGATGGTAGTTTCTGTGGGATTGGTAGTGATATCCCCTTTAACATTTTTTATTACGTCTATTTGATTCTTCTCTGTTTTCTTCTTTATTAGTCTTGCTAGCAGTCTATCAATTTTGTTGATCTTTTCAAAAAACCAGCTCCTGGATTCATTGATTTTTTGAAGGGTTTTTTGTGTCTCTATCTCCTTCAGTTCTGCTCTGATCTTAGTTATTTCTTGCCTTCTGCTAATTTTTGAATGTGTTTGCTCTTGCTTCTCTAGTTCTTTCCATTGTGATGTTAGGGTGGTGATTTTAGATCTTTCCTGCTTTCTCTTGTGGGCATTTAAATTTCCCTCTACACACTGCTTTAAATGTGTCCCAGAGATTCTGGTATGTTGTGTCTTTGTTCTCATTGTTTTCAAAGAATATCTTTATTTCTTCCTTCATTTTGTTACGTACCCAGTAGTCATTCAGAATCAGGTTGTTCAGTTTCCATGTAGTTGAGCAGTTTTGAGTGAGTTTCTTAATCCTGAGTTCTAGTTTGATTGCACTGTGGTCTGAGAGACAGTTTGTTATAATTTCTGTTCTCTTACATTTGATGAGGAGTGCTTTACTTCCAACTATGTGGTCAATTTTGGAATAAGTGCGATGTGGTGCTGAGAAGAATGTATATTGTGTTGATTTGGGGTGGAGAGTTCTGTAGATGTCTGTTAGGTCTGCTTGGTGCAGAGATGAGTTCAATTCCTGGATATCCTTTTTAACTTTCTGTCTCATTGATCTGTCTGATGTCGACAGTGGGGTGTTAAAGTCTCCCATTATTAATGTGGGGGAGTCTAAGTCTCTTTGCAGGTGTCTAAGGACTTGCTTTATGAATCTGGGTGCTCCCATATTGGGTGCATATATATTTAGGATAGTTAGCTCTTCCTGTTGAATTGATCCCTTTACCATTATGTAATGGCCTTCTTTGTCTTTTTTGATCTTTGTTGGTTTAAAGTCTGTTTTATCAGAGACTAGGATTGCAACCCCTGCCTTTTTCTGTTTTCCATTTGCCTGGTAGATCTTCCTCCATCCGTTTATTTTGAGCCTGTGTGTGTCTCTGCATGTGAGATGGGTCTCCTGAATACAGCACACTGATGGGTCTTGACTCTTTATCCAATTTGGCAGTCTGTGTCTTATAATTGGAGCATTTAGTCTATTTACATTTAAGATTAATATTGTTATATGTGAATTTGATCCTGTCCTTATGATATTAGCTGGTTATTTTGCTCATTAGTTGATGCAGTTTCTTCCTAGCATTGATGGTCTTTACAATTTAGTATGTTTTTGCAGTGGCTGGTACCAGTTTTTCCTTTCCATGTTTAGTGCTTCCTTCAGGAGCTCTTGTAAGGCAGGCCTGGTGGTGACAAAATCTCTCAGCCTTTGCTTGTCTGTAAAGGATTTTATTTCTCCTTCACTTATGAAGTTTAGTTTGGCTAGATTAAGAAAATGTGGCACATATACACCATGGAATACTATGCAGCCATAAAAAAGGATTAGTTCATGTCCTTTGTAGGGGTATGGATGAAGCTGGAAACCATCATTCTTAGCAAACTATCACAGGGACAAAAAACCAAACACTGCATATTCTCACTCATAGGTGGGAATTGAGCAATGAGAACACTTGGACACAGGAAGGGGAACATCACACACTGGGGCCTGTCGTGGGGTGGTGGTGGGGGGAGGGATAGCATTAGGAGATATACCTAATGTAAATGACGAGTTAATGGGTGCAGCACACCAACATGGCACCTGTATACATATGTAACAAACCTGTACATTATGCACATGTACCCTAGAACTTAAAGTATAATAAAAAATAAAATGAAATAAAAAGGAGAAAAATATTAAATTAAAACATAATCTTTTACCCTAGGAAATAAAAAAAGAGCTAACTTGAGCCAAAGCAAGCAGAGAGAAGGAAATAAAGACTAGCACAGAAATAAATTAAGTAGAGAATAGAAACACAGTAAAAAAATCAGTAAAACTAAAAGTTGATTTTAAAGAAAAACCAACAAAATGTACAAACCTTTGGCTAAATTAACCAATAAAAAAATATAGAGGACTCAAATTACTGAACTATTAGAAGAAAATATTGGACTAAATCTTCCTGACCTTGGGTAGGTAATGGTCTCTCATATAATGACATCAAAGACATACAGAATCAAAGAAAAATTTGATATATTGGTTTCAGATATATATTGGACTTCATCGAAATTGTAAAATTCTGATGTTTTACAGGATACTATTGTGAAAGTGCAGACAGACTCCAGAATAGGTAGGTGGTGGCGGGGGTGGGGGGCAGCAGATATTTGCAAATCACAAATCTGATCTTGTATCAAGAATATATAGAGAACTGTTACAACTCAACAATAAAAAGACAACCTTATTTATTTATTTATTTATTTATTCATTTATTTATTTTGAGACGAAGTCTCGCTCTTGTCTCCAAGGCTAGAGTGCAATGGTGCGTTCTTAGCTCACTGTAATCTCTGCCTCCCAGGTTTAAGCGATTCTCCTGCCTCAGCCTCCCAAGTAGCTGGTATTACAGGTGCCTGCCACCACGCCTGGCTAATTTTCATATTTTTAGTAGAGATAGGGTTTCACCATATTGGCCAGGCTGGTCTCGAACTTCTGACCTCAGGTGATTTGCCTGCCTTGGCCTCCCAAAGTGCTGGGATTACAGGAGTGAGCCACTGTGCCCGGCCAACAACCCAATTTAATAGTGGACAAAGAATTTGAATAGAAATTTCCTCAAAAAAGATGTACAAATGGCCAATAAACACATGAAAAGATACTTAGCATCACTAATCATTAGGGAAATGCAAATTAAAACCACAGTGAGATACCACTTCCTATCCACTAGGATGGCTAAAATAAAAAAAAAAAGACAGAAAATTACTAGTGTTGGTGAGGATGTGGAGAGATTGGAAACCTTATTCATTGTGGGGTTGTAAAATGGTGCAGCCACCTTTGAAAGCAGATTGGCAGCTCCTCATACAGTTAAACATACAGTTACCGTATGATCCAACAATTTCATTCCTGGGTACATCCCTGAGAGAAATGAAAATATATATCTGCACAAAAACTTGTACATGAATGTTCATAGCAGAATTATTCAGAATTAACCAGAAAGTAGAAACAATCCAAATGTTCATCAACTGACCAATAAATAAACAAAGTATGACATATCCATACTATGGAATATTATTTAGCAAAATAAAAAGGAATGAAGTACTGATACATGCTGTAATATGGATGAAACTTAGAAAAATTATACTAAGTGAAAGAAACCAGACACAAAAGGTCACATATTGTTTAATTCCATTTATGTGTAATATCTAGAATAGCCAAATCCACAGTAATATATATTAGGCTAGTGGTTGCCAAGGGATGGAAAAGTAGGATCAGGGCGTGATTGCTGATGGCTACAGGCTTTCTCTTTGGTATGACAACAATGCTCTGGAATTAGAGGTGATGGCTGTGTAATTTAAAACTACTCTTTACTTTAAATGAATGTTATGGTATGTGAATTATCAGTAAAGCTGTTAAGAAAAGTAAGTTCACTCAATTTTACATTTAAGGCAAAAGATTCCAAATTGTGATGGATAGAAGAACATACTCACTGTTCATCAAGGCCAGTACGTTAACCAAAGAATGTTTGATGAAGGAGTCCATCAATTCTTGAATTTCCTGATGAAGAAACAACTGGTTGGCTAGCAAAGAAAAGCTGTACTTCAGAAATTTATCTTTTTGTTTCTTAGATGGTCTACTAAACTATGCTTTAAAAATAGGATTGTAGAAATCTAAATATAATAGTAATTATGAGAAACACAAATGCATTGAACTTAGCAATTAAAAGAGATATATTCACTTAATATTCAACAAATACTGAGTGTATATTATATGTCAGGCTCTGTTGTAAATATAGGGGGCATCAGCAAGCAAAACAGACAAGAATTTCCACCCTCATGGAACTAATGTTCTAGTTAAGGGAAAAAGACCAATAAAATACACTGGTTATGTATGTTTTTTGTATGTTAAAATATATTAAGTGCTATGAATAAAATAGAGTAGGGTAAGCAAGACTAGGGGTGCTGGGAAGTTGCAATTTAATGTTCTCAGATTCAATACAAATTTTAGCTATATTATATTTACAAAAGACACATGAAACTCAAGAATACAGAAAGGTTGAGTGTAAAGGAATTATATATACACTAAACAATTAGAAAAAAGTATGCTGATATGCCAATATTAGTATCAGACAAAATTATCTTTAAGGCAAATAATGATGTTAAGGATTCTAAACTCGCTTGGGCATTGTAAGATAGCATATAAATATTAAAACAAATACTTACAGAATTACAGGGAAGAATTGATAAAGCTATAATTATTGTGGGATATTTTAATGTACCTATTCAATAAATAGAGCAAATCATAAAATAAAGCAAATAAAGCAAAGCACAGTAAGGCTACTGATAATTTGAATAACACATTTCACAAGCGTGATACAATGAACACATAGAGAACTCTGCATGTTCATTTCAAGTGCTTACGGAATATTTTTAAAAAATTCCCCACATACTAGGTTATAAAACAAGCCTCAGCGTCCCAAAATAAGGAACTGAACATATAGTGTTCTCTGATAATCATTCCTTGAAGTTAGAAAATAACAAAAGTGACTTTTAAAAGCTCGTGTTTTAAAAATTTAAATATACAGTTAAATAGCTAATGAAAAAGTTATGATGTCACTATAGAAATTAGAAAATATTAGAATGGAATGAATATAATAAAAATATATATCAGATCTTGAGGGATGCATTTAGATTGTCTTGGAGCAATATTTACAGCCTTAAATGACTAAATTTCAAAGGAAGAAAGCCTGGAATTAATGAGCTAAGCTTTGTTAAGGTAAGCGAAAATTCTGTATTGTATTTTAAGGTTCAAGTGTTGAAATCACTTTATTTTTTTAATTGCAAAATTGGGTTTTTCTTCCATTTAATCTCTTGAACCCTGCCTTATTGACCTTCTTGGGTCTCTTCTACCCTTTGAATTGTTAATGAACTCCAGTGACATATACAGTGACAAACAGGAAGTATGCTGAAATCTGAGGCAATAAAATAGATTTACAACCTAGTGTAATCCTAGACAGAATTAATAGTGGTCTGGCATTTAGAATGAGAAAGTGGTGGCTCTTTCTCAGTTGGACCAGCCCTCCAGATATATATTAATAACTGCATATTATCACTTCATTCAGAAGAAAGTAGCCTGAATGTTAAAGGGTTATGTGAACATGATATGAGAAACAGCATGTAGAATAGAGACATAGAGAATGAAAAAGAAAAAAACTTCATTGGATCATAAAGCAACAAGGCTCACAACTGGGGCATTCTCTCTTCTGAGAAATCTGCTCTGACGTCCTTCACCTCTCCCCAACCTCCCAATAGGTGTATCTTTCATTTGTTCTGTAGTAGCCTGTGATTCCCTCCACTACAGAAGTTTATTATATTTAATTTTAATTGTCCATTTACATCTATATTGCTTTTATTAAACTGTTTCCCTCAGTAAGCAAAGACTGATTTTTAAATCATTTTTCCATTTTCAAGCCCAGCTGTGGTGCTGAGTACTTAATTTGATCTGTATTGAATAAGTAATTGAAGTTATTGAAGGAAGAAAGGATGAACTAATGAATTAAAGCAGTTGATTATATTTTGTTCTCTATGGCCCTGAGGATTAGCCCTAGAGGACATATGTAGAATATCCAGACAGATATACTTGGGTTCTGTATGAAGATAAATCTTAATTGCCATGGGCTGGCAAGATGGCCAAATAGGAGCAGCTCCAGTCTGCAGCTCCCAGTGAGATCAGTGCAGAAGGCGGGTGATTTCTGCATTTCCAACCCAAGTGTCCGGCTCTTCTCAGCCCATGGAGAGTGAGCTGAAGCAGAGTGGGGCGTCACCTTACCCAGGAAGTGCAAGGGGTCGGTGAACTCCCTCCCCTAGCCAAGGGACTGTGCCATAAGGAACGGTGCATTCCGGCCAGATACTATGCTTTTCCCATGGTCTTTGCAACCCAAAGACCAGGAGATTCCCTCGGGTGCCTACAAACCAGGACCCTGGGTTTCAAGCACAAAACTGGGTGGCCATTTGGGCAGACACTGAGATAACTGCAGGAGTGTTTTTCATACCTCACTGGCACCTGGAACACCAGCGAGGCAGAACTGTTCACTACCCTGGAAAGGGGGCTGAAGCCAGGGAGCCAAGTGGTCTAGCTCAGTGGATCCCAGCCCACAGAGCCCAGCAAACTAAGATCCACTGGCTTGAAATCCTTGCTGCCAGCACAGCAGTCTGAAGTCAACCAGGGATGCTCAAGCTTGGCCAGGGGGTGGGGCATCGCCTTACTGAGGCTTGAGCAGGCAGGTTTCCCCTCACAGTGTAAACAAAGCTGCTTGGAAGTTCAAACTGGGTGGAGCCCACCGCAGCTCCACAAAGCCTCTGTAGACAGACTGCTTCTCTAGATTCCTCCTCCCTGGGCAGGGCATCTCTGAAAGAAAGGCAGCAACCCCAGTCAGGGACTTACAGATAAAACTCGCATCTCCCTGGGACAGAGCACCTGGGGGAAGGGGTGGCTGTGGGCGCAGCTTCAACAGACTTAAACATTGCTGCCTCCTGGTTCTGAAGAGAGCGGCGGATCTCCCAGCACATCCCTAGAGCTCTGTTAAGGGACAGACTGTATCCTCAAGTGGGTCCCCAAACCCCGTGCCTCCTGACTGGGGACACCTCCCAGCAGGGGTCTACAGACACCTCATACAGGAGAGCTCCGGCTGGCATCTGGCGGGTGCCCCTCTGGGATGAAACTTCCAGAGGAAGGAACAGGCAGCAATCTCTGCAGCCTCTGCTGGTGATACCCAGGCAAACAGGGTCTGGAGTGGACTTCCAGCAAACTACAACAGACCTGCAGCAGAGGGGCCTGACTGTTAGAAGGAAAACTAACAAACAGAAAGAAATAGCATCAACATCAACAAAAAGGATGTCCACACAAGAAACCCCATCCAAAGGTCACCAACATCAAAGACCAAACGTAGATAAATCCACGAAGATGAGGAAAAACCAGCACAAAAAGGCCGAAAATTCCAAAAACCAGAATGGCTTTTCTCCTCCAAAGGATCACAACTCCTCACCAGCAAGGGAACAAAACTGGATGGAGAATGAGTTTGACAAATTGACAGAAGTAGGCTTCAGAAGGTGGGTAATAACAAACTCCTCTGAGCTAAAGGAGCATGTTCTAACCCAATGCAAGGAAGCTAAGAAACTTGAAAAAAGGTTAGAGGAATTGCTAACTAGAATAACCAGTTCAGAAAAAAACATAAATGACCTGATGGAGCTGAAAAACACAGCACAGGAACTTCATGAAGCATACACAGTATCAATAGCTGAATTGATCAAGCAGAAGAAAGGATATCAGAGATTGAAAATAAATGTAATGAAATAAAGTGTGAAGTCAAGATTAGAGAAAAAAGAATGAAAAGAAATGAACAAAGCTTCCAGGAAACATGGGACTATGTGAAAAGACCAAACTTATGTTTGATTGATGTATCTGAGAGTGACGGGGAGAATGGAACCAAGTTGGAAAACACTCTTCAGGATATTATCCAGGAAAATTTCCCCAACCTAGCGAGAGGCCAACATTCAAATTCAGGAAATACAGAGAAGACCACAAAGATACTCCTTGAGAAGAGCAACCCCTGTACACATAATCATCAGATTCATCAAGGTTGAAATGAAGGAAAAAATGTTAAGGTAGCCAGAGAGAAAGGTGGGGTTATCCACAAAGGGAAGCCCATCAGACTAACAGAGAATCTCTCTGCAGAAACCCTATAAGCCAGAAGAGAGTGGGGCCAATATTCATCATTCTTAAAATAATTTTCAAGATTTTCAAGCCAGAATTTTATATCCAGCCAAACTAAGCTTTATAAGTGAAGGAGAAGTAAAATCCTTCCCAGACAAGCAAATGTGGAGAGATTTTGTCACCACCAGCCTGCCTTACAAGAGCTCCTGAAGGAAGCACTAAATATGGAAAGGAAAAACTGGTACCAGCCACTGCAAAAGCATACCAAATTGTAAAGACCATCAACACTATGAAGAAACTGCATCAACTAATGGGCAAAATAACCAGCTAGCAGCATAATGACAGGATCAAATTCACACATAACATTATTAACCTTAAATGTAAATGGGCTAAATGCCCCAATTAAAAGACACAGACTGGTAAATTGGATAAAGAGTCAAGACCCATCTGTGTGCTGTATTCAGGAGACCCATCTCATGTGCAAAGGCACACAGAGGCTCAAAATAAAGGGATGGAAGAATATTTATCAAGCAAATGGAAAGCAAAAAGAAGCAGCGGTTGCAGCCTAGTCTCCAATAAAACAATAAAACTTTAAGCCAACAAAGATCAAAAAAGACAAAGAGGGGCATTACATAACAGTGAAGGGATCAATGCAACAAGAAGAGCTAACTATCCTAAATGTTTATACACCCAATACAGGGCACCTAGATTCATAAAGCAAGTTCTCAGTGACCTACAAAGAGACTTAGACTCCCACATAATGATAGTGGGAGACTTTAACACCCCACTGTCAATATTAGACAGGTCAATGAGACAGAAAATTAACAAGTATATTCAGGACTTGAACTCAGCTCTGGACAAAGTGAACCTAATAGACATCTATGGAACTCTCCACCCCAAATACACAGACTATACATTCTTCTCAGCAGCATGTCACACTTATTCTAAAATTGACCACATAATTGGAAGCAAAACACTCCTCAGCAAATGCAAAAGAACAGAAATAATAACAAACAGTTTCTCAGACCACAGTACAATCAAATTAGGACTCAGGATTAAGAAACTTGCTGAAAACTGCACAACTACATGGAAACTGAACAACCTGCTACCGAATGACTACTAGGTAAATAATGAAATTAAGGAAGAAATAAATTATTTGAAACCAATGAGAACAAAGACACAATGTGCCAGAATCTGTGGGACACAGCTAAAGTAGTGTTTAGAGGAAAATTTATAGCACTAAATGCCCACAGGATAAAGTAGGAAAGATCTAAAATTGACACCCTAACATCACAGTGAAAAGAACTAGAGAAGCAAGAGCAAACAAATTCAAAACCTAGCAGAAGACAAGAAATAACTAAATCAGAGCAGAATTGAAGGAGATAGAGGCACAAAAAAAAACCCTTCAAAAAATCAAAATCAGTGAATCCAGGAGCTGGTTTTTTGAAAAGATTAATAAAATAGATAGACCGCTAGCCAGACTGATAAAGAAGAAAAAAGAGAAGAATCAAATAGACACAAGAAAAAATGATAAAGGGGATATCCCCACTGATCCCACAGAAATACAAACTACCATCAGAGAGTACTATGAACACCTCTATGCAAATAAACCAGAAAATTCAGAAGAAATGGCTAAATTCCTGGACACATACACCCTCCCAAGACTAAACCAGGAAGAAGTTGAATCTCTGAATAGACCAATAACAAGTTCTGAAATTGAGGCAGCGAACCGAAAAAAGCCCAGGACCAGACAGATTCGCAGCTGAATTCTACCAGAGGTACAGAGAGGAGCTGGTACCATTCCTTCTGAAACTATTCCAAACAAGAGAAAAAGAGGGAATCCTCCCCAACTCATTTTATGAGGCCAGCATCATCCCGATACCAAAACCTATCAGAGACACAACAAAAAATGAAAATTTCAGGCCAGTACCCCTAATGAACATTGATGCAAAAACCCTCAATAAAATAATGGCAAACCAAATCCAGCAGCACGTCAAAAAGCTTATCCACCACAATCAAGTCAGCTTTATTTCTGGGATGCAAGGCTGGTTCAACATATGCAAATCAATAAACATAATCGATCACATAAACAGAACCAATGTAAAAACCACATGATTATCTCAATAGATGCAGAAAAGGCCTTCAACAAAATTCAACACCGCTTTATGCTAAAAACTCTCAATAAACTAGGTATTGATGGAACATAATCTCAAAATAATAAGAGCTGTTTTTGACAAAGCCACAGCCAATATCATACTGAATGGGCAAAAGCTGGAAGCATTTCCTTTGAAAACTGACACAAGATAAGGATGCCCTCTCTCATCACTCCTATTCAACAGAGTATTGGAAGTTCTGGCCAGGGCAATCAGGCAAGAGAAAGAAATAAAGGTATTCAAATAGGAAGAGAGGAAGTTGAATTGTCTCTGTTTGCAGATGACATGATTGTATATTTAGAAAACCCCATTGTCTCAGCCCCAAATCTCCTTAAGCTGACAAGCAACTTCAGCAAAGTCTCAGGATACGAAACCAATGTGCAAAATTCACAAGCATTCCTATACACCAATAATAGACAAACAGAGAGCCAAATCATGTGTGAACTTCCATTCACAATTGCTACAAAGAGAATAAAATACCTGGGAATACAACTTACAAGGGATGTGAAGGACCTCTTCAAGGAGAACTACAAACCACTGCCCAAGGAAATAAGAGAAGACACAAATAAATGGAAAGACATTCCATGCTCATGGCTAGGATGAATCAATATTGTGAAAATGGCCATACTGTGCAAAGTAATTTATAGATCCAGTGCTATGTCTATTAAGTTACCGTTGACTTTCTTCACAGAATTAGAAAAAACTACTTTAAATTTCATATGGAACCAAAAAAGAACCTGTATACCCATGACAATCCTAAGCAAAAAGAACAAAGCTGGAGGCATCATGGTACCTGACTTCAAACTATACTACAAGGCTACAGTAACCAAAACAGCATGACACTCGTACCAAAACAGATATATAGACCAATGGAATAGAACAGAGGCCTCAGTAATAACACCACACATCTACAACCATCTGATCTTTGACAGACCTGACAAAAACAAGCAATGGGGGAAGGATTCCCTATTTTAAAATGGTGTTGGAAAAACTGGCTATCCATATGCAGAAAACTGAAACTGGACCCCTTGTTTACACCTTATACAAAAATTAACTCAAGATGGATTAAAGACTTAAACATAAGACCTAAAGCCATAAAAACCCTAGAAGAAAACCTAGGCAATGCCGTTCAGGACATAGGCATGGGCAAAGACTTCATGACTAAAACACCAAAAGCAATGCCAACAAAAGCCAAAATAAACAAATGGGATCTAATTAAACTAAAGAGCTTCTGCACAGTAAAAGAAACTATCATCAGAGTGAACAGGCAACCTACAGAATGGGAGAAAATTTTTGCAATCTATCCATCTGACAAAGGGCTAATATCCAGAATCTCTAAGGGACTCAAACAAATTTGCAAGAAAAAAAAACCCCATCAAAAAGTGGGCAAAGGATATGAACAGACACTTCTCAAAGGAAGACTTTTATGCTGCCAACAAATATATGAAAAAAAGCTCATCATCACTGGTCATTAGAGAAATGCAAATCAAAACCACAATGAGATACCATCTCATGCCAATTAGAATGGCGATCATTAAAAAGTCGGAAAACAACTGATCCTGGAGAGGATGTGGAGAAATAGGGTGCTTTTACACTGTTGGTAGGAGTGTAAATTAGTCCAACCATTGTGGAAGACAGTGTGGTGATTCCTTAAAGATCTAGAACCTGAACTACCATTTGACCCAGCAATCCCATTACTGGGTATATACCTAAAGGATTATAAGTCATTCTACTATAAAGACACATGCACATATGTCTTTATTGTAGCACTATTCACAATAGCAAAGACTTGGAACCAGCCCAAATGCCCATCAGTGATAGACTGGATAAAGAAAATGTGACACATATACATCATGGAATACTATGCAACCATAAAAAAGGATTAGTTCAGGTCCTTTCCTGGGTCATGGATGAAGCTGGAAACCATCATTCTCAGCAAACCAAACAGGAACAGAAAACCAAACACCGCATGTTCTCGCTCATAAGTAGGAGTTGAACAATGAGAACAGATGGACACGGGGAGGGGAACATCACACACTGGGGCTGGTCAGGGGTGCGGGACTAGGGGAGAGATAGCATTAGGAGAAATACCTAAGGTAGATGATGGATTGATGGGTGTAGCAAACCACCATGGCACGTGTATACCTATGTAACAAACCTACACATTCTGCACATGTACCCCAGAACTTAAAGTATATATATATATAAAAATCTTAACTGCCAAAAAGTGGAAGGAACTCCTTGACAGGCAGTACACTCCATTTCTATCCAAGGAGATGTTCTGGCATGAAGTAGACAACCAACAAATGGGGATACTACAGAGTCACTTCATTTTTATTGAATTCAGCAAACTTACTAAGATCTGTTACATGCTAGAATGCTGTAGTAGGCAAAAAAGTGAAACATTTATGGCCTGTGCCCAGAATATCTTATGGTCTATTTGGGGATGATGGTGGTAGACTAGATATTTAAACAGACGTCTTCAATGGATTGTGTGGCGAGTTATAAAATGGATGTTCAGAGTACTGTGAGAGCTCAGGGAAATGTACTCAAATGCTGGATTTATAATTTTATAATCACTGTAACTGACCAAAGGGCAACTTCTAATTTGACTGCAATATGTTTTCTTTTAGTTATACCATCATAAAACTCTGTTTTAGATAATCTTGGGAAGATTTTACACTCTTTTCTTTTCTTTTTTTTTTTTTTTTTTTTTGAGACAGTCTTGCTCTGTCACCCTGGCTTGAGTGCAGTGGCATGATTTTGGCTCACTGCAACCTCCACCTCCTGGTTCAAGCGATTCTCCTGCCTCAGCCTCCTGAGAAGCTGGGATTACAAGTGTCCGCCACCATGCCCTGCTAATTTTGTATTTTTAGTAGAGACAGGGTTTCACCATGATGGCCAGACTGGTCTCGAACTCCTGATGTCAGATTATTTGCCTGCCTCAGCCTCCCAAAGTGCTGGGATTACAGGCATAAGCCACCCTGACCAGTGGATTTCACACTCTTAGACTTTGCTGTGCTAACTGATGTTAGAAAAATCTTTCTTCTGTTGACACTATTGTCAGTGCCCTGTCTTTGAGTTTGGCTAGCATGGGAGAGTCCTTCATGACTGCCATAAAAAATTTGTAAATTCCTTCAGTTATTTTGGTAAGAGCCTTGGACTAGGAGTTAAACGTCTAGGCTCTAATTCTGATCTGCCCCTCTTTTTCTATATGACCTTGACCTAAGTTCCTTGATTACTTTGGGAATCAATTTTCTTATCTGAAGAATGGGAAACCAAAATGTTGGCTGGACTTTGGTCTTGGGTATTATGAAGGCACATGAGATGATAATACCTGTGGAATTTATCAGGGAAGGTATAAGTTATCTGGGACTCTAGTATACATTTTAACTGTGATCAGTGGTGTAAAACATAACATTGTCATGAAAACACGTTAGGAAGCAGATGTGATTACATGAAGGTGAATTGTGAGTGAGAGGTAGGACCGCTGTCTGTCTGTCCTTGGGACTAGTGGGTGAGGAAAGGTGGGATGGATTTTCTCCACCCTAATCTTTGTTTCTCTCTTGATTCTAATTCTGGACAATGTTCAAATTCTACCTGGGCTTGTGAGAGTAGTCTGAAGAAAGGATTTGTAGAGCTTCTCTTAAGTTACCTCCCTGATTGCTAGCCATTTCCTACCCTCTCTTCTTTCCAGTGTCCAGACTCCTCTCACAAACAAGCCTAGTTTCTGCCAACTTTATGAAGTTGTTAGAGGAAGAAGGGGCAGGAAACTTGGATACAAAGCATCAAAGACCAAGAAGGAGACACTGAGTAGTGTCCTTGAGGATTCTCTGGACCATCTGGAAAACTGGGAGGTCTATGAGGGCCTCTGCAGGGGAGAGGATATCAAACTCATTGCTATGCTCTAAATGTTTGTGTCCCCCTGGAATTCATATCTCAAAATTCTAACCCGCAAGGTGATAGTATTAGAAGGTGAGGTCTTTTGGGAGGTGATTAGTGCCCGTGTCAAAGAGACCCGAGAGCTTCCTGTCTCATCCTTCCCACTATGCAAGAACACAGCTAGAAGGCTCCTTATGTGAACCAGAAAACAGGCTCTCACCAGACAGTGAATCTGCTGGGTGCCTTCATCTTGGACTTCCAGCCTCCAAAACTGTGAAAAATAAATTTCTCCTGTTTATAAGTCACTCAGTCAAAAGTATTTTGTTAGAGCAGCCCAGATAGACAAAGAACCTGTAAAAATGGGAAAGGAGGTGGATGGGGTTGAAAGGGCTGCTAAGGGTCCTTGAGAGACCTTCAGATCACCTGGTAATATGAATGCTTGGGACCTTGGCTTTGAAGGGCCAGATTTGGTTGAGAAAGTATTCCATCCTCAAACCTGTCCCTTAAATGCACCTCTGGGTCTCTCTCAGTGTTAACAATTATATTGAACACTTATTTTTATTGCTGGCTAATTAGGTGCTAGGCATTAAGACCATTATTTATATTACTTTTTGACAATTTTTTATTAAATGCCTGTAGGAAAAAAAATAGGTATTTTTCTCAGTCTTTCATCATATCTGAATTATTGCACTCACTTTGATTAATTCATGGGACATTTTCTTAACAGTTTGTTAGTTTATTGCCTTTGGAAAGTTTCTTTTTGCCTGTATTTTGGCATGATTAGCATTAATGTTTTGTACCCACTATGTTTCTGGCTCAGTACTAGTGAGACATGTGGAAAATGAATAATATACGCCCCTTCTTTGGTAGAGTGTAGTCTATTAAAGGAAAATTTAAAATGTAAATCAGTGATTTTAATACAGTAGTGGTATGTGCAAAGTCTGGTGGCAACACAGAAGATGCAATTAACTCTGCTTTGAGAGGATTGACAGTTCACAAGGAAAGGACTCTTGAACTAGAATTTCATGTAGACAGTGGTAGTAAGAAGTTTTAAGCTGATGCTGTTCCATGTGCAAATGTACAGTAAAAAAATTACACTGTATTTTGAGAACAGCAATAATTTTTTATATTAGTAGAATATAAAATTTGAAAAAGGAAACTATGGTGTTCAAGATGTTAATATATGCAGGCTTGTCTTGTAGAGGGTCAGGTGGATCGTGATATAGAACTTGGATTTTACTTTGTTAGGCAATTCTCAAACTTCAACGTGCATAGGAATCACCTGAGAATCTTGCGAAAGTACAGCTCTTGATTCAGTAAGTTAGAGTAGAGCCTGAGAGGCTGTGTTTCTAACAATCTCCCTGCTACACTGGGATTAGCAAGGCTATACAGAATAGAAAGCACTGTAAGGTTCAATCAGGGGTGTGAGCCAGTTACCTTGGACATTATAGAAAGGTGACTGGAAGAGAAAGGCTGTTTTTCTCCAGCCCCATATAAATTGAATTGTTACCGTTCTACAAGTCCTGTGTAAAGGTGGCTTCCCTCATAGAGCTTGTAGATATGAGGAGGAATGTTCCTGGGAGATAAGAAGCCATTGAACGTTTTATGTTTGTCATTTGTGCCAACCAAGAAAAGAACTTTTGCTTCAGTTCTGAGGGGTGAGGGAGGTGGGCATAAGGAGTGGGGCTAGTACCTACAGCCAGAGCAGACTGGTACTTAAGCCAGAGCCTGTTGCTCTGTGCTCCCCAGGCACGACAGAAGCAGCAGAGGCTTTTCTGTAGGTACTATCATGGCAAGAGGGCTCCACAGCTACTCATCACCCACTTGGAAGAGAAGGATGAGTGGGACATCATCAGGTGTTATAATGTCATGTCTGAGGAGGAAATCAAAAGGATGAAGGAGATTGTGAAGCTCAAAGTATGTTTCTCAGTTGGTTCTCACCGCATTTTCCCTCTGCCATTTCCTGAGACCTACCTTGCTGTCATTATTTTAGAGAAACTTAAGGAAAAAGCTGGTAGCAGAGTTGCAAGCAGATTTATTTTTTAGTGACCTGGCCCTCCAGAAGAAATGTATATCATTATATATTATCTTTTAATTTGGTACCTCAGATGAGAATTTTTAAAATCTCTTTAAATTTTATTAATTTTCAACATTTTATTTTAGTTTTAAAGATTGCATATGGCTTTTTAGGGTTTGTTGCCTTTTTCTTTTTAATTGACGTAATTGTATATATTTATGGAGTATGGTGTGATATTTTGATATGTGTATACGATATGTAATGATTAAATCACAGTAATTAGCATATCTGTCACCTCAAACATTTATCTGTGTGTGTGTGTGAACATTCAAAATTTGCTCTTCTAGATATGTGAAAATATACAATTAATTGTTAATTATATTCACCCTGTAGTGCTATAGAACACTAGAACTTATTCCTCCTATCTAGCTTTTACATTTGTATCTATTAACCAACCTTTGGCTGTCCCACCCTTTCTCTTACCCTCCCTGCCTCTAGTAACCACCATTCTTCTCTCTTCTATGAAATCAGTTTTTTTTTTAGCTTCAATATATAAGTGAGAGCATGTGTTACTTATCTTTTTCTGCCTAGCTTAATTTCCCTTAACGTAATGTCCTCTAGGCTCATCTATGTCGCTGTAAATGACAGAATTTCATTCTTTTTGTGGTTAAATAATATTCCATCTATGTATGTGTATATTATATATATGTGTATATATATGTGTATATTATATATATGTGTGTGTATATGTGTGTGTATATATATACACATATATGTGTATATTATATATATGCGTGTATATGTGTGTGTCTATATATATATACACACATACATACACACCACACTCTATCCATTTTTCTGTTAATGGACACTTAGGTTGATTCCATATCTTGGCTATTGTGAAGAGTGCTGCAATAAACATGAGACTGCAGATATTTCTTTGACATACTAATTTCCTTCCTTTTGGATATATACCTAGCAGTAGGATTGCTGGATCATAAAGTAGTTCTATTTTAATTTGTTGAGGAACCTCCATAATGTGTTCTATAATGACTTTACTAACTTACATTCCTACCAACAGTGTATAAGAGTTCCCTTTTCTCCACAGCCTTGCCAGCATTTATTTTTTGTCTTTTAAAAAATAGCTATTCTAACAGGTGTGAGGAAATATCTCATTGTGGTTTTGGTTTGCATTTCCCTGATGATTAGTGATGTTGAGCATTTTTTCATATACCTGTTAGCCATTTCTATGTCTTCTTTTAAGGTGTCTGTTCAGCTTATTTGCCTATTTTTTAATCTGATTATTATTATTATTTACTATTGGGTTGTTTGAGTTCTTTGCATATTCTTGCTATCAATCTATCAATTCCTTGTCAGATGAATAGTTTGCAAATATTTACTCCCATTCTGCAGGTTGTCTCTTCACTCTGTTGATTGTTTCTTTTGCTATGGAGAAGCTGTTTTTTTGTTTGATATAATCCCATTTGTTTATTTTTGCTTTTGTTGCCTGTGCACAAAAGAGATCCTTGCCATAAAAATCTTTGCCCAAAGGATATGAACAGATACTTCTCAAAATAAGACATTTATGCAGCCAACAGACATATGAAAAAATACTCATCATCACTAGTCATCAGAGAAATGCAAATCAAAACCACAATGAGACACCATCTCACGCCAGTTAGAATGGCAGTCATGAAAAAGTCAGGAAATAACAGACGCTGGAGAGGATGTGGAGAAATAGGAACACTTTTACACTGTTGGTGGGAGTGTATATTAGTCCAACCATTGTGGAAGACAGTGTGGCGATTCCTCAAGGATCTAGAATTAGAAATACCATTTGACCCACTGATCCCACTACTGGGTATATACCCAAAGGACTATAAGTCATGCTACTGTAAAGACACATGCACACGTATGTTTATTGCGGCACTATTCGTAATAGCAAAGACTTGGAACTAACCCAAATGTCCATCAGTGATAGACTGGATTAAGAAAAGATGGCACATATACACCATGGAATACTATGCAGCCATAAAAAAGGATGAGTTCTTGTCCTTTGCAGGGACATGGATGAAGCTAGAAAACCATCATTCTAAGTAAACTATCACAAGGACAGGAAACCAACACTGCATGTTCTTACTCATAGGTGAGAGTTGAACAATGAGAACACATGGACACAGGAAGGGGAACATCATACACCAAGGCCTGCGGTGGAGTGGGGGGCTGGGAGAGGGATAGCATTAGTAGGAGAAATACCTAATGTAAATGACGAGTTGATGGGTACAGCAAACCAACATGGCACATGTACACCTGTGTAACAAACCTGCACGTTGCACACATGTACCCTAGAACTTAAAGTATAATAAAAATAAATAAATAAATAAATAAAATAAAAGTAAGTCTTGGTGCTAAAAAAAAAAACAAAAAAAACAGAAAAAACAAAAATCTTTGCCCAGACCAAATGTCTGGAAGTGCTTCCCCAATGTTTTCTTCTTGTAGTTTCATAACTTGGGGTCTTACATTGAAGTAGTTCATCGATTTTGAGTTGATTTTTGCATGTGGTGAAAGAGTGGGGTCTAGTTTCATTATTCTGCATATGGGTATTCCGTTTTCCCAGGACCTTTTATTTAAGAGACTATTCCTTCCCCAGTACTGTTTTGGCATCTTTGTTGAAAATCAGTTGGCTGAAAATATATGGATTTATTTCTAGGTTCTTGTTTCTGTTCTATTTTTAATCTAGTACCATGCTGGGTTTGTTTTGCTTGTTGAATCCGTAATGTTTGTGTCTTTTACCAAATTTGTGAAAATTTTGGTCATTCTTTCTCTAGTTTTTCTACCACATTCTTTTTTCTTTTTCTGGGACTCCACTTACATATATGTAAGACCTTTCATTGTTGTCTGATACTTCCCCAAGGTTCTGTTAATTTTTTTTCTGTTTTTTCTCTTCTTCAGATTAGATAATATCCATTGTCTACTGCTAATCTCAATGATTCCTCCCTCTGTCACCTCTATTTTCATGTTAACCCCATCTATTAACGTTTTAAATTCAGATAATGTATTTTTCAGTTCTATAATTTTTAGTTAATTCTTGATTATAGTTTCTTGTTCTTTTCTGAAACTTGTCTTCTTTTCACTAACTGTGAGTATTATTTTTCTTTACATCATTGAACATGGCTCTAATAACCACTTAGAAATCCTTGTCTGTGAATTCCAAAATCTGTTTCATCTTTGGGTTGATTTCTGTGTCTTTTCTCTTGGAAATAGGTCGCATGTTTCTGGTCCTTCACATGTCAAGCAACTTTCTATTGTATCCTGGTTGCTACTGGGGGAACTCCAGATTCTGTTATATTCTTTTGAAGAATGTTTTCTTGAACTCCTGACCTCAAGTGATCCACTCACCTTGGCCTCCCAAAGTGGTGGAATTACAGACATGAACCACCATACCTGGCTGGAAGAATGTTGTTGTTATTAATTAGCAAGCAATTAACTTGGTTGGACACAAACTGCAAACTGTTTTTTTGTGCAGTGTATTTCTTTTATTCCTGGCTGGGCTCCTTGCAGTATAACCTACATATGTGTTGTTTAGCAGTCTGCCAGAGATTTGGGCAGAGTTTACACATAGATGGAGTGTCTCTATGCCTCTCTTTTTATTGAGATTTCCTTTCTACTTTTCAGAATTTGTGCTTGCTCCAGACTCTGTAATCAGATATTTTAGGTTAAGAAAGCTGGGTTTTCTATCAGAATTTTAGTTGCTGTATATACCATCAACTGTGGTATGTCCTGAGGCTAATAGTCATTTTAAAAACAGGAAATTACCCTGTACTGTTCTCTTCATTCAAGGGTCAACTTCCATCTATTATCTGCCTGCTTTTGTTTACTCACCATTGACTTCTACTAATTGTATTTTGTATTTTATCCAGAGTTTATAGTTGTTATCCGTGTGGGTCACTGTGACAGAAAAATACTCAACCATATTTTTCACATCTTTTATTTTTACTAAAAATAATTTACTCATATTAATTTTTTATTCTTATGATTGATATATTTGGTCTCAATTTGACATATTTTTCCAGGTTAATTTTCTGTATTTATTATTTTATATTTTCCTGTTTTACTAGGATATATCTTGGAATTGGACATTCTAGGTCAACTGCCTTCTTTGATTTTTCTTCTTTTAAGGACTTCAATAATACCTATGTTGCTCTTCTTTGCCATTCTTTTATATTTATCACTGTTTCTAGTACTGTTTATCTCTGTGTTCATTTTTGCTTCATTTTCTTGACTTTTCTCATTGTCCTCTGTGTTGTTTAGTATAGTTTTGGTCATACCTCTTTCTTTCTTAGGCACATTGTAATTTGGTATTTGTTTCTAAGATTTTTATTATTTGCTTCAATAATTTTCCTGAGTTTGATCAGTTTCTGTTTTACATCTTTTGCCGTCCATATCCATTCTGAGTTTTAAAATTTATGATTTTTGGCGTTCTTTCATGTCTACAGTTGTTTGCTTAATTATATTTAATTCATCTTACTGTATTTTATTATAGATTTTCTCTTTTTTTGGATAGAGCAGGATTGTTTTGTTGTGTTTTCAACTCTTGAAAAGTTTTGATTATATTTTATGTTTTTCTGTTTATAGTAACTTATGTGGATGCTGGGTTTAATTTTATTTTGTTGTTCATATATTTATTTGTGTTGGATTTTCCTGGACCAGTGATCTTGAGTCAACTTTTTCTTTTATTTCTATAGTGAAATGCAGTTTTTTCAATTAAAGGTACTTTTATGGTATATCTTCTTCAAATTGTTTCTTAATGTATAATTTGAACAGGGCTCTTACTCTCAGCCACTTCATTCTCTTCTCCACCAAACCTCCAATGGACAGTTCACTTTTCATGGTTCCTCTTTCACCCCAGGAACAATGCCTTCCTTATACTATCTCTGTGCACTTTATAAGCTCTTGTGTTTAAAATATCCATAAGCCAGTCCTCTGATGCACTAAGTCTCAGACATTCTCTCTGTACTTTTCCGCTCAGGGTGGAACCCTTTTCCTCTGAAAGCAGGACCTTAGATGATATATATATTATACCACATTAAAACCGCACTGCATTGTTTACTCTTTCTGCAGTCCCAGACTGGTTCTTTGCAGTTGTCTCTGGAGTACTCTGCTGACATTTAATATTTATTTGTTCACTTTTAAGAAAATGGAAAATTGTACTATTCTCTGTTTCCCAGTTACAATGCAGGCATAAATAATGGGTAATTTTTTTCTTCATTGGTGGTTTTCAGAAATTTATGTGGGTAGAGTTGCTTTTAGAGGATATCTTTTTCTATGACACCCTGTTACATTTCAAATAATCAATGTCACTAACCATAACTTTTTCAGCTCTTTGAATTTGCTTTTCTGTTCAGCAAATGACATATGCTATGCATGAATGTTAAAATAGCTGAAAAGAATTGCCTGTATTTAAATATTAAAAGAATTGCCTATATTTAAATATTAAAAGAATTGCCTATATTTAAAGAATTGCCTTTTATTTAAATAAAATAAATATATTGCCTATATTTAAATAAAATAGCTGAAAAATTGCCTATATTTAAATATTTAAATATGTAAATCAACTATTTTTATGTTAAGTATTTTTTATCAGTACTCATTTAGCCCTTATTAGATCATTCCTCAAGAGCAGTGCCTTCTTTGAAAATACTCAAGGGATGGAAAAGGCAAGCTTATTTGAAAAAATGTGTATCACTTCTGCTGTCATACTTTATAAAACATTTTTATTTAGAACATCTCAACAGGGGTTAAAATGCCTCATTTCTAACTGCCATACTTCACACAGAAATATAGGCATACCTCAGAGATATTGCAGGTTCAGTTCTCGACCACCACAATAAAGTGAATATCACAATAACAAGAGAGCCTTTCCTTTGAAGCTTTGAAGCCAGGCATTGACTTCTCCTCTCTAGCTATTAAAGTCCTAGATGGCACCTTCTTCCAATAGAAGGGTGTTTCATCTTCATTGAAAATCCGTTATTTAGTGTAGCCACCTTCATCAGGGATCTTAGCTAGGTCTTCTGGATTACTTGCTGTAGCTTCTACCTTGCATTCTTGGGATTAAAAACTCTATTCAATCATGATGTATTATCTGTCTGATATATTGAAGGATTCAACTTACTAATGTTTTTCTTGCAAATTTTTAAATCTTTGTACATGAGGTACATTGCTCTGTAATTTTCTTTTTCTATATTGTCTTTCTCTGGTTTTGTTATCAAGGTAATGCTCACCTCATGAATTGAGAACTATTCCATTCTCTTCTAGTTTCCAGAATAGTTTATATAGAATTGCTAGTATTTCTTAAGTATTTGGTAGAATTCACTAAATGGACCAATTTGTGCTGGAGTTTTCTTTGTTGGAATATACTTTAATAAGTATGGGATCATTCACATTATTTCTTCTTGAATGAGCTTTTGGTAGTTTGTGTCTTTCAAGGAATGTGTTTGTTTCATCCAAGTTGTTAAAAATATTAATGTCAGAGAAATCTGTAGTGATAGCCCTTCTTTCATTCCTGATGTAAGCAATTTGTTTCTTCTTTTTTTCAATATCAGTTTGACTAGAAGTTTCTTTAATTGATCTTTAAATGGAGTTAACTTAAAAAAAAATTTAATAAGTTTTTGAGGAACAGGTGGTGTTTCGTTATATGATTAAGTTCTTTAGTGGTGATCTTTGAGATTTTGGTGCACTTGTCACCCAAGCAGTGTACACTGTATGCAATGTGTAGCCTTTTATCCCTAACCCCCTTCCTGCTTACCCCCAAATCCCCAAAGTTCATTGTATTGTATCATTCTTTTGCTTTTGCATCTTCATAGCTTAGCTCCTACTTATGAGTTAGACCATATGATGTTTGGTTTTCTATTCCTGATTTACTTCACTTAGAATAATGGCCTCCAATTCCATCCAGGTTGCTGAGAATGCCATTATTATGTTCCTTTTTTATGCCTGAGTGGTATTCCATCAGATAGATAGATAGATAGATAGATAGATAGATAGATAGATAGATAAATGACATTTTCTTTATCCACTCATTGATTGACGGGCATTTGGGCTGGTTCCATATTTTTGCAATTACAAATTGTGATACTATAAATATGCATGTGCAAGTATCTTTTTTGTATAATGACTTATTTTCCTCTGGGTAGATACCCAGGAGTGGGATTTCTGGATCAAATGGTAGATCTACGTTTAGTTCTTTAAGGAATCTCCACACTGTTTTCCATAGTGGTTGTACTTAGTTATTTAAGGAATCTGCACATTGTTTTCTATAATGGTTGTACTAGCTTACATTCCCACCAATAGTGTAAAAGTGCTCCCTTTTCACTGCATCCACACCAACATCTATTATTTTTTGATATTTTGAGTATGGCCATTCTTTCAGGAGTGAAGTGGTATCATATGGTGGTTTTGATTTGCATTTTCTTCATCATTAGTGACGTCGAGCATTTTTTTTTCATGTCTGTTGGCCATTTCTGTATCTTCTTTTGAGAACTGTCTATTCATGCCCTTAGTTCACTTTTTGATGGGATTGCTTTGTTCTTGCTAATCTGTTTGAGTTCCTTGTAGATTCTGGATATCAGTCCTTTGTCAGATGTATAGATTGTAAAGATTTTCTCCCACTCTGTGGGTTGTCTGTTAACTCTGCTGATTATTTCTTTTGCAGTGCAGAAGCTTTTTAGTTGAATTAAGTCCCATCTGTTTATCTTTTTTGTTGTTGTTGTTGTTGTTTGTTTGCTTTTGGGTTCTTGGTCATGAAGTCTTTGCCTTCTAGACAATGTCTAGAAGGGTTTTTTCAATGTTATAGTCTAGGATCTTTATGGTTTCAGCTCTTAGATTTAAGCCTTTGATCCATCTTGTCGATTTTTGTATAAGATGAGAGATGAGGATCTAGTTTCATTCTTCCACACGTGGCTTGTCAGTTATCTCAGCACCATTTGTTGAATAGGGTGCTATTCCTCTGTTTTATATTTTTGTTTACTTTGTCGAAGATCAATTGGCTGTAAGTATTTGGCTTTATTTTTGGATTCTGCAATCTGTTCCATTGGTCTATGTGCCTGTTTTTATACCAATACCATGCTGTTTTGGTGATTATGGCCTTGTAGTATAGTTTGAAGTCAGGTAATGTGATGCCTCCAGACTTGTTCTTTTCACTTTGTCTTGCTTTGGCTGTGCGAGCTCTTTTTTGGTTTCATATGAATTTTAGGATTGTTTTTTCTAGTTCTGTGAAGAATGATGGTGGCATTTTAATGGGAATTGCATTGACTTTGTAGATTGCTTTTGGCAGTGTGTTCATTTTCACAATATTGATTCTACCCATCTGTGAGCATGGGATCTGTTTCCATTTGTTTGTGTCATCTGTGATTTCTTTCAGCAGTGTTTTATAGTTTTCCTTGTAGAGGTCTTTCACCCCTCAAGGAGACAACCTTTGGTTTCATAGATTTTCTCTATTGTGTCTCTCTTTCATATTTCATTGATTTCTGCCCTTCTACATAATTTTTTTCCTTCTTGTTGTTTTCCATTTAATTTGCTGTTCTTTTTCTAGGGTTTTAGAGTAGAAGGTTAGGTTATTGACTGGAAACTTTTATTTTTATAAAAACATTTAATGATCTACATTTTCTTATAAGCATTGTTTTGACTATATCATGCCAAAATTTGAAAAAAAAAAAAAACTTTTTACATTGGGATAAATTTTAGATTTATGCAATAGTTTTAAATAGAATATAGAGTTCTCTCATACATTTCATCATTTCCCTTAATGTTAATAACTTACATAACCATGGTACATTTTTCAAAACTAAAAAATTAATATTGATATATTACTATTACCTTAAGATCCAGACTTTATTCAGATTTAACCAACTTGTCTACTAATGTCCTTTTTCTATTCTAGGATCCAATCCAGGATACCACAGTGCATCTAGTCATCATGTCTCTTTCATTTATTCTTTCCTTATTTTAAAAGATCTTGGTGGTTATTAAGAGTCATATGTTTTATAGAAGGGCCACCAACTTAGATTTTTCTGATGTTTTCTTATGATTATACTAAAGTTATGAATTTGAGGGAAGAATGTACCCTTCATGTTGCATAATTTTAGGGGAACGTGACTGATGAAGTAAACTTCGATCACTTGGCCAAGGTCATCACACAAGTATGACATGTTGTCCTTCCATGTAAATGCAACTCAGAATGTTTTCTAATTTCCTTTATGACTTCCACTTTGACTCATGAGTTATTTAGAAGCATGTTGCTTATTTCACAAATATTTGGGGATTTTCCAGTTATTTCTGTTATCCTAATTTTATTCTGTTGTGGTCAGATAACATACTTTGTGTGTTTTCAGTTATTTTAAATTTGTTGAGGATTGTTTTATGACCAAGAATATGGTTTAACTTGATGAATGTTTCATGTGCACTTGAAAAGAATGTGTATTCTGCCGTTGTTGAGTTGAATGCTCTATAAATGTCAACTAGGTCAAGTTAGTTGATAATGTTGTTCAGGTCTTCTATATCCTTACTTATTTTTTCTGTATTTGTTCTGTAATTTACTGAGGACTGTTGAAGTATAACTGTAATTGTGGGTTTGTATGTTTCTATTCAGATCTATTATTTTTGCTTCATGTATTTTGAAACTCTTGGTTAGGTAAGTACATAATTAGGATTGTTATGCGTTCTTGGTTAATTTACTACTTTATCATCCTATAATGTCCCTGTTTATTTATATATATATATATATAAAATATTTCTTGTTCTGAAGTCTAATTTTTTGATACCAATATAGTTGCTCTAGCTTTCTTTTGATTTATGTTTCAACAGTGTATCATTTTCCATCATTTTATTTTTATTAAATTAATACACTTCATTTTTAAAAGAAGTTTTAGGTTTACAAAAAACTTAGCATAAAGTACAGTACTTCTATAATCCCCTGCCCCCATACAATTTCTCCTGTTATTAACATCTTGCTTTCATGTGGTATATTTGTTACAAGTGATGCACAAATATTGATACATTATTATTATTATTATTATTATTATTATTATTATTTTGAGACAAAGTCTCGCTCTCTCACCCAAGCTGGAGTGCCGTGGCCTGATCTCAGCTCACTGCAACCTCCGCCTCCTGGTTTCAAGCTATTCTTCTTCTTCAGTCTCCTGAGTAGCTGGAACTACACGCAGGTACCACCACTCCCAGCTAATTTTTTCATTTTTATTAGAGACAGGGTTTCACCCTGTTGGCCAGGCTGGTCTCGAACTCTTGACCTCAAGTGATCCACCTGCCTCGACCTCCGAAAGTGCGGGAATTACAAGCATGAGCCACAGAACCCAGTCTGATACATTATTATTAACTGAAGTTCACAATTCACATTAGAATTCTGTCTTTGTGTTGTACAGTTCTGTAGATTTTGACAATTGTATGACATGTGTCCACCATCACAGTATTATACAGCATAGTTTCATTGCCCAAAAAATGTTCCGTGCTCCTCTTATTCATCATTCCCTCTGCCTGCAAACTCCTGGCAACCACTGGTCTTTTTACCATCTGTATAGTTTTGCCTTTTCTAGAATGTGATGTAATTTGAGTCATACATTATTTAGCCTTCTCACATTGGTTTCTTTCACTTAGCAACATGCATTTAAGGTTTCCCCATGTCTTTTTGTGGCTTGATAGCTCATTTCCTTATATGGTCAAATAATAATTTATTGTATGGCTGTACCAGTTTGTTTATCCATTCATCTATTGGAGGATGTCTTGGTTGTATCCAGGTTTTGGCAATTATGAATAAAGCTGCTGTAAACATTTGTGTACGGGTGTTTGTGTGTACATGGATTTTCAGCTGATTTGGGTAAATACCAAGGAGCATGATTGCTGGGTTGCATAGTAAGACTATGTTTAGCTTTGTAAGAAACTGCCAAACTGTCTTGCAAAATGGCTGTAGCATTTTGCACTCCTACCACAGTGTATAAGAGTTTCTATAGCTGTATGTCCTCCCCAATATTTGGTGTTGTCTGTGTTTTGGATTTTCATCATTCTGATAGATGCATAGTGATATCTCATTGTTGTTTTAATTTGCAATTCCCTAACGAGATATAATATTTAGCTTTTTTTTCTTTTTTTTTTTTCCTGAGACAGACTCTTGCTCTTTTACCCAGGCTGGAGTGCAGTGGTGCGATATCGGCTCACTGCAACCTCCTCCTCTCGAGTTCAAGCAGTTCTCCTGCCTCAGCCTGCTAAGTAGCTGGGATTACAGGTGCCTGCCACCATGAGTGGCTAATTGTTGTATTTTTAGTAGAGATGGGGTTTCACCATGTTGACCAGGCTGGTCCCGAACTCCTGACCTCGTGATCCGCCTGCCTCAGCCTCCCAAAATGCTGAGAATACAGGTGTGAGCCACCGTGCCCAACTAATATTTAGCATCTTTTCATATGCTTACTTGCCATTTGTATATCATCTTTGATGAGCTGTGTTTATTTAGATATTTTTGCCCATTTTTAAAGTTGGGTTATTTATTTTCTTATTGTTGAGTTTTGAGAGTTCTTTATATATTTTTAATAACAGTCCTTTATCAGATAAGTGTTTTGCAAATATATTCTCCCAGTCTGTGACTTTTCTTTTTATTCTCTTGACATATTTTACTTTTAACCCGTCTCTGCCTTTATGTTTAGAGTGATCTCTTTATAGAAACCATATAATCATGCCTTACTGTTTCATCCAATTGAACAATCTCCTTTAATTTGTATGCTTAGACCATTTATACTTAATATGGTTATTGATATAGTTGGACTAAAATCTGTCATTTTTCTGGCTATTTTTTATTTGTTCCATCTGTTTTCTGTTTTTTCCCCCCCTTTTCTGCCTGCTTTTGAATTGGCTATTTTTTATACTGTTTTTTTTCCTTCCATTATTGGCTTATTTGTAACCTCTTCTAAACAAATTTTAGTGGTTGTCCTTAAGTTTACAGTATGTACCTTTAATTAATCACAGTCAGCCTTCAAATAGTATGTATAATATATTTAAGTATCCCGGCCCGCGGGATCGTCGAAGCAGGCCCTGGAGGAGGGAGTGGGAATTTGGGGAACAAGAGACACGAGAAATGGAGACAAGACAGTGCTCTGATCAAGTCTCGTTTAATGGCAGTAATGCAGTGCCTTATATACACTTGGAGAGGAAGGGGTTGGGCCAAGGCAGAAATGATCTCATTTCAGAGGGCGCGGCCAGGCAGGTTTCGGTTTCAACGGTCGGTCGTCATGTTGCGCCTGCGCTAGGAAGTAACCATTTTGCTACGAAGTAACAATTTTCGCGCGCGCGGGAAAGATGGGTGAAGAAGAAGCAGGAAGAGCGCCATCTTGTGTGAGGTATTTAATACAGGGAAAAAGACAAATCTGGGAAGGAGGTGAGAGGTGGAAATGAATAGAGCTCAGGCGTCTAATCGTCAATAATTACTCGCTATGGCCGGGGCGCGCAGCTCCGGACAGGTCCCCCTTTTTATTGTTTTATGACAAGAAAACGACCCCCCGGGAACTGCGCCTGTCTTAGGTTGGGTCAACTCATCCCCACCTTCTAGGCCCGTCATGGGATAAGGCAGCAGCAAAGGCGGCCCTCCTGTCTTAGGCTCCGGTGGAGATAGTGTCCTCTTACCCGTCATTGACTGTCCAGTTCAGCACACAGGGGAGGTGGTCTTATTGAGGTAAATAAGACTCACCATTTTCAGTCATCTCAAGGCGATGATAATGGACCTGTATAGGTTTGGCCTGGAAGGCCTCGATTTGTTTTCTGACGAATGCCATAAGCTTATTAAGGATTATAGGCCCGAGAGTGAGGAAGAGTAGAAGAGTAAGTAAAGGACCAAGAAATGGCAGGAGATAGGGGAGAAGTCCATCGAGTCCCGTCCACAATGGATTGGCGGCTAGGCCCTTTCTGCGCTTTTCTAGTTCTTCTTGTAAAGTCTTTATCTTATCTCTGACAATTCCGGATTTGTTGGCGTAAAAACAGCACTTTTCCTGTAAAGCCAAACAGATCCCTCCCTGTTCTGCTGTTAATAAATCTAGACCTCTTCTATTTTGGAGAACTACTTCAGCTAATGAGTCTACTTGGTCTTGTAAATCTTGTATAGTACTGGATAAGGTCTGTACATCTGAAATTAATTGGTTGGATAATTTAGTATATTGGGTTAGTGAGACCCCTAGGCCTGTGGCTCCTGTTGTAAAAGCAGTGGTGATTCCTAGTCCAGCCAATAAGGGAATAAATTGTATGGCTCGTTTCGGTCTATAAATAAAATGTTCAATAGCGGGGATGGGGATAGGTTCATCTCCAGGAATGATATCAATGTCGGGGAGAAGAGTGGCCAGAACACAAAGCCCTGTCCAATTTGTAGGCAGATAAGTATATGCCATGTTGTTTCCACAGACGAAGACCGAGCCATTTACAGCACACAAAGGGTCGGTGGCATGGATTATGGAGGTACAGTTGTCAAACACAACATAGCCTAGATCAATTTCTTTAGTGCTATTATATGATGGTGAAAAGAGGCAAAAGGAATTAGAAAACGTCATCGGTTGAACTAAGAGGGGAGAGATAATAGGACAGGAATTATTTACCAAGGATTCATTTGAGTAATTGACATAGGACAACAAAAAGTTAGGTATAGCTAGAGGAATAGGGGGGCCCATTTTAAGACAAAGCCAACAATCGTGGGCTAGGCTTGTATTGGACATTTGAAGTAAATTGTAAGTAGCATTGAGGATATCAAAAGTTTGAGCATCGAGCCTAAAATTATCTCTAATCTCAGGCAGGGCTAAGGGGTGATATTGAAGTTCAGGATATAGAGCTTTATGAATCTTTTCTAATTTTTTTTGGACGGTTTTAATTCTTGCAATATCTAATGGGCCTCCTCCATCAGAAATATGGATGGGAGCAGTAGTGCTCCAACAAACAGGCTTTCCTTTTTGGCCGTTACAAGAAGATTGTACAAGTTTATTAGTGGTTCCTAATACTTGTACGTCATTGGTACTTCCAGTTTGTGTTTTTAGTAACGTGGCCGTATAGTATGTTTTATTGCCTGATTTGCATTGTTGATAGGAAGTATAACAGGAACTATGTACAGAAGATTGGAAAGAGCTACAAGGGCATTCTAGGAGCGGTCCATTAGGCGAGGTGTCTCTTGGGGTAGACTTACATTTCCACGACTGGTCTGGCATTAAGTACGCTGTCTTGCCCGAGCAAGTCACCTGGGTGATTCTGTCTGACGGAGGTTCAGATATTTGTCCCCCTCTGCAGTCACAAGGCTGGCCGTATTGTTTTCGTAGTAATCCTCTTGCTTTACGAGGGTCACCAAAACCTGCATAGACTGTCACTATGTTATATAGAGCGATTATTCTCCAAAGGAATCTCATGTTAGACTTCATTTCCTGAAAAACAAAAAGGAAGAAACTTCTCAGGGAGATTTATCTTCCCTGGACTGACAATGGTTATGATTTATTTGTCTTACCAATCTTTCAGGCAGCCATCTGGCTGCATCATTCTTTTGTGAGAAGATGCATACTGAGCCTCTTCCCCAAATTAAAACTGGATCGGGGCCATGCCATGAATTATCAAGTGGATCTTTCCATTTTACCATTGCAAACTCTTTTTGAGATTCGGGATGCCAGAAACGGTCGGCAGCAGATTTTCCATGACTGTCCAAATTTAAAAAATTAAGGATAAACAGGGCATGATTGAGTATGTTTCTGGGGGTACCCTTCACGGGGTACCAGCTCCCCCCTTTTAATTTTGTGATAACAGTTTTTAATGACAGATGGGCTCTTTCTACTATACCTTGTCCTTGGGGATTGTAGGGAATGCCTGTGGTATGTTTAATTTGTAGGGTATTGCAGAATTGTAAAAAGGTTTTGGCTATATAACCAGGGCCATTATCTGTTTTAATTTGTTTGGGTATTCCTAAAATAGAAAAGCAGTGTAATAAATGAGCTACGACATGTTTGGTGGCCTCTCCTGTTTGGAGAGTTGCACTAATGAATCCACTATAGGTGTCTATGCATACATGGATATATTTTAGTTGACCAAATTCTAAGTGGTGAGTAACGTCCATTTGCCAAATTTCGTTGGGGATGAGTCCTCGGGGGTTAATTCCTAAATGAGGAACAGGTAAATACGTTATGCAGTTGGCGCATTGTTTAACTATTTGTCGAGCTTGTTCTCTAGTAAGTTTAAACATGAGTCTTAAGGTTTGGGCGTTTAAATGATGTAAGGCATGTGCTTTTTGTGCTTGTTGTAAATTGTCTGTAGTGACTGTGGCTATGGTTTTTGTTGCCATGTCGGCTGTTGCATTACCTTGTGTTAAAGGTCCCGGTAATCCTGAATGTGCTCTGATATGCCCAAGAAAAAAGGGAGTAGTCCTTTTTTGAATAAGTCGTTGACATTGTAAAAATAAGTTAGCTGTGTCTGAAATATGTTTAATTTGAGGCACGGTCTCTAAGAGGGGTATTGAATGAGCCAGGTAGGCGCTGTCTGTGTAAATGTTAAGTGGCTGACAAGGAAAAGCTGATAATGCTGCAATTATAGCTTGCAATTCGACTAGCTGAGCTGATGTATAAGTGGTCTGGAATTTAACGACTACATTATTGTAGGTGTAAGCGGCAAGTCCTGTGGAAGATCCATCAGTGAAAATTAGTAATGCGTCATTGAGGGGTTCTTTACTGGTAATATGGGGAAACACAAATGCATGAAGTTTGCAAAATTGAATGAGTTTGTTAGGTGGGTAATGGTTGTCAATTGTGCCCATAAGGATCATAGTGATATTTACCGCCCTTAAATCTTGCAAGAGTCTCCATTTGCCAGACTTCTTTTTAATAACAAAAATAGGTGTATTCCAAGGAGAATTACTTTCCACAATATGTCCTGCTATCAGTTGTTCCTGCACTAACTGTCGGGCAGCACTTAGTTTATCATTGAGTAAAGGCCACTGATCAACCCAAACGGGCTCATCTGACTTCCAAGTAATGGGGTCAGCGCACCTTTGGGGTGCAGGTATGTCAGTGGCCTGAGCTAAAAATTTCCAAACCCCTTTTTATCAAGTTGTCCTGAAACCAGTATAGGCTGTGGAATACCGTTTTCTCCTTTTCCAAGACCTTTGCCAGGGGTGTATCCTTGAGTTAACATTTGTGCAGTAACTATATCATTTGGACTACACATTATAATTTTCATTTGAGAGAGCAGATCTCGCCCCCAAAGGTTAACAGGTAGGTAAGGGATGACAAATGGCTTAATAAGGCCTGAATTGTTTTCTTTATCTGTCCATGTTAGGTACTTAGAACTTTGTTTAGGATTACTGCTTTGTCCAATTCCTCTCAAGTGAGTTAAAGTCTCTGTAGTAGACCAATGAGAGGGCCAATCTTCCTGTTTAATGATAGTTACATCAGCCCCTGTGTCTATTAGTCCAGTGAATGCCTTCCCGTCTAACCATAAGGTTAGAGAGGGTTTTTGATTTGTAATTGGTTGCACCCAATATATGTCTGATGATCCGAAACCTTTTATATTTCTATTAGAGTGTTGGATATTATTATTTGTTTTGACCAAAGGTAGCAGGATTAACTGAGCTATTCTAACTCCTTGAGGGACAGTAATAATACTATCAATAGCTCTGGCCATAATTTTAATTTCTCCTTCATAATCATTATCGATAACTCCAGGGAGGACTTGTAAGCCTCTCATGGTGACACTACTTCTTCCCAAAAGCAGCCCAAAAGTATTAGGTGGTAAAGGTCCATATATTCCGGTATTTAAGGTTTGTGGTCCCATTTCAGGTGTTAGTACTGTGTGGGAGGTGGAACTGAGGTCCAGTCCTGCACTTCCTGGGGTTGCTCTACTAAGTTTTGAAATGGATTGCTGTTGCTGGCTGGAACAAAGCTGACTGCCCCATATGCTTGTTTCGGGGCCTGAGGCTGGCCCCTCATCCCGTTTCCCTGCCTAGGGGATAAAGGATTTCCTTGACTGTCAGTTTTAGATTTACATTCGTTTGCCCAGTGCCTTCCTCTTTTACACCTTGGGCAAAGGCCTGGAATTTTTGCTTCTGGATTTTTATTTTGGTTTTCATGGCAATCTTTTGCAAAGTGTCCCCTTTTACCGCATCTAAAACATCCCCCTTTATCTCTACCTTTGTTAATGAGGAAGTCTCTTACTGTTTGGCCGCTAAAAGCGGCGGCCATTGCTAGGCCTTGTTGATATGAGGGCCCAATATCTGAACAAAGGCGAATGTATCCTGTTAAATCTGTTTTCTTTCGATAAGGTCTGATTGCCGCTTGGCAGGCGGGGTTAGCATTTTCATAAGCTAACTGTTTAACATAATCTACACCCGTTTCTGCATTTCCAAAGATTCTACCTGCCGTGGTCATAAGTCTATGCACAAAGTCTGAAAATGGCTCATCAGGTCCTTGTTTAACCGCCGTGAGCGAGGCCCCTGGATCTCCTTTAACGGGAAGTTTTCTCCAGGCTTTTGTAGCGGCAGCCTGGATTTGCGAGAACAATCCAGGATCATATTGCATTTGGGCCTGAGTGTCTGCATAATTACCTGAACCAGTTAACATATCAAAATCCCAACCGTTTCCTGCCTGTTGATTTCTTTTAGCCGTGTCTCTACAATTTTCAAAGAACTCTGACTTCCAAATTAAATGGTCTCCCCCAGAAAGGACTGCCCTAACTAAGGTATTCCAGTCTGTAGGAGTGAGCCAATTCTCAGCTACAGATTCCACTATAGCAAGAGTATATGGAGCAGTAGCCCCATACTGAGAGGCAGCAGTCTTTAACTCTTTTATAATAGTAAAGTCAAATCCAGTATGATGCCTCCAAGCCTGTCCCCGTTCATCTATGGTTTCAGTGACCGGAAAAACGTCTTTGGGGGAGGAGTCTTCTCTATGTCGGCTAGCAACTAACCCCCCTTTTGGAACATGTTGTCCAGGCCGCTGAGGTGGGCGCAAGGAACCCTCCATAGCGTCTGAGTTGGGTATTTTTTCATTTCCTGTCTTTAGCTTTTGGAGCCTAATTATCAATGATTGATGTAACTCTTCAAGTTTAATTTGTTCCTCTAGTTGAGCAATTTTTTGTTTTAATTCTTCTTTGGGATCTATTGCTGCCATAACAATGGGCGCAGAAGCCTCATTATGTGTCTTATTATATGGGGGCGGGTATGAAGTAAGGGGAGGCAAATCAGGGTTGTGATATTTAGCCGCCTCTTCCTCTAAATCATCCCAATTTATGTCTGATTGATTAGGCTTATTAATTTCCTCCTCTTTTTGAAGCATCTGTAAAATTGGGTATTTTTTTGGTTTGTTTTCGTGTGGCATTTCTTTATCTGTTACAGAAGGAGACTTGATTTCCTCATGATCACTTTCGAGGGAAATGAGATCCTCCTCCGTATCTTGCGGAGGCTTTGTAAGGTTAGAGCGGGAGCTAACCTTTAAAATATGCTCTGTCTGAGCGACCGCAGCCATGACTTGCGGATCGGCCTCCTTCTTATCTATTAAATCTCTAATGAGGTTCCAATAAGAGAAGGCGGTCACAGGAATTTTTTCTGGCCCAAAAGTATTATAATAGTCCTGAAGACAATCCCCTACTCTACGCCATCTTTTAATATCAATAGTTCCTTCCTGTGGGAACCAAGGGCAAGTGTCTTTTACAAAATCAAAAAATTTAAACAAATCATTACCTTTAACCTTTACTCCTCGTATCTTTAAAGCCTCTTTTAATTGTCCTACATAGATCTGATGTTGGCTTAATTCTTGTCCCATTTCGGACGCGTCACTTACCTTCGATTCTGACGCGGCAGGTTCCCGCGGTGATCGGAAGAGTTCACTTTCTTTTGTCTTCGTTAGCGGTCGACCGTCCTTTGGCGTCCTCTTCCTCACGGAGTCCCTCGTTTCCAGGTCCCTGTTCGGGCGCCACGTATCCCGGCCCGCGGGATCGTCGAAGCAGGCCCTGGAGGAGGGAGTGGGAATTTGGGGAACAAGAGACACGAGAAATGGAGACAAGACAGTGCTCTGATCAAGTCTCGTTTAATGGCAGTAATGCAGTGCCTTATATACACTTGGAGAGGAAGGGGTTGGGCCAAGGCAGAAATGATCTCATTTCAGAGGGCGCGGCCAGGCAGGTTTCGGTTTCAACGGTCGGTCGTCATGTTGCGCCTGCGCTAGGAAGTAACCATTTTGCTACGAAGTAACAATTTTCGCGCGCGGGAAAGATGGGTGAAGAAGAAGCAGGAAGAGCGCCATCTTGTGTGAGGTATTTAATACAGGGAAAAAGACAAATCTGGGAAGGAGGTGAGAGGTGGAAATGAATAGAGCTCAGGCGTCTAATCGTCAATAATTACTCGCTATGGCCGGGGCGCGCAGCTCCGGACATTTAAGAACCTTATGATACTCCTAGTTTTTTCCTCCCAATTTTGTGCTATAGTTTTCATACACTTTATTTTATTATATGCTGTAATCCAACACACTGCTACTATTTTTTGCTTTAGACAATTATGTTTGAGATAATTAAAAATAAGAAAAAATATTTTATATTTATCTTCATTTATCCATTCCCAGACATCTCCATTTCTTTGTGTAGATTCAAGTTCTTGTAGGGCAGGTCTGTGGATAATGAATTATCTCAGCTTTTATTTGTCTGAAAAGATATTTAGGAATTTGGGTTTCCAGTCCAGCAGGTAAGGAGTTTTAAAAGTTGCCACTCCATCCTAACAACAAATAAAAACTGAACAAGCTGAAGAATTAACAGCTCTTCTTAGATCTATAAGAGAGGTGAGGTCACAAGGGAAACTTCTGCACCCAGAATTGGTGAGAAAAACAGGCAGATACAGAAAATCACAACTTACCAGAGCAGAAACTCACCCCGTGAGAGCAAGTACCAGGATAGAAAAACCTGAACCATAGTTGACAAATTGTGGAGGCTCGGTGTGGATAAGCCTGAGTAATAAAAACCCCAGTGGCTTCCAGTCATCAGGTATCCCTCACACTTCTGTAAATTTTATGTGAAGATTGGAGAAAAATCTCTTTACGCTTCCAGCAGGGGGAGGAAAAAGGAACCTTTTTGCAATATGTCAGAGCATTCTGTTCTTGACAAGACCTGAGCCTAACCTGCTGAAGTTTTATAAGAACTTGACTCATCTGGGGCAAGGAAAATAACTCTAGTCCCCTCTGGCTATCCTTTCCCATTTAAAGGGGGGATAAAAAGCTGAAAAGGACTGGTGAAGTTCACTGTCTAGCAATACAGGCTCACCAAAAGATTGAGATCTAATCATAGGACTATGGAACACTTCCCTGCCCTCCGTATCTTACCACTACATTACTAAAAGCCTATGTAGTCAGGTGCAGTGGCTCATGCCTGTAATCCCAGCACTTTGGGAGGCCGAGGTGGGAGGATCACTTGAGGCCAGGAGTTCGAGACCCTCCTGGCCAATATGGTGAAAACACATCTCTACTAAAAATACAAAAAAATAGCTGGGCGTGGTGGCTCACGCCTGTAATCCCAGCTATTTGGGAGGCTGAGGCAGGAGAATCACTTGAACCCAGGAGGCAGAGGTTGCAGTAAGCTGAGATCATGCCACTGCAGTCCAGCCTGGGCAACAGAGTGCGACTCTGTCTCAAAAACAAACAAACACACTACCTAAAAACCTTTTTAGCACAATTCCTTTTACACCATACACCTTTCAGCAGTATATTACAAGGCATATTAAAAGGCGAAAAACACAATTTGAAGAGACAGAGTAACCATCAGAATGAGTCCCAGATCTGGCAAGGATGTGAGAATTATCAGACTGGGAATTTTAAACAATTATGATTAATATGCCAAGGGCACTAATAGAAAAAGTAGGTAACATGCAAGAACAGATGAATAATGTAAGCAGAGAAATGTGAACTCTAAGAAAGATTTAAATCAAATGAAGATGCTAGAAATAAAAAGATAGTAACTGAAATTAAGAATACCTTTGGTTAAGCTCATCAGTATACTGGACACAGATGAAGAAAGAAACAGTGAGACTAAAGATATGTCAATAGAAATTTCCCAAAATGAAAAGCAAAGAGGAAATAAAACTTTAAAAAACAGAATATCCAAGAACTGTAAGACAACTACAAAAATGTAAGTACATGTAATGGTAGTATCGGAGAAGAAACTGAGAAAGGAACAGAAGCAATATTTGAAGCAGTGAGGAAATAATTTTCCTCAAATTAATGTCAGACATGAAACCACAGATCTAAGAATCAGAGAACACCAAATAGGATAAATTTTTAAAAAGCCCCCAAAATGAAAAACTATACCTAGGCATATCATACTAAAACTGCAGAAATTTTCAGATAAAGAAAAAAAATCGCCGGGCGCGGTGGCTCACGCTTGTAATCCCAGCACTTTGGGAGGCCGAGGTGGGCAGATCACAAGGTCAGGAGATCGAAACCACGGTGAAACCCCGTCTCTACTAAAAATACAAAAAATTAGCCGGGCGCGGTGGTGGGCGCCTGTAGTCCCAGCTACTCCGGAGGCTGAGGCAGGAGAATGGCGTGAACCCGGAGGCGGAGCTTGCAGTGAGCCGAGATCGCGCCACTGCACTCCAGCCTGGGGGACAGAGCGAGACTCCGTCTCAAAAAAAAAGAAAAAAGAAAAAAAGAAAAAGAAAAAAAATCTTGAAAGAAAGCCGGGGGTGGGGCGGTGGTAATCTTATCTATAAAGGAGCAAAGACAACAAATATTTCTGCCTTCTGAGAAATCATGCAAGCAAGAAAAAGTGGAGTGAAAAATTAAAGCATTGAGAGAAAAAAAACCCACCAACCTGCAATTCTGTCTCTGCAAAATTGTCCTTCAAAAGTAAAGATGAGATAAAGACTTTCTCAGATAAACAAAAATCGAATGAAATTGTTGCCAATAGATTTTCCTTGTAAGAAATGTTAAAAGAAGTTGTTCAGGGAGAAGGAGAATGATACAGGTTAGAATCTCAGATCTATATAAAGAAAGCATCAGAGAAGGAGTAAGTACATATAAAATAAACACTTATTTTTCTTATTCTTAATTGATGTAGCTGAGTAACTGATAACAGTTTGTTTAAGAATATTAACAATGTATTCAATTTTGTGTGTATATAAATATACACATTTATGTGTGCTTATGAATAAGTGAAATGAATGACAGCAATGATACAAGGGATGAGAGGGAGAATTAGAAATACTTGGTTATTAGGTACTTGCACTGTATGGGAAGTGGTATAGTATTATTTGAAAATGGATTGGGGTTAGTTATAAATGTATATTTCAAACTCTAGGACAACTTTTTCTTAAAAAGTAAGAAAAAGAAGTATAATTGGTAGGCTAAGAAAAGAGAGAAAATGGAATCATATAAAATGCTCAATTAAAACCACACAAAGAAAGGCAGAAAAAGAGTGGAAGACAGAAATAGGAACAAAGAACAAAGGCAACAAATAGAAAACAGTAACAGATATGGTAGATCAAACCATATCAATAAACACTTCACAGTCACTCTGGAAGGCAGTTTGGCTGTCTCTTACAAAACTAAACATACTCTTACCATATGATCCAGCCATTGTACTCCTTAGAATTTACCCAAATAAGTTAAAAACTTATGTTCACCCAAAACACCTGCATACAGCTGTTTACAGCAGCTTTCTTCATAGTTGCCAATACCTGGAAGCAACCAAGATATCTTGCAGTAGATGGATGGATAAATAAACTGATACATCCAGGCAATGAAATATTGTTCACTGCTAAAAGGAAATGCACTATCAAGCTATAAAGAGACATGGAAGAACTTTAAACACATATTGCTAAGTAAAAGAGGCTCATCTGAGAAGGCCAGCTTCAAGTGATTCTCATGCCTCAGCCTCTCGAGTAGCTGGGATTACAGGCGCATGCCAACATGCTTGGCTAATTTTTTCATTTTTAGTAGAGATGGGATTCACCATGTTGGCCAGGCTGCTCTTGAACTCTTGACCTCAAGTGATCTGCCTGTCTTGGCCTCCCAAAGTGGTAGGATTACAGGCATGAGCCACCACATCCGCCCCCATTACACATTTTTCAAAACCCACAGAATGTACACCACCAAGAGTGAAATCTAGTATTAACTGTGGACCTGGGGTGATAATGATGTGAAAATGTAGGTTCATTGATCTAACGCATGTACCACTGTGATGCAGTACATCAATACTGGGGATGTTCATGCATGTGTAGGGGCAGGGATAGATGAGGAGTCTGTACTTTCTGCTTAATTTTGCTGTGAGCCTAAAACTGCTGTTTTTTAAAAGATTTTTTTCCCCTTCAATTTAAAAGATTATTTCATTTGGTGTAGAATTCTGAGTTGATAGCAATTTTTTTCTTTCATTCCTTTAAAGATCTCACACCATTGTCTTCTGGATTATATAATTTCTGAATATGTCTGATGTAATTCTTATCTTGTTTATCTGTGTGTAATGTTTCTTTTTATCTTGTCATGTTTAAGATTTTCTATCTGTCTTTGGTTTTCAGCAGTTTAAATATGACATATCTTTCTAAGTGTGATTTCTTTTAGTGGTAGTGGTAGGGTACTTATCCTGATTGTGATCTCTGAGTTTCTTTTTTTAAAAAAAAAAAAGTATGTATATTTAATATATATTTAAATATATATTTTTTGTATATTTATGTTTATTTATTTTAGAGACAGGATCTTGCTATATTGTCCAGGCTGGTGTTGAACTCCTGGTTTCAAGCAATCCTCCCACCTGGGATTACAGGCATGAGCCACCATGCCCAATCATCTCTCTGAGCTTCTTGGATCTGTATTTGTATCTTTCATTATTTTCTGAAGATTCTTGGCTAATCTCTCTTTAAATATTTCTTCTTTAAAATATATATACTTCAAATACCTAATGTAGATGATGGATTGATGGGTGCAGCAAACAACCATGGCACATGTATACCTATGTAACAAGCCTGCACATTCTGCACATGTATCCCAGAACTTAAAGTATAATTTAAAAAATTTTTTTTAAAAATTTACAAAAATCTACTTCCTTCCTCTGGAATTTTAAGGCTTAGGAGAAGAGTTGTGTACACTTCCAGAAAAAAAGTGGAGTTGAGTCAGTTTATTAGGATGTTGCGTGGGTTTGGGATTTTTTTGTTTTTGTTGTTGTTGTTGCCTTCAGTGTACCTCCAACTTCAAAACATTGTGCTTAGGGTAGAGGCTGAGTTTCCAGAGGTTTTTTGTTTTGTTTTCTTAAAATGTTCCTGCTTTACCTGCAGCTTTCAGAATTCCCAATGCACCTGTACCTTGGAGGGATGTTTCTTGATTCATGCTTGCCCCTCCTCCAGCAGTGGTCTCCTGTTACTTGTTATCATGCTTGCTAGCCCAGTAATGGGGACCAGTGAGGACTCTGTGTTGTCCTGGTCCAGTCTCACTATTAGACAGACTAAAAATTCTGTCAGCCTGTTGGAGGGGCAGGAAATGGCCTGGCCCAAGTTCATTAGAGGTTTTTTTGGTTGTTGTTTTGTTTGTTTGTTTGTTTTGAGACAGAGTCTTGTTTTGTCACCCAAGCTGGATTGCAGTGGTGCGATCTTAGCTCACTGCAGCTTCTGCCTCCTGGGTTCAAGCAGTTCTCCTGCCTCAGCCTCCTGAGAAGAGGGAATTACAGGCATGCACCACCACGTTCAACTAATTTTTATATTTTTGGTACAGAAGGGGTTTCACCATGTTGGCCAGACTTGTCTCAAACTCCTGACCTCAAGTGATCCACCCACTTCAGCCTCCCAAAGTGTTGAGATTACAGGTGTGAGCCATCGCACCTGGCCGTGAGGTGTTCTACTACTGTTGGAAGGGGAGAATGTTCTTTCCGGGTCAAGACCCATCAAAGAAACAAGGAAAAGTTTGACTGTCTTGGAGAGGGGATCAGGATCACCAGGAAATCCCTAGACGTGGAGAGCCAGTCTTTCTTGTGAGCATCCAGTAAAGTTCTGTGGAGAAAAATGTATGAGAGAGGTGTGAATTTTTCTTGTGTCTGTGACTCCCAGGACTTTCATATTCACACATTAGCCCACAATTTGCCTTTAGTAATTTGTTTAAAAAAAAAAAAAAAAAAAAGGAAATTCTTGGAAGGAGGGGCCAAGATGGCTGAATAGAAACAGCTCCAGTCTGCAGCTCCCAGTGAGACCAACACAGAAGGTGGGTAATTTCCAACTGAGGTGCCTGGCTCATCTCACTGGGACTAGTTAGGCAGTGGGTGCAACCCACAGAGAGCAAGCAGAAGCAGGGTGGGGCATCACTTCACTCAGGAAGTGCAAGGAACCAGGGGACCTCCCTTCCCCAGCCAAGGGAAGTGGTGAGGGACTATGCTACCTCCCTGGATACTACACTTTTCCCATGGATTTTTGCAATCTGCAGATCAGGAGATTCCCTCATGAGCTTACACCACCAGAGCCCTGGGTTTCAAGCACAAAACTGGGCACCTGATTGGGCAGGCACTGAGCTAGCTACAGGAGTTTTTTTGTACTCTAGCGGCACCTGGAACCCCAGTGAGACAGGAGAACTGTCCACTCCCCTGGAAAGGGGGCTGAAGCCAGGGAGCCAAGTGGTCTTGCTCAGCACGTCCCACTCCCATGGATCCCAGCAAGCTAAGAACCACTGACTTGAAAGTCTCACTGCCAGCACAGCAGTCTGGAGTCGACCTGGGATGATCGAGCTTGGTGGCAGGAAGGGCATCCACCAGTACTGAGGCATTAGTAGACGGTTTTCCCCTGACAGTGCTAAGGAGACTGGGAGGTTTGGAATGGGCAGAATTTACCACAGCATGGCAAAGTGACTGTGGCCAGATTGCTTCTCTAGATTCCTCCTCAATGGGCAGGGCATCTCTGAAGGAAATTCAGCAGTTCCAGTCAGGGACTTACAGACAAAATTCTCATCTTCCTAGTACAGAGCACCTGGAGGGAGAGGCAGCTGTGGTCGCAACTTCAGCAGACATATCCTTCCTGCCTGCTGGCTCTGAAGAAAGTAGCTGATCCTGACAAGGGAGATTATTCCAGCACAGTACTAGCTCTGCTGAGGGACAGACTGCCTCCTCAAGTGGGTCCTTGACCCCTGTGCCTCTGACTGGGAGAGATCTCCCAACAGGAATCAACAGACACCTGGTACAGGAGAGCTCTGGCTGGCATCAGGCCAGTGCCCCCTGGGACGAAGCTTCCAGAGGAAGGAGCAGACAGCAATCTTTGCTGTTCTGCAGCCTCCACTGGTGATACCCAGGTGAACAGGGTCTGGAGTTGACCAACAAATTACAGCAGACCTGCAGAAGAGGGACCTGACTGTTAGAAGGAAAACGAACAAACAGAAAGCAGCAACAACAACAGCAACATAAACAAAAAAGACGCCCACACAAGAACCCCAGCCAAAGATCATCAGCCTCAAAGATCAAAGGTAGATAAATCCATGAAGATGAGGAAAAACCAGCACAAAAAATACTGAAAATTCCAAAAGCCAGAATGCCTCTTCTCCTCCAAATGATCGCAACACCTCTCCAGCAAGGGTGCAAAACTGGACAGAGAATGAGAATGATGAATTGACAGAAGTAGGCTTCAGAAGGTGGATAATAACAAATTCCTCTGAGCTAAAGGAGCACATTCTAACCCAATGCAAGGAAGCCAAGAAAACCTTGATAAAAGGTTATAAGAACTACTAACTAGAATAACCAGTTCAGAGAGGAATATAAATGACCTGACATAGCTGCAAAACCAGCATGATAATTTAGTGAAACATAAACAAGTTTTAGTAGCCAAATCACGTGGAAGAAAGGATGTTCAGAAATTGAAGACCACCTTGCTGAAATAAAGCATGAAGACAAGATTAGAGAAAAAAGAATGGAAAGGAATGAGCAAAGCCTCTAAGAATATGTGACTATGTGAAAGGACCAAACCTACAATTAATGGGTGTACCTGAAAGTGATGGGGTGATTGGAGTCAAGTTGGAAAACACACTTCAGGATATTATCTAGAACTTCCCCAACCTAGCAAGACACACCAACATTCAAATTCAGGAAATACAGAAAACACCCCAAAAATGCTCCTTGAGAAGATCAACCCCAAGACACATAACCTTCAGATTCACCGAGGATGAAATGAAGGAAAAAATGTTAAGGGCAGCCAGAAAGAAAGGTCAGGTCACCTACGAAGGGAAGCCCATCAGACTAACAGTGTATCTCTCTGCAGAAACCCTACAAGCCAGAAAAGCATGGGGGCCAATATTCAACATTCTTAAATAAAAGAATTTTCAACTCAGAATTTCATATCCAGCCAAACTAAGTTTCATAAGCAAAGGAAAAATAAAATCCTTTCCAGACAAGCAAATGCTGAGGATTTTGTCACCACCAGGCCTGCCTTGCAAGAGCTCCTGAAGGAAGCTCTAACTATGGAAAGGAAAAACTGGTACCAACCATTGCAAAAACACACCAAAATATAAAGACCATGAACACTATGAAGAAGCTGCATCAACTAATGTGCAAAATAGCCAACTAGCATCATGATGACAGGATCAGATTCACACACAATAATATTAACCTTAAATGTAAATGGGCTAAATGCCCCAATTAAAAGACACAGACTGGCAAATTGAATAAAGAGTCAAGACCCATCCATGTGCTGTATTCAGTAGACTCGTCTCATGTGCAAAGACAAACATAGGCTCAAAATAAAGGGATGGAGGGATATTTACCAAGCAAATGGAAAGCAAAAAAAAGTAGGGGTTGCAGTCCTAGTCTCCAATAAAGCATACTTTAAACCAACAAAGATCAAAAAAGACAAAAGGGGTATTACATAATGGTACAGGGATCAATGCAACAAGAAGAGCTAGCTATCCTAAATATACATGCACCCAATACAGGAGCACCCAGATTCATCAAACAAGTTCTTAGAGACCTACAAAGAGACAGACTCCCACACAATACAAAAAGGAGACTTTAACACTCCACTTTCAATATTAGATGGATCAACGAGACAGAAAATTAACAAGGATATTCAGGATGTGAACTCAGCTCTGGATCAAGGGGACCTAATAGACATCTACAGAACTCTCCACCCCAAATCAACAGAATATGCATTCTTCTTAGCACCACATGGCACTTCTTCTAAAACTGACCACATAATTGGGAGTAAAACACTCCTCAGCAAATGTAAAAGAATGGAAATCATAACAAATAGTCTGTCAGACCACAGTGCGATCAGGATTAAGAAACTCACTCAAAACCTCACAACTACATGGAAATTGAACAATGTGCTCCTGAATGACCACTGGGTAAATAACAAAATTAAGGAAGAAATCAAGAAGTTCTTTGAAACCAATGAGAACAAAGAGACAACATGCCAGAATCTCTGGGACACAGCTAAAGCAGTATTAAGAGGGAAATTTATAGCATTAAAGGCCCACTTTAGAAACCTGGAAGGATCTCAGATTGACACCCTAACATCACAATTAAAAGAATTAGAAAGCAGGAGCAAACAAATTCAAAAGCTAGCAGAGGTCAAGAAATAACTAAGATTAGATCAGAACTGAAGGAGATAGAGGCACAAAAAACCCTTCAAAAAATCAATGAATCCAGGAGCTGGTTTTTTGAAAAAAAAATTAACAAAATAGATAGATTCCTAGCTAGACTAATAAAGAAGAAAAGAAGAATCAAATAGACACAATAAAAATGAGAATATCAGCACAGAAATACACACTACCATCAGAGAATACTATAAACACATCTACACAAATAAACTAGAAAATCTAGAAAAAATGGATAAATTCCTGGACACATACACCCTCCCAAGACTAAACTAGGAAGAAGTCGAATCCCTGGTAGACCAATAACAAGTTCTGAAATTGAGGCAGTAATTAATAGCCTGAGAACCAAAAAAAGCCCAGAACTAGACAGATTCACAGCCAAATTGTACCAGAGGTACAAAGAGGAGCTGGTACCATTTCTTCTGAAACTATTCTAAACAATTGAAAAAGAGGCACTCCTCTTGAACTCATTTTATGAGACCAGCATCATCCTAATACCAACACCTGGCAGAGATGCAACAAAAACAGAAAACTTCAGGCCAATATCCCTGATGAACATCAATGAGAAAATCCTCAATAAAATACTGGCAAACCGAATCCAGGGGCACATCAAAAAAGTTATCCACCACAATCAAGTCAGCTTCATCCCTGGGGTGCATGGCTGGTTCAACATATGCAAATCAGTAAGCGTAATCCGTCACATAAACAGAACCAATGACAAAGACCACATGATTATCTCAATAGATGCAGAAAAGGCCTTCGATAAAATTCAACATCCCTTCATGCTAAAAACTCTCAATAAACTAGGTATTGATGGAACATATTTCAAAAGCTACTTATGACAAACCCACAGCCAATCTAATACTGAATGGGCAAAAGCTGGAAGCATTCTCTTTGAAAACCGACACGAGACAAGGGTGCCCTCTCTTACCACTCCTATTCAACATAGTATTGAAAGTTCTGGCCAGGGCAATCAGGCAAGAGAAAGAAATAAAGGGTATTCAAATAGGAAGAGAGGGCTAATATCCAGTATCTATAAGGAACTTAAACAAATTTACAAGAAAAATCAAACGACTGCATCAAAATGTGGGCAAAGTGAACAGAAAATTATCAAAAAACACATTTATGCGACCAACAAACATTATGGAAAAAAGCTCATCATCCCACCATTAGAGAAATGCATATCAAAACCACAATACGATACCATCTCATGTAAGTCAGAATGGCGATTATTAAAAAGTCAGGAAACAATAGATGGTGAGGAGGCTGTGGAGAAATAGGAATGCTTTTACAGTGTTGGTGGGAGTGTAAATTAGTTCAGCCATTGTGGAAGACAATATGGTGATTTCTCAAGGATCTAGAACCAGAACTACCTTTTGACCCAGAAATCCCATTACTGGGTATATACCCAACGGATTATAAATCATTCTACTATAAAGACACATGCACATGTATGTTTACTGCAGCACTATTTACAATAGCAAAGACTTGGAACCAACCCAAATGCCCATCAATGATAGACTGGATATACACCATAGAATACTACACAGCCATAAAAAGAATGAGATCATCTTTGCAGGTACATGGATGAAGCTGGAAGCCATCATTCTCAGCAAACTAACACAGGAACAGAAAACCAAACACTGCATGTTCTCACTCATAAGTGGGAGTTGAACAATGAGAACACATGGACACAGGGAGGAGAACAACACGCATCGAGGCCTATTGGGGGATGGGGGGCAAGGAGAGGGAGAGCATTAGGACAGATACCTAACGTATGTGGGGCTTAAAACCTAGATGACGGATTGATAGCTGCAGCAAACCATGATGGCCCACATATACCTATGTAACAAACCTGCACATTCTGCACATGTATCCCAGATATTAAAGTAAGATTAAAAAATAAATAAAAATGAAAAAGACAAAAAAAAACCTCCGCAGAAATTATTTTTACCTGCTTCTATGTTGCCCAGTGTTTCTTCCTTTTGTATTCTGCCACAGATAACCCAGTACTCATGTCCCATTTCTCTTTGGTGGCACCTATCTTTCCTTACATTTTAGACTTTTTATTTTTATTTTTTTTTGAGACAGAGTCTCATGCTTTGCCCAGGCTGGAATGCAGTGGCAAGATCTCAGCTCACTGCAACCTCCACCTCCCAGGTGCAAGCAATTCTCTTGCCTCAGCCTCCTGAGTAGCTGGGATTACTGGCACATGCCACCACGCCTGGCTGATTTTTTTTGTATTTTTAGTAGAGATGGGGTTTCACCATATTGGCCAGGCTGGTCTTCAACTCAGGTGATCTACCCGTCTCAGCCTCCCAAAGTGCTGAGATGACAGGCATAAGCCACCATGCCCGGCCCATTTTAGACTTTTTGATTGCCCTATGATCTCAGTTCTCTAATGAGTTTAGAAAAAGTTATGATTTTGTAGTTTATCTGGATATTCTTGCTGTTAGGGTATAATACTTGTCCCAGCTTTCCACATCCTGCAATTCTTCGTGTTTTCAGAATTTTTTTAAAATTATACTGTAAGTTCTGGGGTACATTTGCAGAATGTGCAGGTTTGTTACATAGGTTTACACATACCATGGTGGTTTGCTGCACCCATCAACCCGTCATCTATATTAGGTATTTCTCCTAATGCTATCCCTCCCCTAGCCCCCCACTTCTTGAGGCCCTGGTGTGTGATGTTCCCCCTCCCTGTGTCCATGTGTTCTCATTGTTCAACTCCCACTTATGAGTGAGAACATGCAGTGTTTGGTTTTCTGTTCCTGTGTTAGTTTACTGAGAATGATGGTTTCCAGCTTCATCCATGTCCCTGCAAAGGACTCATCCTTTTTTATGGCTGTATGGTATTCCATGGTGTATACGTGCCACATTTTGTTAATCCAGTCTGTCATTGATGGGCATTTGGGTTGGCTCCAAGTCTTTACCATTGTGAACAGTGCCGCAGTAGACATACATGTGCATGTGTCTTTATAGTACAGTGATTTATAGTCTTTTGGGTATATACCCAGTAATGGGATTGCTGGGTCAAATAGTAGTTCTGGTTCTAGATCCTTGAGGAATCACCACATTGTCTTCCACAATGGTTGAACTAATTTACACTCCCACCAACTCTGTAAAAGTGTTACTATTTCTCTACATTCTCTCCAGTATCTTTTGTTTCCTGACTTTTTAATGATCGCCATTCTAACTAGCGTGAGATGGGTATCTCATTGTGGTATTGATTTGTATTTCTCTAATGACCAGTGATGGTGAGCTTTTTTTCATGTTTGTTGGCTGCATAAATGTCTTTTTTTGAGAAGTATCTGTTCATATCCTTCACCCACTTTTTGATGGGGCTGGTTTTTTCTTGTAAATTTGTTTAAGTTCCTTGTAGATTCTGGATATTAGCCCTTTGTCAGATGGATAGATTGCAAACATTTTCTCCCATTCTGTAGGTTGCCTGTTCACTCTGATGATAGTTTTTTTTGTTTTTGTTTTTGTTTTTCTGTGCAGAAGCTCTTTAGTTTAATTAGATCCCATTTGTCAATTTTGGCTTGTGTTGCCATTGCTTTTGGTGTTTTAATCATGAAGTCTTTGCCCATGCCTATGTCCTGAATGGTATTGCCTAGATTTTCTTCTAGGGTTTTTATGGTTTTGGGTTTTCCATTTAAGTCTTTAATCCATCTTGAGTTAATTTTTGTATAAGGTGTAAGGAAGGGGTTCAGTTTCAGTTTTCTGCATATGGCTAGCCTGTTTTCCCAACACCATTTATTAAATAGGGAATGCTTTCTCCATTGCTTGTTTTTGTTAGGTTTGTCAAAGGTCCGATGGTTGTAGATGTATGGTGTTATTTTTGAGGTCTCTGTTCTGTTCCATTCGTCTATGTATCTGTTTTGGTACCAGTACCATACTGTTTTGGTTACTGTAGCCTTGTAGTATAGTTTGAAGTCAGGTAACGTGGTGGCCCCAACTTTGTTCTTTTTGCTTAGGATTATCTTGGCTATGTGGGCTATTTTTTAGGTTCCAGGTGAAATTTAAAGTAGTTTTTTACCAAATCTGTGAAGAAAGTCAATGGTAGATTGATGGGGATAGCTTTGAATCTGTAAATTACTTTGCACAGTATGCCATTTTCAAAATATTTATTCTTCCTATTCATGAGCATAGAATGTCTTTCCGTTTATTTGTGTCCTCTCTTATTTTCTTGATCAGTGGTTTGTAGTTATCCTTGAAGAGATCCTTCTCATCCCTTGTAAGTTGTATTCCTAGGTATTTTAGTCTCTTTGTAGCAATTTTGACTGGGAGTTCATGCATGATTTGCTTCTCTGTTTGTCTGTTATTGGCATATAGGAATCCTTGTGATTTTTGTACATTGATTTTGTATCCTGAGACTTTGCTGAAGTTGCTTTTCAGCTTAAGGAGATTTGGGGCTGAGACAATGGGGTTTTCTAAATATAGAATCATGTCATCTGCAAACAGAGACAATTTGACTTCCTCTTTTCCTGTTTGACTACCCTTTATTTCTTTCTCTTGCCTGATTTCCCTGGCCAGAACTTCCAATACTATGTTGAATAGGAGTGGTGAGAAAGGGCACCCTTGTCTTTTGCTGGTTTTCATAGGGAATGCTTCCAACTTTTGCCCATTCAAAATTATATTGGCTGTGGGTTTGTCATAAATAGCTCTTATTATTTTGAGATATGTTCCATCAATACCTAGTTTATTGAGAGTTTTTAGCATGAAGGGATGTTGAATTTTATCGAAGGCCTTTTCTGCATCTGTTAAGATAATCATGTGGTTTTTGTCATTGGTTCTGTTTATGAGATGGATTACGCTTATTTATTTGTGTATGCTGAACCAGCCTTGCATCCCAGAAATGAAGCCGACTTGATTGTGGTGAATAACCTTTCTGATGTGCTGCTGGATTTGGTTTGCCAGTGTTTTATTGAGGGTTTTCACATTGATGTTCTTCAGGGATATTGGCCTGAAAGTTTCTTTTTTTGTGTCTCTGCCAGGTTTTGGTATCGCTACCTCACAAAATGAGTTAGGGAGGATTCCCTCTTCTTCTCTTGTTTGGAATAGTTTCAGAAGGAATGGTACCAGCTCCTCTTTGTACCTCTGGTAGAATTCGGCTGTGAATTTGTCTGGTCCTGGACTTTTTTTGGTTGGTAGGCTATTAATTACTGCCTCAATTTCAGAACTTGTTTTTTGTCTATTCAGGGATTCAACTTCTTCCTGGTTTAGACTGGGGAGGGTGTATTTGTCCAGGAATTTATCCATTTCTTCTCAATTTTTTGGTTTATTTAGATTTCTAGTTTATTTGTATTTTCATGGGATCAGTGATTATATCCCCTTTATCATTTTTTATTGCATCTCTTTGATTCTTCTCTCTTTTCTTCTTTATTAGTCTGGCTAGCGGTCTATCTATTTTGTTGATCTTTTCAAAAAACCAGCTCCTGGATTCACTGATTTTTTTGAAGGGTTTTTCATGTCTCTATCTCGTTCTGATCTGCTCTGATCTTAGTTAACTATTTCTTGTCTTCTGCTAGGTTTTGAATTTGTTTGCTCTTGCTTCTCTAGTTCTTTTAATTTTGGTGTTAGGGTGGTGATTTTAGATCTTTTCTGCTTTCTCTTGTGGGCATTTAGTGCTATAAATTTTCCTCTAAACACTGCTTTAAATGTGTCCCAGGGATTATGTGCATTGTGTCTTTGTTCACATTGGTTTCAAAGAACATCTTGATTTCTGCCTTAATTTTGTTATTTACCCAGTAATCATTCAGGAGCAGGTTGTTGAGTTTCCATGTAGTTGTATGGCTTTCAGTGAGTTTCTTAATCCTGAGTCCTAATTTGATTGCACTGTGGTCTTGAGAGGCTGTTTGTTATGATTTCTGTTCTTTTGCATTTGCAGAGGAGTGTTTTACTTCCAATTGTGTGGTCAATTTTAGAATTAGTGCAATGCAGTGCTGAGAAGAATGTATAATTTTTGTTGATTTGGGGTGGAGAGTTCTGTTGTCTATTATGTCCACTTGGTCCAGAGCTGAGTTTAAGTCCTGAATATCCTTGTGAATTTACTGTCTCATTGATCCATCTAATATTGACAGTGGGCTGTTAAAGTCTCCAATTATTATTGTGTGGGAGTCTTAAGTCTCTTTGTAGATCTCTAAGAACTTGTTTTATGAATCTGGGTGCTCCTATATTGGGTGTATATACATTTAGGATAGTTAGCTCTTCTTGTTGCATTGATCCCTTTACCATTATGTAATGCCCTTCTTTGTCTTTTTTGATCTTTGTTGGTTTAAAGTATGTTTTATTGGAGACTAGGATTGCAACCCCTGTTTTGTTTTGTTTTGTTTTGTTTTGTTTTGTTTTTTTTTGCTTTCCATTTGCTTGGTAAGTATTCCTCCATCCCTTTATTTTGAGCCTAAGTGTGTCTTTGCATGTGAAATGGATCTCCTGAATACAGCACACTGATGAATCTTGACTCATTATCCAATTTGCCAGTCTGTGTCTTTTCATTGGGGCATTTAGCCAGTTTACATTTAAGGTTAATATTGTTATGTGTTAATTTGATACTGTCATTATGATACTAGCTGGTTATTTTGCCTGTTAGTTGATGCAGTTTCTTCATAGTGTTGATGGTCTTTACAATTTGGTATGTTGTTGCAGTGGCTGGTACCAGTTGTTCCTTTCCACATTTAGTGGTTCCTTCAGGAGCTCTGGTAAGGCCAGCCTGGTGGTGACAAAATCCTCAGCATTTGCTTGTCTCTCAAGGATTTTATTTCTCCTTCACTTATGAAACTTAGTTTGGCTTGATATGAAATTCTGGGTTGAAAATTCTTTTCTTTAAGAATGTTGATTGCAAAAATTTTCTCCCGTTCTGCGGCACTATTCACAATAGCAAAGAGTTGGAATCAACCCAAATGTCCATCAGTGATAGACTGGATTAAGAAAATGTGGCACATATACACCATGGAATACTATGCAGCCATAAAAAAGGATGAGTTTGTGTCCTTTGTAGGGACATGGATGCAGCTGGAAACCATCATTCTCAGCAAACTATTGCAAGAACAGAAAACCAAACACCACATGTTCTCACTCATAGGTGGGAACTGAACAATGAGATCACTTGGACTCGGGAAGGGGAACATCACACACCGGGGCCTATCATGGGGAGCGGGGAGGGGGAGGGATTGCATTGGGAGTTATACCTGATGTAAATGACGAGTTGATGGGTGCTGACGAGTTGATGGGTGCAGCACACCAACATGGCACAAGTATACATATGTAACAAACCTGCATGTTATGCACATGTACCCTAGAACTTAAAGTATAATAATAAAAAAATAAATAAATAAAATAAAATAAAAAAGAATGTTGAATATTAGCTCCTACTCCCTTCTAGCTTGTAGGGTTTCTGCAGAGTGATCTGCTGTTAGTCTGATGGGCTTCCCTTTGTGGGTAACCCAAACTTTCTCTCTGGCTGCCCTTAACATTTTTTCCTTCATTTCAACCTTGGTGAATCTATAGATTATGTGTCTTGGAGTTGCTCTTCTCAAGGAGTATCTTTGTGGTGTTCTCTGTATTTTCTGAATTTTAATGTTGACCTGTCCTGCTAGGTTGGGGAAGTTCTTCTGGATAATACCCTGAAGAGTGTTTTCCAACTTGATTCCATTCTCCCCATCACTTTCAGGTACACCAATCAGATGTAGGTTTGGTCTTTTCACATAGTCCCGTATTTCTTGTAGGCTTTGTTCGTTCCTTTTTATTCTTTTTTCTCTGATCTTGTCTTCTTACTTTATTTCATTAAGTTGATCTTCAGTCTCTGATATCCTTTCTTCTGCTTGATAGATTCAGCTATTGATACTTGTGTATGCTTCAAGAAGTTCCTGTGCGGTGTTTTTCTGCTCTATCACGTTATGTTCTTCTCTAAACTGGTTATTCTAGTCAGCAATTCATCTAACTTTTTTTCAAGGTCCTTAGCTTCCTTGCATTGGGTTAGAACATGCTCCTTTAGCTCAGATGAGTTTGTTATTACCCACCTTCTGAAGCCTACTTTTGTCAATTCATCAAACTCATTCTCTGTCCAGTTTTATTCTCTTGCTGGTGAGAAGTTGTGATCCTTTGGAGGAGAAGAGGTGTTTTGGTTTTTGGAATTTTCAGCGGTTTTGCGCTGGTTTCTCCCCATCTTCGTGGATTTATCTACCTTTCATCTTTGATGTAGGTGACCTTCAGATGGGGTCTCTGTTAGTTTTCCTTCTAACAGTCAGGGCCCTCTGCTGCAGGTCTGCTGTAGTTTTCTGGAAGTCCATTCCAGACCCTGTTTGCTTGGGTATCACCGGTGGAGGCTGCAGAACAGCAAAGATTGCTGCCTCTTCCTTCCTCTGGAAGCTTCATCCCAGAAGGGCACCTGCCAGAGATGCCAGCCAGAGCTTTCCTATACGAAGTGTCTGTTGGGCCCTACTGGGAGGTTTCTCCCAATCAGGATACATGGAGGTCAGGGCCCCACTTGGGGAGGCAGTCTGACCCTTAGCAAAGCTCCAGTGCTGTGCTGGGAGATCTGCGCTTTTCAGAGCTGTCAGGCAGGGACATTTAAGTCTGATGAAGCTGCACGCACAGCCGCCCCTTCCTCCAGGTTCTCTGTCCCAGGGAGATGGGGGTTTTATCTGTAAGCCCCTGATTGGAGCTGCTGCCTTTTTTTCAGAGGTGCCTTGCCCAGAGAGGGAATGTAGAGAGGCAGTCTGGTCACAGCGGCCTTGCTGAGCTGTGGAGGGCTCCACCCAGTTTGAACTTCCAGGTGGCTTTGTTTACATTGTGAGGGTAAAACCACCTACTCAAGCCTCAGCAGTGGTGGACGCCCCTCCCCCCACCAAGCTCGAGCATCCCAAGTTGACCTCAGACTACTGTGCTGGCAGTGAGAATTTCAAGGCAGTGGATCTTAGCTTGCTGGGCTCTGTGGAGGTGAGACCCACGAAGCCTGACCACTTGGGTCCCTGGCTTCGGCCCCCTTTCCAGGGGAGTGACCAGTTCTGTCTCACTGGCATTCCAGGTGCCACTGGGGTATGGAAAAAAAAAGTCCTGCAGCTAGCTCAGTGTCTCCTGAACGGCTGCCCAGTTTTGTGCTTGAAACCCAGAACCCTGGTGGCATAGGCACCAGAGGGAATCTCCTGGTCTGTGGGTTGCGAAGACCGTGGGAAAAGTGCAGTATCTGGGCCAGTAACCGTTCCTCATGGCACAGTTCCTCACAGCTTCCCTTGGGTAGGGGAGATAATTCCTTGACCCCTTGCGCTTCCTGGGTGAGGCGATGCCCCACCTGCTTCTGCTTACCTTCCGTGGGCTGCACCCACGGTCCAACCAGTCCCAGTGAGATGAACTGGGTACCTCAGTTGGAAATGCAGAAATCACCCGCCTTCTGTATTGATTTCGCTGGGAGCTGCAGACTGGAGCTGTTCCTATTTGGCCATCTTGCCAGCTCTCTCTATTTTACTATATCTATTTCATATGTTCTACTATATACAATGCCAATTGATGTTTGCTTTTATTCATTTGCAATTTTGATTTCTTCTTTGACCCAAAGTTATTTAGTGACTTTAAAAACTTTTTTTTTTTTTTAATTAATTTATTATTATTAAACTTCAAGTTGTAGGGTACATGTGCACAACGTGCAGGTTTGCTACATATGTATACTTGTGCCATGTTGGTGTGCTGCACCCATCAACTCGTCATTTACATCAGGTATAACTCCCAATGCAATCCCTCCCCCCTCCCCCCCTCCCCATGATAGGCCCCGGTGTGTGATGTTCCCCTTCCCGAGTCCAAGTGATCTCATTGTTCAGTTCCCACCTATGAGTGAGAACATGCGGTGTTTGGTTTTCTGTTCTTGTGATAGTTTGCTGAGAATGATGGTTTCCAGCTGCATCCATGTCCCTACAAAGGACACAAACTCATCCTTTTTTATGGCTGCATAGTATTCCATGGTGTATATGTGCCACATTTTCTTAATCCAATCTGTCACTGATGGACATTTGGGTTGATTCCAAGTCTTTGCTATTGTGAATAGTGCTGCAATAAACATACGTGTGCATGTGTCTTTATAGCAGCATAATTTATAATCCTTTGGGTATATACCTAGTAATGGGATGGCTGGGTCATATGGTACATCTAGTTCTAGATCCTTGAGGAATCGCCATACTGTTTTCCATAATGGTTGAACTAGTTTACAATCCCACCAACAGTGTAAAAGTGTTCCTATTTCTCCACATCCTCTCCAGCACCTGTTGTTTCCTGACTTTTGAATGATCGCCATTCTAACTGGTGTGAGATGGTATCTCATTGTGGTTTTGATTTGCATTTCTCTGATGGCCAGTGATGATGAGCATTTTTTCATGTGTCTGTTGGCTGTATGAATGTCTTCTTCTGAGAAATGTCTGTTCATATCCTTTGCCCACTTTTTGATGGGGTTGTTTGTTTTTTTCTTGTAAATTTGTTTGAGTTCTTTGTAGGTTCTAGATATTAGCCCTTTGTCAGATGAGTAGATTGCAAAAATTTTCTCCCATTCTGTAGGTTGCCTGTTCACTCTGATGGTAGTTTCTTTTGCTGTGCAGAAGCTCTTTAGTTTAATGAGATCCCATTTGTCAATTTTGGCTTTTGCTGCCGTTGCTTTTGGTGTTTTAGACATGGAGTCTTTGCCCATGCCTATGTCCTGAATGGTACTACCTAGGTTTTCCTCTAGGATTTTTATGGTATTAGGTCTAACATTTAAGTCTCTAATCCATCTTGAATTAATTTTCATATAAGGAGTAAGGAAAGGATCCAGTTTCAGCTTTCTACTTATGGCTAGCCAATTTTCCCAGCACCATTTATTAAATAGGGAATCCTTTCCCCATTTCTTGTTTCTCTCAGGTTTGTCAAAGATCAGATGGCTGTAGATGTGTGGTATTATTTCTGAGGACTCTGTTCTGTTCCATTGGTCTATATCTCTGTTTTGGTACCAGTACCATGCTGTTTTGGTTACTGTAGCCTTGTAGTATAGTTTGAAGTCAGGTAGCGTGATGCCTCCAGCTTTGTTCTTTTGACTTAGGATTGTCTTGGAGATGCGGGCTCTTTTTTGGTTCCATATGAACTTTAAAGCAGTTTTTTCCAATTCTGTGAAGAAGCTCATTAGTAGCTTGATGTGGATGGCATTGAATCTATAAATTACCTTGGGCAGTATGGCCATTTTCACGATATTGATTCTTCCTATCCATGAGCATGGTATGTTCTTCCATTTGTTTGTGTCCTCTTTGATTTCACTGAGCAGTGGTTTGTAGTTCTCCTTGAAGAGGTCCTTTACATCCCTTGTAAGTTGGATTCCTAGGTATTTTATTCTCTTTGAAGCAATTGTGAATGGAAGTTCATTCCTGATTTGGCTCTCTGTTTGTCTGTTCTTGGTGTATAGGAATTCTTGTGATTTTTGCACATTAATTTTGTATCCTGAGACTTTGCTGAAGTTGCTTATCAGCTTAAGGAGATTTGGGGCTGAGACAATGGGGTTTTCTAAATATACAATCATGTCGTCTGCAAACAGGGACAATTTGACTTCTTCTTTTCCTAACTGAATCCCCTTGATTTCTTTCTCTTGCCTGATTGCCCTAGCCAGAACTTCCAACACTATGTTGAATAGGAGTGGTGAGAGAGGGCATCCCTGTCTTGTGCCAGTTTTCAAAGGGAATTTTTCCAGTTTTTGCCCATTCAGTATGATATTGGCTGTGGGTTTGTCATAAATAGCTCTTATTATTTTGAGGTACGTTCCATCAATACCGAATTTATTGAGCGTTTTTAGCATGAAGGGCTGTTGAATTTTGTCAAAAGCCTTTTCTGCATCTATTGAGATAATGATGTGGTTCTTGTCTTTGGTTCTGTTTATATGCTGGATTATGTTTATTGATTTGCGAATGTTGAATCAGCCTTGCATCCCAGGGATGAAGCCCACTTGATCATGGTGGATAAGCTTTTTGATGTGCTGCTGAATCCGGTTTGCCAGTATTTTATTGAGGATTTTTGTATCGATGTTCATCAGGGATATTGGTCTAAAATTCTCTTTTTTTGTTGTGTCTCTGCCAGGCTTTGGTATCAGGATGATGTTGGCCTCATAAAATGAGTTAGGGAGGATTCCCTCTTTTTCTATTGATTGGAATAGTTTCAGAAGGAATGGTACCAGCTCCTCCTTGTACCTCTGGTAGAATTCAGCTGTGAATCCATCTGGTCCTGGACTTTATTTGGTTGGTAGGCTATTAATTATTGCCTCAATTTCAGAGCCTACTATTGGTCTATTCAGGGATTCAACTTCTTCCTGGTTTAGTCTTGGAAGAGTGTAAGTGTCCAGGAAATTATCCATTTCTTCTAGATTTTCCAGTTTATTTGCGTAGAGGTGTTTATAGTATTCTCTGATGGTAGTTTGTATTTCTGTGGGGTCGGTGGTGATATCCCCTTTATCATTTTTAATTGCGTCGATTTGATTCTTCTCTCTTTTCTTCTTTATTAGTCTTGCTAGTGGTCTGTCAATTTTGTTGATCTTTTCAAAAAACCAACTCCTGGATTCATTGATTTTTTGGAGGGTTTTTTGTGTCTCTATCTCCTTCAGTTCTGCTCTGATCTTAGTTATTTCTTGCCTTCTGCTAGCTTTCGAATGTGTTTGCTCTCGCTTCTCTAGTTCTTTTAATTGCAATGTTAGAGTGTCAATTTTAGATCTTTCCTGCTTTCTCTTGTGGGCATTTAGTGCTATAAATTTCCCTCTACACACTGCTTTAAATGTGTCCCAGAGATTCTGGTATGTTGTATCTTTGTTCTCATTGGTTTCAAAGAACATCTTTATTTCTGCCTTCATTTCATTATGTACCCAGTAGTCATTCAGGAGCAGGTTGTTCAGTTTCCATGTAGTTGAGCGGTTTTGATTGAGTTTCTTAGTCCTGAGTTCTAATTTGATTGCACTGTGGTCTGAGAGACAGTTTGTTATAATTTCTGTTCTTGTACATTTGCTGAGGAGTGCTTTACTTCCAATTACGTGGTCAATTTTGGAGTAAGTACGATGTGGTGCTGAGAAGAATGTATATTCTGTTGATTTGGGGTGGAGAGTTCTATAGATGTCTATTAGGTCTGCTTGCTGCAGAGATGAGTTCAATTCCTGGATATCCTTGTTAACTTTCTGTCTCATTGATCTGTCTAATGTTGACAGTGGAGTGTTGAAGTCTCCCACTATTATTGTATGGGAGTCTAAGTCTCTTTGTAAGTCTCTAAGGACTTGCTTTATGAATCTGGGTGCTCCTGTATTGGGTGCATATATATTTAGGATAGTTAGCTCTTCCTGTTGAATTGATCCCTTTACCATTATGTAATGGCCTTGTCTCTTTTGATCTTTGATGGTTTAAAGTCTGTTTTATCAGAGACTAGTATTGCAACCCCCGCTTTTTTTTGTTCTCCATTTGCTTGGTAAATCTTCCTCCATCCCTTTATTTTGAGCCTATGTATGTCTCTGCGTGTGAGATGGGTCTCCTGAATACAGCAGACTGATGGGTCTTGACTCTTTATCCAGTTTGCCAGTCTGTGTCTTTTAATTGGAGCATTTAGTCCATTTACATTTAAGGTTAAGATTGTTATGTGTGAACTTGATCCTGCCATGATGATATTAACTGGTTATTTTGCTCGTTAGTTGATGCAGTTTCTTCCTAGCCTTGATGGTCTTTACATTTTGGCATGTTTTTGCAATGGCTGGTACCGGTTGTTCCTTTCCATGTTTAGTGCTTCCTTCAGGGTCTCTTGTAAGGCAGGCCTAGTGGTGACAAAATCTCTAAGCATTTGCTTATCTGTAAAGGATTTTATTTCTCCTTCACTTATGAAACTTAGTTTGGCTGGATATAAAATTCTGGGTTTAAAATTCTTTTCTTTAAGAATGTTGAATATTGGCCCCCACTCTCTTCTGGCTTGAAGAGTTTCTGCCGAGAGATCTGCTGTTAGTCTGATGGGCTTCCCTTTGTGGGTAACCCGACCTTTCTCTCTGGCTGCCCTTAAGATTTTTTCCTTCATTTCAACTTTGGTGAATCTGGCAATTATGTGTCTTGGAGTTGCTCTTCTCGAGGAGTATCTTTGCGGCGTTCTCTGTATTTCCTGGATTTGAATGTTGGCCTGCCCTACTAGGTTGGGGAAGTTCTCCTGGATGATATCCTGAAGAGTGTTTTCCAACTTGGTTCCATTTTCCCCCCTCACTTTCAGGCACCCCAATCAGACGTAGATTTGGTCTTTTTACATAATCCCATACTTCTTGCAGGCTTTGTTCATTTCTTTTTCTTCTTTTTTCTTTTGGTTTCTCTTCTCGCTTCATTTCATTCATTTGATCCTCAATCGCTGACATTCTTTCTTCCAGTTGATCGAGTCGGTTACTGAAGCTTGTGCATTTGTCACGTATTTCTCGTGCCATGGTTTTCGTCTCTTTCATTTCGTTTGTGAGCTTCTCTGCATTAATTACTCTAGCCATCAATTCTTCCACTTTTTTTTTCAAGATTTTTAGTTTCTTTGCGCTGGGTACGTAATTCCTCCTTTAGCTCTGAGAAATTAGATGGACTGAAGCCTTCTTCTCTCATCTCGTCGAAGTCATTCTCTGTCCAGCTTTGATCCGTTGCTGGCGATGAGCTGCGCTCCTTTGCCGGGGGAGATGCGCTCTTATTTTTTGAATTTCCAGCTTTTCTGCCCTGCTTTTTCCCCATCTTTGTGGTTTTATCTGCCTCTGGTCTTTGATGATGGTGATGTACTGATGGGGTTTTGGTGTAGGTGTCTTTCCTGTTTGATAGTTTTCCTTCTAACAGTCAGGATCCTCAGCTGTAGGTTGTAGCTGTAGGAGATTGCTTGAGGTCCACTCCAGACCCTGTTTGCCTGGGTATCAGCAGCAGAGGCTGCAGAAGATAGAATATTTCTGAACAGCGAGTGTACCTGTCTGATTCTTGCTTTGGAAGCTTCCTCTCAGGGATGTACTCCACCCTGTGAGGTGTGGGGTGTCAGACTGCCCCTAGTGGGGGATGTCTCCCAGTTAGGCTACTCAGGGGTCAGGGACCCACTTGAGCAGGGAGTCTGTCCCTTCTCAGATCTCAACCTCCGTGTTGGGAGATCCACTGCTCTCTTCGAAGCTGTCAGACAGAGTCGTTTGCGTCTGCAGAGCTTTCTGTTGTTATTGTTTACTGTGCCCTGTCCCCAGAGATGGAGTCTACAGAGACAGGCAGGTTTCCTTGAGCTGCTGTGAGCTCCACCCAGTTCGAGCTTCCCAGCAGCTTTGTTTACCTACTTAAGCCTCAGCAATGGCGGGCGCCCCTCCCCCAGCCTCGCTGCTGCCTTGCCGGTAGATCACAGACTGCTGTGCTAGCAATGAGGGAGGCTCCGTGGGTGTGGGACCCTCCCGGCCAGGTGTGGGATATGATCTCCTGGTGTGCCTGTTTGCTTAAAGCGCAGTTTTGGGGTGGGAGTTACCCGATTTTCCAGGTGTTGTGTGTCTCAGTTCCCCTGGCTAGGAAAAGGGATTCCCTTCCCCCTTGCGCTTTCCAGGTGAGGCAATGCCTCGCCCTGCTTCAGCTCTCGCTGGTCGGGCTGCAGCAGCTGACCAGCACCGATCGTCTGGCACTCCCCAGTGAGATGAACCCAGTACCTCAGTTGAAAATGCAGAAATCACCGGTCTTCTGTGTCGCTCGCGCTGGGAGTTGGAGACTGGAGCTGTTCCTATTCAACTTTAAAAACTTTTAAGGTGATTGAGATTTTTGTAAAAGAAAATATTTCTGTTCTTATGTCATTGTGGTCAAAGAATATGGGCAATAAAAATTCTGCTTTGAGAAATTTGTTGAGGTTGTTTTTATGACTTTTTTTTTTTTAATTTATTTATTATTATTAAACTTCAAGTTGTAGGGTACATATGCACAACGTGCAGGTTTGCTACATATGTATACTTGTGCCATGTTGGTGTGCTGCACCCATCAACTCGTCATTTACATCAGGTATAACTCCCAATGCAATCCCTCCCCCCTCCCCCCTCCCCATGATAGGCCCCGGTGTGTGATGTTCCCCTTCCCGAGTCCAAGTGATCTCATTGTTCAGTTCCCACCTACGAGTGAGAACATGCGGTGTTTGGTTTTCTGTTCTTGTGATAGTTTGCTAAGAATGATGGTTTCCAGCTGCATCCATGTCCCTACAAAGGACACAAACTCATCCTTTTTTATGGCTGCATAGTATTCCATGGTGTATATGTGCCACATTTTCTTAATCCAATCTGTCACTGATGGACATTTGGGTTGATTCCAAGTCTTTGCTATTGTGAATAGTGCTGCAGTAAACATACGTGTGCATGTGTCCTTATAGCAGCATAATTTATAATCCTTTGGGTATATACCCAGTAATGGGATGGCTGGGTCATATGGTACATCTAGTTCTAGATCCTTGAGGAATCGCCATACTGTTTTCCATAATGGTTGAACTAGTTTACAATCCCACCAACAGTGTAAAAGTGTTCCTATTTCTCCACATCCTCTCCAGCACCTGTTGTTTCCTGACTTTTGAATGATCGCCATTCTAACTGGTGTGAGATGGTATCTCATTGTGGTTTTGATTTGCATTTCTCTGATGGCCAGTGATGATGAGCATTTTTTCATGTGTCTGTTGGCTGTATGAATGTCTTCTTTTGAGAAATGTCTGTTCATATCCTTTAAGCATAATGTATATCCAATGTTTATGTGCTATAGTGTTTAATGTTTCTCTTAAGTCAAGTTTATTAATTATTAATAATAGTCAATTTCTCTGTCTTGATGAAAGAAATACGTTAATGATGTTCATTATTATTGTTTTATCAGTTTTTTCTTGAATTTTCTTTATTTCTTGTTGTTTTAGTTATTTTGTAAACTGTTATTCAGCCTAGAAATTGTTATGAATGTTTGTCTTCATCCTGTATTATCATAGCAAAATAACCCTCTGATTTATTATCTATTATTGCTTCTGATTGCTTATTTTATGTATTTTTGCCCATCTATTTTAATCCATTTGCTTGTGTCTATATCCACTGCTAAAACCCAAGTCCATATTTACTGTGATCCATTTTCTAGACTACTGAAATAGGTTCCTACTTGGTGTTCTTGCCTCATCTTTTACCCTACAACAATTTATTGTTCACCCAGCAGCCAAAGGGAGTATTTTCCAGCCAAAAGCTCTCTCACGACTTCCCTCATACTTATGCTTCTTATCATGCCTTACGTATATATGTATAAGCAGCCCCCAGCATACTTATCCAACCTCATCTACTGCTCTCCTCTTTACTCACTGTGCTCTAGACATACTGACCTTATTTCTCTTCCTTAACTATGCTATACATTTCCCTCAGGGCCTTTGCGGTAGCTAGTTCCTGTACCTAGAAGGCTTTTTTTCCATGATGAATGCTTTTTTTTCGTTGAAGACTAAGTACACTTGTCACCTCTTCAGAGAATCCTTCCCTGACACCTAAAGTAGCCATTCCATCACTAAGTCATCCTTATGTTTTATTTTTTCTTCAAAGCATTTATCAATATCTGAAATATTCTTGATTGTTTATTCTTTTACTCAGTAAGGGCGATTACCTTGTATGAGTTGTTGACTGTTATATTGCTGACATCTGTGACCCTGCACATCTCAAGCAAGTGGCGTGGGAGTGGGAGTTGTGATAAAGGCAAGAGTCGGGTCTGATATAAAGAATTGTCTGTCATCAAAAGGAGGTTCTCCAACCTTGGACAGTCAGAGGAAATGGAGACTGGCCTAGCTATGTCTGAAGGTGAAATGAATGTATTTATAAACTAGAGCCACCTCTCAGTTATCTGTATGATGCTAGGCAGGAACACTTAGCATGGTTTCTGATACAGAGTTGGTACTCAGAATGCATTTCTTGAAATGAATCAAAGTATACTGACTGATTGCTGTATGCCTCTGTCCTAGGTGCTATGGGAAATACAGGGATAATAAAAGCACAGCCCTTCCTACAAGGGGCTTCATCTAGTGGGGGATATTAGCCATTTGAAGAGTTAAATAATAACCAAAGATTTCTGAAGAAATCTAGATGTACTGAAAGAAGGGAGGGCTTTCCTCCAAATTGGATAGTTGGGGAAGGCTTCCAAAAAGGGACAATGTTATCTACATCTTGAAGAAGGGTTGGAAAAAGGAAGGATGTGGTTTGGGTGGACTAGAGAGTGGGAGTAACTGATAAAGATGATGTAGAGGCCCTAATCAGCATGACATGTGTGGGAGAAGTAAACGGGTTCATTTGAGGTAGAAAAGGCATACAGGGCATAGAGTACGTAGGTCCTGGCCCAGTGAGCATTCATCTTGATTGCTAAGCTTGGGATTTGGGCCTTTACGTTGTGGCTACAGGAAGGTATTGGACGCCTTTGAGTCAGGAAGAACTATAGTTAGAAGTGCTTCAAGAAGTTCTGTTCTGTATTAGGACAAGGGCTGTTAAAAAATTTATTTAAAAAGCTCCATTGATGCAAGATGTCTCCTTTTGTCTTTTTCTGCCTTCACCCCATCTGCCTTCCCCCACCCCCTCGCTCTGTCAATGTGGTCTTACTCTCACCTAGGCTGGAGTGCAGTGGTGTGATCACAGCTCACTATAGCCTCAAACTCCTGGGCTCAAGGAAGCAGTCTTTCCTCCCCAGCCTCCCAAGTAGTTAGGACTACAGGTACACGTCACCATGCCTGGCTAATTATTAAAAGTTTTTTCTTGTAGAGACAAGGTCTCGCTGTGTCACCCAACCTGGTCTCAAACTCCTGGCCTCAAGTGATCCTCCTGCCTCAGCCTCTCAAAGCACTGGTATTACATGCATGAGCCACTGCTCCCAGCTTGCCTTTTCTCTATTTCTTCCCTTCCCCCAATCTAGATCAGCCTCCTGATTACTACCATCCCCAAAGCAGTAACAAGGTCAGCACCAGACAGTTTACTTACTAGTGGCTACTGCAGTCTGAACCTGGCTAGCATGTCAGATATGGCAGATATATTAGAGTTTTCCAAAGGGGAATTCTGCATCCTGGATGCCTGAAATAGAGACTATGTTTGGGGCTAAGTAGACTACTTTGATGCCTTCACTGTTGAACTCGTGGGGTTCTGGGTAGCCAGGGGCATTATCAAACATCAAAAAAACTTTTAAAGACATTCCCTTACTCACCAGGTACTTCCTGATCTCAGGGACAAAGCATTGATGGAACCAATACAGAAAAAGGATTTTCATCATCCAGGCCTTCTTGTACAGCTGAGAGACTGGCAGTTGGTATATAACTTTTGCCTGCAAGGACTGGGAGTTAGCAGCTTTATTGATAAGGGCAATGCTAGTGCTTGCTTCTGTTCCTTACTAATAAATATCCTTTGTGACAATTTTTTTTTTCCAGAATAGGGCATTTTTGTCTGTACTAAAAATCTGTTGAGGCAGGTATCCTTTCTCCTTAATGATTTTCTTAATGATATCCGGGAACCAACCCCTCTCCTGCTTTTGGTCAGCAGAAACTGCTTCTCCTATTACCTTGATATTTTTAAGGCCGAACCTCTTTCTAAAATTATCAAACTATCCTTTGCTGGCATTACATTTTTCAGCTTTAGATCTTTCACCTTCCTATTTATTTATTTAAGACAGAATCTTGCTCTGTCTCCCAGGCTGGAGTGCAGTGGTGTGATCTCGGCCCACTGCAACTTGCACCTCCTGGGTTCAAGTGATTCTTGTGCCTCAGCCTCCTGAATACCTGGGATTAAAGGCATGTGCCACCATACCAAGCTAATTTTTGTATTTTTAGTAGAGATGGGGTTTCACCATGTTAGTCAGGCAGGTCTCAAACTCCCTCCTGACCTCAGGTGATCAGCCCGCTTCAGCCTCCCAAAGTGTTGGGATTACAGTCATGAGCCAGTACACCTGGCCTCTTCACCTTCCTTTTGGTTTATGTTGTCATACAATGACTCTGCTTTTTCTCAAGTCACAGTAGGGTCTACAGTTATACCTTTCTTTTAGCAATCCTCTACCCACATAAAGCTGCAATTTCAATACGAGATAAAAAGGTATTTCACACACACAAAAATGCAAGGTTTTTGCACCTGGTGATATAGTTGCAGAGATGGCTTCATTAATTTCATTTTCTTTTTTAGCAGTGGTCCTTACACTAGATTCATTTATCCTGAAATGGTGGACACACTGCAGCTGCAGACCTCAATGTATAGTACATATTAATGGATTCAGTTTTTCTTAATGTCATGACTTTCTCTGCTTCTTGGGAGCACTTTCCAGCATGGTTAGAAAGTTGAGGCCTCTTCCAACTCATCACTCTTTCTTCCTGGGTCCCTGTCTATGGAAAACAGGTAAGTCAAATTTCAAAACTGTGCACTATGGTTCCAACCGTAGTTTCCTTTGGCCACTTGCCAAAGTGGGGCTTCTCAGTAATGGGAGCAAAAATGAAGGTTTTATCCAGCTAACAGCTGGATCACACTGTTCTGTTATTCTGTTTGCTAGACTTGTTTCATATAACTCAGTTTCACTAATATTGCACCTTTCCTTGGGCTTTTCTGAAAATATCACTTGTACAAGATTTTCGTGTGTGAGCAGATTCTTGAGAAGACTTGAGGTGCCAAATGTGTTTTATGTTGCCATGGTGCTTTCTCTTAGCTTCATCTGTCATGAGGGTTTTGTTTCTCATAGTAGTGTTTTCTCCTACCAAATTCCACTACACAACCTCTCCTACCCTTCAGTAAACCCTGTCCCAAACAGAGCAATTAATCTAGAACTGTGTTGTTCAGTACAGTAGCCATTAGCCATATATGGCTATTTAATTAAATATGGCCAATTAATTAAAATTAAATAAAATTAGAAATTTAAAACTCTCAGTTGCTGTAACCATATTTCAGGTTTTCAATAGCCACATGTGCTAGTAGTTTCTATATTGGACAGTGCGGATGTACAACATTCTGATCACCACAGAAAGTTCTATTGGATAATGCTAATCTAGAGTAATACTGCCAAATTCCAGCAGGACTATCAAGGTAGATGTAGGTACTCCAAGGCACATTCCTATCACATCCCTGTTGCCACTACAGAAAGTATAACTTCTTCATTATTCCAGTTGGCCATCTGGTAACTGTTAGATCAGGCACACGTGCACATGTACGTGCACATGCACACACACACACACACATTAATTCTTACAGATTGGATATTCTAAATTTACAAGGAGAAGGAAAAGCATTTTCCTAATTGCTCCGTTATCTACCCACAATAATAAAGCGAGTACCTTACATTATTTTGCAGAGAAGTCCCTCCCTTTCAAATTGTGCCCCTTGGGCCTGGCATAAATAAGAAAACAAACCCATTTCTGCAGCTATCTCAGTTAATGACAGGTTACTCAGCTATAAAAGGATGCAGAGAAAACTTTTCTTATCTATTCCTTTTAAGACCCTAATTATGTTCTCACCTTCTTCCCAGTTCCTGCTGAGTCTGTAAAGGTAGGAGTGGGAAGTCTTGCATTGGAAAGGCCTTCTTAGGTGCAGTAGTATTTGTTATTTTATACCTTAACCTCAAAGGAAGTCCTTCTTTTTCTTGGGATGGAGCACTTTAGTTCTCATAACTCTTCTCTGAAGTCATTGCCGAGTGGGTGGAGGAAGGTGAGGGTGATGCTTTGGTCTGAACTTTCTTGGTAAACTTATAAGTGGATCTATCAAAACCAGAGGGTTTTTTCTTAACCACACCACCCCCAGAATTCCATTTCCTGCAGATGTAGCAGCAGCACCCCTAGCCATCTTGGCCCAGCCTCTGGACCATGCCTTGGGAGGGCTCTGCCCTGTGCCTTGAGTTCCATTGGAACTTCTCCAGTGGAAAGAGTGAGTTACTTTGCCCTGGCCTGGTGGGCAGGCTTTTTCCTCTCTGACTTGGCTAAATGAAATGGGATTTAAGGTAGCTCTCCCTGTGGGTAAAACACATTTTGCTCCATGCTGGAGAAAGAGGTAGGCAGTGGTTTCATCTGCCACTACTACCTATGGATGTGAACAGAACCTCTGCTCCTGATGCAGACCCCTGGCCCTTTCCCAGCTCCTATTCTGTTTTGACTTCTGCACACCCCTTTTTCTGACCCTGATAGTATCCCAGATCATTCTTCTTTCTCTAGTCCTGCCCTTGTTCTAGCCAGTGCCCCAGACCCAAGGTGAGCTAAGGGACAGTCTCTCAAAGTCTGAACAAACAGCCTCGGGAAGTGGGCATATGACTGAGAAGAGAGGGGAGTACAGGAGGATAGGCACACAAACTCTGAATGCTTGACCTTCCATGGCCTTCCTTCTTTTCTGTCTTTGAACTTATTTCAACAGAGGAACCCTTATCATCTAGCCCTGTGGCTCTCTATTACCTTGTACCTGCTTCCTGTCCCATAATTGTAGGCCTTTAGCTGTGGTGCAGGTGAGAGACCCATTCTCCCATCCTGAGGAGCCAGGAAGGCCCACCAGTATGGCAGGGAGGCCTAGGCAGAGATATACAGGAGAGCAGAGGCATCTGGAGCTAGGTCACCCATGGTCAGCAGGGCCTCCTACAGAGGGAGCAGCCTCCTTTGGTCTTTGCTTGGCTGACTTCTAATGATCCTGTAAAAATTTGTTTTGTTTTTTAAGCACCCCAATGATACATGAATATACTGTTTTGTCAAATCTTACAAGAAGAGTACATCCTTTTTTTTTTTTTTAAATAAGAAAGTTATTTAGTCTTAAGACTGTAAAATTGTAAAGTTAAATAAAGTGGCTGCCCTTTGGCTGCCCTGATCCCCGTCCCCTACTCCAGCTTCTACAAGTAACCACAATTCTCAGCTAGGTGTATATCCTTCCAGATCTCTTTCTATACCTTTACCTTTCCTTATTGTTTAAACCAGTTTGAATTGTGTTTTCTCTTACTTAAATCTGAAAGTGTTCCTAACTAATTTAATAACAGTTGCCTCAGTGCTGTTTATTGAAAGGTTCTTCGTTTCATACTGCCATGAAATGCCAGTTGTGTTAGACCCTGGCCAGGCCTGCTTCCTCAAAGACCCAGAGTAAACATGAATTGTAAACTCCCAAACTGTACAACTAGTTAAAGAAAGATTGCCCAAGATACTGGCAACAAGACTTTTTAAGGCCTAGGATTTGCATATTAGACCTATGTAATGTGGCTCACTGAAAAGCAGAGTTCTTGCTTTCTTTGGTAGTGTAAGCTGTTTCTGGTGCTCACACAGGAAGGACTGTAAAGGGCAGTGAGTGCTTAAATCTGGACTCCTCTGACATGATGGACATCTCATTTTATGCAGGCTGCCAAGACCATTGAACTTGGGGGATGCCTTTGTGAGAAAGCAAGAAAGGCAGTGGGGAGCTGCAGCCCCCACATGCACCTTCATCTCAGGAATATCCTTTGTACTTTTAATTGTTAACTGCCTCGGGAATAAGCCAAAGTAAAAGTATCCTTGTTACTTGTTACTAACCAAGTTAACATTCTCACCTATTCCTGAACCTAGACTTTGTGTCACTCCATAAACCCATAAAAATGTGAGTCTGTTTCTGGACTCTTCATTCTGGCCTATAGATTTATTCATTTATCGCAATACCAGCACCACTCTGTTTTAATTCCTATTGCTTTATATTTTGGTATAATATAGGGCAAATCTTCCACCATCATTTTTCTTCAAAATGATCTGATATATTCTTCCATATGGATTTTAGAATCAATTTGTCAGGCTTTATGAGAAGTTCTACAGGGATTTTGATTTTTATAGAATTAGGATATAATTTATAGGCTGACTGGGGAGAATTGATTTTGTGATATTTGAGAAAGCTGCTGAATTTTTGTTTGTTCATCTTAACTCTTGGATTTTCTGTGTAGAGTCTCATATCGTCAGGATAGTGATTAAGAGCACATACTCTGAAGTCATACTGCTTGGATTTAAATTCTGGCTCTGAAACTTATAACCAAGCACCTCAACATCTCTATTACTTAATTTCTTCCCCTGTAAAAATGAGTTTAATGCTAATACCTACCTCACAAGCCAGTTGTGAGGATTAAATGATTTAAGATAAGTAAAGCATTGAACATAAAGTATTCAGTAATAATGATAATCATCATCATTTATTTCAAAATAAGTTTATCTGAGGTTTTTTCAATTCCTACATCAATTTTTCTCATGTTGATGCATGTGCTGGAACTTCAATAGTCAGACTTTATTAGCACTGATAACAGATATCATCTTGTTCTTGACTTAATGGAATTTCTTCTGTTTTACTACTAAATATATTTACTATAGGTTACTGGTATAATTCTTTTCTTTTTTCTTTTTTTTTTTTTTTGAGATGGAGTCTCGCTCTATCACCCAGGCTGGAGTGTGGTGGCGCAGTCTTGGCTCACTGCAACCTCCACCTCCAGGGTTCAAGCTATTCTCCTGCTTCAGCCTCCTGAGTAGCTGGGATAATAGGTGCCTGCAATGACATCTGGCTAATTTTTGTATTTTTAGTACAGATGGGGTTTCCCCGTGTTGGCCAAGCTGGTCTCGAACTCCTGACCGCAAGTGATCCACCCGCCTTGGCCTCCCAAAGTTCAGGGATTATACAGGTGAGAGCCACTGCGCCCAGCTTTTTTTTTTTTTTTTTTTTTTTGAGACAGAGTCTCAGTTTGTCGCCCAGGCCATAGTGCAGTGGTGCAATCTTGGCTCATTGAAACCTCCACCTCCCAGGTTCAAGCAATTCTTGTGCCTCAGCCTCTGGAGTAGCTGAGATTACAGGCACACACTCCCATGCCCAGCTAATTTTTTTTTTTTTTTTTTTTTTTTTTTGGTATTTTTAGTAGAGATGGGGTTTCACTATGTTGGCCAGGCTGGTCTCGAACTCTGGACCTCAAGTGATCTGCCTGTCTCCCAAAGTGCTGGGATTATAGGCATGAGCCACTGCACCCAGCCGGTTTCTGGTATAATTCTGGATCTTATTAAGGATGCTCCCCAGTAGTCCTAGTAGACAAAGAATTTTTCTCATAAACGGATGTTTCTGTTGAGATGATCATATTTTGATTAACCCATTACTGTGGAGAAGTACATTGGTAGATTTTCCATAATCAAATTTGCATTCCTGGGAACAACCCTGCTTGATCATGATCTGTTATTCTTTTAATTCAATTTGGTAGTGTCTTAGTCCTACTGAGTTCTACCTCAGTAAAAATTTTCACCAAAACTGTGCCTAGCCTCCAGGCTGTGTGGCATGTTCCTTCTCTGTGCACCCAGAGCACCATGTCTGTCTTTTTCTAACACCTCTCTAGTTTTGTGCTTGCAATATGGTATTATAGTTACCTGTCTCCCTCAGTGGAATATGCCATTGTTGAGAGACAGACTTTTATCTTCTTCCTAATTATATCCTCAGTGCCCAGATAAGGCCTGACTTAAAGCAGGCCTTGGGAAAATATGTCTAGTCTATGTGAAAGTGCTTACCACTCACCTGACAGGGACAACTGCCAAGTCCCCATACTAGTTTAGCTTTGTGGACAGAGCCCTGGCCTTGTTGGTCCAGGGCTTATCGCTGAGCTTATCACTCAGATAAGAGCCATGTCAATACTGGTGGACCCTGCTTGCTGTGGGAGCTGGGCAGCCAGATATGCTCACAGCTCCCTTCTTAGTTACACCTAAGCAGCCTATGGGGAGCTCAGGACTCTCCATGCACCTCCACATCTTCAGGCTGAAGATTCTCCATCACTTCCAAGAAAGCACACTCAAATGTGAAGGCAGATAAATCATTAGCACCCCGTGCTGGAGCTTGTTACTGTTCAACAGGGGTTCTCTTTCTGGGAACCTAAGACACTTCATGTGTACCTTAGCAGCAGCTAATGGGGGTGGATGGAAGTGGTCACCAGACATTCCAGTCACCCAGGGATGCCTGGGTCCCTTTACCAGGAAGCAGCAAGAGAGGCGTAATGGACACAACTCTGTCTTTCTTATAGAAGACGCCTATTTCAGGCCAGGCCTTTAACTTGCTGAAGGTGACGCCACTGAAGGGTCATTGTGCTTTGGTGAGGAAACCACTGCAACCAAGGCCATCCAGTGACAGAGTAGTGGGATCCCTCCTACTGGAGCAGGCAGGCACCTACTGTCCCAGTAGTCTCATGTCAGAAACAACACTCAACATACATTGTCTTTTGTGCCCAGGTTGGGAGCTGATCTGTGAGGACTGAGGGATCCCAGGTACCTGGAGGTCTTGTAACCATACAGTGGATGGACAGAGACATAGCACCATCCTGGCAGATACTCCATGCTCATCGGTGCCAGGCTGCTCATCAACAGAATCACCCACCTCCATTCTGTCACCCACCAGGTATTTACTGAGACTCTTCTATGTGACATGTGCCATTGAGGGTACTGGGAGAATAGCAGCAGACCTATAATACAAAAGCCCATGCCCTTGAGGGGGGATACCTGGTTTCCAGGTGCACCCCCAGTTTGTCTCATGGTTTAGGTGGCACTATTTATGACTCGCCAAGTTGTGACAAATGATCAGTGTCTTCCTTCTGCTGCTGCAGTTTATCTGTGCACAGATGCTGGCATCCTTCAATCCAGGTCTCAGGTTTGGATCAGGGCTTAGCTTGAGGCAGTAGGAAGAACAGAGCTCTCTGGAAGGTTTAGGCAAGCTTGTCCAATCCGTGACTCACAGGCTGGATACTACCCAGGACAGCTTTGAATGTGACCCAACATAAATTGGTAAATTGGTAAACTTTCTTAAAATATTATGAGATTTTTTTTTTTTTTTTTTTTTTTGGCTCATCGGCTATCGTTAGTGTAGTGAATTTTATGTGTGGCCCAAGACAAGTCTTCCAATGTGGCCCAGGGAAACCAAAAGATTGGACATGTCTGGTTTAGAGATTCAGATTGTTCCTTCAACTTCAGTTGTTGGTGTACAGGGATGGCCTCTGACTTACTCCACATCCTCGATCCGGCCACCGCCTGGTTTTCTGCACACAGGAAACACTTGGCAATGTTGGCTGAAACAATGAGTGAGAGCCAAGTGCCAAGTGCTGGGCTAACCTCGCTCACAGCCAATTAGGCATAAAGTAACCAGGGCTGCAAGAGAAGTGGAAACAGATGCAGAAGCTCCAAGCAGGCCAGACACTTGCCGTCCTCTCTTGGTGAGTCCTGTGCTCAGAAGGGGCACAATGGAAACGTGCTTGGGCTGTCCATGCGGCAGTCTCTCTGTGGCAGTGGAGAAATCTCTGGCCCGTGTGTAGTGTGTGTGCAGGGGAATGTGCATATGTGTGCATATTTGCATGCATGCACATGCATGTTCATGTTGGCTCTGGTCCCCACAACAACACCATTATAGGGTCCTACTTAGATATCCTTTCTGCAGCAGGGGGAAAAGGGGTTCCTGACTGCTGTGTCACTTTTGGATTGTCACTGTTTTTTGTGTGCAGCACTCCTACCTCACCTACCCCACCCCTAGAGGCAGGCAGGGTGATGACTGAAGCATCAGGCCTGTGGTTTCTGTAACAGGAAGTGATTTAGATGCTGAAAGCTAATTTTAGATGAGTTGATATGGGGTTTTTAAACAATCTTTCAGGGTTGGTTTCAGGCTCAAGGCTCAGCCCCCTGCTCCTCTTGCCTACAGGGGATAGGCAGTTTCCCACTGTCCTTTTCACTGTCTAGCTGGGTGAGCTCATGCCTGGCTGGGCAGGGCTCTTGGGTAGAAAGCCAGTGCTGATTTTTCCTGGATTTCAGAATGTGTAAGTCATTGTTTTTGGCCTTGAACACCAGGCAGAGTCCTGTGACTCAGCTCAGGCCTGACTCTAGGCCAAGCAGACACAGGACCTCTTATCCCTGGAAGAGAACTGCCTCAAGGCTCCCAAGGATCTTGTTAGGACAGAGATGTCCACCCGTAGAACCCAGGCTGAGGCCTGGGCCAGAGGTCAGATGAGGCTTCTGGGCCAAGAAAAGTATAATCTCGGGTGGCAGACACTTAGGTGGGGCCTCTTCTCCCAGTCAGCCCTGTCCTGAGCCTCTTAGAAGGGGCGGCTTTCTGACCCAGATGCCACACTAAGGATCCCATCCTAATTGAGCCCTGTAGATTGGGACTCCTGATAGCAGCAGACACAAAAGAAACTGAGAAGTAGGCACAGAACTCTGAGAGTTCTGTCCTCCTGGTGTTGAGGTCCCACTGGTTGGGGACCTTGGAGCCTAGTGGTTTCTGTCTCTGCCAAGGCCTGAGCACAAGAAATAGAAGGTTGGGCCTCCCTGGTCACCTCTGCAAGGGTCTTCAAAGGCCATTTTAATCTGCTATCCCATTCCCTAGGGTTTCCACAGCACCCCCTATACCAGAGAATGCTGTTCCCATGATCAAAGAAGCAGCCAAATCTCAGCATGCTAAGAGAGATGTCCCAGGGTTACATAGCTTCACTCAGGTAGCATTGGAGACAGCCAGGCGAGGAGCTGACCCTGCTCCATAGTACTGACAGGATGCCCAGCATTCAGGGAGAAGGGCTCATTCTGCAGGTCTCATCTAGACAGCAGCCAGCCTCATGAACCCCTACCACAAACTGGGACCTCTGGAAAGCCACGTGTAAGTCTCTGCCAGTTCTTAGTCTACCCCTTGCTCTGCTTTGTGTTGAGGTATAGCTTGGGAGATGAAGCCAGGCCTATAGGTCTTGGTTGGTACACAAGAAGAAACACGTCTGCTTGGAGAGGCTGTCGACGGACATTTCCAGGGACACACAGCAGACTCCTTCATGGCCTTTATGACCAGTCAGTCCCTTGTGGAAGACAAGTAGGACAGGATGGATGACTAGCTCAGAGCCAAGACTGAACTCAGACCACAGAAGTGAAGAGCATTCTCATGAAACCTCCAGTGTTTGCAGCACAATGACATAGAGGTAGATGGTGTGAGCTAAGCCCTGTTTTGAGAGTTCCATAGAAGGTGTCTTTGACCTATTTTCAAGGGCTGTGGTGGCAGGAGGAATTTTTGGCCACATCATAAAGAGTTTTGTGGCCACCTCTGATACACCTAGCTCAGGAAGTTGTAATTTTCCATGATTAGGTTATTAGTCACCAAAGTGATCGCTGCCCCCAGTCCCTGGCCGCTGTGCTGCAGGAGGCTGACAGAGATGCCCCTCCAGTACTGCAGCCCTGCCTCCCCAGCTGCAGGTCAGAAGCCAGGGAGGCCCTGAGTACCGATGGTGGGCCCTCTGGGTGCCTGCCTTGTTTGTGGAGCCCCACAGCCCCATTCCAGCTTCTTGAACACTTTGCCCACCCCAGGAGATTTAACTGGGGCAAGAAATCCTGTAAGATCTCAACAAAGGGATGAAAGTAGAATAGCTCCCAGAAAATCTACTCAAGGGAAGACCCATATACTCCAAGGTATCAGTAATGGTGAGGGACCCAGTCTGTAACTTTCTAGGGCAGTTTCATTTCATTTAAAAAATCTTAAGATGAAGGAATATATTAATGGAAGTAGTTCATGAAGCATTTTCAGGAAACCACACAGGACTCAGAGCTCCTTGCCCATTAGAAAGATGGGGCTGTGTCAGCCTGTGTGGCATTCACACCTGGATTCCCAGGGTGGGCTTCCCTTAGGAAGGGAGAATTAGGTGCAGCCCATCTCTCTGTAGGAATCTCACCTGGTGGGCCCCTTCTCCCAAACTCCTGGAGTGTCTCACCCCAGCTCCTGGGCTCGACAGGGTGCCTCTGAGGAGCCTACCTGCTGTTGGAATTAGCGGAGCACTGCCAGACTGAGGAGCGAGGAGAGCCTGCCCCTGGGCCCTGCCACCAAAGCCTTGGGGGCAGTCCATGCTTTGCTTGCCAGTTGGTGGCAATTAGGTGGCATTAGGAATGTTTGTTGTTTCTAATTATTTGTTGGTTTGTTTATTTGAAAGTAATCCCTCTTTTTCCAAAGGCGTGCATGCTGCCTTGATTCTGGAGGAGCCAGGGATTGGCCCAATGACCCAAGTGTTTGGAAGTCTATAAGGGCCCTTTTCATGCCTGTGAAGTCACAGAAGTAGGTAATCACCCACCTACCCTCCCCAGGTACCTGATGCTGATGTGGTCAGAGAGGGTTGAGAAATAACTCAGACTCAAAGCCTTAGACTGCCTTCTCAGGGTATACTGTCTTCTCAGGGTGTAACTGCCTTCTCAGGGTATAACCGTCATCTCAGTATAGAGAATTCAGGAAGAAGATGCCTTGCCACACATGAGGAAGTGGGAGTGGCAAATGAGCAGGCATTGCATTCAGGGCAGGTTTAGAGGAAGGTTTGGCAGGTGAATGATGGTTTGTGTACAAACCACAAACAAGAAATTGAGAGGACAACTGGGTATAGGTGAGGTGACTACTCTGCCCTCAGAAAAGTCTGAGTTCATGGGGGAATGCCTCTTAAATAACACAGATGGGCAAACTCCAGACATTAGTGAAACCTTCTTTGTTAGACATCCTTTTCAGGGGTTTCTCATACTTCCCCACCCACCTTAATCAACAGTGCTGACCACAACTGATACCTTTCTGGGTGACTCAGGGCCAGTGCTCAGGCTGGCCACTGTGCGTTGAATCCAGCTGAGGATGCAGGTGCAGCTGGAGGAAGGACTAGCCCTGAATGGGCACCAACCCCAGAAGAGTCCTCTGACTGTCACTCAGGCAAAAGTTCCACAGTCACATTGCTTTTGGATCCTCTGCCTCATTCTTCCTGAGAGGTATTTGGTGAAAATAGCCAGACCTCTGGATTGGGAGACACCTGACTCCAGTTCCTGCCGCTTCCTCCTTCCTGCTAGTTGCCAGACCTTGGACAGTTTGGTAACTTTGAATTTGCCGTTGTCAGATTCATTCATTTACTCACGCACTCACTCACTCATTCACTCAACATAAATTCCTGAGCAGCTTCCATGTGCCAGGTACTAGTTTAGGTACTTGGGAGTGATCAGTAGAGGAAATAGGTAAGTGTTCCGCCTTCAGAAATGTGTATCACAGCATGGGAGGTACAAAATAAACAACAAAGCTGTTAACAGGTTAGAAGATGGTAAGTGCTATGGGGAAAAACAGAGCAAGATAAGTGGTGCTTGGAGTGGTGGCAGAAGGGGCTGCAATCTTAAACAGTATGGGTATGGCAGATCTCTGAGAAAGTAACATCTGAGCAAAGACTTGAAGGTGTTGAAGGCGTTAGCCCCTTTTAGGCACAGGGAAGAGCCAGTGCAAAGGCTCTGAGGCTGGTGTGTTCAAGGAGCAACGTGGAGGCAAGTGTGACTGGAGCAGAATGAGTGAGCGGGGAGGGTCACAGGGGAAAAGAGAGGGATGGAAAGATAAAGGGGAAGATGATGCGGACCTTGTAGGCCACTGTGGGAACTATGGCTTTTCTCTGGTAAAACACAGAACTCCGAGAGGGTTTTGAACAGAGGGTGTGATCTGACTGGAGCGTAACAGAATCACTCTGGCTGCTGAGTTGAGAATAGATTATAGAGCAGGGAACAGGTAGAAGCAGAGAAATTAGCTAGGCTTCCACTGAAGTATATTCTAGAAGATAATAGTGGCTGGAATCATCATGGATTCAGTGGAAGTGGGGAGAAATGAGAAATGTTGGATTCTGGACCTATTTTGGAAGAAGAATCATCAGCATTTGCTGATGGATTAGATGTTGAGTATGAGAGAGAGGTCGGAGTCAAGGATGACTCCAAGGGTTTTTCTCTGAGCAGCTGGAAAGAAGAATTTGATATCAACTGAGACAAGAAGACTATAGGTGGGGCAGGCATGAAGGGGAAGATTAGGAGTTCACTTTAGTGCACATAAAATGGGATAATTAAACTTCACAGGCTGTAGTGAGGGTTAAATACGATAATATATGATAGGCCTTAGCACTAGCACCTAGTTAGCTCTTCGTAAATGTCACTTTCCCTTTTTCTTTCTCAAAGAGGTGGTGAAGCATGAACAGTTGGGGTCCCCAGACCAATTTGACTAATTGCCTTTCTGTAGAAATAATGTGCCAATCAGATGCCAAGACAGCCTCCTCCCTGTGGTTTTCTCACTCTTCAGGACACTTTCACTGTTGCTAACAGGGTCTTTAGATTTGTCAAAGGTTTCTCAGTGATGTTGACACACTGGTGTGATGATGAGTTTCTGCATCAGGGGCACTGTGGCACCCAGACAGCCTCCATCTCTGTGCTCACTGTTTCCATATCAGTCACCCTGCTGGTGTCAGATGAGCAAGAGGCATGATCTCTTCAGCAGAACAGTTTGGCTCTGCAGACACACACACCCACATCCATATCACCCTTTGACCCCCCACCCCCAGATTGTTATGGGACTGTTGAAAAGTTACTTACCTGTGAGGTAGGTACTGTTAGTCCCATTTTATAGATGAAGAACAAAGGTTCAGAGAGGCTTGTTAAATGAATTAAGTGAGTGAGTACATGCAAAAGTGCTTAGTAGCGTTGCGCCTGGAACTTAGTAAATGATTGAGAATGGTTAACTATTGTTAGTAAATGTTAACCATTGTCAGTAGTTCAAGAAAGGAAGGAGTTTCTTCAAAACTACACTTTTGTTATAAAAGATAGTAGGCTGACTTAACATTAGGTCACAACTTTATCTTAGCTATTTGAATCATTTGATTCTGAATAATATTGTTGGTATGTGGCACATTACAATTTTTAAATGAACAAAACAAAAAAGGTTATAGTCTGTATAGTAGAAGCATTTTCATACAGGGAATAGTTGGATATACTTGCCTTTATGGATGAGAAAATCGAGGCACCTGGAAGGATGCTACCCAAGGGCCATCTTTGGATATGGGATGCTGTTTACTTGTATGAATTTTTAACAGTAAACGGAAATCCTTCTTAAGACAGTAGGCTAGTTTGTAAAGATGTCTCTGAAATGTCCGAGTAAGATTTGTGTGTTTTCAGTGGTTACATTGCTTCATCTGAGGGGCCACCTGACTGTGCTGCCACCATGATGGACAGCCCAAGGCAGGGTGCATAAGATAGTGAAGCCTAGCAAAATAGATTCCTTAGAAGTGCCCAAACTTCCCTCTTCAGCTGAGGTTGGTGACCGCTCAGACCCAGAGCCGTGCACACTCTTAAGTCATTTGCTCACTGTCTGAGAAAGCCTTCTCTCCGGGTAGAAACATAAGAACAACTCAAGGTTTGTAGTATCCCTCTCAAGCTTGTCCAATCCATGGCCTGTGGGCCACGTGTGGCCCAGGACAGCTTTGAATGTGGCCCAGCACAAATTCGTAAACTTTCTTAAAACTATTATGAGACTTTTTTTTTTTTTTTAAGCTCATTAGCTATCATTAGTGTATTTTATGTGTGGCCCAAGACACATATGGGGAAGCCAAAAGATTGGACACCCCTGCTCTATACACTGGTTGGTGGTGAGTGAGGGCTCAGGTAAACATGAGCCATCTTTGACAGCTTCAGGATAACAAAATCTTTAGATACAGAAGTTCTACTTGCAGGCCTCCTGTAGAACTGGCATATATGAGAACAGGACTCTCATCTTTATTCTGTTTAAATCCTGGAGATTTGATTCATGGCCCCTGCCAGTGTGGATATTTGCATGTGAATCTCAAATACACTGGCTTCAGCAGCCTGTAAAACAGTTCAAGAGACAGACCAGCTTCCCGAATGGTCTCTCAAGAAAGCTGTAAAATTGTGCAGAAGCAGAACATTTGAGTACCTGCCTTTCAGCCATGATGTCTTCTATATTGGAAGCCTAGTATCATCCTGATTCAACTACATTTTCCTGGACTCATTCTTAGAGTCCAGGGCAGCTCAATTTGAAAATGGCATAATTCTCATACTCTCTGACCATTGGGGTCCCACTACTGGGTACCAAACCATGATGGGGGTATTGCTGGATGTGTCACAGACATCCACCCTGCCCCACGCCACTGAGATTTGCTGATTGGAGTGACTTTAATGGACCATTTCTGCCCCAACACTGAATGCTCATACAAGGCCCTTGACTCTTCCCTGATATTCCCATTTATGCTTCAGCTGTCCTTGCTTCCATTTCTTCCCCCTTCACCTTGGCATCCCTAGCCCTCTGCTTTGGTATCTTTGTGTCTTGGATGCTGAGTGGAGAGGAGAGCTCTCTTTGGTGGTGAGCAGGGGGTGAATAGTGGACCTCTGATGACAGCTGACTATCTCTCCTCCTCGCAGCCACCTTCCCTCGGCTCTGCACCACTACCACTGTTCAAACACTCCTCTCTGCCCTCCCCATGGCCAGGAGCTCAAAAGATGCTGCAGACCAGGAGGATTCCAGCTTGGGCACATTATGACCAATGGGCTACAACTTTAGTGGGCATCATCTGGGTATCAGCTTGGATTATGACCACCAGGTCGAAGTGCTGAGTGCCAGGCAGTCAACAAGCAGCTGCTATGGCATCCACCTGTCAAAGTTCTGTCAGTTCAAGATACAAGAGCACCAGGTGGAAGGGCACTTGCTGCATGTCAAGTTCTGTTTTTTATGGTCAGGGTCAGAGTTCCCTGCAAGTGAGGACAGAACCCAGCTAGACCTGGCCCCAGGGCTCCCTTGCGGTCTGTTCCCACTTCCTTCTGGATACTTCTGGTCCTGTCCCAGGGCATTTGACAGGGGCCAAGTACCTAGGCCAACTGAGGAGCAGAGTGTAGAGGTGTTGAAAAGCCTCCACCTGCTAAGACCTTGAACACTGAACCCAGCCAGCCTCCTGTGCCCCGGCCTCTGTCCTCTATTGCTTTGTGAGCCCTTCCTTGACCACTTCTCCTCCTTTTTACCCTCACTCTCCAGTTCAGGCCATCAACTCTGGCAAAGCAAATATAAAAACCTCACTGATCCCCTTACTGACTTTTGGCCAGCACAATAGCCTAAGGGATCCTTTAAAAACATAAATCCAGCTTCTTCTTGTCAGTCAGGTCTCAGCCAAATGTCGCCTTCTCAGAAAGGCTCCCATCGACCATCTAAAATCTTCCATGCCATTATCACATATTCTATTTATTTTATTTTTATTTTAAAAATAGGTTTAAAGGGCACAAGTGCGATTTTGTTACATGGATATATTGTGTAGTGGTGAAGTCTGGGCTTTCAGTGTAGCCATCATCTGAATAGTGAACATCGTACCCAATAGGTAATTTTTTAACCCTCACTCCCTCCCATCTCTTGAAGTCTCCAATGCCTGTTATTCCACTCTGTATTTTATTTTATTATATCCACTGACATTATCTTGAGCATTCTTTTGTTTACTGCTTTACTGTCTTCTTTACTACCTTGTAAGCATCAAGAGGGCAGACAATTTGTCTCGCTTGGTCCTAATGCCCAGGACAGTGCCTGATAACATGGTAAATTGGTACTCAAAAAGTATTTACTGAATGAATGAACGAATCCATTCTTAAGAAGAGCTCACATTGCTAGTCATGGGGCTGTCAAGCAGTCCTCAGGCTGACTTGAGTGCTAAGTGGAGAGGAGAGCCTCTCCTTGCGGTGAGCAAAGCATGAGCCTGCCATAACCCCAGGAGTTATGGGGCAAGGCCTCTTGGCCTAGTGGATGCCAGCCAGTAGGCCACGTGTCTCTTTAAAAGCAGCAGGAAGCCAAGTCCTGGAGATAAGAAGTGTGGCTGCCAGCGTGATAGAGGTGGGAAGAGAGCCGGAGGGTGGAGGGTGAGGGCTGCTGGGTACCTTTGTGCTGCTCCCTGGGGATGCCCAGACCTCTGTGGCTGGCTGGCCAGCACCACATGCTTCCTGTGGAGAGCGAGGAGAGGAGATCCCCTCCAAAGGCCCTGGAACTGGGACTGCCCCAGCAGCCTCACCCTTGTCCTCACTGTGGTGGTTGAGACACAGGGCTACTGTCCCTCTTCTCTGCCATTCATGGACACTAGGGCAGCTGCCATAGGGCAGGTGTCATATCCATGTGCTCTCTGCCCCTGGCTCCTGTGCTCCTCTGTGTTTTAGACTCTTCATTGGTACAATGGGTTCCTCCACACTGGTGATTGTAAAGAGTCTGGGAGGAACTGAGGGCTAGAGTCTCAAGGAGGAGTGAGGGTCTGGAGGGCTGAGATACTAGATATGAGCGGCAGCCCGTTTGTGGTGGATGGGCTGGCAGGGGCTAGTTAGCATTCGGATGCAACATAACAAAGACCTGGCATCCCTTTCAGTGTCTCATCCCAGCTGGTTGATGCCAAGTAGCAGGAAGAGTGATGGAAGGGCACCTGAGGAGTCTCAGAGACTTTGGTTTATGTGTTGTCTCTGCCACTGTCTGAAATGCCACAGGTCATTTCTCTGCTCACAGCTTCAGTGATGCGTCTGTGAAAGGGGTCATGTTCTCTCTCTCACATGATCGTGGTGAGCATTAAGGAAATTATGTAAGTCATTTCAGTGACTCTTCAGGCTTCAGCTCCCCGTTCCTGCTGGGGTCATCTCCTAGGATAGTGAGGATGTCTGTGGACACAAACTAAGGAAGCCAGAAAACCGCTGTCCTGACTCAGTGTCTTGCCCCACCCTGGCCTCTGGCCCAGATTCTGGAGGCGTTAGTCAGGGGGTGGGGGTCTGTTTGCCCAGAGCTGGGGTTTCCCTATAGATCCTGTGGGACAGAACAAGTGCAGCCCACTGGAAAGCCCTTGAAACAGTTGGATGTCACCCTGTCTGAGAGGAGCTTAAAGCTGCCAGAACGGACTGATGGACTGGTTGGATCCGCCCCCTTGGGAAAATCCGGGCATGAGCTGTCACTGGACCTGAGTACAGTTCCTGTCCATCCTGCACTAGCAAGGCCATGGGGAACACTCAGAAGTGGAGGCTTCCCCTGAAACCTGCTTAATATACAGCCTGTCCAAAGGTCCCAGCCCCTAGCCACCTGAACAGCCAGGACTGTTCCATTTCACTATCCTCCACAGGCCTGCCCCAAGGCCCCTGCCAACAAATGTCACTTCACCCCTGCACCAACCTGCTTCCTCCAGGATTGGTATTTTCTGGCTTCTGTATCTTTCATGGCTTCTATGATGCCACTGCTCCTGTTTCTCTTTCTCCTCTGTGACCAGTTCTTACAAGCCTCTCACACAGCTGTCTCCTCCTCTGCCCATCTTCTAGGTTTCCAAGTTCCTTGGGGCTTGGTCCTTCTCTCTTTGGCTACCCTACAGGTCTCAAACTTGTGGTCTAAAGGCCAAATCAAGGTCTGCACCCTCCAACAAGGGTCCCTACCTTTTCTTAACCTGCCACCCTACAAACAACACCTCAGACTGGTGGTGTTCCCAAACATGTTTCTGCATGCCCGTCTTTGGGGAGAAACTCCACGATTATGGAGCCATCCTAAATGCGAGCTACTAGGTTCAGAATTCTTTGATCTAGCTTCAGCCTATCCCCGCCACACCTCTTACCAGGTCACCTGGCTTGGTTGAAGGGCTTTCTTTAAGGCATCCCATCACAAGCGTGTTTTTCTCTGCCTCTTTGCCACCTGGCAAACGACTCCTCCTCCTTTCATAGACTGACGAAGAACCTATAGCTGCCCCAACCCAGATGGTACTGAGTCTGCTCACTATTGCTAGGGACAAAAGCTGCCTGACAGGTGTCTCTGATACCTGGTGGCTGAGATACAGTGAGTACTCACTATTAGATGGGGAGAGGGACCCTGTAACCATTTCTCCTGAGGAGTTGAGTACCTGAGAATGACAGAGTGAGGCCCTTCCTTGGGCTTATGTGTTGCAATAGGAAAGCAACAGAACCCCAGTTGCTGGGGTTGTGGTGGGGAGCGTGGTTTGTGAGCGTCAGTCTCTGACCCATCTGCCCAGGGACAAGATTTGTACAGGCTTTTTAAGGTGGTCTTGTGGATGCCGTGATACGCAGCTCAGCCCCCTTTCCCCCCCCGCCCCCCCGCTTTATGAATGAAAGATTTATTTCACCAGCTGGTGGGAGAGCTGCCAGAAGACAGCCCCAGCTGTAGCCCTATTTTGGCCTACTGCTAAAAAATCATTGCCTTGTGTAAGGTCACAACTGCTTCTGCAGGGAGCCCACATCTACCAACTGATAAATATGAAGGTATAAAGGCTTGGCTCCCTCTCCTTCTTAGGAAAACTCTGAAGGATCATCACAGATGAGCTCTCCTGGTCTCAGCTGGAACCTCGACTGGAACTGCATGGTAGCTCCACTTCTCCCTTTGCCTATTCCTGTTTCAGTCCTCATTTCCACTGATGTTGACCCCAAGAGCTTTTCCTAATAAAGGTCCTGCATGCTCATACCTACTCAGTCTGTTTCCTATAGAACCTCATCTACGGCATCTGGCTTTAGGAGTGATAGAAAAAAAATGAGATGCTAAGATGTGATTTTGGAGCTGGATCACCCATTGTTGGCTGCCAATGAGGACTCCCTTCACAGGTGGCAGGTGAAGCAGATGGCTTTTGGCCCATGATAATAGTGCAATTGTTAAAACTTTTACCCATGTTGGAAGAGAATGCATTAGATGGTGCAGTGCCTCAGGTGTTTGAGAAATATGGGGGAATTAGCCACTTCAAGGACAATAGAATTGCTAAGGTTGACTAACTTTCAGTAAAAGATAATGAAGAGCTTAGAGTGATTAATTGGCAATGAAAACATAAGCGTGAAAACCATAGGCCTCTTTGGTGCATCTACAGAAAAGAAGTAAAAGCAGAGAATCAGACCCATACTTTTGTCAAAGTAGTTCAGCTTCAAAGAAGGTTATATTCCCAACCAAGGCAGGTCTCCTACACCAAAGGCAGAGCCCTGGTTGGGGAAGGATGAGACCCTGACACATGGGAGGAGGACCTCTGTTGCACCTGAATATCTTGAATCCTCAGATTTCACTAAACACTCTGGACCTGGGGAAGTAACCTACTCATCTCTATTAAGAGCTAGAATTTGCTTCTTACTTTAAAAAGAAAATGCAGAGACTTCTGTCCTGCAAGACATGTTCTCTCATTCCTCCGGGATTTGCTCCTATGTTACCTCTTTGTGCTAGGCCAATAACTAGGGTTAAGTCAAAACCCAACCTGGCCAGACATGCTGAACTTGATAGTGTAGAAAAGGACTATACCTCAAAGGAAATTCTGTTCCTATCCAGAAAGTACTAGCGGGAGCTTGGAGAGTATGCACAGGACTGGATTCTGGACCAAGGCGGTGGAACAGAAATTTGAACAAAAGATTTTATGGATATGGGAACATTCTTCCAGGATAAAGTATTTAAAACTGTGGCAAGACCCCAAGAGATGGTGCAAATACATCGTTAGGATGGCTCCTAGAAGCGTGGAAAGAGGATGGCCCATATTAACTGAAGGTAGCCAGAATGACTGTGGCAGACTATGAAGGACGTGGGTATGCAGGAATAAATATACTAAGCAAATTCAGAATACTTGCCTGAGGGCCAAGAAGATACCAAACAAGGAATGTGTTGGAAAGAAGGGCACCAGTATCACCAAGAACTAAAATGGTGGCTAAAATAGGCCAGCACTGACAGGAGATGTCACAGAACTGGGCTCACTGATAGCAGTAGGGGTGATAGGACTCTGAAATAATACAGGCCAAGTCATAGCACCTAAAACCTCACAAGTCTAATGGGCTCAGTTGTCTGAGTAGCAAGATTAGAATGATGGTTAAGAGGGCCTGACTCCCTGGGAGTTAGGGAAATGGTTAATAGAACATAGCATCTCGAAGGTCACAATGGCTGGCCAGCCAACAATGCTGAGGGTTATTCTGTGCAAGAGAAAGAAATCAATCATGGATAATGAGTCCGGTCACCCCAATAAAAAGTCACCTGCCGAGTTTCCAGATCTGACCCAGTTTTCAGACTTAGAACCTACTGATTGAAGAAGAAGCCAGATCTCCCAGAAGGAAGAGTCCCACACCACCACAGCAAGTGTGCACGATAACGATTTCCCTAGCCCTTTCCCAAGGGGACCTGTGGGCACTTAACTTGGATAACTACATACTAGGAAACAGAATATCCAAACATGTGAAAGACTATTGAACCTGGGATTAGAATTGACATTGTTACCTAGGTACCTGAAGTAGCACAAAAATCCTCTCATTAGAATGAGGGGTATATGTGGGCCAGGTGAGAGATTCCTGGCCTGAGTTCTGCTAATAGCAGGCCCTCTGGGTCCACAGACCCACAGTGATATAATCAGATCAACACACTTGATAATTAGCACAGCCCCTACATTGGGTCCTTGGCCTGCATGGTAAGAGTAATCATAGTGAAGGAAGCCAAGTGGAAGCCTTCAAAACCTTCCCATTCCAGCCAAAATAGTAAATCAAGAACAATATCGCATTCCAGGGTTAATGGCAGAAATTATTGCCACCATTAAAGACCAAAAAAGGAGTCCATCATATCTTCATTTAATTTACCGGGAAAATCCAGTTAAATCCTGAAAGATGACAGCAGGCTACTACCAATTCAATAGTAGCCCCATTTGCAGCCACTGTGCTTGCCAAATGTGTCTTCACTACAACAGATTAACGTGGCCTCAGGCACACAGTGTGTAGCTGCGGATTTGGTGAATCCATTCTTTTCCACCCCTGTTAGAAATTGTTTGCATTCACTTGGGACAAACAACAGTTCAAATTGCCAAGGCAAAGTTAGCTCTCGTGCCCTCTGTCACAACATAGTTGCAAGAGGTCTGAACCGCCTAGGCATCCTGCAAAACATCACACTGGTCTACTCTATTGATCATATTATGCCAATCAGACAAGACTGGTGGCCATGGCAAAACACAGGCACTCCAGAAGATAAACCCTATGAATATTCAGAGCCTGCCACATCAGTAAAGTTTTTAGGAATCCAGTAGTCTGGAGCATGCAGATAATTTCCACCAAAGTGTAGGACAAATCACTATGTCTTGTACTTCCCACCACGAAGAAGGAAGCAGAATGTTTGACAGGCCTCTTAGGGTTATGGGTGCAACCTATATGGATGCAACCTATTACACACTTGGGAATATTACTCTGAACCACATATCTGGCAGTGACACAAAAGCCTGCCATCTTTGAGTGGGGCCCCAGGCAGGAAAGGGCTCTTTGGCTGTAGTACATGTAGCCCTGCCATGTGGGCCATATGAGTCATCAGATACTGTGGTTTTAAAGGTATCTGTACTGAGAAAATACACTGTCCCTAGGGTTCTGGAACAAGGCCATACCATCTGCACTGGAGAATTACATACCTTTGAAAAACAGCTCTGCCATGCTTCTGAGCCTTGGTAGGACTGGAGGGCCTGATTCAGTGACCATGCAGCAAGAACCACCATGATGAATTGGTTTTTGTGAGACCTACTAAGTCATGAGGTCAGGTGGGCTCAACAGCAATCCATAGTAAGATGGAAGTGGTACAACTGGAACCAATGAGCAGGATTGGAAGACACAAGTAAGCTGCAGGTACAACTGACCCAGAACCCTGTACCGTCCAACTCCAGGACCCCAAAACCTTCCCCCAGCTCACATCTATGGCTGCATGGGTGATCCTTTGTGTCCAGCTGATGGAGGTTGTAAAAGCTCAAACTTGATTCCCAAATAAGTTCAGATATAATACTTGGCCTCAAGGAGATCAAGAGGCCACCCCATTGCTAGTTGACTACATTAACCTTCTTAAACCCCAGAAGGGCCAATGATTCATTTTGACAAGAATAAATACACAATTTAAGTATGGGATTGCCTTTCCTGGCTGCAGGGCCACAGCCAACATCACTATCCAAGAGCCTTCGGAGTTTTTTATTCCCCTGGTATGGGATCTCACATAACATATCAGACTGAGGGACCTACTTTATGTCCAAGAAAGTGGAAGCACAGGTCCATGACCATAGGATCTGCTAGTCATATCACATATTACACCACTGAGGTGTTTTGTTAGTTTGGTAGAATGTTGGGCAACAGCCTGTTGATGGCATAGTTGAAGCACTGGCTTGGGGGTGCTACTTTACAGGATAATGAGCTGTCCCTTCAGGATGCAGTTCTCACTATAAATCAAAGACCTTATATGGAGCTGTGTTCCAGTGGGTATAATACAAGAGTTTCAGAACCAAGAGATAAAAGCAGGAGTAGCCCCCTTTACTATCATTCCCAGTGACCCACTTGGAAAATATATGCCTCTCATCCCTGCAAATCTGGGCTCTGTGGGTTTGGAGATCTTGGTTCTCCAGGAGGGAACATTTCCAGCAAGAGTCCCATTAGACTATCAGCTAAGGATGCTGCCAGGGCACTTCAGCCTTCTTGTGTCTAGGGACAAGCAGGAAAGAAGAGGAGGTGCCATCTTGGCAGGGGTACCTGAGCCTGATCATCAGGAGCTAAGACTACACGGTGGAAGCAGGGAGGCATACATGTAGCACCCCGGTGATCCAGTTGGATATCTCTTTATTACTCCCTTTCCCAATGTTTACAGTAAATGGACAAGTGCAACAATCCCAGCCTGAGATGGAATCAGATCCCTTAGAGATGAGGGATTGGGTCATGCTACCAGGTAAGCCACCAGGATGAGCAAACGTGCTAACTGAGGGTGAGGGGGAATCTGGAGTGGATAGTAGAGGAGGAGATGATGAGTGTCATTTGTGGCCCTGAGATAACTGCAACAGCAGGGACTGTAGTTCATTGTGAACCTTCCTCTTCTAAGTCTTCTCCCAGGAGTAGAAGCCTACTGGAACCATTGGTGTGCTAGAGCTGGCTACTTGCTTGTGAGATCCCATTGCTAAAGTTGTTGCCAGTCTGTTTTTAAACTGTTGGTAGCTTGATGATGGTGGAAGTGTTTATACTATGACAGTATTTATTTTTTTTTTTTTTGAGAACCAGTTATTGATAGCACAGCACTAGAATCCTGGAGGAGCTGCTCCCAGAACCGGTGGGAAGTGTTTATATGAAGAAGTGGATCCAAAAAGCTCAAAGGGTGGACTGTGGTGGATGCTGTGATATGCTGTCCTGAACACCCTTCAGGAGTCCAGGTCTGATTGCTCCTGCTGAAGAAAATGTCCATGCCTAAGGTCATGCTTCCTTCCAGGGGCAGCTTATATCCAATTACTGATCAAAATGAAGGCATAAAGGCTTAACCTCCTTGCCGCAACATGAGAGAGTCTGAAGGGCCATCCCAGCTCTAGAAGTCTCCTTAGGATCAGCTGAGACTTTTGTTGTGACTGTATTTTGTCCAATTTCTCCCTCTGTTCATACCTGCTTCCTTCCTTTCCCTTCCATGAGCAATCCTGCAAGCCAGTTTCTGTCTCAGAGTCTGCTTCCCAGGCAACCCAACCTCAGGCAGGCAGACTGGTCATGCTTTCAGCACAAAGGTCCCCTGAAAGTAGAAAAACCTCAGCTCACCCCAGGGGAGTTCTTGGACCCTACAGGCTCAGAGCAGAGTGTGTTCAAGTCAGCCTTAGTCTCCGCAGCTATGAAGGGGACTAATCACCCCATCCTCACCCGGCCTGGAATCACTCCCCTGGGTCAAAACCTTTTAGGCCCTCAGGCCTCTGGGGCCTGAGATCATGAGGGGTGGTAAGAAAAGAAGGCGGCCAGGTAGAGCTCAACATCCTCTGATAGTCATGGAAATGCCAGACTGTAGCCTCTGCTGGGCACTGCCCCCTGTGCCCACAGTCTGGACTCATAGTGGTTCCTAAAAAGACCTTTTCCGTGACAAGCACAGCCACTATGCTGTGAGTAGGTGGCCCCAGGAGAGAGATCTCTGCCCCACAGGCCGGGAAGGGGAGGAAAAAAACAGGAGAATGGGTTGATTCTTGAGTCTGACTCCAGGGGCAGTGAGGGCCACAACCTGCTGCCTTCCTGGGCCTTGTGGGGTTGAGGGCATTGTAGTCCTGGAGAGGTGGGTCCCAAGAGTCCCACAGAGCCTCTGATCACAGTGCCAAGAGGAGGAACCTCCAAGAGAATTGGGATCTACAGTCAGGGGCTGAGCTCAGAGACAGAACGGCCACATTTTAACCCGACCATAGCTTGCAGCTGTGTCTCTGTCTGTCCCTGCCAGGGGCTCTTACCAAGTCCGCCATCTCATCTATGTCCATCAGTCTTTCGCTGCCAGTGTGCCCACTTGTCTCTCCATCTGTCCTTTCTAGGCTCTCGCTGAGTCTAACTGTCTGTCAGTGTCTGTCCATTTACTCATCACTGCCAGGAGCCTGAGCTGTGCCTATCTGTTTGTCTGCCCCTGTCATGGTCCTGCTGTGTCTGTCTATCTGTCTGCTTGTGACACCTGGTCCTTCAGCCTGACAGAGTCTAAGGTCAGATGCTTCTTCCTAACAGGGGGGTCCATCGAAACTTGGGGACCCAGGCCCACGACCATTTTTGTTTGGTCTCAGAGCCCAAGGCTGCATATCTGTGTCCCTCAGCCCCATAGGCACAAGAACCTTTGGTGTGACCGTAGCCCAGGGTATAGCTCGAGGCTCTGGCAGCTTCCTCTTATTTCCACCTGGGTTCCAACACTGGTTGCTGCGCATGTCCAGGGCTGGATTGGTGAGAGAGGCATTAGGGTCTGTCTGATTCACAGCACTGCCCCTAGTCCTGAGAAGAGAGAAAGCTTCCATTGCAGTTGAGGACTGAGAGGCACCCACAGAAGCTGCCCCAGAGAGGTCCCAGTGGGAGAAGGGACCTGAGGGCTGTGGAGTTCACTCCGGGACAGCTTCCTGGAGTGTGAGGGGAGAGGGGAGACTATGAGTTATCCTGTTATTGTGTTGTTTCTGACTGTGGCTCCAGCCCAGTTGCTGCTTCCCTGGCCTCCCTTCCCCACCCTTCCCCAGCACATGACCTCACCCTTATCCAGTCTGGTGGAGGAAGAGGCCTGGGTAGGAGCCAGGGCCTCCACCAGGAGAGCTTGGGGCTGCCCCAGGCCTAGCTGGAGGAAGTGTGACACATTCCCAGAGAGCTGGGCTTCCCTCCCTCCTGCAGCTTCTTTTGAGATGGTTCCCGAATCCGTTAAGTGGGAAAAAGAGCTGGCAGCTGTGCTGGTGTTGGGCTCCCAGTTCCCCTGGCTCCTGGATGGTCCCAAGGGCCTCTTGTTGGCTCCCTCACAGATGTTATTTTTGATAAGAATAATGCAGACAATAGCCCTGGCTGTGGACTGAGTACCTGCTTATAGCCTGTGGCTGATCTTGACCCCAAGAGCATTTTCTAAACTTTGGAAAATTGGATGTTGCCTTTCCATCCAGACTTCTGTAGAACCTGTGTGCATTTCTTTTATTCAAAGGTGAAAAGAGGCTCACTTGCATCAGACTCTGGAACATAGTCACTGCTGGCACTCGATGCCATGAGGGGCCCTCCTCAGAGCTGGGGGATAAAGCAGTAGTTCAGAGCAGAGACCCTCACAGTCCCCTGAGGAACAGATGACAGTCCACCCCTGTGGCCTAAGAGGTGGGCAGGCAAGCCTCAGAGTAGGTGTAGAGGAAGAGGGGGCCCCAGTGCAGGACCTCTCCACCTCCCACTGGACATTGGTCTTACCCCATTGTGGGGACAGATGTCAACCATTTGGCTGGGGTGCATTCCAGGCAGGGGTAGCAGATGACGGTGGCAGTGCTGTGGCTGTTTCGTGTTACTGGGGTCCAGGGCTGATATGAAAGAGACGGATGGTGAGTAATGAGGCTGGAGGTGTCTGCAGGGGCTGACGGGGCCAGGGCAGTAAGGGAGGGTCTTAGGTCAGACCAAAGGGCTTGGAGTTCATGCTGAGCTGGCAGGTAACCCTTATGACACACAACCAGACTAACCCCTAAAGTGTAAGCTCCTCAAGGGTTGGGTTTCTTTCAGAGCCTGGCACAGTTCCTGACACTTTGTAGGCGCTCAGTACATATTTATGTAATGAATTAATGGGTGGCTGTTGTGGGGAGAGAAGCAGGAAGGGTCTGTCTAGAGACAAGGCCTGTGGGTATTTGGGGTGATTGTTTACATTAGTGAGGTGGACTGGGTCAGGGCAAAGCCATAAAGACAGAGAGAAGTGGGGAGGTTGGAAAGGGGCTGGGAAGATGAATGCACCAGGACATGGCAGGGGACTGACTTAGGGACCGAGATCTCAAGAGGAACCCAGGACAGTACCCAGGTCTCCACTTGATTTCTCCACATAGGATAGCAGCACATTACAGTTTCCTTGGAGCCTCCCAGAGGCTCTGAGACCTTGTAGACAAGGGCTTCACTCCACAGTGTGCTGGCAAGACACCATCCACATCCACGTCAAACTGGGCCCTTTGTGAGCTACCTCTCCCAAAAAGGAGATGCAGGAGTAAACAACGTAGAGAAGAATTTCCAGTAATGATGAGAGCATTTGGGAAGCAGGCTCAGATCATGTGAAAGAAGAGGAGAGTTCCAGAGTCTGGTGGATAAGCAGTGTCTACAAAAGGCAGGAAAACCAACAGCAACATTGTGTACGAAAGACTTTTTTTTTTTTTTTTTTTTTTTTGAGATAGAGTCTCACTCTGTCACCCAGGCTGGAGCGCAGTGGCGCTTTCTTGGCTCACTGCAAGCTCCACCTCCCGAGTTCAAGCGATTCTCCTGCCTCAGCCTCCCAAGCAGCTAGGGACTACAGGCATGTGCCAGCATGCTCGGGTAATTTTTTGTATTTTTAGTAGAGACAGGGTTTCACTGTGTTAGCCAGGATGGTCTCCATCTCCTGACCTTGTGATCTGCCTGCCTCTGCCTCCCAAAGTGCTGGGATTACTGGCGTGAGCCACCATGCCCGACCAATGAAAGACTTTCCTTGGGAAAATATTAAATATTTGGCAGTACCTACTAAAGCTAAAATATGTATATCCTATGACCTAGCAATTCCATGTCATTCCCAGCATTTCCAGAAGAAAGGTAGACATATGCTCACCAAAACATGAGTGCAGGAATATTCAGTGAAGCTTTATTAATATTAGCCCCAAAGTGGAAACAGCCCAAATGTCTGTCAGCAGTAGAATAGGAAATTATTTTTTTAATTAAAAAAATTTTTTTTAGCTACAGGTTCTCACTTGTTTGCTCAGGCTAGAGTGCATAATCATAGCTCACCTTAGCCTTGAACTCCTGAGCTCAAGCAGTCCTCCTGCCTCAGCCTTCCAAGTAGCCAGGACTACAGGCCTGTGCCACCATGCCCAGCTAATTGTTTTATTTATTTTGTGGAGATGAGGTCTTGCTGTGTTGACCAAGCTGGTCTCAAACTCCTGGCCTCAGGCAGTCCTTCTGCCTCAGCCTCCCAAAGTACTGGGATTACAGGCATGAGCCACTGCCCTGGCCAGAATAGGGAAATAAATTGTAGGATATTTTTATAATGGAATATTATACAGCAGTGAAAAGTAACATTACAATGATAGGCAACAGCTAGAGAATTACACAGACACAGTGTTGAATGAAAGAAGTCAAACATAAAAGGGTATAGTACATGCTTCTGTTTAAATAAAGTTCAAGAATGGGCAAAACTAATTTATGGTGGCAGAGGTTGGAATAGTGGCTATACGTGGAGGGAGGATACTGATTAGGAGCAGGGAAGCATAAGGAAGGCTTTGGTGGTGGTGAAAAATGGTCTATGTGTTTCCCTGGGTGCTGGTTATTTATATAGGTATAAATATAAAAACTCGCTGAATGATATACTTAAGATTTGTGCACGATATACTTAATAATTTGTACAATAATACAATAAAAATGAAAATAATTTTTTAAAAGGTTTTTCTCCACCTACACAAGAACTGCAGGCTTTTGAAGGAAGTACTGAACTTCACCTTGGGTGAGCGTCCAGGTGGTATGTTAAGGGAAGGGCCTGGAAAGTTCGTGCTGATCTTCCCTTGAGGTTGACATAAAAAAGGGAGAAAGATTTTAATTAATCATCTCTCAGGTTGAAAGAACAGGTCTGGGCCAGAGATAACATCAGCAGCACCACCATGAAACTGTTTTGCTGCTCTTTTCTTAAACCACAGTGAAAATAACTTTTGAAGCTGCATTTTTCCTGGCAGTCATGGTGCAGGGTCCCCTCACAGAAGGGAAATTGGTCAGCTGTTTCCAAGGGTGAGGCCTGTGTCCAGCAGCCCTTTAGAGGACCCAGAGAGGGGATTTCTGTGGGGCCAGGCTCAACGATTCTGTCTAGCTCACCTCCTGTGTGGTCCTGAGGAAGTCCCTGCCTCTCTGGGCCTTGGGGCTGGGGAGCTTCCAGCACGGACAGTAGGTAGATGGCTGCTCATCACCCCCAGCTCCCATCTTGGGGGCTGCCCCTGTTTTGACTTGCTCTGCAGACTGCATGTCATGAGTGTCTGGCCTCCCCACTCCTCTGAGGAACAGGGCACCCATCAGGGTATTCTCAGCAGCAACAGGTTTTCCCAACTCTGCATCTGCCTGGGCTTAATGGTGTCAGGGCAAGCTGGTCTTGGGCTGGGGTCTTTCCATTTCTGCCTCACCCCTACTTCACAGATAAGAAAACTCAGGATAGAGAGGGACCCACACACCACATTTCTTGTGAAGCCCATGTAACAAAGTGGCAGAATCCACGGCAGGAGCCGCTGGGTCCAGGGACACCAGCCATGTACCTTCAGCACAAACCAGCAGCTGGCTAAGAAGCCTGGGACAGCACAGTGTGGTGCCTGCAGCCCCTGCCCTCCACTTCAGTCATGCAGACCCGGCTTACCAAACACATACGTATGCAGGCAGCCAGGTACCAGGAGTAAAGGCTCCAGAACATAGTGCATCTGATTACCAGGGCCAGTCCTGTCCATTTGGGGCTGACGTGGTGCAGGCCAAATAGCCCCCTGTATGGGACTCCATGCACAGGGCATTAACATGTGAGGTTAACTGAGGATATCTGGACAGCACTTGCACCCTCTCAGGCCATGCTGTGAGCTGTTCTGCCTGGCCGGGAGGAGCAGACAGGCCTCTTCTGCTGTCCGTGCTGAAAGAGGCACCTTGACTCTTGCCCAGGCAGGAATGTTCTGGGCCTTTGAGGAAACCTGCCTCATTGTAAGCTAATCAAGACAGCATCTTGGCTGAACAACCAACTTGTGGAATCAGTTGACGCAATGCAGGACACCACAGAGAATCTCATTTAGCCAGGGACACTGAGGATGGACATTTTCTATAAGCACGGGGACCACGTGATGGCCACTGACCTGGGCAGTGAGCCCCTCTCTTCAGATCAAGCCATGAGGAAAATCTCATCTGCCATCGCATCTCCCAAGTCATAATCCCAATTCCCTTCCAGTCCTTAGCCCACATGGGGTTATCCTGGCAGCTGCGTCATACTGGACCTTTCAGGGATGCCTTTCCACATTGCCCTGTTAGTTTCATGCCCATCAGTTCATCTCACAAACTGACAGATTGGCCATTTCCATGGATGAAGCTTCCCTCCTTATATGTGGTCTCTCTGGGTGTGAATGTCAAGTCAAAGGGTATGGCCATACTATGACTGTGACAGAGACTGCTGTGGGGCTGCCGGTTCTCAAGGCCCAGCATATGAGAGAGGGCTGTCCTGCTGCCTTAGTGTATTTCTTAGATTTCTGGTTCCAACCTCAATACTACTGATTTCTATAGTGGGAGAGAGTACACAGGACACGGAAGGTGGTAGACAGTGGAGGTGGTCCCTTGGGAGGCCCCTGTGAAAGGAGGGGCTATCCCATTGTCTTGAGAGATCTCGATGTGTGAATGAATCTTCTCAGGCCACCAAGCCCTGCTCTTCCTCCCAGTATAGAGCATTTCCTCAGGGCCCGGCCATCTATAGTTGTCTCCTATGGAAGAATATCGTTTGGACCTATTTGTTGGCCTCCTTGGGAAAGGAGGTACCCAGGGCCAGTCCCAGCCAATTGGGAGTCAAGACCATGCTTCTTGGGCCCAAGTATCTAGCCCAGGGCTCCAGGGATTCAGCGGACCAGCATCTTGAGATCCTGAAGCAGCAATGCCAGCAGGCTTCTGGGGAACCATGGGTTCAGGCCTGCCTGGGTCTCAGGTGTAGTACCCACATGGCCCTCCCACCTGGTTCCAGCCCCCAGCAGCCTCCCCAGCCCCACTGTCCAGATATGAGTCTACCTGACGGTAGAACAAGGGCACATGGAAAACCCAGGTGGCCGTCACTGCAGAGTCTCTTCACGGGTAGCTCTTTGGTGACTTTGATCAAGAGTTAAGGCTGTCAGGGGGATGAGGGCAGTCACTTGGTTTAGTACAGCCACCTTCCCACCGGTGCCCCTTCCAACTTCCCTGTTTACCAGAAAAGGTACCAGAAGCTCCCTGTCAATCCTTCTGACCTCAGTTTCCCCAGAGTTGAGCCAGATGCCCTGAGGTCCTTTCGCTGGTTAAAAACCGTGGACCTGAGTTCTGATCTGGCCTCTGGGGCTGGAGTTCACCCCACCTTTGCGGACTCTGTGGCTGAGAGACTGAAGTATCTGTCCCAGCTCACACAAGAAGCTAGTGGTAGGCTAATGTCACATGTACCGTGCTGTACTGAACATGGCACTGAGGTGACGAGGACATACATCCACGCTGCCCACCCCCACTGTCAGGTACCTCAGGCTTTGTCAGGAGCTCAAGGTCTGGAGACTTCATGCCGTCTAAGAGAAGTCTGTGACAGGGAAGTGGGGGGTCTCCCGCCAGTGTGTCCCAGCAGCGCCATCCAGCTATGCACCTCACACACTCCAGAGCCTTGGGACCTCTGAGTACCCAGGTGGTGCACCCAAGGGACAAGAGTTCACAGTCTCTGGTGACTGGATCATGGGCTTTCTCTGGACTGAAACTACCCTTTGCCCCTGGCCCTGCACTAGCCCCTGACACCTGATCCTGAGTCACAGGGCTACCCTCCATATTCTAGATGATTTGGCAACGTTGCTCAGGCATAGTTGCTGACCTCCAGACTGATGTGTTCCCTCAAGGTGGAGATGAGCAGTGGGGATCTCGGGATCCTAGGACAAGGGATGGGTCAGCAGGTGTGTGGTTGGCCTGCGTGGCTGCAAGCACTGTCCGAAGCTTTACAGCTGGGGAGGTCTGTCAATGGGCAGATGTGGCAGACTCCCTGCAGGTCTGGCCTGGGCTAAGTTGTGGTTGCAACTTAACAATTCTGTTCCAGAACAAATGGGTCTTTATCGGTCCTGGTCGGGTGGAGAAGCTCACGGTTGGAGAGGTTTGGATCGTAGGAAGCTATGTGGACTGTGGAGTAATCCCAGGTGCCTCCAATAAACTCCTCAAATGATTAGAATTCAAGTTAGAGCTAAGGGTAGGGGGTCAGAGCTTTGTAACCCAGTCTGGCAGCACTTTAGGATTCAAGCAACTGGCATTTCGCCCCAGGCAGGGCCCGGTGCTCTGCGGATGTGAGGGGTACTAGTCAGAGAGGGGCCGTCATGCCATGGAGACACAGGAGAGTGCTGGCCAGGGCTTTGCAGGCTAAGAAAGAGGTTTTACTTTGAGCTCAGATGACTCTGTTGGTCCAGAGGAAGCCAGGGATTTGGAGATGTCCCTGGCCTCTGTGGGCCCCCTCCTCCGCAGGTCCCACACTGTGCCCAGTGCTCTGTGAGTCACCTGAAAGGCCCTGTTCCCCTGAGCCATTTACCAGGGCTGACATTTCTGTGGCACCGCACTGGGCCTTGAGGAGGTGGCAGAGCTGGATTAGATTTCGAGCTCCCCAGGAGCTATGATACAGAACAGAGGAGGGAGGGCTTTGATCTTCAAGTCCTGGCACTTGGATCTCGAGTGGGCATGTGCTGACTGAGGCTGGGGAGGCGGGCCTGGGAAAGGACCTGAAATCTTGAGTTCTGATGGACACAAGGAGAAGGGGGGCGTAACAAGCTGATAGAGCCCCCACTGTGTGCCCACTGGCACTGGAGATGCAGTGGGGGTTCAGATGAGGTGGGGTCCCATTTGCCCCATCCACGGCCAGATGCTTCTCCTAAGAGATCCGTGGAACTCCAGGTACGGAGCCCAGAAATGGAGCCATCGCCCCCACCCTTTGCAGTCTAACAGGACTCTGTCTCTGCGAGGCTGGACTCCATCATGACTCTCACTCACCAGCATTTCCACACCCTGGGCTTTAATGAAGCAGCAGGTGTCAGTTACAGAAATGTGCCCCCAGGCACCACCACCCCCAGTACTCACCCACATCCTTGTCTGCCAGCCCAGGGCCAGCAAACTCACACCCCAACCCAGCAGTAAGTTGTTCCTAATGCTTTTCCAATCAATTTCCTGCAGGGCTAACCCCGGGAGAGGGCAGGAGCCCAGAGGCTGCCTTTGATCCTCTTACATGATTTCCATCCTTCTATGGATATGATAACACTGTATAAGGCTTCCTTAAACTGGAAGAAATGACTTTACTCAATAGTACCATTCTTGGGTGAGTCTCTTGGCTAAATGAGAAATACACATTTAAGTAATCTTCTTAGTAGGAAAAACAATGAATAAATGAAAGCAAACTCTTGTCCTTCCAGCCATCCTCTAGGAGGTAACTCTGGCAGGCCCTCCCCAACTGTTTGAGGGAGGGCACAGGGGCTGTGTGGTGATAGAAGGGCCCACAGTCTGAGGACTATCCATAGCGTTGGAGAGGGAGCCCGCAGGATAGGCAGGTCCCATGGCTGTCCGAACAGGGACGTAAGGACAAGCAGGCTGGGAGGAGTACCCGGGACTGTCCGAGCAGTGGGAAAGGAGGGAGGGGCAGCTCAGTCACTTCTCCAGGCGTGCCCCCGCAAACTGCTGCTCATCCGCCTATCATGGGTTCTCAGTGGGGCTCATGATCCAAAAGAGACCCTAGGGACAGGGCAAACTGGAACAAGCTTGCTCTGGCTCTCAGTTCAAGTCCATGACCTCATCCTGAGTCCATGACCGGTCCTGCTGTGACCTGTCTCAGACCTGTCCCACGCTGATCCCTGTGCATGGGGGCTTGGCAGACAGCACAGACAGAAACCCTGAGAATCTGAATCGCCACTTCCTCACACCCAGCCCTCCACTCCCCACCCTCCACCCTATGTCAGTGAGTGGACTTCTTTTAGATTGGAGACAATGCCAGAGAATAGCCACCTGTGGCCTAAGAGTGGCCCCAGAGACCTTGCGTGTGCAGGCTGGGTGTATAAAAACCCTTCGCCTCACTGGGCCCCTGGTGCAGGGAAATGATGTGTCAGGTTCCCCTAAGAGCAAACAGCAACTTACTTTCAGCTTTGGGCAGATTTTGGTGAGTTCTTCCGTGTCCATATAAACCTTCATTATGTGATGGTCCTGTTTGTCATATTTGTTAATGAGATCCTTCAGGGTGAAGGTAAAGTTCTTTGTAAACTCCCCATAGCAGAGCTCCTGAAACAGGGTTGGGGCTCTGGGATGGTGGTGGTGCACAGCAGGGCACCAGCTGACCCAGCCTTATCCATCCCTGGGTAACCTGGCTGGAAGGAGCCTGGACCCAAGCTCAGGTCCTACCCTGATTCTCCCACAAGGAGACCTGTGGGCCTTGCAGGCCGAGCAGTGGAGACAGTGGGCATCTGCTCTCTCCCTGGGCTCAGGGCTGCACTTGGCTGGGAGGCTTGCCTGCTGGCTAAGCTGGAGGTTCCCTCCCCACACTCTGAACTTTCTCACTCCACCATTGTTATCTCTTCTCTGGGCACTGACTACTGGGATCTCTCTCTCCTTGTTCAAATGTGGTGTGAAAGGTCGCGGGGTAGCTGTTTCTTACCTCACTGGCTTTCTGGGGCCTATTGAAGGAACCCTGGAAGCCAGATAAATTGGTCAGGAGCAAAAAGGGCCACTAAGAGCAAAATAACATTGGATGGAGACCCAGACTTACCTTGTATGTGTTATTGTCAGCCAAGAGTTCTTTCTGAATCTCAGCACAGATTACTGGGTGATTTTTGTGGGGAGACATTGTGGCTACTTTCACTGGGGAAGAAAGGCTGTCTGACTCCCGGAGCACATGAGCCAGGAGCACATATAGGTACATGGTATTACTTGAAGGTGACTCCAAGCTGGTCTGAGCCCTGAGCTTGGCAGCATTTCTGTGGAGAGAGGTACCTATATATGTGAGTCTAAGGAAATTCGAAACCTCTTATCAGTCATCACTGGCTTACGCGGAAAACAGAGAGGACCTTATCGCTGGGCAAGATGTAATTTTCATGCGTTTTCAACAACCACAGCACACTTCATGCATTCTTGCCTGTGCTGTTACTCAGGCTTCGTCCTGAGTGTTCACCCTGACTTCTTATTTGTAATCACACCTGAAGTCACAGTCTTTCTGCATGAGCATGGAGTGGGTCTCTGGCCAGGCCTGGCACCGTCTGCAGGTGCTGACTGAAGCAGAGAGAGCAAGTAGGGTGGTGGGCGCATGACTGAGGACAGTGCCAGGCAGAGGCTAAACCTGCCACAGGCCAGCTTCCCCAGGCCCACCTGTCAAGGAGAGGCTGGCCCTGCTGCCCACCTGATCCTCGGGGCACATCCTCTTCCTCATAGTCCCGGAGGGAGATGAGAGAACAGGTTCAGGAACAAGGCCTTCAGCCCAGCTATCAAAGCAAGGAGAAGGAGGAGGCCTGCTTTGTTTTTAGCCTGCAGGCCATGAGTTTTAGGGAAAAGTGCCTGATTAGATTCAAAATTTCATGTAAAAATAAAAACCAATTCAGAAAAATCCTGCACTACAGCCATGTACCAACAAATTATGACCTTACATTCTGACTCTCAGAGATTAAGATCACCCATTTGGGGGCAAGTTTGGTAAATATGTTGCATTCTGACACCTGTGGTTTGGTTTCTTTTCCCCTGAACAGTTAGTCTATGTGTTATTTACTTTCGGAGTGGTTGAATCCCAGAGTATGAGGGGCAGCGCGTGGGGCACAGGGGCCAAGGCCTCTACAGGGCGGGTATTTTACCTGATCCCAGGGTGGGCCTGTTCAGCCAGTGACCAGCCAACCCCCAGGCCTCCCCAGGAAGGGTGACGCCCTTCTCTGGGACAAGATTTCCCTGGACTGGGACTTCTAGGTGAACTTGAGAGCCATTCTCTGGGGTGGGAGCCCTGAAGCATCCAGGGAAGCCCGTCCAGGTGCGCAGAATTCCGCACCTATGCCCGGCTCTCACCTCCCCTCTGCTCTGACAGTGTTGGCCCTTGGATAGTGCCAAACCCCTGGCAGGCCCCCACCCCCTCCCCACCCCGCTGTTTCCTCCCTTCCCTGCCTCATGGGAAGGCAGGCACCACCAGCATTTGCTCATGGTTGAAAACAAACTAGAACACTGGACACATAGAAGCAGATTTTTAATAATAATTATTATGGTAAAACATTTTGAATAAATATGGAGTATGAACTTAAATAAATAAATAAATAAATATTTAAAAAATATAAATATATAAATATTACTGATTTCTGTCAGTATAAAATATTCCCATTCTTCTGCCATGCCTGTATCAGGGTCAGTGTGGCCCAGGGCAGGTCCGGGCCACTCCCACCATGGCTGTGCCCATCCCTTGGTCCCTCCAAGATGACCATCCTGAGTTTCTAGCTCTTGCTTCATGAGAGAGCAGCTCCCCAGCTTGGCCAGCCTCATCCAGCCGGCCTTACTCCTGGACTGGCTCCCAGCAGTCAAAGGGGATGACAAGCAGAAAGTCCTTCAGGTTTTCTTTGAAACTTTGGAAGGTGATCATCTGGGTTGCACAGGAAGTTTCCTTTAAAAAAAGAAAAATAAAAAACACTTGAGTCCAGGCAAGTGGGTAATGTGGGGGAAGCACCAGTGTGTTTCTGTACTGCCTCTTAGAACTCAGAGACCAGGAGGCCCACTCCAGGACCCACACAATGACCTGGTCAGGTGACACTGCTGCCACCCACGTGTTCCCCAAGGACTGCATAGCTCTGCCGGTGACAGCCAGAGCCAAGGGTCTGACTTAAGTGCCAGCCTGAGGTTGGCCTTCTGGGCAGTCAGACGCCTGCCTCTTTTGGTCCCAGACCAGGGCAGAGCAGGGCGGCTGGGCTGAGGTCGTCTCTGGGCACCCAGAAGGAGTGGAGTCAAGGCCACAGACTTTGCTCCCTTCCCGCAGGAAGGAGTGCCTGAGGTCCTTGTCCATTCCAAGTAGCCTCCCTTCCTTGATCCTCTGCAATTCAGGCACCTCATCTGGGGCCAGAGGAAAGTCCTGCCAGGAGGTGGCACTTGGGCCTGGGCACTTCCTCTGGCCCTTGGGCAGGCCCCAAGTTTCCTTGGGTTTGCCTCACCTCTGACCTCATTAACCATAATGACAATAATGACCAGGATAGGAGCAGCTTCTGCTGGGAGCACTGTGGGCTTCAGTGCTCCGTGGCTCTGACTCCTTGGGATGAAATGGGCTGTCTGCCTCCTCTCTGGAGGGCTAATCATTACATAACTGTTGGCACAGAAACCCCCTGGGATCCTGAACAGCCACAGCCACAGATCTCCCCCCATGTCGACCCCACCCCCTAGATTAAGACATTCCTGCTGGAGGCCCTGCCATAGGCACTCACCGGGGTTGGAGGGCAGTGCTGCTTGTAGTGGCTGGCCATCATGGTCAAGGGGCCCTTGAGCTTGGTGAGGCTGCCCTGCAGGCCCTGCTTGTACAGCTCCAGGCGGGTCTGTAGGCAGCTCGGCTCCTGTGGAAAACGTTGTTCCTCGGTAAGCAGCGGCCAAGTGCCTGCAGTGGTACGGGAACTCTCCACCACTCCTTTCTACTGCTGTCCCCAGCCCCCAGGAGTAGGGCATGGGAGGGGCACAGGCTGGGTCCAGTCATACACCCTGCCCTATCCATGGCAGGCACGAGCCAGCCCTTCTCACTGCCGAGCCCAGACCACCCTCAGCGGTACCTGGAGAGGATCCCAGCCTTAGGGAAGGAGGTGATTCTCACCCCATCATTCAGGGAGAGGGGGGCGGGGCCTCACCTGGACCTACTGGACCCCTCTGTGTCCCTCTGTAGTCAGCACTGTCTCAACAGGACTTGGTCTCAGGGCACAGTGAGCACCCCAAACCTGCAGCTCCTGTCTCATGAAGTGACCCCCACTTTACCACCTGTCCCCTGGTGACTCCTGGCCCTTGAATGCTAGGTCTGCCCATGGCCACTCAGCTGATAAAGGAGCTCATGTGACTGCCACAGGGGCACGGCCAGCAGCCTCTTGAGCACCCAGTTGCTGCCCCCTCCCCCTGCAGCCAGCTGATTAGAGAGAAAGTGGACAACCCTGTGAGGTGCCATCTAAAATGGAGTCCCCACCTCCACCCCAGGGCAGGGGCTTCTGGAAAGCTACATCAGAGAGAAGCATCTTACCTGGAGGTCAAACATTTCTGAGACGACTTCTACGGTTTTATTCTGTAGAAAAGGAAAATGTCATGTTATCAAGCTGACAGGCATAGCCAGTCCGGGGCCAGCGGGGTGGCCTAGGCACGGGCCCACACTCTCTCTCTCACTTACCATCTCAGCAGCAGTGTCTCTACTCAGGTTCAGGAGACGCCGGGCCTCCTGGATGGCATTCACATGCTCCCAGGGCTGCGTGCCGGGGCTGGGCGAGCGGGCGGGTGCAGAGATGCTGCAGGCCACAGTGCCCAAGAGCAGCAGGCCCTGCAGCCACATCCTCCAGAGAACTTTAGCCTTTCTCTCTGTGTACTGGGCTCACTGGCAAAAGAGCTCTTAAATACACAGAGGAAATGATTAATGGTGACCACAAAACGCCAGGGAGGCGGGGGAACTACCTGAACTGTGGAATCTCCTGGCCCTTATCAGCCACACATGGGAACGGTGAGCCTTTTCCCTAGGTGGTCAGGCTCGGGGGTTTTCATTAATGAACCTTTCCAAGAACCGACAGCCCATCCGCCTGCCTCCCTGAGGGCTCTCCAGCCCTCCCTCTCCAGCAGTCTGAATGGGCCTGAGGCTGCCCCCTCCCTCTGAGGGGCACAGTTTGGACTTCCTGGCCTGGAATGACTGGGGTGGGGCGTGGGAGACACTTAGATAGGGCTCCCCATCCTGTCTGTAATCCCAGGGGCCTTTGGGCAGGCCATGCCTGTCCTGGTGCCTCATTCTGACTCCAGCCTTCCTCTTCTCTGGCCACTGTGAGAGACTTGAGTGTGAGGGGAGCTCTCACAGACCTGCCCCACTGACGGTTCACCTGGGCTCCCACCCAGGACCTGGAGCAGCTGGCAACCTCAGTCCAGTAAGGGGGGACCCCTGCCCCTGTGAGCAGATGGAATGACCACCATGTGCACATCCAGCAGCGAGACTACAGCCGCTCTCAGCAAGCTTCAGAGAGGGTGGGGCTGGGCCAAGTCAGGACCCAGAGTCTGACCCTTGGCTCTGGAGCCACCTTGCTGAGTGACTCCTCTCTCTGGTTGTGTGAACCTTGACTCCCTCTGCAGAGCAGGTGTGCCCCTCTGAGGTGGGTGCTACACTCCTACATGTAGCCCCCAGGAGGCACCAGGAGCTTCAGGCTGGCTTCAGGGCTGTGGCTGCACCCATCTCAGGTACAGGGACAATGGCTTCCCCAGCAAGGCCCTCCAGGCTTAATTTCCTACATAGCCCCAGTACCCCCCAACTCCAGAGGCTTTTCTGTGGAAGTAGGAACTGCTTCTGGAAAGCTAAAGGCTCTTGAGGGGCTGACAAGTGTTTGATTTTCACAATGGAGTTCAGAGAAGACAGCACGAGTTTGTGTTTGCACAAGGTATCTGGCTCAGGCTGCCCTGTGGCTGGGTTTCATAGCTAAAGGGGTGTGGGCCCACACGTGCCCATTTCTAGGTGTATGTGTGCTGCTGTGATTGGTTGCATCTGTACATATAGGTGCATGGTGGAGGGGAGGATGTTTTCCATGCAAGTGCATCTATGTGAGTCCTCTTACCTGCTTTATGAAAGGCTCCAGGCCTCTGAAGGTGACCCTGATACTGGAGAAGCTCCCCACCCCAGGTCCAGTGCCTCTGGGCCCTAGAGGCTGATTCAGCCTAAACCAATGGGGTTGGACACAAGCGAGAACATTCTGCTGGACTCAGGTTGGCGAGCCTTCAGAGAGCAGGTGGAATTCATGGCTTTAGCACTGTGGTCTGAGTCTGCAGCCCTGGCAAGTTTCCCTGTATCGTGGGATTTTTTCTGACCTTGCATAGAGAAGCCAAACCTTAGTCCTCCACACCTCACTGTGAGGCCAGGTCCATCCATCTGAGCCTGCGTGGAACACTCCTAGGTGGCCAGGCTGGGTTGGGAACATGAAATGTCCAGGCCCTGGCCCTTCCTCAACCTTTTTTGCAAGACCTTGGCTCAGCTCTTTCCAGGGAGCTCTCGGGAGGGAGATGAGGACATGGATACTACACGTAGATATCACATGTGTTGGATAGCACCCTGGAGGCTGGAGGGCAGGGAAGGGAGCCATAGACAGTGGTTCAGCTGATGGCCAGGGAGGTAGAGAGCCTGTATGACCCATCTGGGAGGGAAGGTCACTTTCCTCCTAGAAATGAGTTGTCATAGCTCAGACAGTCAGTCAACAAGTCTTTCCAATCCACACCAGGCCCTGTTCTGGGGAGAAGGTGAACAGGACCCTCCCACTGGCCCTCACATTTGGCCCTTGAGGCGCTCGGTCTGGTAGGAAACAGACTGCAATGGACCCTCCCACGGTGTGACCTTGACTTGGCAGGGGGAAGTCCAGAGCTGAGGGATCCCAGAGAGCCACCTTTTCTAGCTTGGGGATCCAAGGGGACCAGAGAACTTCCCCAGAGATCCTGCCTGCAAGCCCAGGTTGGAAGGAGATGGGCAGGAGAGGACAGGGGAGAATGTTCTGGGCACAGGGAGCCCTAGGGTTTTAGGAATGGGTATAAGGAACAGGAGGCAGACTCCAGAGAGACTGAGGAGGTAGAATCTCAAAGGGCCGTGGTGCTACAGTGAAGTCACTCAGTCATTCATTATTTTTTGAGCACCTACTAGGTTCCCAGCAGGGAAAAGGGATATAAGGATGACAAAAACGGTCAAGGTCCTGCCTCCAAGAACTTTTTAACCCCATCCATGGAGGAGCAAGATTAGTCTACTCTCCCCCTCCCCACCAAAGCGTGCTTTGAATGTGAGTAAGAGGAGTTAGAATCACCGTCCACATGGCTAAGATAAGGACCCAGGGGACAAAGGAGCAGGTCTTCAGAGTGCGAGGCCCACAGGAAGTTTTGGAGTTTCAGAGGCTGCGTGTACAGGAGACAGATCTGGCAGCGGTACACGTCCGTGTGGTAGCTGAGGCCACGGAAGTTATTCAGGAAGAAGAGCTGAGGGCCAGCAAAGCTGTGTTTAAGGGCTAGGACATAACAGATGGGCAGGTAACAGGCCAGTGGCCAAGGGCCTAGGAGGGAAGGAAAGGAGGAAAGCAAGAGTCATAATGAGAAATCCATTTCGGCAGTGGTGGCCTGCAGGTGCCCAAGTCAGCACATACAGGGCAGAAATCCATGGGTTTGGTGATGAGGTTTGTGGGCAGCCACACATCTTTCTCATGGAAAGATGACATCAGGGCTGAGGCCATGACACAGGCAGGCATTCCTAGATTGCACCGTATTTTAAACAGTGTGAATAGATAGCATCCAGCCAGCCATGCTGACTCAGGGGCTCCGATGGGGCTGTGGCAGGGCAGAGGCGGGGACCACGATGGGTGGTATGACCCCTCTGGGGCCCCCCTTCCTACAGGGACAGGAGAAAACCCTCTGGAAGGAGTTTCCTATGCGTGTCCACCCCACAGGCTCTGTAGGAAACAGGGGCTTGAGTCACTCCAGGATCCTTATCATGAGAGACGTTATCACAAGGGGAAGGAAATGGGCCTCAAAGTCCCTTCGGTCCCATGGCACCCCTGCACAGACTTCAGGGCTGATCTGATCTTCTTTGACCTGTCCACCCCTTGGTGAGGGTCCTTGTTATCTCTGGGGGCCTGAGATCTGGGAGACCAGTGGTCGGCCCAGTCCACACAACCAGTGACCACAGAGTCAGAATTTGAACCCGTATCCATTCCTGCTATCCTAACGTTTTCCATTGTCTTGGGGTCAGGAAGCTGGGAAATGCTGGTCACCTGATTGGACCAGCAGGGAGTGGATCCAGCATGCTTGTCCCCTCAAGGCAGCTGTAAAGAGAGATGCCTGCCAGGTGTGGGCAGGTAGGCTGGAGTGGTCTGTGACTGTCCCAGGGAAGTCTGGGGTGAAGGCAGAGTTTCCCCAGCAGATCCTGCCATCCAGGCATCTCTATGCCCTAGGCTTGGTCTCTTGTCCTTACCCAGCCACCACCGACACCTGAAGCATAGGAAAGTCCCTCCTCCCTGAGCCTCAACCTCTGCATCTGTACAATGGGTTAGTGGCCACTGCCTCACAGAGGAAACTGTTGCCTGCCCCAGGAAACTTTGTGGGAGATCCTTCCAGGGAAGAGGCAGTGCTTCGATTTCTCCTCTCCCCAGTGCTAGGAGAGATTTCTGAAGCCCAAACTGGTCAGAGGAGCAAGGCTTGCTGGAGTTTCTAGGGACAGCTGCCCCTTGCCCAGCCCTAGCCCCAGAGGGCACCTTTCTGGACACACACGGTGAGGTAGGGAGTCCAGCCTCCACCCGAGTCAGGGCTCCCGGCTCCTGCATCACCAACAGGAGATCCTGGTACTGCATGGCACTGTGAGTGGTTTGCCCTTCCCTTGTCACTCCAGACCACACAGGACACATGAAGCAACATCTCTGGCTTCTGCGGTTTCAGTCCCAGTCTGTCCGCACCTGCATCCCCTCTGTCTCGGTCCACAAATGTACACCTCAAAAAGGGAAGCTGCCCTGGCCAAGCTCCAGTTCCAGTTTGGTCTCTGGGTATTCCCAGGTTCCTGGCACTGGGAAGTCTTGACTGGCCTGGGAGGATCTGAGGGTGGTTAACCCTCAACCATGTGTGGTCTCTGCATCTATTCAGCCAAGCTTCCAGGAGGGTCTGCTGTGGAGTATGCACCTCACAGGCCCCTTGTACTCTAAGCGAGCTCTCTTCTGGTGGTCCCGTGGGGTGGGGGACAGGGAGCACAAGGTCCACACTCATAGTCAGAGACATGGAGGCCATTTGCTGTGATGGCGGAGACACAAGGCCACAGAGAGGTTTGAGAGGTCAGCCCATGCTGCCCTGGAATGGCAAGTTTGAGAGGCCAGGGGACCTCCAGGAAGACTCAGTCAGTTGTGGCCATGTGGGTCTGGAAGTCAGGGTATTTGGAAGTCACTGGTAAAGAGGAGGCTCCTGACACCAGAGGGGCCGTTGAGAGTGAGCCAGGCAGGAAGCAGTAGCAGGATGTCAACTTTTAAGGATGGCCAAGGACAATGAGACCTCCTTGTTTGCTTCTTTGTTCTTGGGGCTTCCTCGTTTTCCCTCAGGATCTGGCAACTCCACCATGCACATTACTCAGGCAGAGGAGTCCTTGTGGACACAAACACCCCGTGGGTGCGCCAGGCCTGCCCACCACAGCGCCCTCCCCGACTTGTCTACTGCTTGCCCAGTGTACTCCCTCTAGGGCCGGAAATGCATCCCCTGCCTCTGAGTCTCTGCTCTGAGCCTCATCTCCAGCTGGGAGGGTCATCAGGCACCCAGAGGGGCCACTGCCTGTGTCTGCCCTCTTGGGAAGAGCCATCAGGAGGTACATTAAAAATCAAAAGTAGGAGAAATCATGAGACCAGAAGCCTTTATAATTTTTGAAGTCCTGCGGGCATCCGTTCCTGCCCTCTATGTCTGGAGCGACAGTCTGGGTCAAGATGCCAGGTGGAAGTCCCAGGCCCTTGCCCGGCTCACAAACCTGCATCCCCCTGGAACTGATGGCTCAGAACTGAGGTGGCAGATACGGGATTTCTGCTCTCAGCAGAACGAGTAGTTCTGGAATGAGCCTCCTCCGAGACTTTTCTGGATCCCCCACGTGTCCCCCAGGCTTTTCCTGAGGCCCTGTTTGGACGGGCACAGCTCGCTGCATGACCTTGGACTGTGGCCTGCCCCTTCTGAGTCCCAGCTGGCTCTCCCCACAGGGCATGCAGCACTACTTTTGCAGGCTGTTGGGAGATGCACTGGATATCTGCACGGGAAGGTGTTTCTGTTTTGGTTTTCTGTTTTGGCTTGCTAGGTGCCTCCATCTAGCCTCAGTCTCCCTGTCCATCAAAGAGAGGGGAGTGGTTTCCAGGGTCCGGACCAGCCTCCTGGCCTTGTCATGCCCTGGAGGCGAGTGTCAATTTAGGCTTCCCTCATGGGACCTGGGCCTATGTAGACCAGAGACCCACTGTGTGGGGGAGTCCTCCCTGGTTCAAGGCTCTCTGAATGGTAGCGGCGGCTGCCCAGTGTTTTTATTCCTCATGCTCAGGAGAGCCTTGGCCCGGCCCATGGGATCAGGACATAGAGCAGATGCGCAGCCGGTGCTCATGAAGGGAGGCAGGGAAGGAGACCCCTGCTTTGCTGCTCAGCCTTCGCTCCAGCGCCCGCTGCCCTCTGTTGCCTCGCTGCAGCTGTCTTCCCTCCCTGACACCCTGACTTGGCCCCTCTCGGGGCACACACACCACCCCCACAGCCTGCTGTCCTTGCTGCCTGCCGGTCTCCAGCACAGCCCACTTTCCCTCCAGGAAAGGGCTGAGTCTCCAAGTGCAGGCTCCAGGCAAGTCTCTGCCGAAGCAGGTCCCGGGAGCAGCCTGGGTCAAGGGCTTGTGAGTCTGAGGAGGAGGCAAGGAGGCCTCACCCCAGAAGGATTCCATGGACCCCGCAGGGCAGGGAGGGCTCATGGAGGGGAAAGGGAAGGGGTCACATCATGAACCACGGCTGAAGGTGGAGTTAAGCTTGGGGTCTTTGGGGGGCCTGAGTGGGAGCTGGAAGAGGCCTTGACAATCAGCCATGGCAGGGGACAGCTGGGAACCAGGGTCTCTCTCAGAAGTCCCTTAAGGCATGGGGACAGAGACAGAGAGGAGCACAGAGGACCCTGGATCTAAGCCCCCAGCATGTGTGTTGGTTGTGGGGAGGGGGTGCCGGGTAGGAAGACAGGACAGATGGGCATGTAGAGGCATTTACTGGGCAGCATGAGAGTGGTCAGGTGAGAAGTGTGGAGCTGAGGCACTGATGCTGCGCTGCTCACTGTGGGGCTGGAACCGGGAGGTTGTAGGGCAGAAGTTACCATGGGAGGCTTGGATCCAGTCAAGGGGAGACCCCAGGCATGACCAGAGTCAGACTTAAAGAATTCCTGGGCCTCAGTGGGCACTGGTGAACCACTATTGCTTAAGGATTCAGAAGCTCTGGACTCAAATAATCTTCATTTTTCTGCCTCAGTCTCTGTCTGTGTAATGGGGCTAATCACAGCCTGAGTGCCTGGGTCATTGTGGGAATTCTTCGAGTCCCTTCTCAGTCCAGGAGGGCAGCAGCAACTTTGCTGATCCACCTCATTGAGCCTGACCTGAGGCTTCCGAGGGGGAAAGTTGGGCCCCTAGTCCCCACCCCTGATCCACACCACCTCTGCCTCCTCTCCCTCTCTCCCACCATGGGTCCCACATCTTCCTGGGCCCAGGGATCCCCCTCTGCTGGGCTAGCTCCTGTTTCCTCCAGCAGCACTCTCCCTCTGCGCTGGCTCCTTCCTGTTGGTGTTAAACACAGTGTCTGCCATGGCTCCATCCTGTCCTTCCGCCTCCCTCCACCCTCCACTCCTCAGGCCATGGTCGTCCAGTCTTGCGGTCTCCACAGTGGCCAGGCTGGGCTGGGCTGGGCTGGGCTGGCCTGGGATCAGGGAGGGAAGAATGCGGAGAAGAGACTAGCTAAGACTCAGAGGTGCCTGGGGCCCAGACTGGCTGGGCTCCAGGGGCAAAAGCAGTGACCCAGGGCACCGCCTTCACCTTGGACACCCGGCACCCAGCCACACTCTGGCCTCTGCACTACTTAGACTCTCCTGTGCCTCCGCTTACCTTGTCTTCTCGACCTCCATGCCCTCCTCCCCCAGGGTATCTGCCTCCTTCCCTCCCTGTGCCTTTCCCACCCTTCTCTGCTGGATGAACTTCTCAGGCCCCTTCTGCACCACCTGTGGGCAGTGCCTCTGAGGAGGTCCACGCCCATCCGTCGGTCCTGTGCTGTCTGTAATGATCCCCACCGCACTGTGCGGGGCCAACTGCACATGGCCGGGAGGCCCAAAAGGCCTGGCCCAGTGCCTCACCTATGCCCACCCCAGCCTGGGGGAGCTATGGAGAGTCCTCAGAGCAGTTGCTCCACTGACTCAAATGGGGGCTTGAGGCCAGGGCAGAAGGAACAGAGCCCCTTCCTGGAGTGGAAGGATTCCTGTCAGGGGGTGAGGCTGGTTGTGCCTTCTGAGTTATGCCCTCCTTAGGCACTTGCCTTTCTGTCAATTTTCCCTTTGTTCTTTTTCTCTGCATTTCCAAGTTTTTCAGTAAAGAGTATATATGCTTTCCCATCTTCCCCTCCAGTGAAAAACAATAATGTTTTTTTTTTGAGACTGAGTCTCACTCCCACAATAGTATTTTTCAGTGAAAAACAAAATTCCTGGCTGAGAGCTGTAATCCACCTTCCCCCTGAGGAGACACCTGGGATGTGGGAAGGCAGAAACTTGGGCCTTCCCTGGCGGTTCTGGGATTTATAATGGGGCGATGCTGCCCCCTGGTGCCATCTGGACACATAGACCTGGCTCAAAGGACAGGCCCCACATCCTAATACCATCACCATGGGGATTCAATTTTAACATATGAATTTGGAGGGAACATAAACCTTTTGTCTAAAGCGTGTAGAAATTTCCCCAACCTGTCCAGGAACTGACTGCCACTTGGTTCTGGTCCCAACCTGGCTTTAAGCTGCAGTCTATACTATTTCAGAAGGGCAGCAAGGAGCCCTCAGCACATTTGAAAAGGCCCACCTGCTGCCCTCTCCAGCATGTCACCTCCACCTGCCACCCTCTGGCCAGCCACAGGTCCTGCCAACTGGCCTCTTGCACCAGGTCCAACCACTAACCCTGCCTCTTGCCTGCATCAGTCACTAACACAGGACCAGCAGAGGAGATGGCTGCTGACCCACTCTCCAGGGTGTGAAGAGGAGGTGACAAGCAGCGACTCATCTGGGAACATGAGACTGGGGCACAAATGCTGCCTCAGCCCAGGATGAAAACAGGACCAGCTGTCACATGCGAGAGGGAGGGAAAGTGAGGGCTGGGGGGCTGGGTGTACAGGAGACTTGGGAAACCCAGTCCAGAGTCAGACCTCTCACCGCACCCTCTAAGGCCTGACTGCTCCAGGACCCTGGTGTGCCCTGAGACCAGTGGCACACACCTCTCCCTACTGGTCAATTCAGAAACTGCAGCAGCATCCTCTATATCTCCTCCCAGGCTAAGTCCAACGACAAACATCCCGGGATGGATCAAGGTGGAAAAGAGGAAAAAGGGAGACAGGACCCCAGCACCTGGTGTCAGCCTCTGAAGCTTTTCTGGGACTTGGGAGGAATCAGAGAGGATGCTATTGCTGCTTATGTGGTGACAGAGGAAGACCCCTCTGCCCCTCCTTCCACCGGCAGACTGGACGAGGGCCACAGGGTGGTGTGCAGGGGCATTAGAGGGGGGCACTCCTGCCTCCAGGCTGGCCTGCACCACCTCTGGGCCACACTGGCTGTCCCTCCAGTGGGTCCCTGTGTACCCACCTATTTCAGAGGAGGGCCCCATCCTGGGACAGTGTGGACAGTCCAGAGGTGGGCAGAGTTTGAGTTGGTCCATGGAATAGGAGCTCATCATGCCAAGTCAGGGCATGCCATACTGAGGTGACAGTGTGGATAGAAGCTCAGGGGCATGAAGAGAGGCTTCATGGAAGCCTCTGTAGGAAGTCCCAGCACTCCTGTTGGCTGGAGCATTGATTAGGGTTGTAGCCATGGGGAAATAGAAGCAACAGTTGGAGGCGAGCCTTATATGTTGTCCTAAGGATATGGACAAGGTCCAGAAGACCCCGAGGACTGGAGGATTCAGTATAGATCCACATGGTCAGATTTGCATTTTCTAAAACTCCGTCTGGCTCCCCAGTAGGGCACAGATTGTCAGGGTGTGGGTTCCAGGGCTGGCCGGGAAGCCTGCAGGGGGGCTGCTAAATCATCAGGCAGGAGAGGTTGGGGGCTTAGGCAGGGGTGGGGACTCCAGGCTTGGAAGGTCTTAAAGGAGTGGAATCAAGGGTTGGGTGGCCTGTGTCAGCAGAACCTGCTGCATTGTGGGGATCAGGGGATGTTGGTCCTTGAACTTGGCCCTGGGAGGAGCAGGGGCGGCTGCTGCAGTTTCTGGAAGGACCACTAGGGGGAGACGTGCCACAGGATTAGTGTGCTCCAGAGCCCCGGCGACCTGAATTCAAGCCCCAGCTGGGCCACTATCAGCTGTGTGACCTTAGGCAGTTGCTCAACCACGCTGAACTTCAGTTTCCCGTGAAACGGAGAAAACATACTCTTGGTTGGTGTGAGGAATAAGTTAGGTAGCACAGGTAAAGTGCTGAGAATGGCTCCTGGTACCTGGTAGCAGTTCTGTGGATATTCAAGATGGCTAGGGTTATCATCACCTTTCTGGAAATGGGGGTGGCAGGAGGGCAGTGTGAGAACAAGCTCACACAGACAGCATCCACGTGGCAGGATCAAGCCACCCAGGATTCGTGGCACACCTATCTCCTCTAAAATGGTCACTAAGTCCCGAATCAAATTGAAACACTGGTAACAAAGCAGTTGTTCAGAGTCTGATTTATTCTCACACATCCCTAGGAACTAGTTTAAAACTCGAGGTACAAATGAACATGCTTCCCACCCTACTCTGAGTTTTTTGCAGAAGCAGCAGGACATGGCTCCTCTGCTGAAATAAATACACTTCACACTCCAGAAAGCAATAAATAAATAAATACATAAATAAATAGTCTCAATGGGATAAAAATGAGAACACAACTGCACAAGGCCAAATGGGAGCTGCACATTTCAGAAATTAGATAATTAACAATTCGTCTGATGCCACAGGAAAAGGTGAAATGCTTCTGGTCCCGGACTGTGTGAGAGATGACCCAGAGGTTTCAGAAGTTCTGCTGTTTTCAATGTCCTGAAGTTCTGTGGTGAGAAGACCCAGAGAACGAGCTGGACGTTGGACTCACGAGATCTCGAGGCTCAGAGTCGTCTATTGAGCCTGCTCATTCTCAAGGGTTTTCAGATAGAACTTCAGTTTCCTCCGGAAGTCATTCCGGTCACCGTTCGTGATACGGATTGGAGGTCGCTATAAAGAAACCAAGAAGGTGGGATTAGGTGAGTCCAGGCTATAATGGTGATGACCAACTGAGGAGCAAGCCACGACAGGGGCATCTTGGGGGACAGCTTACCGTGGGTGCGGCCGTGGCCATGGGCAGGCATGGTGGGAGATTCTGTGGAAAGAGATCAAAGCAGATGGTCAGAGATTCCCTTGGAAAGGGAGTGGGCCCTGCTGTCATCCTCCCCAGAGGCAGGGCAGGGCCAACACAGGGATCCCAAACCCTCAACAGCTTCACATACCTTAAGAATGCTCTCGATTGCTGATGCGTTCTGTAAACTCTTGACAGCCTTACTGAATGCCTCCAGGTTTGACCTTCGAAGGTTTTTTTCCTAACAGGGCAGAGAATACACTTACAGGGGAAAGGTTACGGAGTATCCCTCCCACAAGCAGCTGGAAGTCACCCCCACGGTTTCCCAAGCCCACTCTCGGGTTCTCTCCTAGTCCCATTCTTGCCTCAGGTGGGTCCCTGCCCAAGAGCACAGGCCTAAAAGTGAGTGGCAGGCAGGACCTGGTTTCCTCAACCCCCAGTCTCTGGCTCCATGTGAGCTGCCTGAAGGGCCTAGGTGGGCTGGGTGCAGTGACTCAAGCCTGTAATCCCAGCATTTTGGGAAGCCGAGGCAGGCAGATAACCTGAGGTCAAGTTTAAGACCAGCCTGACCAATATGGTGAAAGCCCAACTCTACTAAAAATACAAAAATGGGAGTGGTGGTGCATGCCTGTAGTCCCAGCTACTTGGGAGGCTGAGGCAGGAGAATGGCTTGAACTTGGGAGGCAGAGGTAGCAGTGAGCCAAGATCATGCCACTGCACTCCAGCCTGGGCAACAGAGTGAGACTCTGTCTCAAAAAAAAAAAAAAAAAAAAAGGTGGGGAGGGGGGACCTAGGTGGATCTTTCTGCACTTGGGGGAGAAAATATCTCCAAAAAGAAACTCTACAAAAGGCAGGGGGTCTTCCAAGGGAAGTGTTTGTAGCTCAAAGGCTGATAACAGTGTTCATGCCCTGACTGAATTAAAGTCTCCTAGAAATCAAGAAGAAAATCACAGAGACCCCAACATGGAAGTGAGTGCAGCATGTGAGCAGTGAGTGCCCCAAGTACAGATGGCCCAGGAACTCAGCAAAGGCTTCCACTTCTTGTTTGACCCAAGAAATGTCATGCAAACATGAGACAGAACCATTGCAACCAACTGGAACCATGAAAAATCACTGTAAATGATAATGCCACAACCAATAAGGGTGGAAAACACAAACTCAAGTTTTAAAGGGAAAAAGAAGCTGGCACATCTGTGGGGTAAATTTCTGTCTGTCAGTCCAGAGTCTGTCCTACCAAAAACTGACCTTAAGGCCCTTAGTATTCCTCACCTAGAACTGCCTTTTCATTTTCTAATTTAAAAGTCATTTTCATTCCTATAGCCATGGCTGTGGCCACGTATTGAACCCTTAAGTGCCAGATGCTGGGCCAGAACGCTTTGCACATTGTGTCATTTGATTGTCATAACAATCCCACTGAGACAGGCGCTATTAACCCTATTTTACAGATGAAGAAAGCAAGGCTAGGTAAGATGGAATGACATGGCTGAAGTCACCCAGGCAGGAAGTGGATTGGGATCCAGGGGCTGAGCTCTTACCACCAGAATGGCTCGGTCTTCCCCATTGAGGTTGTTGAAGTCCTGTGGGGTGAAGGGAGAGAGAGGCCCATGAGGCCTGTTGGCCTGAGGCAGCCACCACCCCTCCCTGCTGCAGGCCAGTCTTATCCCAGCTACTCACCAGCGAAGGCAAAGGTGGCTGGTTTAAGTGTGTTATAATTTCATCGATCATGTTAGAGCAGTTAGCCCAGCTTATCTTTAAGGACGTTGTCTGGGTCATGGGAGCTTGGAGTCCGGGGCTGACCAGGAGATGGAGCAGGAGCAGGACGGGCAGGAGGCTCATGTTTGGATTGGCGGGAGGCACTCTGTCTTGTTCTGGTCCTTCGTGGGGCTCTGAAGAGTTGGCAACAGCCTCCCGCCTTATATGTGCAGCAGCACGGTGCCCACAACCCCGGGCAAGGCGGGGGGCGGGTGGTGTGGTGCAGGCGTCGGAAGGATCTTTATCTGACATGGAACCTCCATAGAAAACCACAGACGTAATTATTCATCCATGACTTTCTAGTACTCAAGATCAGTGAAACAAGAAAAAAGATTACTTAAAGGGTATCCCCTCATCTTGTCAAGGAGGATGAGAGATGGGAAGCATGGCAGCAGGTGAGAGGATCCCTGTGGCAGGAAGGGGAAGCCTGACTCAGCTCACTCAGGCCTCCTGCCCAGCGGGATCTCGTCTGCCATCACCTCCAGGTGGCCTTCTGCTACCCGCCCTGCTTGGTCCTGGTGGGTGGCCAGGAGGCCACTGGAACAGATGAGTTTGTCTGGTAGCCAGTCGCACTGCTCAACATCCATGTGCAGCCTCAGGCTCTGAGAAGCACATCTCTTGGTGCCCCCTCCCAATGTGGAATTACTGGTGTTCCAATCGCCAGTGGTTTGTCCCATGGGCTTCGGGCAGCTTCTCCTTGACACTTTGTTTCTGGTGGGTGACCAAGAGCACTCAGGCCCCAGGTGGCCATTCTCTTACTTGTCTGCTAGCAGTGGCATGGCTGTTCCCTGCGATGTGGGACTCAGCCCCTGCAGGAGGCCTGGCTGCAGCCCCTGGCAGTACCTCTGGTATCACCGAGAGCTGAGCTTAGGTACCTGAGGACAGGAGCTCTTGAGGACACTGTCACTGGGAGCTGGGGGAGGGGCTGGCCTGGGAGGTTTAGGAGGTAGAATTGGCATGGTCTGAGGGGCGAGGTCAAGGGAGGAGAGGAGAAAGGAGAGCAGCTCCCTGGTTTCAGGCTGGGCCTCAGGCTGCTGGGGCAGGGATTGGCAGGAAACAGTTGTATTGAGAGGTCTCGATCCCTGTCTGTGCTGAGCATGGATTTGCCAGGTGCAGGCCCAGTAGGCAAGGTTTGCAGAGAGGGGATGCAAGAGGGCACAGACCATGGGGAAATCCACAACGGGCCTGAAAAGCTGCAGCCAGATAGGAAGCAGGAAACCAAAGAGGACGGGGGTGGTGATCCCAGAGGGCAGCCCCTGAGGGAAGAGGCGCCCCCTGATACGGGCCTGTGTTGAGGCCTGCCTGACCCACCCCATGGGGTAGGGACTTTTGGTAAAGGGATGAGTGTGATGGGGACGTGTGGAAGAATTCTTCAAGATGATTGGCCCCGGGTGGGAGGGAGAGGAGAGCAGGATGGAAAGGCCAGGGTCTGGGTCGTGGTGCGGTGTGATGTGATCAGTGTGGGGAGATGGAGGATAGGAGGTTATGCTGAGGCAGGGGAATTTGGGTGCTTTGGGCTTCTGAGCATAAGCAGATCAGGTGAAGACAAGAACCAGGATGTGGCTGTGGGGAGGCAGGTGAAGAAGCTGTGACTCAAGGCCATGCTGTGAGGATAATTTATGTAGCTCCTGGCTCAGTTCCAGGCTGGGCCGTGGACCAGGAGGAGCCCTAGGTTGTGGACCCAGAGTGGAGTCTCACAGGCACAACTCAACACAACACAGAGGAGCCTTAGGACCAGCTTGGGTACTCGGTAGGCACAATTCATTCAACAGATGTCTACAAAGCACTTGCTGTGTGTCGGCACTGTGAATAAAACAGACGTGGTAACCTCCACTAGCAGCTCAGTCTTGTGAGGAGACAGATTTCAAGTCTTGCTACCCTTCCTGTGGTCCCAGACTCGCAGGTCAGCACTGCCTGGGAGCTTGTTAGCAGTGCCAACCCTCAGGCCCCAGCCCAGACTTTCTGAATCAAAAATTGCATTTTGACAAGATCCTCGATGATTCAGTGACATTTGAGGGGCTCTGATCTAACTACCTCATCAACCTTAGCTCCGGTAGGGTCCCCTATTGCCCCAGGGATCCAGAGTTTGTTCCTTGCATACTCAAGTATTCAGTAACACCAAGGTACCATATAAATGTTTTGGGGACTTGTGCACAAATAATGTGATTCCTTATAGAGAAACGCTGTATTTTTTTTTTAATGTAAGTGGGCTTTTCTAGGGAATTTTAAAGCTTAATGAATTTAAAGCTGTGGAGACAAAACATTCCTGTATATTTTTTTGTTTCTTTAAAAGGCAAGACTTTGTGTTGTAACCATGCATGCCCACAAAATCCTGAGTAGTAGTAGTAGTATAAATCTTGTCATTTGTAGTGTTTCTCTCTTGTTTTAAAAATGATTATATACCAGCCTGAGCAACTTGGCAAAACCTCGTCTCTACAAAAGGTAGAAAAAGTTAGCCAGGTGTTGTGGTGCACACCTGTGGTCCCAGCTACTTGGGAGGCTGATGTGGGAGGACTACCTGAGCCTGGGAGGTCAAGGTTGCAGTGAGCTGTGATTGTGCCACTGCACTCCAGCCTGGGTGTCGGAGTGAGACCATCTCTCCAAAAAAATTATATATATATTTTATATATAATATAATATAATATATTATGTATAAAAATTATATATTTTATATAATTATATATTTTAATATATTTTTATATAATTATATATTTAATATATATACTATATAATTATATATAATTATATATTTTATATATGTGTTATATAATTATATATAATTATATGTTATATATTTTAATATAGATTATATGTAATTATATATTTTAACGTATATAATTTTATATATAATTGTATATTTTAATATATATATTTTTTATTATACTAGTTCTAGGGTACATGTGCACAATGTGCAGGTTTGTTACATATGTATACAGGCGCCATGTTGGTGTGCTGCACCCATTAACTTGTCATTTACATTAGGTATATCTCCTAATGCTATCCCTCCCCTCTACCCAATAGGACCCGGTGTGTGATGTTCCCCTTCCTGTGTCCAAGTGATCTCATTGTTCAGTTGCCACCTATGAGTGAGAACATGCGGTGTTTGGTTTTCTGTTCTTGCGATCATTTGCTGAGAATGATGGTTTCCAACTGCATCTCATGTCCCTACAAAGGACGCGAACTCATCCTTTTTTATGGCTGCATAGTATATGATATATAATTATATATTTTAATGTATATAATTATATATATTTAATATATATTTTATATGTATATAGGTATATATTTATATATATATATTTATATACATATATGTATACACACACACACACAGTTTATTAAAGGCGAAAGAGGTTGAGGCTTCCTGCTAGGAGCATTGGAGGACTTGCAGGGTTTTTGACCAGGGGAGGCGTGGTGAAGCTCAGGTGCACCTGCTGTGGGGGCATGGATGAGAAGGATCAAGGCAGCAGGGTGGCCAGTGAGGGGATATTGGAGTCTCTGGAAGAGAGGTGGTAGGAAGCTGGACTAGGTAGGTTCTGATAGGATGGAGGGGACTGGGTGAAAGGAAGCGCTCTCACAGCTGACTTCTATTGAGTGACACTTGTGAAGCGTGGGAAACTAAGTTCTTTTCGTGTCTGAACTCATTTAATCCTCATGATGAACTGTGAGGCAGGTACTGTTATTAGTTCCATTTTCTGGAAGAGGAAACTGAGTCTCAGAGAAGCTGAGCTGATGCAGCTAGGAAGTGACATCACTGGGACTGAGGTAAACAGAACAGTCCAACCCAGAGGCTGAGCATCCCCTGGGCAGCATCGGACAATGATGGCCTTCAGGGGTGATGCCGCCTGGCAGGAGGGGACAGCAGGGTGAGGATGAGGTGTAACCACTCCTGACGGGGAGATCCCTGAGACCTCTGGCGGAGTGGTTTCAGTGTGTGGTGAGGCAAAGCCGCTGGCAGTGGGCTGAGGAGCGAGTGACGGTGAGACGGAGCGTAGAAGACTCTTTGAAGTTTTATTCTGAAGGAAAGAGGGGGATGGGGCAGCCAGAGGAGTCACAGGGTCAGAGTGTACCTTCCACATGAAAGTTTGAGCTCCTTCCTCTCTGATGGAGGTGAGCCAGGAGTGGGCGAGATGGCTGGCCAGCCAGCACAGGCAGTGCCCCATCAGCTGTCCCGGGCTCCTCGCAGAGAGCTCAGGGAAAGGCGGCGTGGGTGGCCCAGCCTATCTGGTGGGGAAGGTGCGGTGGGGTGGGTCAGGTTGGTCCACAGGTTTGTGGTGGGAGGGGACAATGGCTTCTGTGTTCTCTGTGAAATAGAAGTAAAGTCAGCCCCTGAGGTGGGGCTAGAGGCAATGAGAGTGGTGAGATTTGGTGGCTTGAGCTGTGACTACCTGGAGGTGATCTTGAGGGGCTGGCACCCTGGGGTCGGAGGGTGAGGAGGTTGGGAGGACCCAGGGCCTTGGTAGGCAAGAATATGAAATGGAAGGCCCCAGAGGCAGGGTGTGGGGTCATGGGAGGAGGCTGGGATGGGCAGGGAGGCCAGCCGGGCAAAGCAAAGGAGGCAGGAGGGTGTGCCCCCCAGAGAGGCCCAGTGACTGCAGCCCAACACCTGCTGCTGTTCGATGAACCAGGGAGGAATGGAGGGACATGTTCCTAAATTCAGAACATGTTCAGAACATGTTCTGAAGTTCCCCATTCAGAAGGGGCTGCCAAGGATATCTGTGTAGCTGGCCACCACAGCGCTTCCGTGAGCCCTTGGTGGACCGAGGCATAGCCTGGGTCATCCTGGGGGTCTCCTTCGAGGTTTTCCTTGACTCTGTAGGAGCTTCTTGCAAAATCATAGGCACCACTTCCCTCCTCCAGAGGCCACAGTCCTGCCAGCCCTTGGGGAGAGACCTGGCCCCTGTAAGATGGTGATTCCATCCCAGGCCTTTGCGTCAACCCAGCCCAGCTGAGGGGAACCCTTCTTTGCGGGCTGGGCTGATTGCTATCAAGAAGGGAAATGAGCACACGTGCCCACCCCTGGGGCAGGCATGAGGGAGGCTGTGCCAGGGCCCGGACAGGAGAGCCAGCCCAAGACTGCCGCCCGGGGTCTGCCAAAGCCCTGGAGGTTTCAGGAGGGGTCTCTGGACTGTGGGCCGGACCTCATCCCTACGGAGTGGGCCACAGTGTTGGAAGTCCTGGCCCTCAGGGTCCAGTCCAACCAGAGGTACATGCCTCCTTCTTCCCATTACTCACCCCCACAGGCCTAGTGGAATTTTCTGGGGTACCCACCACAGGCAAGAACCCGCGCCTCAGTCACTGTGACGAGCTCCTCTGCCGTCCTCTCCATGGCATCAAGTGTGTCAGATTTAGTCTGCCCATGACCTCACTTGTGCTTCCGCTGGTGGCCCTGATGACATCGCCTGGTTTTGTCACCACAGAAGGCAGCTCAGGGTTCTTGGCCAGCCAAGCGGTGCCATCAGATGTCCCCTGCTCACCTGAGCAGAGAGCTCAGGAAAAAGCCACCGAGGGGGCCCATCTGGAGAGCTCAGGACTCCTGTCCCAACCTTGGCTCTGCACTCTGTCCCCAAGACCTACACAGCCTCCACCTGTGCACCCTCGCCTTTCTATCCCCTGCTGCAGGGACATGGCCTCCTTAGGGCCCAGTTGGTGCAGAGCAGACCCCCCATCCCAGGCCCAGTCTAATAGAGAAGAAAGATGGAGGATCCCCATTTAGAATGATATGCCTGTGGAAGGTGGAAGCCCAGAAATGAGGCAGCCTCATCCAGCCTGCACTATCAGAGAAGACAGGAGGAAAGGACAGCTATGACCTAAAGGATGATCTGGAGCCAGGCATGCCATGGAAGAAGCGCTAGAGAGCGCTGGGTTTGGGGCTGCAGGTGCTCCATCTGTTGGCCTCAATCCAGGGCTCCAATATCTGGGTACCTGGTGGGGGGGCCATATCGTTCCTATTGTTATTAATAAGTTATGGGCTTTCAGTGCCTGTCACTCTCTTGTTACCCACCTGGAATACAAAGCTTTGGAACATGCATTCCTATTGCATTTATCATATCTATTGCAGACAAAACCAGGAGCTCCCCATTCTCAAAGAAGCTGCTCCCAAACTGTGGGGTGACAATGTTGGGGCATAAATGCTAAGAACCTGGCAGTCCAGGCCCTCAGGAAATGCTCCCCTAAGTGGGGGAGACTTCACATGGAGCGTTAGTTGTGTGGATGATGTTGCCAGGCGGAGTCTTGTCTGCCTCCCAGGGAGAGAGGGAAGGGCCAGCCTGGGTGGGCAGCTGCAGGTCAGAGCTGTCCAGGGAAGGGCAGGACCAGATGCTAGCTAGGCAGGGACATAGACAGGCCAAGGTGAGCTCAGAGCCAGGCTGCCTCTCAGCCATGCCCACTCTGTCTTATCTTCCTTGGTGAGGTGAGGAGAAACCTTTTACAAACATTTTTTCCAGCTTTACTGATCTTTTCTTTACAGAAAATGATGAATAAGTTGATGTGTTTGTCGTGGAGGTTCCATATCAGAAAAGAGTATCAATCCATCTGGGGCTCCTCCCCATGCCCCACCATATGCCCAACCCCTGCACCCCCTGAATCTCCTGCACCCCCCTCCCCCATGCTGGGCCTTTACAGAGGATGTGGGCCAGGCCACTTCAGATCCACACAGGTTAGGGAAGACCATGGTACCTCCGAGCAGCAGAGATATGTGGAGACCATTTTGCCTCAACCTCTTCCTCATCCTCCTTCCCCCCAGCCTCCAAAAGCCCCTACCCACAATGGCCATTAGATTCCAGACTAAAGACATCTTCTTGAACATCATCCTTGAAATCCAGTGGCACCTGAGCACACCCTTTGTGAGTATCTGGTGCCAGATGGGCTCAGGGTAGGAACAGCTCCACTCAGCCCCAGACCAAGCACTCGTGGGTTCTTGCTCTTCCCCTGCAGAAAGGTGAGATCCAGGAGCAATGGATCCTGAGGTGAGCACACAGCCCCGAAGTCCCACTGCCCTCCCAACCAGTCGTCACTGCCATTGTATTGCTGGTCACTGCTCTGGGCTTGGGCACATTCAGGTGAGGCGCACCTGCAGGGTCACACCTGAGTCAACCTTTATCTGGCATCTTCACTGCAGATGCGTCCACCAGCCTATTCTTTGCCTCATGGAGGATGCGTGTGGTAGATGTTCTTCACCAAGCGTGGGAGTTGTAATATTCACATTGGCACAGCTGGCCTCCTTTTTGCGTCCTGGAAGCTGGTTCAGAAAATGCCCCCATATGCCAGGCCCTTGCCCAGTGCACCTGGAGCCAGGAGGCGTGATGGTCCCTGCCCTGCCGGCCTGTGTCAGACTGTACTGTGACCCCCTTGGCTGCTGTGACCTGAAAGCAGCTGGGTTCCTCCTGGGACCTGGGTAGGACAGAGCTGGGGGAGGCAATGGGGGAACTAGTGAAGGCCACCCCAGAAAGGAGGCAGGGGAATGGCAAACAAGGCCACGAGGACAACTTTCCTGGCCATACCGCATACACTTGGCCCCTGTAGAACACCACCTTTCTGAAGCCTAACCTGCCTGCCTTACTGAACACCTCAAAGCTCTTTAAACCTCATCTTCTTTATCCATGTGGAACAATCCAAAGATGATTGAGGTGTGCGGGGCTGGGGAGCGTCCCTCTGTCTCTGGAGTCTCTGTGTTCCCAGAAGAGCCCGTTCCGGGTCAGAGTGCCTGCCCTTGTCCTGCCCTTTCCCAAATAGGGGCAGCATTTCCACTCCACCTCCACCCCCCAGGTTCTTACCCTCTCCACTGCCAGCAGCCCCTCCAGGGCTGGGCCACAGCCACCGTCCAGGACCTTCTCAGTCTTCTCAAAGGGCCCTTCTGGTCTTTGCGGCTTCCAGAGGCTGACTGGCCTCTTTTGTCTCTGACCCACAGGAATTCCTGCAAACCTTGCCCATCTCCACACCCACACCCCAGGGAAGCTGCCACCTGGGCTGGGGTGCCCATTGCCCCAGGCTGAGCAAGGTACCTGCCACGACCCTTCCACGTTCTCCACACCTGACCCAATGTTCTGGTTTCTTCAAGGGAAAAACAGCAGCTGCACATCAAAGAAAGCGATTTTAATGACTTGTTGAATAGCTTCCCAAGAACCCTGGGTGATGTTGGGCTCTTGCTACTGACCAAATCTCTCATGCCTTTGTTCAGGCTCTTGAACTCCCAGGCCTGAGAGCTGGGCTCAGGTCCTGGGTCACTGATATTCCTTCTTGATATCCCAGGAATACTCCACTCCTTGTCGCAGATGTCAGCGGTTGAAAGTTTAGCTCTGGAATGAGCCTCTCAGTTTTCTTCTCAGGGGTACTGACAATCATGTGTATTTATGTTGCAGATTACTTAACTGTTACTCAGTTTGTTGTGAAATTCTTTTATTTTAATAAGGGAGCCCTCTCAGGAGCCTCTGAGCAGAGCTCAGAGCGGGTATAAGAGCATCTATGTTTCTCTCTAAATTTCAGAAGGTTCCTTCTCCTCTGGGAAAGTGAGCACTTTGTAGAGAGTCCCTTTATCAGCAATGCTGCATTTCTAGAAGGCTTCTCCATTTGACTTGGGTCTGGGTTGCAATTTCCACACTCCACAGTTAATTTCTTTCATGCCATAGCTTGGATTCCTCTCAGAACTCTGTCTTTGGGGGTTTTCCTGGTATTTCCCTAGCTTATGCCCTGAGTGGGCCCACCCAGACCCTGCTCATTCTCCCTGACTCAGTCACCCCCATCACTCCCGCTCCACCTACTCGCCCCTCTCCCCACTGCCCACACGAGCCTCTGAAGGCCTCTCTGTGCCATCTGCTTCTCATTGCTCCCATGGACTCCCCCATTCTGGTCCAGGCCTGGCCGCCTTTGTTCTCACCACAGCTCTCAGGCCCAGGTTCTGCCACTGCATGTCTCGCAGATGTCAGAGCAGCCTTTCTGGACACCTCTCTGCTCGTGTCACCTCTGCTGTTGGCCTTTCACTGATTTATGGTTGGTTCCCTGGAACCAGGACCCAGGAGACGAACAAGCAAGTTTTCTTCCTGTGGAAATCCCCCTGAGGATTCCTAGGGCTCCTTCCAGTCCAGGGAACAATGCGTCTTTTTTATTTTGGGATCCCTGCCTCGCCCAAACTCCCTCACCTCTATTTAAGACTTTGATTCTCTCTCTACCCTCCTGCCTTCCTCCACTTCCTGGGAACTATCCCCGGGGGTCTACTGGATAAGAAGCATGTGACCCATACCACATGAGATGAAACATGCCCTCACTTTCTTTCTTCTATCTTTTTTTTTTTTTTTTTTTTTTTGAGATGGAGTCTCGCTCTGTCGTCTTTTTTTGTGAGACGGAGTCTCACTCTTGTTGCCCAGGCTGGAGTCCAGTTGCACAATCTCGGCTCACTGCAACCTCCGCCTCCCGGGTTCAAGTGATTCTTGTGCCTCAGCCTCCCTAGTAGCTGGGACTACAGGCGCCCGCCACCACACCCAGCTAATTTTTGTATTTTTAGTACAGATACGGTTTCACCATGTTAGCCAGGTTGGTCTCAAACTCCTGACCTCAGGTGATCCACCCGCCTCCACCTCCCAAAGCGCTGGGATTACAGGCATGAGCCACTGCACCCTGCCCCAGTTTCTATACTCTAAAACCCTGCTGTCAGTCTCCATCTAAAGCACACTAATGACAGACACCAGGCAACTGCGGTGTTGCCTCCTTCCTAGTTAACTGTCCACTAGAGCCATCTGTCTGTTCTAAACTGCCCCCTCAGTGTTGGGTGACAGTTTAACAGGATGCTAGGTAGGATTTTACCAACTGCCCTGGGAAAGACAAGCAGCACCCAACCATGTGTCTCTGAGCCAGGAAGAAACTGTTCAGACAGAGGGCCCTAGAGCCTTCTACCCTCCCACCATGTGGAGGAGAAAGGACATAGGGTTTCCCATCACCTAAGTGGACACCTAAAAGTTAGAGGGCTTAAACCTCTGATTAAGAGGGTTGCCTTCCAGACAAGGGGACCCATCAGGCAGAGGTTGCAGGACAACCACAGGGAACAGAGCAGGGGGACTCAGAAGAGGCCACACCGTAGGTTCTCCCTTGATGAGGAACTGTGAGGGAGGGAGGTTTCTGCTTGTTCTTATGGAAAATCCTGTAGGACGCATACACATGCCCCATGGGGACCCACCTGCCAGACAGCCTCACAGCCAGACACGGCCAGCCTGAAAAGCAGCAACAGATCAGAGGATGACGATAGTGTCTGTCATGTAAGAGACAGGTCTCTTTCCACCCTGTTCTTCCCTGCCCCAGTACACCGCAGAGGAAAAGGTCCTGAAGAGGGAGGAGAGAAGAGAAAGGCCAGACCATGCCCTCCCCCACACCCCCATTTCAGCTCTATGTGGCCAGTGCTGGCCAGCCCTGGGGAGGGGAAGAGACGGGCATCACATTGGAAAAGAGATTGAGGCTCTAAGCTGTGCTGGACTTTTTTTTTTTTTTTTTTTAAATGCTGCAAGTGACTCCAGAATTGGGAATCTGCCCTAGAAGTTGACCAGGGTCAGGAGTGAGTGGCAGGAAGGGACACAGTTGTGGCCGGAGATGGGTAAAAACAAAGTGTTCTGTGTGTGCCCCCTAGGTTCCAGGCGTGCCACAGCCACGTGCAGGTGTAGAGCACCTAAACCAGCTGCCCACGGCCCTGCCACAGCTCCCCCATGCCCTTCACTCAAAGCCAGCTATTCCTATGCACCTGCCTCCCCATTTGGATGCCTGACTAACCTTTCCCCCAAGAAGACCTGTCAGGTGTGGATAACCTTCCATTCCTGCTAAAGCGGAAGTCCCCTGAGGCTGAGAGAGGAGAGTTTGGACAAATATTCACCGCTTGGACTCACACACATCTTCCTCCAGGGCACTTCTTTGGGGAGCTAAAACCCTTCAACCCCTGGACCATCACTCTCTTTTCCCATAGAAAGCCCTCCTCTCAGGCCTGCTCTTTCATCAGGACTCAGCTCCAGAAGATGCCAGAGGTCTTCACCTTTGCAGAGCCTGGATCCACTTTCTCAAATCCCCAGGTAGGGCCCCCTATCTCAGCCTGGAGACCTGGCTCAGGCATTGTGGGTGCAGGGGTGATGTCCACCCCTTACTGCTTGGTTTCCAGTCCAGACAGTGGGCAGCTCCGAGTTCCAGCAGCAGGGGAAGTGTGACAAGCAGGCTGGAGCATAAGTGCCAAGAGCCCTGAGTAGTGGTCAGAGAAAGAGGGAGCCACGGGGCCCCAGATCACAGGAGTGCTGTGTGGTCCCAGCAGGCTGGGGCTCGTGTTGTATGTAATTGGGCATTAAGGGGCGAGTGACCCAGAAGTCTGGAGAACAGTGATCCGTGACACAGGCCTGGACCACACAGGACGAGTCTCACTGCGCCTCTTCATGTGAGCTCCACATTCTACAGACTTTGCACCTTCTGATGGTGTCCACTTCTGGGGTAAAGGAGCAGGCCCATGATAATACCTTGGTGCCCTTATAAACCCTACTTCTGATGCAGGGAGTGGGGGCTGCAGAGCTCTGTGTTTCACACGAGCTCCAGGACAAGCTCTCTTGCCCCTTACTCAGAGCTCTCCAGAGTGCTCTTCCCAGATGCTCCTGCACATTGAGTTTTCCAAAAGGGCTTTGAGCTTTAGCGGTAAGAGGGTCATAAGCCGGACCTCAACATGGGCTGAGCGCAAGAGTGCATCAGCCAGGAGGAAAAGTGACTTTCTGTAATTCGCCCACTTGGCAAATTCTCACCTACGCAAAGGCACCTCATGCATGCTAGCGGGGATCGGCTTTGCTTGGCTCGTTGCTGCTGCCATCCTTTAATTTACATAGCTTCTGCGGTGAACAGGTCTAATGCACACCCACCCCCGAAGGCCGAGGGAGCTGAGAAGCTGAAGTAATGAGAGGTTGAAGTAAAAGTCTGACAAGTCCAGTTTCTCCGAAAGAAGCATTTAATAGGGACTTAGGAACGGAAGTGATGTCTCTGGCAGCCTAGACGGTGGATCCCCACACTTGTCCTCCAGAAACTACTCTTAATACGGCAAAGTTTTAGGGTAAATGCATGTGCAACTGTTCATATCTTAGACACTCTTGCGAAACTCCTAACCTCTGGGGAAGTTAGATAAGCATCTTTACAAGGGTTTATCTACACTACGCGCATTATTTCTTGACCTTGCTGCCGAACACCTTGGTATGCAGGAGTCAAATGTCAGTCACGATGGTATTTGCTTCAAGATGGCATCACTCTTGCCATGCAACAGGCTATTTTCCTACACGTGGCTGTAATTATGGCGATTACAAACTCCCTGCTCACTTTGTATATTTCCCCAGCAGGCACCCAGAGGCAAGTAGGGCAGAGACATCTTTGCTGAAGGCCCTGTGAAGACCAAGAGCACAAGCAATTTGCCCTGGCCTGAGGGGTTCCCAGTACAAAGGACTTTTACCTTTAAAAAACCAGGATGGGTCCAGGCAAACCTCACTGTAGTAAGGATCTCTATGCTGTACCTGATTGGTGAGTCTCCCCTCTGTACATAGAACCCGACATTTGGCTTCATTTATAGGAGTTTAGTTTGAAACATTTGCTTTACTATTGAGCACTAACGTTTTCCAAACATTTTCTTACATACTGGGTCTCGCAGGTTTGCGAGGGACTTTTTCAGCTCTGAAAACTTTCAGATTTAACTACTGAGTCACATTCTTGTCACTCCACTGAACACGTACAGTATTCCATAAGACTGGGATGAGGTTTTAGCTGCTGTTGAAAAGCCCATGGCCTGGAATGACCACACTTCATTTCTGCAGAGATGCCTGTGCCAACAGGGCCATGAGGTCACTGACAGCAGGTAGGAGATGCATTTGGAGTTCCTGGGTCTCTCTCTAGTCTTGGTAATTGTAACTGTGCTGGCCTCTCCAATGGCTGTTTTCTTAACTGAAATTGCCTTAGTTTTTCACTTTGAAACATCTAGCCTGTATTCACACACCAATGTTCATAGTGGCTGTCTAATCCCATTAGGGCTGCTATAATAAAACGCCATACTGAGTGGCTATTCAAGAACAGAAATTTATTTCTCACAGTTCTGGAGGCTGGGAGTTTCAAGATCAAGGAATCAGAAGATTTGGTGTCTGGCGAGGGCCCACTTTCTGGTTCATAGACAACCATCTTCTTGCTATAACCTCACATTGAAGAAGGGGCAGTGGAGTTTTCTGAGGTGTCTGTTACAAAGGCCTAAGGTTATTCATGAGGGCTCTGCTCTCATGACCTGATTACCTCCTAAAGGCCTCACCTACAAATACCATCACATTAGGGCTTAGGTTTCATCATAAGAATATTGAGGCACAAATATTCAGTCTGTAGCTGCAGCATTATTCACAATAGCTGAAAGGTAGAAACAACCCAAATGTCCATCAGTAGATAAATGGATAAACAAAATGTGGTATGTATATAAGTGTAATGTTAACCTTAAAACAAAAGGAAATTCTGACATGTGACAATATGGATGAACTTTGAAGACATTGTGCTAAATGAAATAAGTCAACACAAAACGACAAATATTATATGCTTCTATTTATTTATTTATTTGAGAAAGAGTCCTCGCTCTGTTGCCCAGGCTAGAGCGCAGTGGCACGATCTTGGCTCACTGCAACTTCCACCTTTCAGGTTCAAGCAATTCTCATGCCTCAGCCTCCTCCTGAGTAGATGGGACTAGAGGTATGAGCCACCACGCCTGGCTAATTTTTGTATTTTTCGTAGAGACAGGGTTTTAGCATGTTGGCCAGGCTGGTCTCGAACTCTTGACCTCAAGTGATCTGCCTGCCTCCGCCTCCCAAAGTGCTGGGATTACAAGTGTGAGCCACCATGCTCAGCCTGCTTCCACTTATATGAAATACCTAAAATATTTAAATTCACAGAGCTAGAAAGTAGAGTAGTTGTTACCAGGGGCTGGGGGCTGGGAGATGAAGAGTTAATATTTATTTGTTTATTTGTTTATTTATTTATTTTTGTTTTTTTTATTTTTTTTTAATCAAGAGTTAATATTTAATGGGTACAGAGTTTCAGTCTGGGAAGATGAAACCGTTCTGAGGTGGATGGTGGTGATGGTTGCACAGCAACGTGAATGTACTTCATGCCACTGAATTGTACACTTAAAAATGGTTATGTTATGTACATTTTATCACATGGAAAAAGTCTAGTCTGGATGTTTTCTCAATAGACCCTGAGACTCTTTCCAAGGTTTCCCACCACCCAAACCTCTCAGCACAGAGACAGCACCCAGCCAATCCCAGCATCCTCCCCACCCTGACCCCTAGTCCTCCTTCAGCCTGGGGGCGCTTGCCCCCTTGAGATCTGATGAACGACTCTTCATGTTGAGACCCCAGTTCATGGTCCCTACTCTGGATGGCCCTCTCAGCCTCCCTACCACCCAGAAGACAACACCTGTCCTCCTGCGGGCCCCCTCTGACCTGCAATCCTCCCTTTTTGTTTATAAAGGTGTGCATAGCAGCCCTGGAGGTTTCCACGGAGAGGCCATGTCAATATCCTCTCTAGCACTAGGAGGCCTGGGCAGGGGTTGGAGCACATCCTGGGAGAGTAGACACTAGGCAGGCACCATGATAAGATGGCTCTAGAGGCTGGAAAACTGTAGTTCACAGCAGGATGTGGCACAGCCTCAGACTCCCGTTGAAATTCATACTCTATACATTTGACATTTGGGAATGTCAGTGAAGTAGATTTGCATTTTCCATGGAGCACCCTCAGGGTGGGAGGAAGAAAGGCCCAGTAGAAAAAGCAAGTGTTCTTGCCATCTTGCCAACCTCTCTTCATTCTAAAAGTTTTTCAAACTCTCTTTGGTTTTCCAGCATTTAAGTGCAAGAAACATAGTTTTACTTTATTTTTTAATTTAAAAAAATAGAGCACAAATGCATGCACAAAAGAGCATAAAACATGTACACCTAATGTAACAAGTAATTATAAGCAATCACCCATTTAACCATGCTCAAGTCAAAAAAAAAAATTGCCAACGCTCCAAAATTCTCCCCATATTTGTCCTCTAATTGTGACCGTTCACCCTTAGAGGTAACCCACTCACCTGTCTTTTATGATGATTACTTCCTTGGTTTTCTTTTCTTTTTTTTTTAACCTGAATCTCTGGCAATTTTTTTCTTTCTTGGTTTTCTTTGTAGCTTTGACACTTACTTACACATTCCTAAACAATACAGTTTTGTTTTGCCTGTTTTTAACTTTAAATGAATAGATTGGGGTTGTTTTCAATCCATAATGCAAACAAATCTGCTATGAACATTATCCTGGTGCACATATATATGAATACATTAACATGTATTTATTAAACAGAATAGTACATCACACCCTCCACCCCCAAAAATGTTCATGTCTTAATCCCTAGAACCATGATACGTTATTTTACATGCAAAAGGAGCTTTTGCAGATGTGATTAAGTTAAGAGTTTTGAGATGGGAAGATTATTCTGAATTATCCAGGTGGGCCCAATGGAATCACAAGAATCCTTGTAAGAGGGAATTAGGAGGGTCAGATCTAGAGAAGGAGATATGACAGTGGAAGCAAAGGAGAGAGAGAAATTTTTAAACACTCCACTGCTGGGCTTAAAGATGGAGGGAGGGGCCATGACCCAGGAAATTCAGGAGGCCTCTAGAAGCTGGAAAAGTCAAAGAAACAGATTCTTCCAAAAGGAATGCAGCCCTACCAGTATATTGATTTTAGGGTTTCTTAGCTCTAGAATTGTAAGATAATAAATGCGCATTATTTAGCCACTAAATTTGTGGTTATACATGTGTATGTGTGCACACGCACATGCACACATACACATAGGACTAAAATTGCTGCATCAATCATGGGATATATTCACTTTTCTAGATAATGTTAAACAATTTCACAAACATACAATTTATACTTCCATTAGCAGTATTTGAGAATTCCTTTTGCTCCACATCCTTGCCAATACATTAAATTGTCTGAAATTGCCAATTTTTTATTTTTTATTTTTTTTGAGGAAGAGTCTCACTCTGTTGCTCACACTGGAGTGCAGTGGCAGGATCTCAGCTCACTGCAACCTCTGCCTCCTGGTTCAAGCAATTCTCCTGCTTCAGCCTCCCGAGTAGCTGGGACTATAGGCATGTACCACCACGCCTGGCTAAGTTTTGTATTTTTTGATAGAGACAGGGTTTCACCATGTTGGTCAGGCTAGTCTCAAGCTCCTGACCTCGAGCGATCTGCCCACCTTGGTCTCCCAAAGTGCTGGGATTATAGGCATGAGCCACCGTGCCCGGCCCAAAATATTTGCGTTTATACCAATCTGATATGCACAAATGTCCCCAGCACAGCACAGCTGCTCTACCAAAATGTAGCCAGACAACTTCTTTAAGCAGGTCCCTGATCCATTCCTCTTCACTAGGTGAGACCTCCCAACTGGAGCCTCTAGTCACCCCCAACAGAAATTTGAATTCTTTCTCTTATTGTGGTTTAAATTTTCCTTGACCTGATTATGAGTGAGGTTGAGAATCTTTTATTGATTATTTGGATTTCCTTTATTATAAAGTGCCTGTTCAACTTTGTCTGGCTTTCTATGGGATTATCTGCATTATTATATTTTTTATAGAGACAGGGTCTTGCTGTTGCCCAGGCTAGAGTGCAGTTGGTGTGATCATAGCTCACTGCAACTTCAAACTACCGGCTTCAAGTGATCCCTGCTCCTTGGCCTCCCAAAGAGCTGGGACTACAGGTGTGCACCACCATGTCCTGGCTAATTTTCTTATTTAGAGATTTTTTTTTAACATTCTGGATACTAATGCTCTGTGGATTATATATGTTGCAAATATCTTCTCCCACTGCTTTGTATCTTTTCATTCCATGGTATCTTTTGAGGAACCAAAAGTTCTAAATTTTAGTGTAGTCAAATATTTTCATTATAGGAACTGGAGTGTGGCCAAGATGGCCAACTAGAAACAGCTAGGGTGCATGGCTCTCACAGAGAGGAATGAAAGAGGCAAGTAAATATAGCACCTTCAACAGAAACATCCAGGTACTTTCATTGGGAGTAATCAAGGAAACAACTTGACACACAGAAGATGGAGAAAAGCAAGGCAAAATGACAGCCCACCCAGGAGCAACACGGAGCCAAGGGAACCTCTTCCAGGCAAGGAAGTGGTGAGTGAATGTACCACCCCAGGAAACCACACTTCTCCCACAGATCTTTGCAACCCTTGGGTCAGGAGATTCCCTCGTGAATCCACTCCACCAGGGCCTTCAGTGTGACACACAGAGCAGCCACTCAGGCATGTGTGGAGACTCAGGAGCTTTACATACTCGGGCTCCAGGCTTCCTGACAAAAGTAACTGCAACTCCAGCAAAGTGGGAGGTTAGACCCCCATACACACCCGTAGGAAGGAGGCTGAATCCAGGGGCCGAGAAGTGACAGTCTGCAGACCCCCCTTCTAGGGTGCCTCACAGGATAAGACCCACTGTCTTGGAATTTCAGCCAGCCACTGGCAACAGTGTTGCACCTACCTGGAATGGAGTTCCTATGGGGAAGGGAGGGCTTCCCTCTTTACTGTTTGGGCGACTCAACCATTCCAGCCTTTGGGCTGTGGGGAGTTGAAACCAACTGGAGGCAGAAGAGAGTCCCTAGCACAGCGTCATTGCTCTACCAAAATTTGGCCAGGCTGCTTCTTTAAGCAGGTCGCTGATCTGTTCCTCCTCACTGGGCAGAACCTCCCACCTGGGGCCTCCAGCCCACCCCCACTAGTGTTCTCTGGTCAACAGAGATTTGAATTCTCCCCGGGGCAAGTTCCCCAGTGAAAGGGCAGGCCACCATCTTTGCTATTTGGGCAACTCAGCCCAACTCAGGGCAACAAAGCCTCCAACTCAGGCTTTGGAGAGCCCAAACTGACCGGGGCAGAAGTAGCACGCCAGCACAGCACAGCTGCTCTATGAAAGCATGGTCAGACTGCTTTTCTAAGCAAGTCCCAATCCCATTCCTCCTCAGTGGACAGAACCTCCCAACTGCGCCTCCAGCCACCTCCACCAGTGTTCTCCTACTGAGAGATTTGAATTCTCCCTGGGACAGAGTTAGGGGGACAGGCTGCCATCTTTCCTGTTTGAGTGATTTAGCCATTCTAGCCTGCAGACTTTGGGGAGTCCAAACTGACCAGGGGCAGAAGGGATAACCAAGCACAGCACAGCTACTGTACCAAAATGTGGCCAGACTTCTTTAAGCAGGTCCCAAATCCGTTCCTCCTCACTGGGCGGGACCTCCCAACCAGGACCTCCAGCCACCACAACCAATGTTCTCTGGCTAACAGAGATTTGAAAACTTCCTGGGACAGAGCCCCCAGAGGGAAGGGCAGGTTGCCATCTTTGCTGTTTGGGTGACTTAGCCATTCCAGCTTCCAGGTTTTGGAGAGCTGAAGCCGATGGAGGGTGGAAGTGGTACCCCAACACAGCACACCTACTCTATGAAAGTGTGGCCAGATTGCTTCTTTAAGTGGATCTTCGATCCCGATCCTTCTGGGTGAGACCTCCCAACTGGGGTCTCCAGCCACCTCCTACAGGTGCATTTGGGCCAGCAATAGGTCCATACCTCCCAAGGAGGAGCTTTCAGAGGAGGGGGCAGGCTGCCATCTTTACTGTTTTGCAACCTTCACTGGTGATACCTCCAGGTACTGGAAAATCTGAGGTGACTAGGGACTGGAGTGGACTCCTAGCAAACTGCAGCAAAGTGGCCAGTCTGTTAAAAAAAATCCAAAAGTCAGCAGTCTCAGAGATTGAAGATAGATAAACCCACAAAGATGACAAATAATCTGAACAATAATGCTGAAAACCCAAAAAGCCAGAGTGCCCTCTTTCCTCCAAATGACCGCATCACCTCTTCAGTAAGGGTTTGGAACCAGGCTGAAGCTGAGATGGCTGAAATGACAGAAGTAGAATTCAGAATATGGATAGGAACAAACTTCAGTAAGCTACAGGAGTATGTTGTAAGCCCATGCAAGGAAGCTAAAAATCATGATAAAACATTGCTGGAGCTGACAGACCAAGTAACCACTATAGAGAAGAATGTAACTAATCTGATAGAGCTGAAAAACACACAACAAGAATTTCATAATGCAATCAGAAGTGTTTATAGCAGAGTAGACCAAGCAGAGGAAAGAATCTCAGAGCTTGAAGACTTTTCTGTTCTGACATAAGACAGACAAGAATAGAGAAGGAAGAATGAAAAGGAATGAACAAAACCTTTGAGAAATACGGGATTATGTAAAGAGACTGAATCTATGACTGACTGGTGTACCTGAAAGAGATAAGGAGACTGGAACTAATCTGGAAAACATATTTCAGGATATCATCCATGAGAACTTCCCCAGCCTAGCTAGACAGGCCAACAATCAAATTCAGGAAATGCAAAGAACCCCAATAAGATATTCCACTAGAAGATCATCCCCCAGACACGTAACCATCAGATTCTTCAAGATTGAAATGAAAGAAAAAATGTTAAGGGCAGCTAGAGGGAAAGGCCAGGTTACCCACAAAGGGAAGCCCATCAGACTAATAGCAGAACTCTCAGCACAAACCCTATAAGTCAGAAGAGACTAGGGGGCAATATTCAACATTCTTAATGAAAAGAATTTCCAACTCAGAATTTCATATCCAGCCAAATTAAGCTTCATAAGTGAAGGAGAAATAAGATCCTTTTCAGACAAGCAAGGGAAGTAATTACTGTCAGACCTGCTTTACAAGAGCTCCTGAAGGAAGCACTAAATATAGAAAGTAAAGACCATTGCCAGGCACTACAAAAACACACTGAAGTACACAGATCAGTGGCACTATAAAGCAACCACATAAACAAGTCTGCAAAATAACCAGCTAATATCATGATGACAGGATCAAATCCACACATATGAATACAACCTTAAATGTAAATGGGCTAATTTCCCCAATTAAAAGACACAGAGTGGCAAGCTGAATAAAGAATCAAGACTCATTGGTATACTGTCTTCAAGAGACCCATCTCACATGCAGTGACACACAAAGGCTCAAAAAGCAGGGATTGCAATCCTGGTTTCTGACAAAACAGAATTTAAACCAACAAAGATCAAAGAGGACAAAGAAAGGCATTATGTAACGGTAAAAGGTTTGATTCCACAGGAAGATATAACTAGCCTAAGTATATATATGCACCCAATACAAGAGCACTCAGATTCATAAAGCAAGTTCTTAGAGATCTTCAAAGACATACAGACTCCCACATAAGAATAGTGGGAGACTTTAACACCCACTGACAATATTGGACAGATCATCCAAGACAGAAAATTAACAATGATATTTAGGACCTGAACTTGGGACTGAATCAAGTGGACCTCATAGATATCTACACAACTTTCCACCCCAAAACAGTAGAACATGCATTCTTCTCATTATCACATGGCACTTACTCTAAAATCAATAACATAATCGGAAGTAAAACACTCCTCAGCAAATGCAAAAGAACTGAAATCATAACAAACAGACTCTCAGACCACAGCACGATCAAATTAGAAGCCAAGACTAAAAAATTCACTCAAAACCATACAATTACATGGAAATTGAATAACCTGCTCTGACTTTTGGATAAGTAATGAAATTAAGGCAGAAATCAAGAAGCTCTTTGAAACAAAGACACATATCAGAATCTCTGGGACACAGCTAAAGTGCTGTTAAGAGGAAAAAACATCCTCATCAAAAAGTTAGAAGGACCTTAAGTTAATAATCTAACATCACAATTAAAAGAGTTAGAGAACCAAGAGCAAACAAATCTGAAAGCTAGCAGAAGACAAGAAATAACCAAAATCAGAGCTGAGCTGAAGCAGATGGAGACATTAAAAAAAAAAAAAAAAAGATTCAAAAGATCAACGAACCCAGGAGCTGGCTTTTGGAAAAAAATAATAAAATAGATAAACTGCGAGATAGACTAATAAGGAAGAAAATGGAGAAGATTCAAATAAACACAATCAGAAATGATAAAGAGGATATCACCACTGACTCCACAGAAATATAGACAACTATCAGAGAATATTATGAACACCTCTACGCACATAAGCTGGAAAATCTAGAAGAAATGGATAAATTCCTGGACACATGCACCCTCCCAAGACTGAACAAGGAAGAAATTGAATCCCTGAAGAGATCAATGCAAGTTCTGAAATTGAGGCAGTAATAAATAATCTATCAACCAAAAAAAGCCCAGGACCAGATTCACAGCTAAATTCTGCCAGATGTACAAAGAAGATATGGTACTGTTACTACTGAAACTATTCCAAAAAAATAAAAATGGAGACTCCCCACTAATTCATTCTATGAGACCAGTATCATCCTAATACCAAAACCTGGCAGAGACACAACAAAAAAAGAAAACTTCAGGCCAGTATCCTTGATGAACATCAATACAAAAATCCTCAACAAAATACTGGTAAACAGAGTCCAACAGCTAGGCAGAGACACAACAAAAAAAGAGAATTTTAGACCAATATCCGTGATGAACATCTATGCAAAAATCCTCAATAAAATACTGGCAAACCGAATCCAGCAGCACATCAAAAAGCTAGTCCACCATGATCAAGTAGGCTTTATCCCTGGGATGCAAATTTGGTTCAGCATACACAAATCAATAAATGTGATGCATCACATAAACAGAACTAAAGATAAAATCCACATGATTGTCTCAATAGATGCAGAAAACGCTTTCTATAAAATTCAACATCCATTCATGTTAAAAACTTTTAATAAACTAGGTATTGAAGGAACATACCTCAAAATAATAAGAGCCATCTATGACAGACCCACAGCCAACATCATACTGAATGGGCAAAAGCTGGAAGCATTCCCCTTGAAAACTGGCGCAAGACAAAGATGCCCTCTCTCACCACTCCTATTCAGCATAGTACTGGAAGTTCTGGCCAAGACAATCAGGCAATAGAAAGAAATAAAGTGCATTCAAATAGGAGGAAAGGAAGTCAAACTATTGCTGTTTGGAGGTGACATGATCCTATACCTAGAAAATCCCATCATCTCAGCCCCAAAGCTTCTTAAGCTGATAAGCAACTTCAGCAAAGTCTCAAGATACAAAATCAATGTGCAAAAATCACTAGCATTTTTATTCACCAACAACATTCAAGCCAAGAGCCAAGTTATGAACAAACTCCCATTCACAATTCCCATGAAAAGAATAACTACCTAGGAACACAGCTAACTAGGGAGGTAAAAAGATCTTGGCAAGAACTACAAACCACTGCTGAAAGAAATCAAACATGACACAAACAAATAAAAAACATTCCATACTCATGAATAGGAAGAATCAATTTTATTAAAATGGTCATACTGCCTAAAGCAATCTATAGATTCAGTGCTATTCCCATTAAACTACTGTTGACATTCTTCACAGAACTAGAAAAAAATATTTTAAAATTTATATGGAACAAAACAAAGAGCCTGAATAACCTAAGGCAATTCTAAGCAAACAGAACAAAGCTGGAGGTATCACACTACCTGACTCCATACTATACTACAGGGCTACAGTAACCAAAATAGTGTGGCACTGGTACAAGAACAGACACATAGACCAATGGAACAGAATCAAGAACCCAGAAATAAGACCACACACCTACAACCATCTGATCTTTGACAAAGTCAATAAAAACAAGCAATGGGGAAAGGATTCCCTATTCAATGTATGGTGATGGGATAAGTGGCTAGCCACATGCAGAAGACTGAAACTGGACCGCTTTCTTACACCATATACAAAAATTAACTCAAGATGGATTAAAGACTTACATGTAAAACCCCAAACTATAAAAACCCTGGGAGACAATGTAGGCCATACCATTCAGGACATAGGCACAGGCAAAGATTTCATGATGAAGATGCCAAAAGCAATTGCAACAGAAGCAAAAATGGACAAATGGGATCTAATTAAACTTGAGCTTCTGCACAGCAAAAGAAACTATCAACAGAGTAAACAGACAACCTACAGAATGAGAGAAAATTTTTGCCAACAAAGGTCTCATATCCAGCATTTATAAGGAACTTAACAAATTTACAAGAAAAACAACCCCATAAAAAATGGGCAAAGGGCATGAACTTTTCAAAAGAAGGCATACATGCAGCCAATAATCATATAAAAAAAAGCTCAACATCACTGATCATTAGAGAAATGCAAATCAAATCAAAACCACAATGAGATACCATCTAATAACAGTCAGAATGACTACTATTAGAAAGTCAAAAAATCACAGATGCTGGTGATGTTGTGGAGAAAAAGGAATGCTTATACATTGTTGGTGGGAGTGTAAATTAGTTCAACCATTGTGGAAGACAGTGTGGTGATTGCTCAAAGACCTAAAAATGGAAATACCATTCGACCCAGCAATCCCATTACTGGATATATACCCAAAGGAATATAAATCATATTATAAAGACGCATGCATGTGTATGTTCATTGCAGCGTTTTTCACAATAGCAAAGACACGGAATCAACCTAAATGTCCATCAGTGAGAGACTGGATAAAGAATATGTGGTACATACACACCATTGAATACTATGCAGCCATAAAAAAGAACAAGATCATGTCTTTTGCAGGGACATAGCTGGAGATGGAGGCCATTATCCTTAGCAAGCTAACACCAACAGAAAACCAAATGCCACATGTTCTTATTTAGAAGTGGGAGCTAAATGATGAGAACACATGGACACAAAAAGGGGAACAGCACACATTGCAGCCTTTCAGAGGGTGGAGGGTAAGAGGAGGGAGAGGATCAGCAAAAAGCACTAATGGATAATAGGCTTAATACCTGGGTGATGACATAATCTGTACAACAAACCCCCATGACACAAGTTTACCCATGTAACAAACCTGCACTTGTATCCCAGAACTTAAAATAAAAGTTAAAAAAATAGGTACTGCTTTTTGTTTTTGTTTAGGAATTCCTTCTCTACCTTGAGATGATGATATTTTCTTGTATAGGATCTTAAAAACTTTATAGTCTTTTCTTTCACATCTATGTCTTTAATTGACCTGGAATTGCATGAGGCAGGGCTCTGGTTTAGCTGTTTCCATATTAATACTCATTTGTTCCAGCACATTTTTTTGCAAAGACTTATTTTCCTGCTGATTTGCATTGCTGCCTCTTACATTTCAAGGGTTCATAGATACGTGGGTGTGGGTCTTCCTCTGGGTTCTATATTCTGTTCCATTGCTCTGTTTGTCTCTCCTTCAACTAATATCACAGTGTCTTAAATATTCTAACTTTATAATACATATTGGTATCTACAAGAGCAAGTTCTCCCACCTTGTTATTTTTCTTTAAGAATGTCTTGGCTATTCTTTATCCATATTCATTTTAAACTAGCCTGTCAACTTCTCCCAGCACACCCCAAAATGTTGGGACTTTGAGATTGCATTGATTCTATAAATCAATTTCAGTAGAATGACATTTTTACAATATTGAGACTTCTAGTTCATAAACACAGTATATTCACTGTGTGTGTGTGTGTTTGTGTGTGTGTGTCTCCCAATAAGGTTTAAAATTTTCTTAATAGAGAACTTCTTTTGTTATGTTTATTCATGGGAACTTGGTATTTTGGCATTATATTAAAAATGGCAACTTCTTTTAAAATATCATGTTAATAAATGTCTTTTTCTGGTATAAAGAAATGCAGTTGATTTTTACAGATTGATTTTGTATCCAGCAAACTTGCTAAACTCTCTTATCAATACTAAAACCTTATCTATAGATCTTTTTGAATTTTCTATGTATACAAATACATCACCTATGAGTAGTGACAGATTTTCTTCTATTTTTCTTAGTTTTCTATCTTTTATTTACTTTTCTTTCCTTACTACACGACTGGGATATCTTCTAAAATGCTGAATAGAAGTAATATCCTTGTTATAGATCTCAAAGGGAAAGATTTCATCACTTTGCCATTAAGCATGATGTTTCCTCTAAGTGTATTGCAGATATTCTTTATCAGACTAAGGAAATTCCCTTCTATTCCTAGGTTTGCTAAGAGCTTTTATCATGAATGCATGTTGATTTTATCAATTGTTTTTTCACATATATTGAGATGATCGTATGTGTTTTATTCTTCAATCTTTTAATGTGGTGAATCCCATTAAGTTATTTTCTAATGTTAAAATAATTCATATTCCAGGTAGACCCAACATGGTCATCGTATGTTATTACCATTTTTTTTGTATTACTAGTTATGTGTTCTAACTTTGAAGGATTTTTGTATCTATGTTTACGAGTGAGATTTAGGGGACCACATGGCCCGATTTACCTGGAACAACTCCAGTTTATACTAGTTTTTCTGCATCATTATTGATAGTACTTACACTCTTAAAGTGCCTGGGTTTGGACGATAAAGTATATGGTCACTCTAGTAAGAAAGGCCTGTGATATTATCTTCTCCTATTATCTTTGTCCAGTTTTGGTACCACAGCAATGTTTTCTCATTCTATATTTCCCAGAACAGTTTGTATAAGATTGGAACAGTCATTTTCCTTGAATGTTTGGTAGAATTCACCATTAAAGCCATTTGGGGGTCAAAGTTTGCTTACTGAATCTATTATTTTATAGGTTATAGAGTTATTACTGTTTTCTATTTTTTAGTCAACTTTGAGGTTATAATTTTATAGTAATTTGTCAATTTTTTCTAAATTATGTTAGCATAGGGTTTTTCAAAATACGTGCTCATCTTTTTAATGTCTGCAACATTAAAGGTTCTGATATTGGTTGTTAGTTCTCTCTACTTTATTATTTCATTAGAGGTTTGTTAATTGTTTTAATCTTTTCAAAACACCAGCTTTGAGCTTCGTCGATCCTCTCTATTAAATGATAATTTTCTATGTCATTACTCTTTACTATTTATTACTTTCTTTCATACTTTTTTTTTTTTTTTTTTTTTTTTTGAGATGGAGTCACAGTCTGCCACCCAGGCTGGAGTGCAGTGGTGTGATCTCAGTTCACTTCAACCTTCGCCTCCTAGGTTCGAGCTATTCTCCTGCCTCAGCCTTCCAAGTAGCTGGACTACAGGCATGTGCCATCACACCCACCTAATTTTTGTACTTTTAGTGGAAATGGGGTTTCACCATGTTGGCCAGGCTGGTCTCAAAACTCCTGACCTCAAGTGATCCGCCAGCCTCAGCCTCCCAAAGTGCTGGGATTACAGGCATGAGCTACTGCACCCAGCCTTCTTTCATATATTTTATTTGGGTTTATTTTGCTGCTTTTTACCATGTTTCTTGACATGGATCCTTAATTTTTTACTTTTCATGCTGTATTTTTTTTCTAATGTATGTACTAAATCAAACATTTTTTCTGTAAAGGGTCAGATAGTAAATATATTTGTCTCAGCAGGTCTCTGTCTGAACTACTCAATTCTGCCATTGTAGGGCAAAAACAGCAATAGGCAGTAAATAAACAAACAGAAGTAACTTTGTCTCAATAAAAGTTTATTTATAAAATCGGGTTGTGGGCTGGATTTTGCCAATTTTGTTCTAAACTTTGCTCTGGGTATTGCTTTAGCAACATCCCACAGACTTTGATGTTATACTTTTTAATTCAGTTTAAATGTTTTAAAATTTCAATTTTGATTTATTCTTTGACACAAGGGTTATTTTTGAAATGTTTCTTAATGCCTAAGTATTTAGGTATTTCTAGTTTTCTTTTTTTTTTTTTTTTCATTTGTCTGTTTTGCAACTGATTTCTATTTAATTACATTATGGTCAGAGAATATGCTCTATCTCAGTGCTATTTAAAAGAAATATAATGCAAACCTCATATGTAATTTTAAATTTTCTGGTAGCTATATTGGGAAAGTAAAAAGAAGCAGGTGGAAATTAATTGTAATATATTTTATTTGACACAATATATTATATCCAAATACTATATCATTTTAGCATGCAATGAATATAAAAAATTATTGATATTTTACATTTCTTTTTTGACAATGTCTTCAAATACAGTGTTGATACATCTTAATTAGGGCTAGCCTTATTTCAAGTGTTCAGCATGTGCCTAGTGGCTACTGTATTGGACAGTGCAGCTACAGATGATGTCATGGTTTGAAATTTATTAAGACTTACTTTATTGTCTAGTATAATGTCAATTTTTATAAATGCCCCATGTATAATTGAGAAGAGTCTGTATTCTTCAGTTATTGGATACAGCATTTTATCCATGTTTATTTGGTCAGGTTTTCTCACTGTTTTTAAAGTTTGGTGTCCTTACTGGATTTTTGATATGTTTATTCTGTCAGTTACAGAGTAGCATGTAAAAATCTTCCACTGTGATTATAAATGTGCCTAATTATCCTTGTAGTTCTGTCAATTTTCCTTTATATATTTTGAGATTATACATACAAATCTTAAATTATTGTATCTTCTTGAATTGAACAATTCCTTGTCATTGAGTTTTTTTGCTTCTAGAAAAGCTGTTTGCCTTAAAGTCTATTTTGTCTTATATTTCTATGGCTCCACCTACTTTCTTTTGGTAAGGGCTTGCATGGTATATCTATCTTCCTCTAGTTCAACTTTTCTCATGTTTCAAGTGTGTCTCTTGTAAGCAACATAAAATTGAGTTTTGCTTTTTAACCCAACTGTTATCTTTTACCCAAAATGTTTGTTTTTCAATCTACTGTAATTATTGTTATATTTTGTAAAAATTTATCATCTTATACAGTGATTTTCATTTGTCTTTCCTGCTCTTTTTCTTTGTTTTTTTGTTTTTGTTTTTGTTTTGTTTTGTTCTTTTGGATTAGTTTCTTTTTTAAATCTTTTTTACCCCTCTTCTAGTTTGGAAGTTATACACTGCATTTCAATTCTTTTAGTGATTACCCTAGAAATTATAATATTCTTAACTTATCAAGGTCTAAAGTTAATTATTATTTTCCTCTTGAGAAATAAAGAGTTTAGAACATTTTAATTTCATTTTCTGATTTCCCAACTTATATGTTTTCATTTTTGTATATTTTCCTCTATATTTTAACTCCACAAGAGATTATTATTTCTGTTTTATACAGTTTGTGTTTGTTTAGCTCTATCCCTGCTCCATGATTTTACTTTCTCTGCTCTTCTTTCATCTCAAACATTCTATGTGGAATTACTTTCCTAATGCCTTGAGCATATCTTTTAGAATTTCCTTTAGTGAGAACTAGATGGTTGCAAAATCTCTCAGTTTTTATTTCTTGAGTATAAAATTCTAGGCAGGCAGTTATTTCCTTTGGCATATTCGATAAATGATTCCCCCTGCCTCCTGGCTTTATTATTGCTATTGAAAAGTCAACATGTCAATCTAATTCTTCCTCCTTTCAAGTCAATATATTCCTTTTCTGGCTTCTTTTTAAGATTGCCTATTTGTCGTTTATGATCTACAGTATTCCTATAATGTGTCTTGGTGTAGATTTATTTTTATTTATTCTTTTTGGGTTTCAATAAGTTTCTTAAGTGTGACAATTGATACCTTTACATCAGTTTTGGAAAAATAAAATCTGTTTTGTCTCTAAATATTTCCCCTGTTTCATTCTTTCTGCTCCATCTGGAATCATGATTAAATATAGGTTAGTTCTTTTTATTTGATCCCCCATATATCCTAATTTCCATTTTTTTCTTCCTTCCTTCCTTTTTCCTTCCTTTCTCCCTCCCTCCTTCTCTCCCTCCCTCTTTCTTTCTTTCTTTCTTTCTTTCTTTCTTTCTCTCTTCTTTCTTTCTCTCTCTTTCTTTCTCTCTTATTTCTTTCTTTTTCTTTCTTTCTCTCTCTCTTTCTTTCTTTTCTCCCTCCTTCCTTCCTTCCTTCCTTCCTTCCTTCCTTCCTTCCTTCCTTCCTTCTTTCTTTCTTTCTTTCTTTCTTTCTTTCTTTCTTTCTTTCTTTCTTTCTTTCTTTCTTTCTTTCTTTCTTTCTGTCTTTTTCTGTCTTTCTTTCTTCTCTCTGGGCTATAATCTGGATAATGCCCTCTTACCTGTTTTTCAGTTTACTAAGTCTCTCTTCAGCTGAATCTAGTATGCTATAAACCTTGCCATTGATTTTTTTTTATTAAAGTGTTGTGTTTTTTAAATGCTACAAGTTCTACTTTTTTTAATTCAAAACTGCTAGATTACTTTTTATAGTTTCTTATTTCCTTCAGATATTTTCAAGCTTCTCTTCTGTTTCTCTGAATCTTAACAAACAGTTGTTTTATAATCTATGTCTGATAATTCAAATATCTAAAGTCTTTGTGGTTCTGTTTCTTCTGGTGCTCATTCCCAGTGCTTTGTTTTCTCATATGCCTGGTTTTTACTGTGCATGTTTCAAAGTCCTTGAAAAATTATTCATGGTGATAATTGAGGCCTAAGATGAAGATGCCTGCATTAGCTTCTGCCAGATTTATTTCTCTTTCATTCTTATTCTGAAAGTGTAGGCCTCTAGGGCCACAGACTAGTGATGAAAGTGTGCCCTGTTAGACTCCCTACCTCAGGCAGGCTTGCACTTTGACTTCTGACTCCTCACTCTGTAAGACCATCAGAACTGAAGTCAAAATTTACAGGGCTGGTAAATACTCTTAGAGCAGAAGTGGCTTCAGTGTTCTATATACCTCTTTTGAATTTTATTTCCCCTTTTTTCTCCCCTTCAGTTTTTACTCCACCCCTAGTTTATACTCTGGTACTTCTTGACTATCTTATCAAGTCATTCATGCCTTTTTTCAATTCAAATAAGCTAGGCCAGTATATTACTATACATGAAACCGTTTAGTTTATTTTTGTGACTAAATGCATTCTCCATTGCAAGCTTCTGTGATACTTGATAAATTCATCTGGGTCTTTTCCCATTTCCTGGGTTGTATTTACATTCTGGGTATTTTGGAGGCATCAGAGAAGAGAGAGGCATGGATAACAACAAACCATGTAATCATGAATCAGTGAGGGCCTTCAGATGTTGGTTTTATATGTCATTGCAAAATCGTCCCTCATTTCTCACCCAGGCTTCTTCCATCTGACCCTCTCTCAGGTCACAGACACCCCTCCATTGGGGGAAGAGGTTGGATGGCTCTGTTGCCCCTAGCCATCCTGTTGCTCCTGGGCCAAGCTGGAGGTTCACAGTAATCTCCGTGAGGCTTTCTGGCCCAGCAGCCTAGATTGGCCACTGTGTGATCTCACCCACCTCTAGCTCCATCTGAAAAGAGGGTACCCTTCCACACTGAGATCCTTTAAATCCTTCTGGCCAAGAAGCGGGAGGGACAGGACTTTTCCTAGAGATGTTCATTTTCCCTCTGGCTGGCCTCACCCCAAATACTCCCTCCTACCAGTCTAGGGAAACTTTTTCTAGTTGGGCTAGAGGCCTAGTTCTAAATCATTTTGCATTCATTCCCTGTGTCCCAAATCCCTTAAGAGTTTGGGCTTTTGAAACTCAAAAGCTTTTTTTTTTTCTTTTTTTTTTTTCTGTTTCTGACCCCTCCCTGGAAGTCTCAGATATATCACATTCCACCTATGGGAATTGGGGAAGCCTTGTGGATAATAATTTACCAGGAAAATACAACTGGGTAATATCCTCTAACATTTTCCTTTAATATAATTGTCATCATACCATTTTTCCTTGACTTCTTGGGAACTAAGGAAAGTTATAAGGAGCAGGGCCCAGGGACCGCAAGCAACAAGGAGGGGGATAGGAATTTGGGTAGAAATCCTGTTCTCTCCTACTCTCATATTTCCTTTTTCACTCCTCCAGTGTGGGCTGTGAGCCCACTCCCCAAGGAGGCTGCTTTGAAAGGAGCACTGCTTAAGGTCCTTGCTATAGTTGAAGCACATGAGGATTCCATTTTAGTGAGTATCTACTCCAGGGATTTCACTAAATGGTTTCAGAATCCTTAACCTGTTGCAGCAGCAGCCATATTGCTGCTCATCAACCTCCTAGGACCAGATTTTTCTGGTTATCCTCCTGACAGCTCGTTCTAGACTTTATAACTTTATGCCTCTGTCTGACTCCAAAACAGTCTTGGAACTCTACCACTTAGACCAGGACAGCCGGCATTCCACGGCTCCATGACACCTCTGGGCCAATGTCTCCCCTGGGTTGCTCCCTAAAGACCTCTAGCTTACCATATTCTAAGCTGGATCATCTTTCCCTAATTGAGCCTCCTCTTCTCAAAGCATTTCTTACCCAGTGACTACCACCACCATCCACCCAGAAACTCAAGCCACACAGTCATCCTCACCTCCCCTGCGCCTCACCCTCACATCTCCTGCTCACCTCACCTCTACCTCCAAGCATTCTCACAATCCTGTTGGGAAGACTCTTCCTGGCCCTTTCCCCTGCCCCAAACCTCATGGCTTCTTCCTCATTGTCTACTATAGGCTTCTCACTAGAATCCTGCCCTCCAGTCCTGCTCTGTTGATCTCTCTCCCACCCAGAGCCAGATGTGATCTTCTTCAATTTAACTCCAGTCATCTCATTCCCCTGCTTCTCAAAATTCTTCAGTTTCTCTATGGCCTTGTGTCCAAGGTAATGGCCCCTTGTTCCTCCAGCCTTATCTCCCATCACTCCTGTGCCCCTGAACCCTGGGTTCACCCAGCCTGAACGATTCATGCTGCTTTCTCTCCCTCCCAGGCCTTTACACAAGTTTTTCTTTCACTCTGGAATGCTGGCTTCCTTCTCTCTTGCCCCCATACCACCTCTTTCTCTTCAAACCTTAGCTCAGACACTGCCCCCTCCAGGAAACCTCCATGACTGGGTCAGATAACTGCTCTGGGCTCAGATAACACCTGTGCTTACCAGGTGGATTGTAGACTTTATCCTCGTTTAATTGTCATTTGCTCATCTTTCTCATGACACTGTGAGCACTGTGCCTTATTTCCTCTTATAGTCTCAGCATCTAGTCAATGCCTAGACAGTAGTCCCATCATAAATCCTAGTTGACTGAAAGTGATTGAATATCTTCTTTTCTTCCTTCCTTCTTCTTTCTCTTCTTCCCTCCCTCTCTCCCTTTTTTCCTTCCTTTCCTTTCCTTTTCCTTTTTCCTTTTCTTTTCCTTTTCCCTTTTCCTTTCCTTTGCCTGTTTTTCCATTAAGGCCTCAAGTGTTTTCCTTAGAAGAGCTTTTCATGTATTAAGATGAGAAATGTTTTGTCATATTTGTGGAAAATATTTTCTCCAGCCTGATACTTAATTGTTAATATAATTCATGAAGATTTTCACACATAAAAGTTTTAAATTTATATGAGCACATCTACTGGCCTTTTGGCCTTTTTCTGGTTTCTTTTGGGAGGATATTGAGTAGGATGGAGTATGAGGGAAACCTCTGGGGTACCTGAAAATGTTCTAGATCGTGATTGAGTGTTGCTTACACAAGTATATATGCATATGCAAAAATTCACTGAGTTGTACACATATGTATATATATTACTATATATAAGACATACCTAGGCCAGGTGCAGTGGCTAACACCTGTAATCCCAGCCCTTTGGGAGGCCGAAGTGGGTGGCTTGTTTGAGCCTAGGAGTTCAAGACCAGCCTGGGCAACATAGTGAAACCCTGTCTCTACAAAAAAGTACAAAAAATTAGCCAGGTTTTGTGGTGTGTGCCTGTAGTCCCAGGTACTCAGGAAACTGAGCCAGGAGAATCACTTGAACCCAGGAGGCGGAGGTTGCAATGAGTGGAGATCATGCCTCTGCACGCCAGCCTGGGCGACAGAGTGAGACTCCATCTCAGGGAAAAAAAAAAAGTAAAATTCATTCTTTTATGTTGCTAAGTAGTATTTCATTGTACAGCTATACCTCAATTTGTTTATCTATTTATCTGTTGGTGGAAATTTGGGATGTTTCCAATTTAGGGCTGCTACACCTAAAGCTGCAGTCATTCATGTACAGGCATTCATTATATGGACATATACTTTGATTTCTCCTGGATAAGTTCTTCCATTGATTTTTATTTAGAAAGTCCTCTACCATTCAATGAGAGGATAAGTATTTAAACTTTTCTTCTAGTTGTTGGGCTTTTTCTTTTTTTACATTTAGCTTTTACTCCAGCTGGAATTAATTTTGTTGTGATTAAGCATGAGGCAGGGATCTCAACTAGCTTTTGTTTTGTCTTGTTTTGTTTTTCCCAAAAAGCCATTTTCTCCATCACTATTAGCGAAGAATTGATCCCTTCCCCCACTGATTTGTAATCTATAACTTGCCCCTCTTCAAATGTAATTATAGCAATTGGAACAATTACAGGAATTGCTCTGACACACACATGTCCATGCCCTTCTACCATCTGTCAATTAATTTCTGAGTATCCCCAGAGCAGTATCCATGGTCACACACAACTCATACTGATGCCCACACATGCTCAGATGTTAGAATTATTCACTCCCAGGTACAAGTGACCACTGATCATTGGCAGGAGATTTTAGCAGAGTTTGTCCCATTCATGTAGTGATGCAGGTGTTGGCAGAGTGGGCAGCCTGGAGTGAGCCACAATGAACAGGGCAAAGCAGCTGGCCAACCGTTTAGCCAGAACTTCTTCCCGCTGTACTCTGCTGAGTGAGGCTGGAAAGAAAGCTTGGTTGTAGATGGTAGGATCCTTGAATGGCAGGCCAAGGGCTTTAGTTTACAGATGTCTGCTCTGCCCACAATCCTGCACTGAGTGCTGAGTACACAGAGGTGACTTATCTTTAGGCCCTACCCTTGAAGCTTACCAACAAGTAAAGAGACAACTATGGTTCATTCATTCCACTATTTATTGACCGCCTACTAGTTGCCAGACACTGTTCTAAGTGCTTAGGATATATAAGAAAACAGCCAAAGATCCCTGTCCTTGTAAAGTTCAGCAAGGAGAAAGAGAGACAATACTAATACTACATGTGATTTTAGTAAAAAAAATGTATGGGATGTTAGAAGCTGATAAATGCTTTGGAAAAAGTAGGACAAGTATCCTTCTACCAAGGATACTTGGAAGAAGAGGAAGGAGGGATAGCGATGTTAAATAAAGTAGTCAAGGCAGCACTTGGGGAGACCATTTGCAGCCTCATTGGGAATTACACTGTTGACCAGGCATGGCAGCTCATGCCTGTAGTCCCAGCACTTTGGGAGGCCAAGGCAGGCGGATCGCTTTGAGCTCAGGAGTTCAAGATCAGCCTGGGCAACATGGTGAAACCCCGTCTCTACAAAAAATACAAAAATTAGCTGGGTGTAGTGGTGGACGCCTGTGGTCCCAGCTACTCAGGAGGCTGAGGCTGGAGAATTGCTTGGACCCAGGAGTGGGAGGTTGCAGTGAGCCGAGATTGCACCGCTGCACTCCAGCCTGGGCAACAGAGTGAGACCCTATCTCAAAAAAAAAAAAAAAAAAAGAGAGAGAGAGAGAGAACTAAACTGTTCAGGGCCTTTGAGAGCATAGAGGGGTGCCCTCCATGACGGCAGGGAGTTTATGGAGGGCTTCCAGGAGGAATGTCCCATGAGTGAAGACAGTGGAGAAAGGTATTCAGGCAGAGGAAGCAGCATGAAAAGTGAAAGAGAAAGTGGCTCCACAGAGAGCCACAGGCCAATCATGGCTTCAGGAGTGCAGGGCTGTGCGCATAAGGCATGGCCAGCCTGGGTCGTGGAGAGCTTGGGTGAAGATCACAGTCCAGGGATTTTGGTCCACAGATGGTCCCCAGTACCTACAGCTGTACCCTTGGCCAGGGGTTCAGTGGGGTTCCCCAGAGCCCGAGGGGTGCTCATCAAACCTGTGCTGAGTGCAGGTCTACCCAGAGCTATCCTGTCCATCCAGGGCCAGAGCTGACCCTCCCCAAGACATCCAACTGGCTGTCACTGAATGTGCCCCCTGAATCACAAAGTGCCCACCTTGGGAAGTGCTAGAGTGTGGGTGGGGGAGCGTGGGCTGACATCACATGCCTGGCCCTGTCTCTGAAGTCGTCTGACTGACTCTCAGCCAAGACCAGCCTTGTGGGGCAGTCACTGAGACTGTGGCTGTGGCTTCTGATCTGAGACGAAGGCAGGAAACTGTGGCCAAGGCCCCAGTGACAACATATGCTCATCAAATGGGAGAAAGGAAGTGTGTGCCAGGAAACGTGTACAGCAGCCCCACCGCCCCCAGCCCGGACCTGAGTGGCCTTGGTCCAGCAGAGTCCCAGGTCTGACCTGAGGCCTGCTGTGGCCCACTTTGTCCCAGATGGCATTACCTGCCGCATAGTGGTCAGGGTGGTCACTATGGCATCAGGAACTCCAGACCCCAGCAGATGTGGAATGTATGACCAAAGGCCTCAGGATGACTTGAGATCTCCCCACACACACCCCGCCCCAGGGCCTCTCTGAGTTGGGGCTTCCCGTGACTGCAGCCACAGAGGTTTCTCAGGCCCCTTTTTTCTGATGCTTTTTCCATAGAACATCTGGGAACTGATGTGAACCACCCTAATGAGCCACAGTCTCTGAAAGCCTCACAGATCTCCCCTGAGCCCTCTGCATCTGCGCCCACACCTCCATTATGCCCAGAGGCTTGGAGGAAAACTCTGGCTTCCAGTGCAGTGGGGCAGAAAATCCCACACCAGCGAGGCCACAACCACCTTCTGCTTCTATGATGGCCACAAATGTTGCTGGAATTCACATTCTGTCCAAACGCAGTGCTAGGACCTATGATATAGCAAGGAACAGGGCTGGGCCTGCTGACAAGGAGTTCCCAAGGGAGGGAGAGAGACAGACAATTAAAAAGTGAACACATGCACACATAAGGTAATGTCCCATAGTGTCCCTTCATCCAACAAGGTACTGCGACAGAGTTTGGGTGGGTGCCATGAGATTGGGCCATAGGCCAGGCCCCCCTGAGGAGAGGACATCTGAACTCAGACCTGAATGGCATAGGAAGAACGTGGGTGCAGTGGAGCAGGGACGGGGCCTGCAGTGGGAGTGACGGGGGAGTTTCCAAGGAAGAGGAGGCCAGCATGAGTGGGCGGGGGCCATGGAGAGGATGAGCCAGAAAGGTAAGCAGAGCCAGAAAGGTAGGCAGGGCTGGATCATTCATGGCTTTGTGGGCCTGATAAATACTCTGGATTATCTTCCAAGTTAAGAAGTTTCAGGCAGGCTAGTGACATGATCTCACTTAGGTTTTTCAAAGATGAGCCTGGCTGCTGTGGTGGAGTGGGAAGCAGGGGGACAAGAGTAGGAGTGGGGTGACCAGTGAGGCACCTGCCACAGCAGGACAGGGAGCTGGGGACAGCTGCAGAGCAACCAGTCACCCACGGACTCTGCATGTATCGTTAAAACAGGGCTGGAAGGAGCTGCTGACAGGCGGGCGAGATGTGAGGTGTGAGAAGAAAGAGGCAAGGGTGAACTGGAGAATTGCAGTTGGACTGCATGGACTCCAGTGACCGAAAAGCCCAGAGGTGGCACAGGTTCTGGTGTGGTTGGGTCAGTGCTTCTCCATCAGTTGGTCTGTCCTCAGTCTGGCATCCCTCAATAAGGCAAAATGGCTGCACTGGTTCCAGTCCTGACATCCACCAGCAGAAGCTTCTACTGTCAAACCATTAAACAAAGGTCCTGAACTTTTGTCTAATTTAGATGAGCAATCACGGTGGCAATGATGCAGGGTTCTACTAGTTGCTTTCACACTAGGAGTATCTGCCTACCAGAGCAGGAAGGGTGGGAAGGATGCCAGGAAAGCGCATCTGCACCAATGTCCATAGGGCTGTGGTTCACTGGAGAGGCCACTTGATATCCAGTGGGAGTTACCAAGAGGAAAGGTGGATGTAGAAGTCTGAAGCTCCGGAGAGATATCAGGGTGGGAAATAGGAATTTAGTTGTCATTGGCGGGTAGACAGTACTTGCATCTGTGAGGCTGGGAGAGGGAACCGAGAAGCATGTGTAAATTGTGCTCTGAGGACTCAGCCCCATAGCATTCCAGCACTTAGAGGCAGGACAGCTCCTGAGGAGAAGCAGCAAAGGAGAGAACAAAGGAGCATCAGGGAGGTGGCAGGAAAGCCTGGAGCATGTGCTGTCATGGAAGCAAGAGAAGACAACACTCAGGAAGCTGTTTCCCTGCAGCTGAGAGGAAGGCTACCTGGCAAAAAAGCAAGATGAGAACAAAGACGTGGACCCTGGATTTGGCAACATGGTAGTGTTAGTGACCTTGACAAGTCACGCCTTGGAGGACAGGCCATGAGGTGGAGAAGTGGGAATAGTGAATGCAGACGGCTCCCTCAGGGAATTTTGCTGTGAATGGAAGAGAAAAGGTGCGGTATTTGGGGGTAAAAATGGACTCAAGTAAGAGTCTATCATGGCTGAAGCCAGTGCCCATGTGGTCCACAGCTGTGGTCTAAAAGGACATCCAGGCCACAGGACAATCATTTTCTTCTCTGTTCTGGGTTGAACTTGGACTCAGAGTGGCCCTGGGCTAGGAGCCTCTGTGCTCTATCCCTCTGAACCCCTTGGAGTCTTTCTGTCAGAGCACACAGCCCCCCCCCGCTGTAACTGCCCATGCCTACCTCTTCTCAGCAGCCCAGGCTGGCCCCACGCTGGGGACAATGGAGTGGAGGATTAATCCCCATTCACAGAGGCATCAGCACAGATGGAAAATCCAGGGCACTGACAAAAGTGATTGATAGGGAGTTGGGGGCATGGGCATCACTGAGTTGGGACTGGACAGGAGTGGAAATAAAGGATGAGGGAGAATAGAGGCCCAATGGCCAGCATGGCAGGGAGAGTGGCACGAGTACTGGACCGCTCTGAGGCTGTGTTGTGTGGGATGTGTGTGGGTAAAAGTCATGGAAGGGGAGAGCCAGGACACAGAGGTGATGGACTGGAAGAAGAGAGCAGGAACAGGGTCCTAAAGTTCTGGGCCATCCTTGGAGGCTAGTGGTGCCTGGGCTGGGACAAGCTCCATAAGCTGGTTCCAAGTCATCACACGTGTCATGATAAAGTTTGGAAGCATTCATCTCCTTCTGAGCTGTGTCATTTCTTCACTCATGCCGCTGAACTCCAGCCTGTGGCCCATCCACACCTGGGAAAGAAGCCACATGATTAGCTGCACAGATCAGGGCAAGATCTATCCGTGACTGACTTAGGAGCCACATGAAACCCCAACAACTATCAGCACTCCATTTTCGGGAGGATCACCATAACCAGCTCTAGGAGAGAGAGCAGGGCTGGACTGGCGGTCAAATAAGGAGCCGGAGCACAGGGAGTAAGTAGATGATCTGTGACTGCTGCTGTCCTGCCCATCTGCCAAACCCACCTTAGTGTGGTCTGTGAGAAGAAACAGCCCCTACCGAGGACTTCCAGGAGCAGCATCCTGGGCCAGATCAGGACAGGAGGTGAAGGGAGGGTCTGTGAAGACTTCCAGGACATTTGAGATTTTCCTGCTCTGGAGTCCAGAGGACACAGGAAGGCTGTATGGGAGCAGAGGCTGGGGTGGAGGTCGCTGACGGGGGAATGGGGTGAGGGGCCAATGACCTGAGGAGTGGGTATTACAAGGGTCAGACTATTGCCAGGGGATTACAGGATACCCCTAAGAATGAGCAGAGGTCAGAAAATGGACCTCACGCATCTTAGAAAGGGCTTGGACTGGGCTGGGTTGATTGTCATGGGCGTGGTGGATCTACAGCATCTCAGGATGTGGGAAAAAAAATCTTAGCCACCCATTACCTGGGTACTAGAAGGAATCAAAAGTGACACATTTGATGAATAAAAAGCAAACAAGTGGTCAAATAATTACTGACCAATTCTGAAGGTGAATTTCCAAAAAGTCAGCAGAGGCTCAGAAAAAAAAACAACTGAAAAGGCCAGGTTAGGAAGGACTGAGTCAAGCCAGTGGGCAACCTGTCTGTCCCGGCTGCTTAGGGGACGCCTGGGTCTCAGCCATGCCTGGGGATGAGATGACACTGACTCATGGGAAAGACGCTGTAATCAGGATCAATATGATTTTGCGGGGGAGGTTGTTTGAGAAAGACCTGCAAGATGTTCCTTTGCCTGAACTTTCTTTCCTCCCACTTCTCATTCTGTGTTATCGGGATCCCACACCCACCTCTGCTGCTGAGACGTCCCTTCCCCAGTGCCCTCTCACCTCCATTCCCAGAGCAGCCGACTCCTGAGTCCTATCCAGCCTGTCTTCTCTGCAGGGGTGGGCAATGCATTTAGAGAAAAACAAACCCTGTGATTTTGGAATCCTGATTATTACACATGTCTTAATTTGCATTCCTTTTCAAAAATATAACTTCATTTTTCTTTCTGACTACAAATGTGATATATGTTCATTATAGAAAGTTTGGAGAACTCAGAAAAGCACCAAAAAGAGTATAAAAACCACCCTCGATCCCAGCTCAGAGGTCATTATTTACTTCTGACACATCAGTCTGTGTCTTTCCTGACTCCCTTCCAATCACATCTTCTTTTTGTTACTTGGAGCCATACCTTCCATTCTAGTTTATAAATTTCATAATGGAATGTAAGCTCCATGAGGACAATGGTTTTATCTTCTTTGTTCACTGTTGTTTCCTAGTACATAGTAGTCACTCAATAAATATTTGTTGGAAGAATGGATTTCATAACCCATTTTAATTTAATGCAGTGCAGTCATCTTCTGGCATTATTTTCCATTCTCTTATGCCATTATTTTTACTGGCTACATAGTATTTGTCCTATGAGTATGCAATAATTTATTTCTCTAATCCACCATTGTTAGATATTAAAGTTGCTTCAAACGTGTTATATTATCAGTAACATCATGGTGAACATCTTTGAATATTCATATATAGCTATTTTTTGCACATATTTCCTTAAGATAAATTCCTAGAGGGGGACTTGCTGGGTTTACCATGCTTACTAAAATTTTCTATGTGTTTTGCCAAATTGCCTTCCCTCCCCAAAAGGGTGATCTAAACCCACGTCCTTAACCCTTTCCAATAGAATCTATTATCATGCTTTAAACTCTGATAACTGACAGGAAAGGTGTACCTTATTTTTATTTTTATTGGTTTTTTCTTTGGTTACTTTTGGGATTGACAAATATTTGCTAGTGATTTGTATTTTTTATTTTCTGAATTGCTTAGTCAGCTTCTTTTGGGGTGTGTTTTTCCTAATTGATTTATAAAGAGTTCCTCATATAATACATGCCTTTTTGAGTTGAAAAAATTTTTAATTTTATGTGGTATTTTTATTTAATATTTGGGCTTTCTAATTAATTGATCTATCCATTTTTGTACTTGTATCACAGATTTTATTTTTGTGCTATTCATTGTACTTATTTACTATGGCATTTTAATACTTATTATTATTCTCCTTTCACAAATGTTTCTCAGCCAGCATTGTACATGTACAACTTTCAAATGATATTTAGATTCACATTGTTAACTTAAAAAATGAGATTACATTAAATACAAACATAAGTTTGTGAAGAATTAATGTCTTCATAGCATTTAGTATTTTAATCCAAGAATAGAGTTTACCTCTTTGTGCATTTATGTCCTTCTATAAAGTTTTATATTGCTCTTCATCTAGGTCCTGTGCAAATCTTAAGTTTATTTCCAGTTATTTTCTATTTTTTGTTGCTTTTTGAATGAAACATTTTTCCTGTAATTTTTCTGTTTATTTCCATATGTAATAAATATTCAGCCACCTCATAAATACTCCTCTTAAGTACAAAGCTTTTTAGTTGCTTCCCTTGGAGTTTCTGCCCTCTAGGCACTCACTTTGGGTCTTTCCTCTTTCTCTCTTCCATCCACATATAGATGCAGAGCTAAATTTGAGTCATCCAAAGCATAAATACAAAGCAGTGTGGACTCCTGTTCTCAGAGGAGTGCGATCTTCCCCCAGTGAGCTCATTGGTGCTTATCTTGGAAAGAGGAGTCTTATGTGGAGTCATAGACTTGTCCAGGTCGAGACAGGAGGGATACCCAGCCAGGGAACTGTGAAAATAGGTCCACTGGTAGGAGCAAATCAGTTAGGGGAAGCAGAAAGCACATGGAGGGAGTAGTGATGAATATGGCAGGAGGTTCAGCAGGACCAGGCCTTGGGAACTTGGGCTGGCCGGAGGACCTGGACTTTATGCTTGGGCAGGGAAGACCCACCCTTGAGGAGCACGGTGATGGGAATAGAATAATGGCCCATGAAGGAGGAGGGGCTGACTGTGCATAGAAGGGGGCTGGCAGGAACAGAGGTGCCTGGAGGAAGGCGCAGTATGAGTACGGACCTGTCTGCCAATGCTCCTTTTCCTTCAAGAGCCACTGTCTGCCCCTGCCCTGCTGAGGAAACCCTTCTTGGTCCTTTCCAAGGGCACAAATTAGAGGTCCATCCTCCTCGCTCCCAAGATGCACATGCTGACTCTGGCACAAAAAGTACTGCCCCAGGGTGAATTGTTTTCTGACTCTCCACCAGAACAGGCCCTGTTGGTGTTTACACCTGCTCAAGGACTTCTCTCTTACATTCTGAAATTCTATAGCACAAAATTTTAGTGGATGCCTTTATTGAGTATCTCTGGAATGCCAGAAGGCTGAGCGAGATACCACGTGCATGCTGAGTGTAGGAGGTGACATAGTGTCAGGAAAGGGTGGCCCTGTGGGTTTCAATCTGACTTTTCACAGGTGTTTGTGGCCAAGTCACCTCCCTTACTCCTCACCTCACAGTTTCGGGGAATTCACCTTGTGAAACTGTGCTCTCTTCATTGCACACTTGGCTCAGTGTGTCTGTCCTGAGTGTTTTACATGTCATTACTTTTTCCTTGTTTGGGAGTTTTCATTGTACAGATTTCACCTTTTCTTTTTGGAAATTATTTTGAGTGAGGTTGGAGTGGAGGATGTGCTGGTATATTGGGTGGATTCCCTGCTGCCGTGTCATCACTGAGAGTTCATGGTTGGCTCTGGTATTTCTACAAATGCAGGGGATCTTCTGTTTCTTTCCCTCTGGGATTTGCCCCTACACAACCACAGCAAGGCTATAGTAGCTTCAGTGATGAGAGCAAAGGCTCCAGTTACTAAGTTTTCTGGAGTTACCCTTGCTATGTTTTCCTACTACGAAACAGAGTGCCTCCCAAATTCAGTTTGCCTCTTCCCAAGAAATGAACTCTTGTGTTTCCTTTTCCACATAAGAAATTCTCTATCTCTAATTTTAATAGATTTTATTGATAAAAGATGTTAAATTGTTGTGAATTCCTCTTTGTATGATCTTTGCCAGTTTTCCTGTTAATAGGTATAATGGAAAGAACACACGCTTGGAATTTGGATGGCTTTGGGTTCAAATCTCAGGCCAGCTGTGGAGACCTTGGGCAAGCTATGTCAGCTCTCTAAACCTCAGTTTCCTCATCTGTTAAATGAGATGTTAGTCAGTGCAAGTGACCACAAGCACTGTAACCTACTCAAGCCAGCTAAAAGGGAATTGAGACTGATTAGTCAGTCATCAGAAGTATCTCACATGTTGCAAATGCAGGAGTACAGCTGGGCTTCCAGGGCTGACTAGAATCAGAGTTGCAGGAATGGTGGGAAATGAGGGCCACTGAAAGGTCAGACTCCATTCTGGACTGGCTGAAAACCTTTATCTGGGCTTTGAGATGCAAGATAGTTGGTATTGAGCCCTCTTCTAGTCTGATTTTTTGCACTGATTTTCCCACCTGTCGTCTGCCCTATAGAGAATCTAGCAATGCATTCCTCTGTTTTTCATCTCTGCTTCTCTGGGCATATTTGCTTCATTTGTCATGTTTTCTGCAGATATATATTCTCTGCAGAAAAGGACTAAAGTCCCAATTCAGAGTTCCCAGGGAAGAACTATGATGGATCCAGCTAGTTATTGGACCAATTAATTATTGGTCACCCAGACGTTTCATAGGTGACCAGTGAATAGGGTCAAACTTCTGTGACCATGGCAGCTGCTATCATAAAGTTATGGATGGAATGCAGGGCATAGTGAGAGCAGGCATTCTCTAAAGAAGTTTCTGCAGAGATAATCCTAGCATCCTTATATTTTGGTGTGGCTAGGAGTAGAATGTGAGTTCATCATGCAATTGTGCTTGGATGATGCTCAACAAGTCTGTGGGTTCTGCCCCTGGCTGCTTGTTCCGTATCAGCCTGGCACCTTGGAGAGAGATGCTATTTTATTTTCATGGAATTTCAATTTATATAGTTAATCCATCTGTTAAAACTTCATTTAGGATTATGGTGCCTGTATTTATATTCAATATGGGCCTATTCTTAGTTCACAAAATTTGATGTCACATCAAGTCTTGGAATTGTGTCTATATTTACCTCATAAATTGAATTGGATGACAAATAATGTTTTTATATAGTTTTAAATAATTTATATGCAGGAATTATTTAAGTTTTCAACATTTTAAACATTCTCCCTAGGGAATAATGAAGGGTGCATTAGGGAGGGAGTTAGAAATCCATGATTTGGTCTGGTCTTAGTCTTAATTTTCTGTGTGGCCTGGGGCAGCCCCTCCTTGGGCCTCTGTGGAATTAGAGAGGACAGGACAGCTGGCTCTGATGGCTTCTCAGGCCCCTGCCTTGCTGGCCTTTCTGGGTGGTCTGCCACTGGTCCTTGGGATTGTTTCTTTTGTAGGCCCCTTCTGCACCTTTCTGGCGCCCTCTAGCAGATTTCTAGTGAGTGACTTTTTTTTCCACTTCCCGGTTACTCCCCTGGCCCTGAGGGTGTCCTCCCAAAGCACAGGTTTTGTTTTCCACGGGTCTGGGTGCAAATTGGCAGGGTTCAGTGTCTTAGGTGTTAAAGTCTTGGTTCCCTGTAATAAGCTCTGTGAGTAGGACACATTCTGCCTGCCTCCAGAGAATGCACCACCCTCTTCTGGAAATTCTCTTTTTTGACTTCCTGGCACCTGGCCGCCTCCTAGAGTTCTTCCTTCCGCCACCTCTAAAGCCTCTGGCTCTTCCCCCTTCTCTCCCTCTGTAACATCTTCCCAGGCTTATAGGAGCTACCCTGAAAGTCCTCATGGCCACCTCCAGCCCTGTTCTCTCTCTCTCTCCAGCCCCAGCTCACTGTGGTTTTCTAATGGCCACGAGAGAAAGGGGTCCTGGGGTAGGTGCCAAAAGACTGCAGGGTCAGAAGGTGACAGGTCCCGGGAGGAGGAACTCTTTACTCATACCCTGCTGTCAGGGAGGTGGCATCACTCTGATTTCCCTAATTATCTTCCCATGACCTGCTTATCCTTCTCCAGCACCCCAGCCCTCACTGAACCAAGAGACACTGGAAATGGCTTCTTCTTATAATAGATTTTTCCTTGTTACAAAAATGTTTATTCATTGTAGAAAATTTGGAAAATACAGATAAATTTAAAGAAGAAAAAAGCCTTATTATCCCATCACTCACTGATAATATTAACCTTTCTTCTATTTTTTCCATGAATATATAACTGCTTCTAAACATCATTTGAATAATGCTGACTATACTGTTTTATAACCTGCATTTTTCAATTGGCTGCATGCCATGAATATCCCTCTGTGTCATTGTGCAGTCTTCTGCATCATCGTTTTTGTGGGTAGCAAAGCATATGCCATCCTATAGATATCCAAAAATGTTTCCAACCTTGTGATTGAGCATTAGGGTAACTTCCAATTTGGCACTACTGTAAATAATATTGCAATGACAATCTTTTTGAACAAATAATTCCTGATTCTCCCCCCCCTCCGCCGCACCACCACATGTACACATTTTGTATTAATTCCTGAGCAACCCACCATTGATAGTCCAAAGGTAATAATTTTTTGAGGTTTATATTACACCTTACCAAACCCCCCCCCAGAAAGGGCTCTCAGGATGTCAGACCCTCAGATACATAGTTTCTTAACATCTCTATCCTGCTTTTATTGTTTAAAATCATCTGGCCTGCTTGGTGGGCTTGAGCTGCTTAGGTGGCCACTGGGGAAAAGGGTCTGGATTCTCAGTGAAGAGAAAAGGGATTGGGGTGGGTGAGGGGCTTCCAGATGGATGAGATTGGGGCTTATGGAATGCTGGTCCTCTCTCCTATCACAGGGATCAGCACCCTGCGATGCCACCATAATCTCTGGGAGAGGGAGACAAAACATACAGGCAACAGCTTCACGTTTTGCCTAAGTGGGCAGTTCGGCTGAGAAGGGCAGCATTTCTTTCTTGAATTGCCTGCTATGGCTTCTGCTCTTTTTTCTTTTTCTTATTGATTTGGATTACATGTCAAACCCTCTGTTGCCTGTGGCATAAATATTTTTGCAAGTTATCTATTGATTCTTTAGATCTTTGTAATGGTAGTTTTTAACATGTAGACATTTAAAATTTGCATGTAGTCAGATACCTTCAAATCTACTAGTCTTTTCCTTTGTGGTTTCTGCCTTCTCTGTTGTGCATAAAAAGACTTTCCCCATCCCCAGATGGTGTAAACATTAATCTATATTTTCTTCAAGTTGTATTCATTTTCAGTCTTTAAAATGTAGTTTGTTTCCCATCTAATTCTGACCTCGTGTGAGTGGGAGACATATGCACAGGTGTCCCCTCAGGAACCTGGAGGTGCCAGTGCTAACTCCCAGCTAGTTGACCAGTGCTAGTTGACCAGTGCTAACTCCCAGCCAGTTTACCAGTGCTAACTCCCAGCCCAGTGGACTCAGGACAGCTTCCAAGAGCTCTATCTTTGCCTTTCCATAGCTCTGGGGGAAATCCCAGACGCCCTTCAGTTATTTAATTGGCGTTTTTTTTAAAAAAAGAATCTCATTGGTTTTGTCGGTCTGGTTGGATCTACAGAGAATTTTCAATTAAAAGAAACCCTCCCAAATAAGCGGGGTTAATTCATACCTGACAGATGGACAATGGCATTTCCACAGGGCAAGTGCCTTTCATGCAGGCAGGGACCTTTTGTTTGTTTACTGCTACATCCCCAGGACCTAGAACAATGCCTTGCACATAGCGGGGACTCAGCATATACTTGTTAGATGAATGAATGCATGAGTGGCTCTCAGGTACTCATTGTTTAAAATGTAAAGAGGTAATAACATGGGAAAAAAACTCATGTCAGGTTTTTAAAAAGCAACATAAGGGCCAGGCACGGTGGGTCACGCCTGTAATCCCAGCACTTCGGGAGGCCGAGGTGGGCGGATCACCTGAGGTCAGGAGTTCGAGATCAGTCTGACCAACTTGGCAAAACCCCGTCTCTACTAAAAATACAAAAATTAGCTGGGAGTGGTGGTGAGTGCCTGTAATCCCAGCTACTCAGGAGGCTGAGGCAGGAAAATCACTTGAATCCGGGAGGCAGAGGTTGCAGTGAGCCGAGATCATGCCACTGCACTCTCCAAAAAAAAAAAAAAAAGCAACATAAGATACTGAATAAACAATATCCATAATTCACTTATTCATTCAATGAGTATTTCTTGAACTGCACTACACATATGGAAAAGACAGGGTTGATGTAAAGATTAAACAAGTTAGCATATTGTATTAGGCTGCTAGAGCTGTCATAACAAAAATACCACAAACTTAGCAGCTTAAACAACAGAATTTTATTTCCTCATGATTCTGGAGACTGGAAATCCAAGGTCAAGGTGATGGTAGAGTTGGTGTCTGGTCTGCAAGACCTCTCCTTGTCTTGCAGATGACTGCCTTCTCTCTGCAATAAAGTTCTCGTAATAAACTTTCTCACAATAAAGTTCAGGCCTTTATTCCCGATGTCACTCTTCTTATAAGGACACTAGTCCTATTGGATTAGTGCCCCACCCTTATGACCTCATTTATCCTTACTTACCTTAAAGACTCTGTCTCTAAATACAGTTACATTGAAGGTTAGAGCTTCCATATATGAATTGGGATGTGGGGGACACAATTCGGTCCATAACACATACGTAAAGTGCTTAGAAATAATGTCTGCCTCATATTAGGCCCTATGTAAATGTTGGATATTATTATTGTTGTTAGAAAATATACAAAACTACATTAGTTATTATTGCATTCTCATTGGGGGATGAAATTACAAGTGATTTTGTCTTATACTTTTCTATATTTTCCAAAATTTCTATGTTGAACAATGTTACTAATCTGAGGGGGGAAAACACCACTATTCAGTAAAAGACATGGTTGAATATTGTTTGCAGCTCTCCAACCATTATATCATGTGTTAAAAGCCATTGCTCCAGAAGGGGGAGCTATCCTTAGTGGATTCTTTGTTGGGTTTCAAGTTTTTGGTTCAGGTCTCCGAATTTGTGGTTGTTAGAATACAGAGAAGCAAAGACCTGGCTCAGCTCACCCAGCCCCATCAGCCAGAGCTTCCACTAGGAGATGCAGTAATGGGGACGGAAGATGCATCATGCTGTGTGTCAGCCCCATAGCCACACCCTCTGGAGGGCAGGAAAGACCTTCAGCAGTGGGATGGTGAGTGGATCAGTTTGAGTTCTTGGCTCCAAACTGACTAAACAAAGTCTGGACTATTTTAATCAGAAAAAGAGTACATTAAAGAATATGTTCACTTCTAAAAGGCTCAACTTTGGGGGCAGTTCAAGAAACAGGCTCAAATTTCAGTTTCTGAAATGACTCCCAGAATCATCTACCATCCATGGCTTCTGTTACTACCCTTGTGCCAGCAAGGTAGATGCCATGTGCATGACTTTCTCTCACTCATTTCTGGCCTTTATATCAAAGGCTCATGAGAATGTTTCATTGGTACAGTCTAAGTCACTTATCCACTCCTAGCTGCAAAGGAAGCTGGAAAAGTGAGTTTTCTGGATTCTACCAGAGACACTTGCAACTTGGGAAACTATCAAAATGTAGAAGAGAATGAATGAAAAATGAATAAATGGGAGTCAGGAACCCAGAACTGCTGTGTGACCTAAGACAGTTGTTTGCCTTTCCTGACATCAGTGTCTTCTGTTCTGTCAAATGGGATAATATCCTCTGCATTCTTTGGGCCAGACCCCGTGCCAGGGCTGCAAATAGATGATTAGGCTCCTATCTGCCAGCCCTCTCAGAGATGCTGGTCTGGGAGGAGATGTGTATGAACATGGCTGGCCACTATGGTGGCTGGATTTGCTGTCTAAGGACTAAGAGGGATATCTAAGGGCTCCCCAGCCTGGCCTGGGCATTTCTGGGCCCTGGGTTCCATGGATGCCACACCCATGCAGTCTAGGGCCTGAGTCACAGTGTCTACCCATGCCTGCAGATGGTTCACAGATGGAGACTCACAGAGAAGGAAGAAGACCTTGGGAACTCAGGACAGGAAAGAACAAGTCCCATTACTCAGTGGAAGGAATAGGCCTAGAGAGGAGAGAGACCTGGCCATGATCCCACAACCAGGCTAGGGCCTTTCTGTCCCCATCCCTCAGGGGAAACCAAGCCATGCTCAGAGGAAAACAGAAAAATACTTGGCTAAGCTAGAATCAGTCACAGCTCCAGTACTGGTTTTTGAATTAAAATATTCACAAGTAGCAGAGACATCTGTAGGGAGAGTAACAGGATGCGACATCCTGCTGGAGGCCAAGCTAAATGTGTCCCATGACATCACTCTGAAGAGGAGGCTGCCAGAGCCGCATAGTGCCTGGAGTGCTCCTGCAGCTGCGTGCTGCAGAGGCCTGAGGCTAGCAGCCTGGCTCCTGGCCCCCTTCTCTGTGAAGAAATGCTCTGTTGGCCCCCTGGCCTATGGGGAAATTACCTGACCACCTCCCTAGGCCAATCTGGTCTGGGGAGATATGTTCTTTCTGCCCAGCCTTCTGGTTCTCCTGGGTCTTCTCCTTAGTACCAGCAGATCCCCAGTTACTCTGCTATCAGTGGGAGTGCAGGGGTGGGGGGATTCTGAAAGCCATGTTACTTGCTGGGAGGAGTCCTGCCACACAGCCTCTGTCACACCCTCTTGGAGGAGCCCTGCCAAGCTTGAGATCCCAGCAAAGTCCCTGCCAGGCTGTGGCTGAGTTCAAGCTGGAGCAGCTCTCCCAGGAGTCCAGATCCTGTGATGGAGAAGGTGTAAGATCCTATTGTAAAGATTGGAAGTGACTCAGAGGCACACATCTGCACACTTGCACCACTACAAGGTACATACAGGCCTGGGCACATACATGCCATGTACTCGTACTACAGATACAGGTCCCCACACACTCACACCCAGCTGTTGAGTTGTGAGCACACTTGCACTCATAGCTGATGGTCTCTAGTGGGCCTGAAGAGATCTCGTGCTCTTCCACTCTCTGCTTCCTGACTTCTGCTCTCTGGTTTTCTATCCTCTTCCTCCTGGGCTGTGGCTTAGCCAGTGCCTGGCCTGGGAGGGCTGCATATAGAGAAGGCCAGGCTGCCTGAGCGCTGTCCTCGGTGCTGGAGTCCTGGTGGGCTCTGCATGCTTGAGGAAAACAAGCAAGGGCATTGGGAGGAGGTGATCTTGCATGGAGGTATAGATGTTCATGGGGTGCCCACCAGGATGCCTACCCTTATTATTTCAGAAAATGTGCAACTGGGCTTCCTCCTTTCAATCGCAGACACTGAAACAGGTGTCCAAGTCCTCAGCCCAGCAGTGTGGCCATCTGTGACTGTGTGTGGCTATATGGCCATTCATTGTGACTATGAGGGGCTTCTTGAGACCTCGTGTGCCACATACAGTTGTGTATGAAGACCATGATTGTTTCCTTACGAGACACCTGTGATTCCATGTGGCTGCCTGTGACCATGTTACTACTGGTGAACACATATGGCAGCCTGTGACCACACTGAGTCTCCTGTGACCTTGTGTAGCCTCAGACCTGAACTCGTGCGTCCCCAGATGATCTGAGCACTATCTGGTCTAGCTGCCCGATTTGTCAGAGCCTAGATGAACCCTTGCCACTCCCTCTCCTCACTGGTTTGCAGAGGTGGCACCCGGAGGCTCCCCATGTCTGCAAACTCGGGTTCTAGGGGGCGTTGGTGTCAACGGGCACCGGCCCACAGGAGTGTGCACCTCCTAGGACAGGTAACCGCGACCCAGCTGCCATTCGAGCCTGCCCAGCCATAAAACCCAGGCTGCCAGTCGCGCGGGGGCAGGGTCGCTCGTTGATGGGGTGGGTGGCGGCGGGGTGGGCTCAATGTCACGCTCTAGCGCTCGTCGCCCATGCTCCCCCTTCCAGCCGGTTTCCCAGAACGCCAGGTACTGACGTTGGGGAGCGGGACCGGAGAGGGCTGGTTCGCTCTGCGGCCGGGCCCCTCCCCCGCCCGGGAGCTCGGCGGTTCCGACACGGTGGTCAGCGCGGGGCAAGCCCCAGACCTGGCCCAGTTGCTGGGCAGGGAGTAAGGCTCGGGTGCGAGCGTGCGCTGCGCCCTCCCCCTTGAGCCGTCTCCGCAGCGGCGCGGGGAGGCGGGAGCTGCGGAGCCGGAGGGCGGGGGCTAAAAATACCCGGCAGCGGCGGCGGCGCGGCTACTGCTGGGGCTGCTGGGCTGCGGGGCTGCGGGCCGGGGAGGCCGGGCCGGGCCCCGCTGACCGCCATGCTGACCTTCTTCCTCGTATCGGGGGGCTCCCTCTGGCTGTTCGTAGGTAAGTGCCCGTCCTGTCCGCGTCCCGAACTCCCATCTCCCGCAGGCTATGAGGTCTTCGCCTGAGGTGGGGGTGTTACATCTCCGCGGCCGCCAAGCCCCCATCCCCGGCTGCTGAGCTGTCCCGTCAAGGTCCCCAGGGCCGCCTAGGTACACCCTCCGCCCCCAGTTCTCGCGGGCTCCGGGCCGGGTTTGGGGAGCACCTGGGTCTGCGGAGGGAGATAGGGGGCTTGCTCACTGCAACCCACTATAAACCCCCGCCAAGTTCTTGCGTCCCCCTTCCCTGATGGCAAAGACCATCCGCGGATCAGATTAGGCCCTGAGCCAAGGCCAGGGACAGACATTGCGTCCTTGTCCATCTCCTGGGACCAGGAACCCAGGGTATTGGTCCCCGAGGTCCCACAGCAGGTCAGCTATGTAACCCGGACTGACCTGGGCTTCCTGATCCCAGCGAGGGGCTTCCTCACGACCCCTCCCTGCCTGTCCTTCAGAGTACAAGATTTCTGTAAAGTAGGATTCACCTGACTCCTCTGCTCTGCCCAGGGCTGCTGTGTCTCCACTGTTTCCAGACCCCTCCCCTCCACCTCACAGGAGTCAGCCTCATCACTGCACTTCTTAGGGGGCTAAGAGGAGCCCTGCTGGATCCCGCCTCCGCAATTACCTCCCCCAACTCCCCCATACACCCACACCTGGAATCTCACCACAGGCCCTTTTATCTGCCAGTTCTACTACCCGCACCGGCTACTTCCCCTCTCTGAGCCTGGGGTCCTCCAGAATATAATACCACTAAAGGATCTCCACCTCCACCCCCACCCCCATGTGCAGATTCAGCCTGATAATTTATGTGCAGTGCTTGATCCTTAAATTGGCCTTAAACCTGTCCTAGTCCACAGCAAATGCTCTATGAATGTTAGTGTTTATTATGATCTCACATTCAAACAGCATCATCAGAAGTGGTAATAAAGCTCTTTATGAGCCAAGTAAGGGGAGGAAGTTGACCCTTTTGAAATCCTTACCTGAGAATTTGTACGTGTTATTTAATATTCACGGAAAATCCTAGAAGGTTGGTGGCACCATCCCTTTTTTTACTGAGTTCAGAGGTCAATTGACTTGCCTAATGTCACATGGATATCTGGCAGACTGGGATTCCATTCGAGGTTTTAATTGATCAACCAATGCTAAGAGCTTGAACCTGGAGGGTTGGTGGGCCAGGTAATCACTTCCTCCACCCCTACCATTGCCTTGAGTTAGGCCACAGGGACACTTCCTCTGAGCTGAGGGAGTGAGTGAAGCCTCCCTAATCCCCTCAGCTCCCTAAGCTCCTTCTGTCTGCCAGTGTCTGTGACCAGCTGTACAGGGGCACTCTGGTCCTGAGGCACATCCAGCAGGCAAGGACAGGGCTAGAGCTGGGGTTGGAGGTAAAGGGCAAGGATAATTAAAATAATGGTGATGGTGGTCGTGACAGCCAACATTTAATGACTGCGTGATAGATGGTCTCAGAACCTCTCCCCACTGCCAGGACCCCTTTGCCCTACTGTCAGGAAGCCCCCACCCAGCCATGGGTCCAAGGTCAGCTCTCTGAAGACTTGGTCTTCTGTGGCTGCAGGGAGGTGTCTAGGAGCTGCAGGACCACTTGTGACCGGGGTCATCAGCAGCCTGTGAGAAAAAGTCCCTCACCATGTGGGGTCCTTGTCTGTGAGCAGGCTTAGCTGGCACTGACTCAAAGTGGAGTCCTGTTTCCTTGTGGAGCATTTCCTAAAGTGGTCAGTTGCCTCCTCTAATGGGAAACTGGGGGCTGCCTTGCTGAGAGACTATACAGGCCTCAGAACCGTCAAGCAGGAGTGATTCTTGGGGCAGGTAGTGGCTGCTTCCACAGAGGCCAAGCTTCTCAATGCAAAAAGCAAGAGGCTGAGGCTGGTCTATGGTGCTCATTGGATAAAATACCCCAGACAAACGCTGGGGCATTTTAAGTTATGTGTCCATCCTCCTTGAGACTTCACTTGGCCCCCAGCCTTTCTCTGGGGGCAGAAGAGACTCCTGAGTTAAGAGCTGTAGTTCTGTGAGCACACCTGAGAACATGCTCTGCCTTGTCATCTCCAGGGTCCCATGGTCCCATGGCAGCTTCCAGATCCCTTCCACTCAGCCAGTAACAGGAGGCAATGTCTCTCTTTAGTAGAGTTATGTGCTTTCTGCCACCTAACCTGGCCCTAGGGAGACCAGGTAGGGCCAGGCAAGGGCTTCCCTCAAGGGCCCTCAGGGAGAGATGACATGAAGTCAGGGATGGGGGTGTGGCATGTACCAGGAGGAGGAGCTGATTGTCTGGGGGAGGTACCATCTGCTCTGGGCTGTGTCTGTCCTGTTGCCTGCTGGAGAGGCCAGCAGAGTCCTGGGCCAGTCCAGATCTCACCTGTGTGCTGAATACTAAACAAGGAGACAAGTAAAATAAGTCCAGTATGAGTCAGATGCTAGGTCTGGTTTGGGGAAGCATGCCCTCAGTGCCATAAACACCTAGAGGACAATGGGAGCAGTGGATTGGAGCTTCTGCCTGCCTATACAGCACCTTCGTGCAAAGTAGAAAGAAGTCCCACTCTTGGTGGATAACTTTATAAAAGGGCACACCTTCCTCTAGGCTAAGGCAGTCCCATGCTGCAGGGTCCAATCTGTTCCATCATATACCCAACCATCAGTGACCTCTGAGTGGGCTTCTGCAGTATTCAGGGGAATTTGTTAGAGATAGGGAGGCCAAGTTCCTAGTGGAGGAAGCCAAACCAGCAGAGTTTGTGGAAAAACTGCAATGAGGGCTGAGTCTTCAGGGTCTTGTGTCTGAGCAATGTGGGTTGTGGGAGAGGATTCTGGAGAAGGTTTTATTTGGGTGACAGAAGAGCCCTCCATTTAGCTGCTGAGTCAAGAGGAAGAGAGTGGAGTCCAGGAGGGTAACAGGAGGTCATTATGATGTTATGGATAAGAATAGATGTGGCCCAAGGATGGCTTGAGTCGAGGCTGGGCTCCAGTAAGGAGAAGAGATAAGCCCCCACCCCTGGTCTTTGCCTTAGGAGAAGTGGGGCTGGCCCTGGTGGGGTGAGACAAGGTTGCTGGTCTAAAGAATGGTTTGGCATGCTCCTGGTTATAGATGCCTAGGGCAAGCGTAGACTTGCATACTTTGGCTTAGTTCAGGCCCATGAGATCCTCCCCTTACCCCATTCTGGGCTCCCATTAGGGTAGAGAACTGACTTGAGGTCTAGGGCCACCCCAGGGGTTTGGAGATGGCAGTTATGAATTGGGACAGATGGTGGAGCTCCAGGCAGAACAGGTGGCTCTGTGGCCAGCTGGGGACATGCCTCACAAACGAAGCCTGAATTTGTACAGGGTGCACCAGCATGGAGCAGGATTTTGCCCTCAGCACCTTCTCACAGCTCTCCAGCCTGTATGGTAGGAGCATACTGACACCAGGGGGCAGCAGAACCCAGTCATTATGCCCTCCAGCTGGTGTTCTGCCCCTTGTGATTATAAAGATTCATAGGTTGACCTTCAGAAGGCTGAATGTGGCTCAGCTACAGCCCCAGATGGTACTCAGGACTGTCCCATACATGGGGTGAGTGATCACGAGGCTCTGGCTTGTTTGTAAAAATGGGCAAAAGTTACAGGCTTTTGTATAACAGAAGCTACACTGTGTATCCAGCTAGCACTGGGCACATAGTAGGCACTCAAATACTCATTAAGTACTAGGTGTGTGTGGAGGGGTGTTTTTATGGGATTAGCTGCTGCAAACAGGCTGACTTGGCTGCTGTTTCACTGAGCACCTACCATGTGTCAAGCACCCTGTCTATGATTCTCCGAGCTTTCCTTCCATCCTCCCACAACACTGTGGGCTGTTATCCCCATTACCTAGGCGAGGCCCTGAGACTCAAAGAGGTTCAGTGGTGAAGCAACTTGTAACAGCTGTGAGTCAGGCCACATTCTCAGACTTTCAGTCCAGGAAGGGACCACTAGGCATGATCAGTCAGCCATGTTAGCTAAAATTATAATAACTCGTGTTAGGCTTTCCTTAAAGAGGATCCAGGATTCTGACATCAGAAAGGGAGTAGGGAAAGAAAAGGCATTCCAGGCCAAGGGACTTGTGTAAGGGAAGATTGGCAATAGGAATCTGAATGAATCTGAATGAAGTTGAAGGACAAATTCTGCTCGGCCAGTGAGGTTGCCAGAGCTGGACTCTGCAGGCCTAGGATAACAGGCCAAGCAGCCTTGGCTTTATTCTGTGCAGTGGTTGTGTCAAGGAGGTATGGGTAGAACTGGGCATGTGGATGACCAAGGTGACACTATTCCTGTGTTCCACAAGCCTCCTCCACAAGTCCCATGGCCTCCTTGAGGGCAGGGCCAGGTGTCTCAAGTCTATGTTCCCAATCCAGAGTTGGGCACACGGGGTGCATAAGTGTTTATTGTATAAACTAATGATATAAAGAATTCCCTGAGAGTAATTTATTTTAATAATACGTTTTATAAGCTGTTTCATTACCACAAGTCAATCAGTAAACAACAGATTTTGAGTGTGCTCCTGCTAGGATGCCAGGCTTTGTGCCCAGCTGGGGGATGACGCCAATACGTTAGAAGCAGTAGGGAAAAGCAGGTGTAAACTCCTTGCAGGCAGGGCCAGGTTACCCTTCACTGGAGAACCCCGAGTGCTGAGAATCAGTGCAGCCTGGAACAGAAGGAGGTGCTCCAGAAGTGTTTACTGAATGAATGAATGAACTAGTGAACCCACAGCTTCTGGGTGACCGGTTTTGTGGAAGAGAGTCTTCTCTGAGGGCTATTGCTTCCTTAGAGCTCCAAGGTTCCAGTCTCCTGATAGATGGGGAGCTTGGGCCACTCTGCCAAGCCTAGATGAGAGGAATTCCCAGTCAAGGTCCTCACCTCACTGGATGGTCTGGTGTGATGGCCTCATTCCTTGCGTTGACCTTGCCAGAGTTCCCACTAACCATCCACTGGGTTCCCAGATTGGTGGGGTTAGGGGAGTGCTGTGGATGAGATGCTGCTTTGAGCCCTTGGGGTTGTCCTTCAGGATACCCAGGGGTGGTTCCTCATCATTTGCTCGGCTGCCCCAGAAGATCCGTGGTAGGCGTGGTTATTCCTGGGCCTACTTCCTTTGTGTAGCTCCTAATTCATGTGAATCTTGGGGCCTGGGACAGGCAGAAATGGGAAGATGAGAAGTGGATTGGAACAGAAATTCCAAGCCAAGCCGAGCTATCTATTCTGAGACCCAACCAATACTCTCAGAGCTGGAAGGATTTCAAATCCCAAGAAGTCCCACCTGACCCTATTTGCCAGCTCTTCCCAGAGACACCCTTCCTCTCCCTGCACCTAATCCAGGTATTTAGTAGAGGGTGTCCAGGGGAGTTGGGAATGGCTTCTGATTTGCCATCTGCCCATTTAAGCCTGTGTTCCAAGATCACTGTCTCCTGGGAATTTAGAGCAGGAAGCCAGACCAGTGAGGGAACAATCAGCATCTTAGTACTCAGCCCCTGCTATAAGCAAATGTGGGCTGGCGCCTATTAGGGCCAGGAACAGACTTAGTAATTGATAGCTATTGGATAAATGAGTGAGTAGACAGGCCCAGGTTGACTGGGCAGCTCTGAGACAGACCCTATTGACCAGTGCCTGGGACCCGACCTCACTCTCAGCATAGCCTGGCCTAGCAGTGCAGGATGTGGATTCCAAGTGACTGATCAAGACTTAGTCCTGCTACATAGCCCTGCTTTTCCCACCAACTCATGGACTGTTGTAGGGGCTGAGACTCCCCTGTGGGACTCCTCCTGCCCATGCACCCCTGTCCCAGCCTTAGCTTTGCGGCAGACCATTCTAGACACTGACTGCAGATCCTGCTTGATAAATAGGCAGAAATGTCACTGGGAGAGACAGTGAGGTCAACCAGATATTGGATAGAAAGGGCAGCTGAGGCTGCACAGCAAGGACAGTCAGAGCTGGGACAGAGAGCAGCAAGGTGGGATGTGAGCTGGCCAGTGAGATTGGACAGGGAGGTTGGCTGGAGGCTGGATGGCAAGGCCTTTTGGCCAGTGAGAGGAAGGCAACTGTCAGTATGGAGAAAGTAGACTCAGTGGAGACCCATCCAGGCCTGCAGTGACCCCTTTGCTTTGGAAGGGGCGAAAGCTCTGGCCACTCTGCCCTGCCACTAGAGCTGATGCTGCATGAAGCCACCTAGACCCCAGGACCTAGCTTAGTGGCTGGAGAACTTCAGTGTTCATGGTGACAGTGCTTTCCAGCAGATGGGCTGGATGTGATTCTCTGGGGACACCTTCAACTCATGCATATATATATATAAACTTTTTTTTTTTGAGATGGAGTTTTGTTGTTGTTGCCCAGGCTGGAGTGCAGTGGCGTGATCGCGGCTCACTGCAACCTCTGCCTCCTAGGTACAAGTGATTCTCCTGCCTCAGCCTCCCATGTAGCTGGGATTACAGGTGCCTGCCACCAAGCCCAGCTAATTTTTTTGTATTTTTAGTAGAGACGGGGTTTCACCACATTGGCCAGGCTGTTCTCAATCTCCTGACCTCAGGTGATCTAGGTGATCCACCCACCTCAAAATCCCAGCCTCCCAAAGTGCTGGGATTATAGGTGTGAGCCACCACGCCCAGCCAACTCATGCATATTCTGCAGGCCAACTCCCCTAAGCCTAGGTCTGTCTGTGGTGGCAGGGAGGGTTTAGAGAAAATGGAGGGTGGGCCTTCCCCCATCCAGTAGGCTGGTAGGGGATTTGGGTGCATGTGTCCCTGATCTCCTTGCCGCAGACCAGATATGGAAGGCTATGACCTGTGGGGCCAACTTTTCCAGATCACTCTGAAGTGTCCTGTCTCCTCTGCCTCCTGCTTCTGCTCCCTGGACAGTTCCATGACCTCTCACAGAGACATGCCTGGCACCTTGGCTTCATGAAGATACTGTGTGGCCCAAACGAATAGTAGTTTCCTTTGGCCCCAGAGGCTGACAAGACATATCTCCCTTGGATTTCAGGAGATCTATGGAGCATCCACCAACCCACCTATTGGAATTTAAAATCAATTCCAAAGTGGTTTTGTTCTAGATGTCCTCTCAGGCTCAATGGCCACATATGTGCTTGAGATCTTGCTGTGCTATTTCTCCTGACAGTGGGAGTCCAAGTGGCATCCATGCTCCACAGGGCACAAGGTCTATGCTGTGGTTAATGGGCAACTCCTGGTGACAATGGGGTATCAGAGAAGCAGTGTTTTATCTGCTGAAAGTCAGCCAAAAAGAAAAAAAAAAAAAAGATTGAAGCCTGACCTTGGCATAGAGCCTTGGTTGAAGAAGGAGCCCAAGTCCTGGAAGCTATTGATCCCACACACAGGGCTCTGGGCCGCCCTCATCCCCACCCCCAGCTCAAGGGCACTTGCGGCAGCAGGACCGTGGGCACCAGGCAGAGGACACACGTGGCCTCCATTCTTAAAAGTCTTCTCTGTGCACTGCAGGGTCTTCTCATGTACCAGCACTTTTTTCTTCCCATTTCTTTCTCCATGTTTACCATCAACACTGTGAGAACGACTGAAGTTTCCTTATACAAAAAAAGAGGTGCTACTTCAGACTCAGTCACTACTATTTTTGAAAAGCACAAAACCAACAGAGCCTCAGAGGGGGCTGACCCTCTTTCTGGATCCCACCTCCATCCCCCCGACCTTACATAGTGCTTTCCTCAGCAGCCACCGAGGCCCCCAGCTCCCTCTCCAAAGATGGTGGGTTCCTTCCAGTGGGTGCAAAGTGAGAGCCCCAGTGATGGGTGTTCACAGTAGGTCAGTGTGAACAACACCCGAGGACCTGCCTGGGCCAGCTGGGGCCTCGTTTTGCTTTGGTCTGAAAGACATTTTTGTTTTCTGGTGAGAACAGCCCCAGCCTGGCCAGGAGCCGGCCAGCGGCAGGAATACAAACCCTTTCATGTGACAGACCCAAGTGGAGTGATGCCCTCCTGCCAGCAGCAGGCCCTCCCCTGCAGCTCCTGGGAGATGGCCATTTGCATATTTCCCATTCATCCTGGCCTTGAAAAGGAGGCCTGAGTTCCCAGTGCTCCCTGCCCACTGAGGGCTGGGCTGCTCCAGTCTAGTGTTAACTCTGTGGACACTGTAGGCTCTCACAGGCCAACAGCAGAACTTGACCGCTTGCTGCTGGAGGGAGGGCAGCTTAAGGCTGCAGCTGCTGTGCTGCCTGACCTCCAGAGCGGAGATTCAGGAGGTGGCAGATTCCTGTTGACCAGCACAGCCTTTTGCTAAACTGGAGAAAATTCAGATTTGTTTCTTCTTGTGGCATTCAGAAGAGGAATTTTGTCAGACTATGGGGATGCCAGAATATTCAGCTATTTACCAGATTTGCCAGAAAATGCACCCTTAACCAAAGGCAAAACTCTTTTTGTCTTGCTCACTTTCTAGTCTACAAAAACATTCAGTGACTCTTTAATGGTAGGTGAAGGAGCCATGCAGGATCCCGGCTGCAGCAGCAATCCCTTTGCCAAGGGTGGAGGAGCACAGCTTGCCTGGGACACTTTTGCATACCAAACCCCCAGGGCTGAGTGCCATTAGCTTATGGGCTGTGACTCTGAAGGCATGAGGCAGATATACAGTACCCATCACCATCTTTTTCCTTTCTCCCCACAGCTAAGTGCCATCCTGCCAGCCTCAGCTTCTTGCCCCCGTCCTCAATGCAGCCAGGCCTCTGCTTCCTTCCCGCCACTGTGTGAGGGCTCCTGCCAGGGGCCCCAACATCTTACAGGCTCTTCCTGTGACTTACCAACACACTTCTGCCACTCTGCTATAGCCTCGTTCTCCTCCCTTTCCCACCCAGCTCGGATCATCTCCTTGCTCTCCCTCCCTGGCTAAGGATGTCTCAGGTTCTATCTTTTGGGCATATCTCCCCTAGCACATGTCCACAGGAGACCAGCAGGGCTCCTAAGTGAACAAGCAGGCAAGCAAATACCTCTCTTGCTCCCCCCACCTCAATGACCCCCAACCATATCTTGGCAGGACCCTTCCTACTTCAAGGAGCTTCCCTCTAGCTGGAAGAGGTTGCAACCCATCCTGCATGTACCCCAGCCAGCTGCAGTTGAGCTCTGAGTGCATGGCCTCACCATGAGCAGCCCATATGCCCTTTACTGGTTCAGGCTTAGTTTGCAGTATGTCCTAAGTTTGAGCCAGTGACAGAAATGGATCATTGCTCCTGAGGCCAGGACACCAGCAGTCCTAACGTGGACATGGCCGGGAAGGCAAAGGATCATGTTACAGCCACAGGACTTGGCTTCCTGCACAGAAGGACTTGCCAGGGAGTGTTCCGCTGCCTGTGAGGTGATTGTGGCCCTGGTCAGTATTCATAGGGTCCTGCCTGCTGTCCCAGGGCTTGGCGTGGAAGGAACTGAACTCGTCCACACCATCAGTCCTGGTTGTCATACCCTGTAAATATTTCCAAAGGGACCACTGCTGTTGTTTTAGCTCCTGCTATCCCTCTTTGCCCTGAGAACTTTGTCCTGCCTGATTCATGGTGAGCTCAACCTTTATCTCAGAGCGTGTGAAAGACACTGTGTATCTGTTTGCTCCTCTCTTCTCAAGGCTATTCATATTTTAAAGTTCCTGAAAGCATTGTTTGTGCCTGGCTTCCTGGTGTTAGCATCAGGAATGTGGACCCAGATTCCCTGAGCAGGGCTTAGGGTAAGTGAGATTTTTGATAGGTACTGTCATGAAGATGGGGAGGCCAGCGGGTGGTGGAGGCTGCTAAAGGGAGGCATGTTCACAGTGAGCTTGGGCTAGTTGCAACAGGTGGCTCTGTAAAGTGCTCAGTCACAGCCAGCCTTAGTTGGGCCTTTCTACATTCAAGGGGCTTAATTGAACCATCAGAGCTATGATCAGGCGCCTTGGGGAGGCTTGGCAGGTGATCCACCATGTAACCTGGCAATCCCATATCGTATCCTGGACCTCTGTCTCATGGGGGATGCACAGTGGGTCTCACTTGGCAATTCCCAAGTCAGGGAGCCTCTTTGCTCTATTTCTGCCCTGGTCTTATGTGGTTCTGCAAATCTAATTAAAACCCAAGAGGAAAATGGAGAGCAAGCCCCTCTCTCACAGCAGAGACAAGCTTGAATCCCTGTGTGGAGAGGGTAGGTGTTAGGCAAGTGTGGGTTGCTGTGTTTGCACCTCTGCAGGTCAGGGTTGCACATGTGTAACAGTGAAGGCTGTGCATTTCTTAACCTGGCGACTGGGCTGCACACTGCCTAGGACAAAACTACTCCCTCAGCTCTATGCCTCTGGCACTCTGGGATTTCCCACCGACCACTGGATTTCCTGCCCCAGAGACTGCCTTGAGAAGCATTAAAGGAAGCTTTCGTATTAAAAACATCTCTGAAGATATCTGGAGAAAAGTAAGGGTCCTGCCTAGAAGAAAGGGGAAGTGACTTTGTGGGCTGATCAGGGGTCCTCACATATTTGTTCATTTTAATCTGGGTAGGTTGGGGGAAGCTAGGGCCAAGTTCCAGATGAGGGTCGCTGAGGCAGGAAGCTCTCCTCATGGCTCACCCAGATGGTAGGGTGAGTAGTGGAAGCCGTTATCAGCTCCAGGGAAGGTGTTGCAAGCCTGTGGGCTTCAGACTTGCCAGGCAATTAGGCAAACAGCTTTCAAGAGGGAGCTCAGAGCACTGGGTCCTGTCCTGGGACATTCTTGCAGCAAGGGAGCAGGGTTAAATTTGGGTGGACAGTGGCCCAGTGCAGGCAGACTCATAATTGCCCAGAAGCACCTGATGTGGGTAGGGCCTGGGGGCAGTGGTAAGCTGGGTCCTGTGGCCTGGACTTGTCTTTTACTTATTAGCAGGTGCCACCATGAGTCTAGCTGTCTGTCTGATGATCAGAATGAATGTCCAATTCAAAATACGCAGTAATCATATTTGTGTGCTCAGCCGCATGTTAGCCTGGAAGTAGGAGTGAAAATGCTATGGAAGTAGCCACCCACAGCCCTAAGCCTCACAGATCTTGCAGTAGTGAGACCTCCGGGAGTCCCTGGGACCTCAGTCTCTCAGTCTGGCAGAGGTGCTGCAGGACTTCAGAGCTCAGCTTTGGTCCTAATAGGCAAGGGTGTGAGTTCTGGCTCAGGGTGACCATTCCTGTGCAAGCCAGGCAACAATATCTCTTAGTGCAGGCCTGACAGCAGGGCTGGTGTGCTGCCCTGGGGTCTTGTGGTGGAGATCAGCCACTATCTTCCACCTGCTGGCTCTGATCCTTGGTCCAGAGTGTCCTCACTCCCCAGAGCATCCCTAAGCAGATGTTTTATCTGGAACTGTGTTGTTTCCTCTTCCCAAGTAGATTGACTGTGACTGTGACCTTGTGGGGGTGGGGAGCAGAGGCAGCCCCTGGGAGCGGCTGGAAGCAGAATATCCCGGGTGGCTGGTGCAGTCGCTCTCAGTGCCAGAGAGCTGGCATCCCCACCCCCTACTCCCCACTACTTCCTGTCACTCCCCCACCACCCTCTACACACATAAACTCATGCTCACTGCAGTCCCAAGCCCATCGCAAAGGTCTGGCCCTAATCGTTGTCTCAAATGGATGTGTAAGGAGCCTTTGTTTTTTAAGAAACCCGCCTGGCAAACTCCCTTTCCGAACTGCAAACAGGGTGAGGTGAGGGGAAAAGCAAGGGGGTGCAAGCTGAGGCTCTGGCACACTGGCAGGGTGAGGGTTAAGGCTGGGTTGCTTGGCTCTGAGCTGATCTGAGCCAGCACCGCCCTGCATGCAGATGGGGGTGGGGCTGGCGGGGGCCTTGAGGGGCCAGCAACTCCTTACAGAACTGCTCTGTGCCCTGGTCCCTGCCAGACCTGCTCCCACAGCCACCAGGGAGCCTGCACCACCACTGCTAACGCCTCTACCGCCACCCGGCTTCTCAGAGCAGGCGGCTGTTGCCATCGGCTGTCCCCAGGAGGGCAGACTCGGGGCAGGGCCTTCACCACTTTGTGCTTTGATCAAGATGTGGTAACTTCTTTCCCTGGGCCCCACAGGCCCTGTAAAGGGAGGCTGGTTCTAGTGGGACGAGCTCAGCCGCCTCCCCAGTGCCAGGAGCCTGCTGGAAAGGTAGGGTGTGAATGCATCTACTTGGGCAAGTTGTCTTTGAGCCCCTTTGGCTTGCAAAGAGATGGAGTAACTGCTTCAGCTACTTACTGTCTACTAAGTGTTTCCCTTACTACATTCCTGGCACTGCACTCTTGGTCCATGAGCTTGTTTGAGATGAGGCCCAGAGGGGCAAAGTGACCTGCCCAAGGCCACACAGCTATCAAGAGACTGAGTCAAGATTTGGACCCAGGTCAGTTCAGCACCGGAATACCCTCTTTGGGCCCTCTCCCAAGCTTGTTTGCTAGGGTCCCTGGGCCCTGGGAGGGGTTGTAGTTTTCTTTTAGGGTTCTTCACTTGGAGTTGAAGAGATTCTTTGATGATTTGGTGGCTGGGCTTGAGCTTCTCCACCCTTTTTGAAGACCTTAGAGGTTTTCAGAGGCCCAGAACTCCATAATATGAAGCCCTATTAGAGAGACTGATACAGAGGAAGCTGGAGTGATTCTAAGGGGAGGGAAGAATCTGAGGATCATGGAGAGCCTCAGTGTGATCATTAGTTTGGACGCTGGTCCTAAGGCAATAGGAAGCCAGATAAGATTTTTGAGCAGTGGCATGACATGATCTTATCTACATATCAGGAAATAACTTTGGTAACAGCGCAAGCACCTGTTAGAGCAAGGAGACCTATGGAGAGGGTGGTATGGGAGACTGGGCTTTGCTTGGTGGTGGCTGTCAGGCCAGGGGCTATTGGGGTAGAGAGGAGTGGTCGGGTATCCAGCTAGACAGTGAAGCCTAGAGTATTGAGGTTAGGAGGCTGGACCAGCAGAGGGTTCTTGGAGCCATGCCAGGGTCCCCAGGGCCATTTCCACAGTGACTGTGCTCTGGGGCTTTGCTTCTGCCACCCCACCACCTTGGAACCAACATATTTCCCACCGGGGCCCTTTTCTTCCTGTTCTCTCCCGTGCTGGATTGCCCTAAATCAGCAGAAGGCATGCTGAGGTGGGAGGAAGTTCCAGTTTCCTCAGCCTTAGATACTACTTGGTATTCTGAACTGGTCTGTGCTGAAGAAAAAGATGTCGGATATTCCAGGAAGAGAGGAGGAGGCGGCTAGTTCATGTCAAGTGGCTTGTTCATGCCTGGGTCCTCCTGCCAGGTGAATATTTACAAACACAGCCACTCACCTGGCAACACCAGCACCACTGATTCCCTTGAGTGCTGTCCACACTCCCCTTGCCCCCGACACACACACAATACACATCTCTGCTGCAGCCAAGAGAGTCTCTTGGGGTATGGAAGGAGGCAGCACAGCTGGGACCCTAGAGACCACCAAGCCCTACCCCAGGTCAAAAGAGAGGTGTAGAGGTCAGAGGAGGCCAAGGCCCTGTGAAATAATGAGATGAGACCAGACTCCAAGGCTGAGGCTCTGCCCTCCCCATGCCAAAGGCTTGGTGGCTTGGGCTGACTGTGAGGCCCATGTCCTCAGGGGACCTGGACTCACAACTCTGCCGTGCAGTGGCTCCCAGGTCTGAAGGGAACCTCAGTGTAAATGCAAGCAGTTCTGACTGACTGAGAAGGTTGGTAAGCCGGAAAGAATGAGACCCTCTGGTTGCTGCCCAGCCAAGGAGGGGTGCAGGCCCAGCCTCAAGGCCAGAGGAGCTGCCACTGCTGCAAATACCTCCTTTGGGGTGAGCACCTAAGTAGAAGTTGTAAGGAGGAGTGGGCAGCCCAGCCCTTTGTGCACTGCGTTCCATCACCCCAGGTAGGAGGAGAAGGACTCAGCCGGGAGAAGTTGGTGAGTTCTTGATGTGAGACCAGGAAGAAGCCCACCCATGTGGGCTGGCGAAAAATAGCAAATGACTGGCCTGACTGGCTTGTCCCCTCACACAGGCTCTGGTGGCCTTGCACTTCCCCCAGCCCCTGAACCCGGGCCTGGGTTCTTCCAAGCAGCTGGAGCTGGTTGTCTGTGGGCTCAGTGCCAATGCAAAGGAAAGGATGGATTGTGAGAGTGGGCCCAGTGTTGGCAGGGGCTGGGGTGGCCATACCACATGAGGGGCTGGCATTGAGACTGCAGTCTTGGGCTTGAGTCCATGCTCTACTACTTCTTTACTGTGTGCCTCGCTTGCTGAACAAGGTGGCTTTTCCAGTGGAGTCTCTGTGCTCCCACCTTAGAGGGAGTACCTGCAGCTGTTGTGAGGGTCAAACAGTACAGTGCATAGGAAAGGGCTGCCCAGGCATCAGGAATTCCGGAATTTTAGGCCAAGTCCCCTTCTTCCTCCCACTGAGGACCATGGTAATATGGTGATTGCTGAAAGCTCAGCATATCCAAGAGGCCAGCCCCACAGACTTGTAGCACTGATCTTTGTATGAGATTTTGTGGTCTCAGTGCTTTATTTTCTGCACAGAATATTCTGTTCCCTAAGTGTCCCATGTACTCTTTCAACTCCAGCCTTTGTATATTTACTTTCCTCTGCCGGGCCACCCTTTCGTCTTTATCTTTCATTCTCAGGATCAATATCACTTCCTGCCAGAAGCCTGCCCTGACTCCCTCATATCTGTGTCAGGCAGCTTTTCTGGCTCCCCATGTCTGATCATAGCACTGCCCATTTCCTCATGTGTCCTCCCCATGGGACCGAGGGCAGGCCCAACTCTGAGCTAGATGACAATAGGGACCGTGTGAGGGTCTGCTAGATGGGTAGAAGGACAGGTGGATGACTTGGCTAATCTGGGCTGTGCTCTGCAAAAACTCTAGCATTGCACCGAACGCCACAATACACAAAGCTTAGAGTCCATGAGCAACTGCCAAGGACCAGGGACTGGTGGTAATGAGGTATCCTTCCAGGGTTCCCTTTAAAACTTTTGGGATATATAGCTGAGCCCTCATGCTACGCATGAGTTTTTTGTTCCTTGGCTTCTCAGATCATTGAGTCAGTTCATCTCCTTTAAGAAAAATGTCCATCAGCTCAGAACCCACCCTAAGAGCTGGCGAGCATGTCTGGATTTTCTACTAAGTAGTGAGTCATTTATCTGAGAGGCCTGACTATGATTTTATCTTCCCATCTGCAGCTTAGGGAAGTAAATGTCCCAGGCCAGCAGGTCACCTACCCAGAGTCTTCTCCAGAGTGATTTTCCCTGGTGAATCCACTGTGGTCCGTAGCTTGTCCTCTGCTTTATTATGCAGAAGCTGAATTGGATGGATATGCTAGGAGTGGGTTGTTCCTCCAGGATGGTCTCATAACTGACCCAGCTCAAGGAAGCGCCTATTAAAACTGGATTTCCAGCTCAGGAGCACAGTGACAATACCACACTTGGCTAGAGGCTCACCCAGAGCCTATGGGTGGCTGATGAGTGTTCCCAGGACTCAGCCTGCTGTGCCATCTGCAGAGCATAAACTCCTGTGGGGCCACAGTGTCCAGGCCAAATCACCTGTGCCCAGTGCTTGAACCAGTCCTGCTCCTGACCTCTTTTCATGTGTCCTGGGCTGAGCAGTCCTCTTGGTTTGATGAGCATATTCTTTAGCCATCTCTTTAGTCCTCCAAACATGCCAGATGCAGTGCAAGAGGCTTTATATGTCTAAATTGTATTGCCCTCATTTTAAAGATGGGGAAGTGGAGGTTCAGAGAGGAAGGATAGGCTCAACTTTGCATTGCTCATAAGAGAAGGAGAAGGAATTCTAACTAAAGAGTTTTTTGACGGTCTCTGCAACTGACTTCATCTCTGGTGTTTTGATGTTATGGTTTAGCACAAATGCCATTTATTGGGAGTTTAGCAGATCTCCCCTCTCTCAGGGGTCAAGCAATTGTTTGACTCATATCCCATGGCTGCAGAGTAGCTGCTATTGCATTCTCCTTGCTTCCCTTCTTGGAAGCACAGCCATGCTTCCAAAGGCCAAGGGCCTGTGAGGAGGGTACCTGTGGATGGTACAGGGCAGCCTCAAGCCCATCCTGCCATCTCTGGGCTGGCAGACCTGTAGGTACCTCTAGCCTCAGGTCCTACTAGGCAGTGACATGAGGGGGTCCCATTGGGGATGCCAGCACCCATCACCTTGCCCACCCTTGATAGTTTCCTCAGTTCCAAGCAAGGTGCAGAACCCCTGAGCCAAGCTGGCTGTGTATTTGCTCTGCCAACACTGCCTCACTTAGTGGCTGAGAGGAGGATGCAGGAGGCCCCTGGGGCCTGCTTCTCTTTCAACCATTCGCCAGTGCTTCTCACAGAGACCTTCCTTCTGTGTACCCTAGGGCATCTCCCATGTCTCCCTGATGGACCCACTGTACCCGCTTGGGCTGTAGTGGGTGAGGGTGGCTCCCTGGCCGCCATCTGTGACATGGCAGGAGATGTTGGTCCCCTGGGGAGCGCACACAGCACTCTGCTGAGCCATTTCGCTCTGAGCGTTGGTTTCTCTTCCTACCAGTTTAACACCTTCTCTCCTCTGCCACCTGCCTTGCTTCTGAACACTTGCTGATGGGATCAGGGAGGACAGCACAGGGCCCAGTTATGGCGGGGCCAGCTGTCCTCTTGGTACTCGGTCAGGGACAGTGCAGAGCCATAGTGCTCATACAGTCAGATAGGTCTTCACCTTCACATCATGACGGCTGGAGTATTTGTCAGGGCTGATCTGCAGTCTGCCCTGCCCCGCTTCGGTCTCAGTCTCGCTCAGGGTCATGGCCTGGAGTTAGGAGATTAGAAGTAGAGTGGGAGGAGCCTGCATTCCTTCACCCCTGGGCACCGTGCTGAGCACTTCTACTGCCCTTCCCTCTTCTCCACACCCCAGGAGCAAAGATAAGTAAAACGCTATGACAGCAGTCACACAGGAGAACAGAGCACCCAGGCCCTGAGGCCCGGGAGGCATCATTCCCAGAGCTGCCAGAGCAGTGGTCCTGGAAAATATGGAAGCAGCTGTCAGCCATGGCCCAGGGCCTGAGCGTGTGGTTCTCAGGAAAACTGGGCAGGATGTGTGACGGCAGAAGGTTCTGGCCTCTTCCTGGGAAAAGCCCTTCTAGGTAGCCAGCTTCTGGGGTGCACTCTGTACATCCGAACTCCCCCAGGGCCTGCCCTGTGGTGTATCAGACCAGATATCAGGTCCTGTGACCCAGGACCCCTCCCTAACCTGCTCGTCAGGTCTCTTGCCTCATCTGACTCTTGTTTTCAACAGAGTTTGTCCTCTCACTTCTGGAGAAGATGCAGACACAGGAGATCCTGAGGATACTGCGACTGCCTGAGCTAGGCGACTTAGGCCAGTTTTTCCGCAGCCTCTCGGCCACCACCCTCGTGAGTATGGGTGCCCTGGCCGCCATCCTCGCCTACTGGTTCACTCACCGGCCAAAGGCCTTGCAGCCGCCATGCAACCTCCTGATGCAGTCAGAAGAAGTAGAGGTGAGCAGGGTAGGAGACGTTCCACTGCGGAAAGTAGGGGGCAGAAGACAGGCATCTTGGAAGTTGAAACCAGACTTGTGGCTTATTTGACCTCACATGGCCCAGGGAAGCTCTGTCTCTCCTGGCAGTCAGTCACCTAGCTCTGCAGCAGCCTTGGGCAGGGTCTCTTACCAGGCACTCCTGCCTCTCCCAGCAACTGCCTCTGGGCAGAGCCTGACCTGGGCCTTCCACTGGGCCTCCGGTTTGCCTGCTTCTCGGGTAGGAGGGCCTTGGCTCATTGGTATTACAGTAGGAAGCCTAAGCAGGTTCATGAGGAGCTGCCTGGTAGATTCCCTCCCAAACTCTCCCGGTCTGGTCCTGGGACCCAGGATTCAGCCTACCTCTGGCCCTGCTCTCCCTGAGCACGTGGACTCACACATGGTGCCACCAAGGGGAAGACGATACAGGGGCCAGTGGACAAGGGTGTTCTAGGCTAAGACTGGAAGGACTGGTGAGGTGTGTTTCATTACTAAGTTTATGGAATTTATTTTTGCCTTTTAAAAATTTGCTCCTCTTTAATTCTGTTCATTTGGAATAGATAATGTATTCACATAGTCCAAAAGAAACAAATGGAATGTACTGAAAAGCTTCTGTCTTCTTTCCTGCTCTCCCAGTTCTCTTTCCCTGAGGCAACCTGCTAATGCTGTGTCCTGGCCATGAGCAGATGTGTAGAGACACTCACCGTGTTTTTACTCATATCCACCACATACCCTGTTGTGCACCTTGCCTTTTGCTCTTGACAATGCACCTTGGCTATCATAAGCATGTTTTGTTTTGCCTTGTAGGGGAGAGTGCAGGTTGAGGTAGGGGCTGGGATCTTCAGGGCATTTTTCCAGCAGAAGAATGGTATGTGCAAAGGTGCAGGTGTGTGCTGAAGCACATGGGGGCTTTGTGTGGGATGCTGGGTAGTGGAGAGGGGCTGGAGATGGGCCGGCCAAGTGCTGTGGAGAATGGCCTTTGGTGACTGGCAGTCCTGGGTTTGAAGCCTGGCTATGCCTCTGAGTTGTATGGCCCTGGGCAGTTTCTTAACTCTCTGAGTCTCAGGGCCCTCAGTTGTAAAGGGTGTAATAAAAAGAGTACCTGCTTTCTAAGGTGTGGTAAAGATTGGGTGTGATGACCCAGAGAAGTCACTAAGGACAGCTGTTTTTGGTTAAGCTTGTGATTATATCACATCTGGAGAGGTCAGCAAGGACAGAACTCCATGAACTGTGCAGGGACCAGCAGGGGGAACAGCGTGGAGCTATTAGAGGTTTTCAGTAGGGAGAGACATAGCCAGTTTGTGCCATAGAAGGGTGGGTGTGACAGGGGCAAGCGTAAGAAAGCAGCTGCAGGCACCTGGGTTGGAGGTGACAGTGGTCTGGATGGTGTCAGAATGGTGAGATGGATGACCCTGGCTCATGTGTAGGGGCCACTGAGTGAGTCACCTTGTGGGTCTGGAAGACAGGACATGGGATGAAGCTAATGCCTCCCTTCCTGGAATGACTGCACCCTCCATTGCCTCATCCCCCAGGAGCACAGAAAGCGAGAGTGGCTGCACCAGAGTAGGCAAAGGAGACAGTGGTAGGAAACGAGATGGGAGAGGCAAGAGGGGCCCAGATCAGACAGGGCCTGGCAGCATTGACTGTGCCTGCTATGTGGTGAGAAACAATTCAGATCATGTCACTTCCCCTGGCCTGAAATCCTCTCCTGGCTCCCCATTACCCTCAACCTCAAGTCTATATTCTTTTCCTTGATCTGCAACCTCTCTGGCCTCCTCCCCAATCATTGCCATCTGGAGCTCCATGAATTGCCTACAGTTCCCCAAACGCACCTGTGCCTCCTGCTGGTGCATTTGCATGTGATGCTGCCTATGCCCAGGTTGCTGTTCTCTCCTTCTCACTCTGCCCGGCAACCCCTGTGCATCCTTCGAAGCCCAGCTTGGCAGCTGCTCGCTAACACACATGCCCAGTTGTTGAGCCTCTTCTGTCCCTGGCATACAGTCTCTCCTTGTACCATATCTGTTGCCCAGGTGCCAACTGGGTCTGATTGGATGTGTCCCAGCTTCTCTTGCAGGTCTTAGGTGGGCTTGGTTCTTGAAAGCACTGGCCAAGCAGAACTTTCCGCTCCAAAACAGTTGGGAGCTCCCTGTGGTTTTGAGTTTGGCTGTTTGCTTTCTGGTTCTCACAGATGTTTTTTTCCTTAGACCTGCTGTTCCAAGAGGTGGCAGGTTCTGGCCCAGCCCAGGGTAGCTCAAATAGTGCTTGAAGAAGAGGTGGAGCTGTGAAACTGGAGAGCTGTGAAACTCTCGCCCCTGGGGAGGGGTGACAGGGTGGAAGGGGAGGAGGCAGGAAAAGGCTGGCTCTTCGCCCTACTCACCAGCACCGAGGGGGTTTGCCACCTTCCACTCTGCAGCCGTGCCTCTTTGGGCCCAGGAACTTGCTGCCTGCCTCTCCTCCCTCATTGCACATGAACATAATTCAGCCTGTCCTCCCTTCTTAGCCTCCTAGGCCTCTGTGTCTGGGACAGAACCTTCAGCACAGTCCTCTAACTCACATCATTACGTGAATGATGGGTGGCAGCCTTCTTAGCTAACACCACACCCAACTGATCCTTAACTCGGGCATAGCAGTAGGTGATGGGATGGGAGATACCTTGGCAGGTTGTTCCTGAATCCAGCCAATACTCCCCACTGTGTTGTATGAATGAGCCATGGGTGTGTATGAACAGTAACTAAAAACTCTGGACATTCTGTATATGCTGACCTGCTGTGTGAAAGCTGTATGTGTGTGTGGAGTTTGTATGTGAGGACACTGGCATACCCAGCCTTCATGCATGAGCCAACTATGTTGGAGTGTGGCTACATGCAGATCGAGTGTGTACAGTCCAGGTGTGTGTAGTCCATGTGTACGTGGGCACACAGATGCCACAGTGCTAACTGCATGCACGGGTTGTACATCTGAGCTGTGTACAGCCTTGTGCATGCTGCGGCCCTCTCCTGGCACCCCTACCTGCGTCAGCCAACTTCTCTGGCCGGTGCTTGGCTTGTAGGACAGTGGCGGGGCACGGCGATCTGTGATTGGGTCTGGCCCTCAGCTACTTACCCACTACTATGATGATGCCCGGACCATGTACCAGGTGTTCCGCCGTGGGCTTAGCATCTCAGGTGAGAAGGGTTGTGGGGGTGTGGAGGGGCTATGTGACAGGGGTTGAGTGGGTGCGAGGATGGGTATACAAGCATGATACCAGGGACATGGCCGGTGAGCTATCCCCAGGTTCAGTGGAGAGAAGCTACTCCTGGCCTTCCTCCTACCAGTCAGAGAAGCAGCTGCATTATATGGCTAAAGGGCTGACCTCAGCTTTGTTCCAGCCCTTGGGACAGCTTGACCTTAGGCTATCTCTTGGCCCACACTCTATACTCTTGGGGAGCCTTGAGCTGTCAGGCCACTGGCTGGCATGGTTCTGAACCTGAACCTCTGAGATGTCTGGGTGCTCTCAGGGTAAGAGGCAAAGAGAGGCAGCCTACCACCTCTTCCCAGTGGCCCCCAGGTGTCTGTATCCTTTGGGTCTGTAACAGGGATCACCACACAAGTTACGGTGGGGACTGGGCACTGCATCATTCCCCATTTCAGACCTCCCTGATCCCTGGGGTGATGCCATACTTGTGTGCTTTGGGCCCTCTTGGGCTTCAGCAGATTAGACAGGTAGCTGGCAGTGCAGGAGGGAAGTTCACTTGGCCCATGGACACACTACAGTATGGGATGTCCATCCAGGTTTCTGATGGGCGGATGCAGGTGGCACATCCACTCTGACCCCTCCCTGCCACAAGGCTTTCTTATCTCTCTGCAGGGAATGGGCCCTGTCTTGGTTTCAGGAAGCCCAACCAGCCTTACCAGTGGCTGTCCTACCAGGAGGTGAGTGATAGAGGACAGGCCCCACCCTGGCCACCCATACAGATCTGGCACTCAGGGCGGGTAGGGAGGGATGCGGGCACCTGCTGGGTCTCGGAGGGTCATTTATTTCCCTGGTCTGTCTGCCAAACTCCTGGCAACAGCCTTGAAAGACTTCCAGCATACCTGGGTTGGGAGTCAGGAAGGTCCCTCAGATCTAGAAGAATCCTGGCCGGGCGTGGTGGCCCATGCCTGTAATCCTAGCACTTTGGGAGGCCAAGGCGGGTGGACTGCCTGAGCTCAGGAGTTTGAGACCAGCCTGGGCAGTGAAACCCTGTATCTACTAAAATATGAAAAATTAGCCAGGTGTGGTGGTATGCACCTGTAATCCCAGCTACTCAGGAGGCTAAGACAGGAGAATTGCTTGAATTTGGGAGGCAGAGGTTGCAGTGAGCAGAGATTGTGCCACTGCACTCCAGCCTGGATGACAGATCGAGACTCCATTTCAAAAAAAAAAAAAAAAAAAAAAAAAGAATGCCTCCTGGGGATCTCCTTCCCCTGTTGAAGAGTCCTTGTTTTCTCATCACCTCCCCACATCTGTGTGCAGGTGGCCGACCGGGCTGAATTTCTGGGGTCTGGACTTCTCCAGCACAATTGTAAAGCATGCACCGATCAGTTTATTGGTGTTTTTGCACAAAATCGGCCAGAGGTGAGCATCCACCTTGACTGGTTTAGAGGGATTCGTGGGGTAGGGCTTGGCTACCATGGAATAGTCCTGCTTTCACTGTCTGTAGGGCCCAGGACAAAAGAAAAAACAGAGACCCTTGGGCTATGCCACCACTCCTCTTCCCACCCTGGCTCTACCCCTCATCAGCACTGGCCACCCCAGTCACGCTCCATCCACACCCCACCCAGCTCTACCAACAGCTGCCCCTTGAGCCGGTGGGGAGGAAAGACCTGAGGCATAGGCTCATGTGGGCCGTGGAGCTGTCCTTGGGGCAGTTTGGACATGAAATCCGGGAGTTACAGAATTCCCTGGGACAGGCCTGATCCACAAGGCTGTGGGTAAGCAGACACAACCCATTAACCTCATGGATTCCTTGCCACAGGCATAGGGCTTAGAGCAGGGACCCTGGTTACCTGGGCCTAAGGGCAGGACAGCCCTCTAATCTTCCCTCTTTCCCCACCTGCTGCCTTGTGTGTCTCCATAGTGGATCATTGCGGAGCTGGCCTGCTACACATATTCCATGGTGGTGGTCCCGCTCTATGACACCCTGGGCCCTGGAGCTATCCGCTACATCATCAATACAGGTAAGCCCACTGCCACCCCACCCTGCCACTGGCAGCTGGCCCCTAGCCTCCAGCTTCTCAGGTTATGCTGATTGTCTGACACTTGTAAGAGGCACTTTGCTCTCAAAAAATACTAGGGGCTTACACTGTGGGTCCTGAGTTGGCTTCCTGAGTCAAGCTGTCCCCAGTCAGACTTCACCTGTAGGTTCCTTCCACAGGGCTCAGCTGCCAAGAAGGAACCTCTGCAGCACCCTCCACACAGGGTACAACCCTCTGAAGTTCATGACAGCTTTGCACAGATGCAGGGGGTGGTAAATATCTCAAGCAGACCTGGGATGATGGGGGCAGAACCTGGAACAAAGGGAAGCTTGGAATCTGCTTGAAGAGGTTCCCTGGCCTTCTGCCCTTGGTTCCACCTAGGGCCCATGGCACGTTCCTCTGTACGTGAGGCCTGTCTTATGTATTTGTTTACACATAAGCTATGGGCACACGGCCCATGGAAGTGCTGCCTGGCACATGCTGCCTGCACTCATGGCCTGGGCCCACATGGCCTGACTGTCCTTGATGGCCCCCTGCAGCGGACATCAGCACCGTGATTGTGGACAAACCTCAGAAGGCTGTGCTTCTGCTAGAGCATGTGGAGAGGAAGGAGACTCCAGGCCTCAAGCTGATTATCCTCATGGACCCATTCGAAGAAGCCCTGAAAGAGAGAGGGCAGAAGTGCGGGGTGGTCATTAAGTCCATGCAGGCCGTGGAGGTGAGGGTCTGCTTCTGGGCGGTTTGCTGGGCTACCCTGGCTGGTCACCAAGTCAGAACTTCTGGTTATCTGTCCCTCTCATGCCCTGGGGTGGCTGTTTTGGGCCCTCAGGGTATATCAGTGTCCAGACAGGGCAGGCTTTGCAAGGGCTGGTGGTGGGTGGTGGGGTTGGTGCCCACAGGCATCCTCTGGGAAATAGGCTCTGTGGCTGGATCAGTTAATCCAGCCTCGCACTAGGTGCTGACTGGTGGACCGTGGTGCCAGCTTACCTCAGAGGTACTCACGCAGCCTCTGGAGCTTCCTCATTTCCAGCTAGCCTTAGCCTGTCTGTGTCTGAGGACTAGAGACATAGGTCCAGGAGTCTGGGAGAGGTTCTTGCAAACGTGATCCAGACCCCCAGCGGCCAGCAGAACGGATGTTTCTGTGCCTGGCCTCCCCAGAGACATCAGGTTGGTGGCAGTTTGTGGTCTGCTGGGGTGACACAGGACATTCTGGCCTCCAAGGCCTCAGGCCCTGCCCAGCAGCCGCTGACCCCCCACTGTGCCCTACTGGATCTAGGCCCCAGGCCCTCCTTCTCCTCCTGCCTCCCTGTGTGCTCCCCACTGTACTGGTAATGCCTATGCATTGTATCCCTCCCTGGCACTGGCAGCTGACCTACACTGGTAGCCCCCACCTGCCCCACCAGCACTGACTGCTCATCCAGAAGCCTAGTCCACCCAGCTGCTGCATCCTGAGCATGTGCCCAGCTGTGCCAAGAGCACTTTAAGCCCAACATGCTCACACCCGGATTGCCATCACACAGTTGGCATGTGCACACTGCTTAGCCTCTCCCTGGGGCTCAGGCTCCCTGTCTGTAATGTGTGGGGTGGCCTAGAACCTCTAGTCACCCTCCCTGTCTCCCAGGAGCCTCAGGCTTAGACGTCTGTCTGAGAAGAGGCCACTGAGATTGTGTCTGCCATGACCACCTCAGTTACCTCTTTGGAATCTTAAACTTTGGGCTTGATGCGGGAGTGAGGCCTACTGAGCTGTTTATTCTGATTTTTTTTTTGTGTGTGTGTGGGGTATATGTGTGTGTATGTATGTGTGTGTGACAGAGAGAGACAGAGACAGAGAGACAGAGACAGAGGGACAGAGAGAGAGAGAGAGAGAGAAATTTTGAGCATTTAAAAACAACATTTTCTTCTTTCAGGACTGTGGCCAAGAGAATCACCATGCTCCTGTGGTAAGCTAATCTGCCTTCAGGTCTTTACTGAGTAAGATGGTGTGCAGGGCTTGTCCTTACAGAGTCCCTCTCTGTGCACAGACCAGCACCTCTGTGTTAATAAGAAACTCCTTCAAGCCTGTAATCCCAGCACTTTGGGAGGCCGAGACGGGTGGATCACGAGGTCAGGAGATCGAGACCATCCTGGCCAACACGGTGAAACCCCGTCTCTACTAAAAAATACAAAAAACTAGCCGGGCGAGGTGGCGGGCGCCTGTAGTCCCAGCTACTCGGGAGGCTAAGGCAGGAGAATGGCGTAAACCTGGGAGGCAGAGCTTGCAGTGAGCTGAGATCTGGTCACTGCACTCCAGCCTGGGCGACAGAGGGAGACTCCGTCTCAAAAAAAAAAAAAGAAACTCCTGTGTGCAAGCCAGGAAATGCCCACTTGGGTGTCCAGGACTTCTGTGGGCCAAGGACCCAGGGAAGGACCTGGAACAGGAGTCAGGTATTTGGGAGGGAGAAAAAAGAGCTGCCAATCCTGGCCACCCTTGGTTCTTCAATTAACTTATTTGGGAAGTCTTATTTTCTCCCTATGAATATGGCAAACTCTCCAGAAGATGCAGTAGACAGAAGCAGCAACAGAACCAGAAATGGACTCTTGTGCCAAATGGCCTTGTGGCATCTGCTGTCTTTGTTCATCTTTGCTTTGTGAACTTTTCTGTGCGTCATTCCCATGTGATACTTCCTGGGGTTGAGCCACAGTGAGGACAGCTGCCCCTGGGATGGGCCATGTGGGGGTTTTCAACTTTCTAAAAGCCATCTGGCCTCCAGGCCTCCCTCCAGCTCAGTCCTTCCCTCTCCCTTCACACAGGCCTGAGCAAGTCACCCCCGGCTTCCCAGGGCACTGCATGGGTAGCCCCTGGTGTTTGCCCATCTCCCACACATCAGGGCTCAGTCTTAGAGAACCACTCTCCCATCCCTCAGCACCCTTTGTCTCTTGTGCCTCTGCCTGTGCCCAGGCTGGTTCCTCTCCCCAAAACACCCACCCACACTTCATCTGGAGAAATCTTGCTTGCCCTTCCATCTCAACTGTCACCTCCTCTGGGAAACCATCCTCTACATGCAGTCAGACTTGGTGGGCTCCTTCTGGTGACCCCAGACTGTGTGCCCAGTGCCAGGGCAAGGGCTGATGCAGAGCAGCCTTGGTGACACAGTGAGCAGCTCAGTGACCGAGCCACACATGCTCCCAAGCTTAACCCCAGATACTTGGGAGAACATGGGAAGGAGGGAGGAAACTGGGTCACATCCACTAGAAAGGTCAGAGCTTTGATAGAGACTGAGATGTAGCCATTGCAACCCAATCCCACCTAGGATAATGCAGCCCAGACTCAAGTAGGGGAGGCAGTGGGACCAGATATGAAGTTGGTGGGACAGATTAGTGTTCACACCCCAGTTAGGTTTCCTCAACTTCTTTCTCTTTTTCCTGAGCGCTCACCTGCCCACCTTTCTGAGTGCAGCACACAGGAGCATGCAGGCATGCCCAACACATGCTCACACCCACATACAGCATACACATGGGCCTGGCTGGTGGGGGAGCTCAGGCATCTTGGGCCCTGGTTGGCCACACTGGGTCTCCCTAACACACTCCTCTTCTCACCCCTGCAGCCCCCACAGCCTGATGACCTCTCCATTGTGTGTTTCACAAGTGGCACAACAGGTAAGCAGAGGCACGCAGATCCCCAGCCACGGCTACCTGCACCCTTCCCTGGTGGCCTAGCAGGTGACTGCTGGAGTCTTTGATGCCCTCTTTGAAATGGGCTGAGCCTTGTCTGGTGCCTGGCTCCAGACACTGGGTCCCTCCTGCACCTCCCAGTGCCCAGCATAAGAGTGGCCAGATGCAGATGGACAGTGTGCATTGGGACGTCTAGTGTGAGAGCTTGGCACCTCCCAGAGCTGAGTCAGCAGAGTCATGGGCAGCTGGATCATGTGCTGAGGGAGGTCCTTTCTCACTGGGGTCATTTCTCTCTGGGAAACAGCTCTCACTCCCCTGCTTTCTGCCTCTACCTGGCCTTTGTGTTGGGGACTGGGGAGAGAGTGTGAGGTTTGGCGTCTGAGAGCCTTGGTTTGAGTCCTACCTCCACCACTTGCTGGGGAACTGTGAGCCAGTCATTTAACTTCTCTGCCACCAGTGTCCCCAATTTCTCATCTGCCATGAGGGTGGCTAAAGGTGCCAAGTGGGAGATGGGGCAGTGTGTGAAAGGACAATACAGATGCTCCACAGGCTGGAGCTGGTGTGCCATGAGCAAGGCTGTCAGGCAAAGCACACAAGCAGAAATGACACCCTCTGTGCTTGGAGTTGACAGAGGAGAACACACATCAACAGTGGCAGGAATAATCAAGGAAGGCTTCCTGGGGGAGGCAGAATGTGCAAGAGGACACAGCACAGGCACAACCCTCTGCATTTCTATAGCATGCTGTCCACCCTCTCTCTGCACCACTGGGGCCTCAGCACAGCCTGTGAGGTGAGCAGGATTGTCACCAAGTCTGCTTGCTCCAAGGGGACACCATCAGCAAGTAGAAGCACCAAGACTTGTGCCCTGTTCTCATAATTCCCAGGCCAGGGCCCTTCCCAGTGCTGCCTTTCCATCTCATCTGATGACGTGGATGTCACTTGCCTTGCCCTGAATGGGCAGGAAGTCTCCAGCCTTCTTATTCCAAACTGAGGATTGGCCCATCTTGATGGCAGCTCTCAGTGGGCAGTGAACTGGGGCGCTGCATGCCTTCTGCAGATGCAGCCTCTAAGGCATTTGGCAGATCTGTGACCAGCCCTATAACCAGGATTATTCATGTCAGTGGATCATGATAAATAACGCTTTATTGAATATCGATTTTTACCATTAAGTCATATGGGTTCAAGGATTTCTACCATATTCTACTAAACTCTGTCAGAAAAATAACAACACAGCCCTTCCTCTCCAGAGGCTGACATCCAGAGCCAACCCAGAATTCAGAAATGCCCTTCAGGTTTATGTTGCTTTTTAAAGAGCACTTTCCAGTGTCTTTTTGTCTTGAGTTTTACAATGTGAATTTTTGCTGACATGGTTTTGGAGAGCAGGTCACTGCTATGGCCTTACCTTTGGACCTGCCTTCAAAGTGTGCCTTCAGGCTTTTAACAGGTCACTTGGTCTTAAACATTGCCCTTGGATCTGGAGAAAAACGTCATGATGCAGAAATGTGCTGCTGCCTGGCTGGGGAGGGCAGACATCCTGTCCAGTGCTTTTCCAGACTGTAGGAAGCTAATCCATCCTGCTCAAGCTCTGTGTGGCGGAAGCAGAATGTGTGGGCCTCGAAACACAGGCTATGACTTACTTTCCCAGACCTCCCACTCCAAAGCTATGGCTGGTGCCTGGGCAGAGCTGGGGGAGTGAGCAGGGCTCTGGCCTGATATCACCCCACCTGGCTGTGCACTTGGATTTCCTTGGCTTTAGGCTAAGCCCGTGCTGTGCCTCTTGTATTCATCCTCTTGTCGGGCACATCAGCCTTGTGTGTCCTCAGCGTCACAGCCCAGATACAGCTTCCCTTAAATGTAAGCTAAATGTCCTGGCTCCCAGCCTTATCAAGGGCCACATTGTTCTTTTCGTGGGGAAAGATGGAAAATACAATCTGAACCTGACACTTGGCCCATGATTCTGGTGGAATCATTCCAGGAAGATTTCCTTCTTGGCATGCAGTGGAAAAATCTGTGGAGATTCCTAGAATAAGTCAGTACTTTGAGGTCCCTATTCAGGCCAAGAAGGTCTGGGAGGTGGTGAGAGCTTGTGGTCTGCCTGTACCCAGTGATGGCTGAGGGGTGGGCATGTGGTTTGCTATTCATTTCAAAATAACTGTTAGCTGAACTGGAATCTGAACCCACTCCCACATCTGAAAAAAAGACAATATGTGGGTGTAGCACAGCCCAGTTTGGGAAATTGGGTCCCTTGAATGATAGTTAGGATGTTTTATCCTTGTGAGCTCATATACCTTGTCTTCACAGCAAAGAAAATACAGTGTTTTTTAAAAACATAACTTCCAGTCTGTGTTTTTAGCAGTCTTTTTCGAATTCATCTATATTGATTCATTCAGCTCATTTTTGTGAGTACCCACTATGCATCAGACCTAGCATTAGGGGCCGAGGGCATAGGGATGAAGAAGACATAGGTTTGCACCCATGAACTCCCAGCTTGTGTCATCGGGCAGTTACAATATGGTGTGGTCACTGCCTTGAGGTCTGCATCCCTGCTGCATGGGGTACCCGGCCACTGAGAGGTCAGTACAGCAGGACAGAAAGGATTTTCAGAGGAAGTCAGTCTAAGCAGAGTCCTGAAGGATCGGTAGCTGTAGAAGCCGGGGAAGGGCATTCCCGGCAGGAGAAAGAGCATGTGCGGAGGCATTGTGGTAGCACAGAACACGCTGCTTTGAGGGAGTTTTGAGAGGAAAAGAGAGGGCCCCAGGCAGGGCCTGAGGGCATGAGCATGAGGGAGATGATGGGACAGGAGTTCCCAGTAGAGGTCAGGCAGGAGGGGTTGGAGAGGCTAGAGGAAAACAGGATCTGTCAGCATCATTTGTGGCTAAGTTGTAACTGGAGGATGTCACCATGAAATGACCTGCTGGTGCTCTTGACAAAGGTTGGTCCTCCCAGCACTTTGGGAGGCCGAGGTGGCTGGATCACGAGGTCAGGAGATCGAGCGCATCCTGACTAACATGGTGAAACTCCATCTGTACTGAAAATACAAAAAATTAGCTGAGTGTGGTGGCGGGCACCTGTAGTCCCAACTACCCGGGAGCAGAGGCAGGAGAATCGCTTGAACCCGGGAGGCGGAGGTTGCATTGAGCCGAAATTGTGCCACTTCACTCCAGTCTGGACAACAGAGCGAGACTCCATCTCAAAAAAAAAAAAAAAAAAAAGGAGTGGTCCTGGGGCATGGGGTGGAGGACCTGGTTGCTGTGGACTGAGGAGTGAATGGAAAGTAAAGATGTTGATTCAGTACAAGCATGTGTGCACTTCTTTCAGGAAGCTTGGCCATGCCACCAAAAGGCATGCTCCATCATGTTCATAGCAACACTGGAAATAATTCAAATGTTTATTTGCTTATAGTAGAACATTATGTCACAATGTTGAGCAAAAGAAACCAGGCACAAAAGATTGTATGATTTCTTTCATATAAAATTATAAAACATCATAAATTACCCTGTGGTTTTACAAATCAGGATAGGTGATGTCTTCTGGGATAATGGCACCCTGGAAGGGTGATACAGGAGCCTCTGGGACACTGGTGATGTTCTATGTCTTGATCTGGGTGCTGGTTGTATAGCCAAGTTCACTTTGGAAAACTCCATTGACCTTTACACTTATTTGGGCACTTGTCCATGTGTGTGTTATACTTGAGAAGAAAGTTGGTGGGTTTTTTTTTTAGATAGTTGACTATGAAGATATGGCAGAGAGTGGGATTGGCAGCTGGTGGAGTCAAGGGCTTTGGGGGAGGTTTGTTGCTCTTCTGGAGATTCTGAAATTGTTTCTTATGGCTGAGAAGGGGCCACTGGAGACAGAGGAAAGGAAGAGGATGCTCAAGCACCAAAGCCCCCGAAGCTTTAGTGTGGGTTAGGGAGAGAGGAAGCCTCCAAGCACCAGGGAGGAGATGGCCCTGCTAGGAAGGAAGGGGTAGGAGCAGAGTCTGGGAGGCCGGGAAGATGTGGGGAATCCTCTGACAGCTTCTGCCTCCTTTGTGGAGTGGGAGTCAGAGTCCTGGCTGAGGGTGAGAGGAGTCTAAAGGGGGCATGTGTTGACAGTTTCTGGGAAGAGCGCCCCTCTGGGACAGAGGCTGTGAGCCTCAGGGGCTGTGCTGTGGAGGGAGCGGGAAGGTTGGCAGCTGGATTGGCTTGGTGAGGTTTTCAGAATGGGATCCTTGGGGAGCCCCAAGAGCTGAAGCACTTGACGGGAGAGTGCCTGAAGGGAGGGACACGGGAGTCAGCGTGGGAGGAAGGGAGGCAGGGATGAGAGGGAAGATAGAAGGGGAGGTGCCACAGGTCTGGAGTCATATGAAAGTGTCTCAAAGCATGAGGGATCAATTCTAAGCACTGGCTATGGGCCTGGGAGGCTGAGGGGGTGGAGGCCATTCAAATTGGGGCATCCCTTCTGTTCTAACTGAGGATGCCCATGAAAGCCCAGGCATCTGCAGTCATTTAGCTGAGCATGTAAATGCCCATCAGCCCCAGAACTGTGGCTACTCAGAGGTGGGCTTTCTGGGGAAAATGTTCACCATGACCTATTCGTTTTGTGCTATTTGGTTCAAGACCTGTATGAATGTAGACATAAAATTACATCTCAGCACTCCTACTATACAGCTATAGAATTACTTAATCTCTCTTAAGCTTGTTTTCTTGGGTATTAGATGACACTTAACTTACTGCATAGAGTTGTTTCAAGAAATAACTGATTTACCATGTATGAAGTGCCCAGCACAGTGCCAACATTAGTGGGTGTTGAATACTTGGCTACTATTGTAGTTATTATTTCTATTCTTACTAGCCCTCAAGTCTGATTTTTAAAAAATTGATGGATATGGGATTGATAAAAGTAAGACTCAGACCTAAAGATTTGAGAGCCTTTAGCAGGAAGACGAACACTCTACCTGCATTATGAAACTTCCAGAGAATTTCAGTCACCAGTAACTATTATAACCCACCTTTGACTATTTAAAAGCAGAAACAAGCAGCCAGAATCCCCCAGCTGGGTGGCCCAGAACTGTCCCCAAACCCACTTCCACTCCTGCAGGAGAAACCTTGAGCTCAACTCTATCTGCAGCTGCTGTCACTTGGAGCCAACATCCAACCAGGGCAGATCGTCACCCAGCAAAATTCTTTTCTGCGTAATAGCCATGGGAGGCCTGCCCAGGAGCCAAAATGTCATTGGCAGAATCTAACACTTGGAGAGTTTTTCTTCAGTGGCTAGAGAGAAAATTAAATACAAGAATGGTCAGCTTATGAGGGGATGATGGGAAATACAGTGGGTCTCATACTGCTGAGACATTGGTGGCCTAGATAGCCAGCATCTCTTACTGACATTGCACCAGAAAAAGAGAAAACCAGGGAAAATTCTGCAATTTGATTCTGCAACCTTTCAGTCTTCCCCCACAATTTGTTGCCAACATTCACTTCTTCTTCATCCTTTGGGACCACACGTAGAGACAACTTAAAGAAATAATTTGGGCATGTCTGGGAATGTTTTAAAATTCTATAGGCCATTAGACATGTATAAAATGGCATTCATATCCACAAGAAAACTAAAGGACATGAACTTTTCTCATCATATTGGAGAAGAAAAGGGCTTATCTAACCAAGTGGAGTTGAATAACTACTGCTGTTGTATGTGTTTTGGCTTGAACTGAATGGAGGCTTTAGAATTTTTTTTTTTTTAAATCAATGAAGACAGTTTTCCCTTGAGATTCTTATACCATTCACCCTGAGTTCTATCAAGCATGAACAAGTCAGCCAACCTTGCAAATCCAAAGCTCTGTAACACAGAACTCTATTTCATGACACTTCTGATTTCATACCTAGTGTTTGGGAGATATTCCTTAGAAACTTCCAGATCCTAAGAGTCAATGGGAAGAAATTACTAGGTGACACTCAGAATACTCTATGGGCCCAGGTACTCTGTGGGATTTGTATATGAGACAACTTGGATATTTCTTAATCTGGGCCTGGGTTTGAGGAAAGATATTAGTATGAAAGAAGGATAGGCAGAGATAAAATTAGACCCTATGGCACTTTTTCTTTTCAAAAGGAAGATATTTTGACAGCTATTTATTAGAGAAATGTAACTTTTTAAACCATGTCATAATCTTCTGTGTCCCCAGAATCACCTCTGTGATTTGCAATATAGGTGGAAGTGCCAGAGCATAGGTTAAAATCCCATCCACCATACATTTCAGTCAAACAGATGCGTCTTGTCTCTTGAATTCAAAGATTGGGCCATGCCTGATGCTCTTATCTCTGACAAATGGGTCACCAGTAAGTTGAACAAGTAGGCCTCCTGGGACATAATTATGAGAACAACTTTATTTTTATCTCCATTCGTGCCTTTAAATTTGTGCCGTGGGGGTAGGTCTTTTTCTGCTCCTGGGCAAAAACTCAGGCATCTTGTGCCTTTTCTGGTCACTCTCAGGTAATAAAAAGTCCTATGGACATTGCAAGTCACAAACACAGTCTTAATTCAGAATTACAAGTGTCAGTCCAAAATAGGAATCAGTACACTTCATGGAGACTCCTTCCTCTCCCAAGCGAGGGCTGGCTGCAGTCTTGGTAAGGAGGGCACGGTCCTCCTCTCCTCTGTTCCTCTCTGATGTTTTTCCTTCTCCCCCAGCTTGCTAACAGAGGTTTCTGCACTTTCTTACCAGGTTTGAAGTGGGGTAGGAGAATAAATAAGTGGAATATGAAAGTTGAAAGATGGTTTTGGGCAAATATCTAAAACTCCCTCTGCTTGATGGCTACCTTCATGAGCACTCTTGATCTAGGCAGTGCCCTTCCTTGGGTTGTCAGCTGCCTTCTCCACTTCAGCTTCTGCCTCTGGTGTACTCTTGATTGTCTCCCCTTATGGGCGATGGTCCTTTTGCTCTGGCAAACTGGTCTCGTGTATAAGACTTATTGCACCCCACCATTCCCACCACTGCTCTCTGAGACTGATGTTCCTTCTGTAGACTCCATATCCAGACTCCCTGGGATTAATTTTTTTTTTTATTTTTATAACCACAGTCTTCTTCATCTTTCTCATTGGCTCCCCAGCTACAGGGAGCACAATCAGGCACTTCGAGTGGTCCCATTAGGGGCTGAGTTAGCCTGGATGTTAGGTTGGGATTGGGAGAGAGGACCCTTCATTCCTCCCCTTTTGATGGGCTATGACTCAGTGTAGCTGTCTCCAAAGATAAAAAAAATTTTCTCTCTCTCTCTCTCTCTCTCTCTCTCTCTCTCTCTCTCTCTCTCTGTCTCTCCCCCCACCCTCTCTTTGAGGCAAATTTCACATAGCATAAAATCAACCATTTTAAAGTGAGCAATTCAGGGGCATTGAGTACAACACTCTCTTAGTCTCTACTCAGCCCTTTTATTGCCTCATTCAGGGTGAGGGTTGCAAAGTTAACATGTTGGCTTATTTGATGTTTCCTGGGTAGGTTCTGCATGTAGTCTGGCTCCTCACTTTCGTGTTTTGCAGCTATTGTATCTGCTGCCTCAGTGGAAACATCTGATTTAACATCTTTGGCTGCCTCAGTGGAAACTAATTTAACATCTTTCATACCTAGATTATATCTTTAGATCTTATAGAAGCCTGTGAGGTGGGCATTACTGTCCCTATCTTATAGGTAAGGAAACAGAGAGGAACAGTGGCTTGCCAGTGTTATGCTGGCAGTGAGTGGCAAGGCTAGGATTTGAGCCCTGTTAGATCTGTCCAGCAGGAACTTTGGGATCGCATCCACTCTGACAGGAAATGGTGGCCAAGCTGGCCACCCTTCCCAGCCTTCTGTGCCTGGGATCCCTAGCCACTTCTATCCTCTGAGTCATCCTAGCAGTCCCTGGCTTCCTCAAGGGCCCAGAGAACCAGGCCTCACGAGCAGTAGTGAAAGGTCATATCAAAACAAAGCAAGAATATTTGTGTCCCATTTCTGCCAAGGAGCAGGCAGGAAGGGCTGCCCAGCCCTCTGGATCTCCAGCCTGGCCTGAGCCTGGGGCCTTACCAGGTGCCAAATGCAGCAGAGAAGTCCTCTGCCATCAGAGTTGGCTGCTGGACTCAGGAGATCAGCCCCGCTCAGGCCCAGGGAGTAGTACAGAGCCCTTGCTGTACGTAAGGGGACTGGGGGCTGAGAGCCTCTCCTCCTGAAGGGAGACTGGAGAGGATAAGGCACAGACCACAAGCAGTTCACCCTTCAGGCCTTGAGGCACCCCACCTGTGCAGCCATGTCACCTGCCTCCTGGTCCCATGCTGCTGGGAGCCTAATGGTAGGCTATGTCTATAGGATGGCAGTCCCTGAAGCAGCATTCATCTGCCTGTAAGTCTAAAGGTGGCTGAAGACAAAGGCCAGAGGCTTGGGTGGACAGCCTGGGTGTCTGGGACTGCCAACTTGGGCACTGTTTTCAAGAAGTGGCCCTTGAGTTTCCAACTAATTTGACTTCTTGCTTTCTTTTTATAGGGAACCCAAAAGGTGCGATGCTCACCCATGGGAACGTGGTGGCTGATTTCTCAGGCTTTCTGAAAGTGACAGAGGTGAATAAAGTAGAATTACTGTTGCAGGTGTCTCTTGAGGACAACCTCAAGCCTCAGAGGATTTTTTTTACTTGTTTGTTTTCTTTTTATTTTTTTCGTGATGTAATCTGGGCTGCCATTCACAGGCAGGAGTTTCTGTTCTTATTAGAGCAACCCCACTTTTACCATCACTTTTCACTCCAAATACTGAAATGATCCATATATGATAAATATTCAGTTGATTTCTGGGAGTACTAAGATCCCAGAAAGAAAAGCATGCAAACCTATTTTTCCTTTCTAACTTCAAAGAACTTAGAAAATTGATACAGTTATGGTTTTGTGTGTACCTTTATTTAGAAAGTAATCCTTAATAACTTGTTTTTCGAAGGTCAGGGTTTAATTCAGTCATTTTGTGTTTAAGGACTACTAGAGTCTGAGAAACAACGGCAACTGCTAATTTATAAGGCTGTACTTAAAGGTAAATCTAAAATTAAAAAAGCTTTGATATCTTGGCCTGACTAAAACATGTTAGCATTTTATAACTGGCTAACAAAGGAGGACTTTTCCCACAAGTGGTGAGTATGTCCTGCAGTTTCCTTCAGCATAAAGGAGTGTATCTTTTCAAAAAAGTTTGGCTTTTTCTCCGCTGTGGAGAAAGTCACTCTCCATGTTCATGGCAGATGACATTATGGAGTGTGTGCCACAAACACTTAGTAGAAAACTGTGAAAGACAATTTCTTTTAGTAGAAAACTGTGAGAGACAGTTGCTGGCTGAGCCCAGGTCAGGAGCAAGGTTTGCCCAAGCTGGCCCAAAAGCCAGCACAGGAGAGTGAAGGCCTCTGCAAAGGGGTGGAGAGCAGGGAAGTCCAGCAGAGGAGAGTGCCTGGAGGCACAGCCCACCCGGATCCCAAACCTTGTACAGGGCTCTCCTGGCTGGAGTAGCCCCTGTCCCTAGGGTCAGTCCCATCTGTGAGATGTGTCCTGGGCCCTCCCTTTGCTGGTGGGGCACAGCAGGGCTCCCTGTCAGTATTCTCCTTTAAGGCCCTGGCTCCAGGGATGGCTTGTGAGGCCAGGCTCAGCCACTGTTTGGGGTTTGGCCTTGTCTCCTCCTCTGGCTGGGGCTCGTACCCCAGCCACAGTTGCATAGACTTGGGAGTCTCTGGGCCTCTTTCTCTGCAAGGACTAGAAAGTGCTGACTAGCCAAGACCTTCTGAATCCCTGCCCAGGTGGCCCAGGGAGCCTGGAGAAATGGGGTGTGGGGCAGGTCCTGCAGGTGTGGAGAGGAAGGGGAGAGAGCCGGGCTGGCATCGACTGACTGCAAGTGAGGGGCAGGCCCTCTAAGAGGAGACTTCCCTGCAGAGCCCATTCTGCTGGTTTCTGTGTGCTTCATTTGGCTCTTTGCTTCTGCAGATAACCTAGACCCACTGACGCTGCGACCTAATACTCCGCTTCCTATGCTGCCCTGTCTCTCTGTCTCTCTTCTTTCTGCACCTTCCCCCTCCCTCTCTCTTTCCCTCTCTCTCATTTCTTCTCTCTTTCATCTCACCTCTCTCTGTCCTCACCACTCCCATTCCCCTCCCTCTCTTCCTGTTTGCGCTCCAGGACCATTTTCTCTTTATTGTTTTATGATTCTCTTGTCGTCTTCCTGTCAGTGTTTCTTTCCTTTCTGTCTCCCATGCCCGTCGCCTGCAGAAAGTGATCTTTCCGAGACAGGACGATGTGCTCATCTCCTTCCTGCCTCTGGCTCACATGTTTGAGAGAGTAATCCAGGTAAGACGCCCACCTGACTGACGGGGCCTTGCCTGGGCTCCTTCTTTTTTCTTACAGAGTCAGTGGGCTCCCACTTGTGCGGATGTGCACATTTCCTATTTGCCTTTAGCACACATGTTTGAGCGAATGGTGCAGGTAAGGCCCTGGCATCAGGGAGGCACACTCTGTGCCTAGAACCCATAACCCTAGTGGGTGTCACTTGTCACTGGTGGCATGAAGTAGGACCAAAATGCCCTGTCCTCAGAAGGTACCATAGGGGTCAGAGGGCTCAGAGGACCTTAGCCGCCCCACCTGTCCCTCCTGGGAGCATTGTTCCAGGGAAGCCCCCAGGCCTGCCCTGTCTTACCCATGGACACACTCAGCTGAGAGACACCCCAGCTGATAGCATCTTCTCAGAGAGCATTGCAGCTTTGCAGAAGTGCTTTACCATTCAAGCTCTGTGCAGTACAGCTCCATTTATGACCAAAACACTTATGTTCCATAACTTTTACAATTCACAGACTCCTAAAAGAGAAAACAATAGAGTAAAGTTGGGGAATGAAACTGGCATGGCTCCTCAGGCTGCAGATGGGGACTGACCTGAGGCTGGCCCTGAGACAGGCCTTGTGGAAGTACAGAGGGAGCGGGAGGAGGAATCCATATGTAATTGTGGAGACAAGGAATTCTCCATATATGTGTCACTCAAGGGACCAGCGTATGAAAAAACTGTGTCTTCTAGGACTTTCCCATTTTGCCTTGGAAGAGATCTTATATAATAGTGCAGGTAAGGCCCTGTCATCTGGAGAGCATGCTTTCCAGCTTTCCAGACCTGGATTCAATGCCAGCAATTACTGTAAATTAGTTTTGTGACCCTGGGCAAGTCATGTAACCTCTCTGAGCTTTGTGTTCCTCACCTGTAGAAATGCCACTTCCCTTATAGGGTTGTTATGAGCATTAAAGAAAGGGGTATATATAAGGCTCCTGGCATACTCCTAGTCCCATTAGGAACCAGTCAGGGGCTCCCCCTTGGCCTCCCACTAAACAGCACACATAGCCAACTTCAGCAGCATCTCCAGTACTCATGGGACCTACACACATTCACCTTCCCAGAATTCCCTGGAGAAATCCAACGACTCTAAGACCTAGAGCAGACCCATTAGTAGGCTGTAGTTCATCTCAAAGACCTGAGTCCCCAGGGAGGCCCATGTCCAGGGTTTGGGAGTAGGTGAGGGGGCACATACCAGTGAGAATGGCTGCTTTGGCATCTCCCAGAGGCTCAGGATTCCTCTCCATCTTCTGCTTCATCTCCCTGTGCCTGAGTGGGACTTAGTTGGAAGGTAGGGGGTGGGGGTCACCTCAGATAGCATTCTTCAGTGTCTCATGGCAGCAGCCACAGCTGGGTCAGGGGGTAATGGGTGCCCTCCATGTAGGGCAGCACTTTGGACAGCTTTGGACTATAGCCAGTAGTGACCACCCTAAGGGATTCCTCCCTTCCTGTCCTGTCCTTCCAGTCCGTCGTCTATTGCCACGGAGGGCGCGTTGGCTTCTTCCAGGGAGACATCCGCCTCCTCTCAGATGACATGAAGGCTCTATGCCCCACCATCTTCCCTGTGGTCCCACGACTGCTGAACCGGATGTACGACAAGGTGAGCTCTGCAGGGAGTCTTCAGCCAGGCTGAGGGGCTGCATATTTGCTTGTTTGGACAGGGTCTGGAGCCCCAGGCAGGCTTTCAATGCCTCCACCACCAGGTCCTAGAACTTGCTTCCTCTCTTGTAGTTCCTGACTCTTTCTCATTATTCCTTCTCCTGTTTTCTTCCTATTCTCAAAAACCCCTGTGGGAGAGATTTTTTTTTTTTCCAGGAACTTCCATCTTCACAACATGCCTGGACCCTGGCAGTGTTAACCTTCAGCTCAATGTCATACATTCAGTGACCTCCTGCAGGGGCAAAATGGAACATGGCTTCTCTTCTGGCCAGTCTGGGCCTTATTCCTGGGGGATATGTCTAGAATTGAGACATTCAGGCCCTGACAGCTGCTTCCAACTTGTGTTCCTCAGATCTTCAGCCAGGCAAACACACCATTAAAGCGCTGGCTCCTGGAGTTTGCAGCAAAGCGTAAGCAGGCCGAGGTGCGGAGTGGAATCATCAGGAATGATAGTATCTGGGATGAACTCTTCTTTAATAAGATTCAGGTAAGAAAATGAACAAGTGATTGTAGAGGGCCACCTAAGTATCTAACGGGTGACCTTACAGGAGAACTGGAGAAGTTCATCCCCCAGTGCCCTGTAATTGTGTGAAATAATAACTCATTTGCTCCTGAAATCAAAGCTTAAGCTATAATTGAAATTTTAAACTTAAACATTTTTGATTTTTGGAGATACGTTACATTTGAGATGAGCAAGAAGAAAACCTACTGTGGATAGTAGGTCCCTTGATCTCCACAGGCAACAATGTGGCTTTGCCGTTGGGTAGTCAGGTCAGTGCTCCACTGAGAAGCTCCTGGGCCCTGAAGGTTCTCTTTCCCCTCCCTGTAATCCTGGCCATGGTGGCTTTCCAGCAGCATGGTTCTAGCCAAATGGTTCAAAATCTTTTTCTTTCCTGTGTTCTGTCCCTTTAATATCTCCCACACCAGACCCTCTTGAATTACTCATTTCTGTACCTCCTCAAAAGTTTTCAAGCTCTGTATTATCCAAGGAATCTGTAGTTAATTAGTAGCATTATACATTTTTTATTGCTACTCTATTTTTAGTTATGAAAATTAATATTTAAAATATCTTGGCTCAACTTACATAAACAAAGTGTTTCAAGTATTCTTTGTCCTCAGCAGTATAGTAAATAAAGCATGGTATTGATTTATACGTGAAAAAAGGCAATGCCATTAAAATAGAAATTGGAAGAAATTGTCCTAAGTAATTGTTTTGGATTCTTGCCAATGATGGGAGAGTGAGGGAACAGCTGTGTATTTTAAGGAAGGAAGAAGAACCAATATTATAGAATGCCATCCATACTAATGGTACTTATCCCAAAAGGCATAAAATAATTGGCCATATGGTGGATTGAGTTACAGAGCTGATTGTGTTTATCATTAGGAAAGGGAAGGAATTTCCTCAGCTCATGTGTTGTACAACCTCAGGCCTTCTTTCTGATCCCAGCCCTAGCATCCAGGTAGGACCCAATTGTTGGATGTTGACCTTGGATGAAACCCAAATGGGCTGGACACCATCTCAGACATCACAAAATTCGGCAGCTCTTCTCTCTTCCCACAGGCCAGTCTTGGTGGGTGTGTGCGGATGATCGTTACTGGAGCAGCCCCCGCATCACCAACAGTTCTGGGATTTCTCCGGGCAGCTCTAGGGTGCCAGGTATTGTCATTGTGTGTCCTCCCTTGGGAACAGCAGGAAGTACGTTAGGGCAGGAAAACTACTATACCCTCTACTGCTCAAAGAAAGAACCAGGGGGCAAGATTTTTGTGAGACAAAAGCTCCCTCCTCTGAGAAGGAAAAAACTCAGAGCCAGTGAAAGCCAGGACGGCATTGCCACATTCTGGAAAACCAAAGTTTATCCACTCTGGGAAATTCTTTTATCTGGACCTTTGGAAGTTTTTCACAAAGGGCAAAAGGGATTAGACAAACCATAGATAGATCATCAATGTGCTGGAGAATCTGTACCACACCTATGCTGCATCTCTACCTTCTTCAGCCTGCAAAATATCTTGCAACCCAGAAAAGGAGAACAAGGGAGAAAGCCCATTTATGTGTTATTTGATCTGTTATGTTTTGTCATCTCTAAAGATTTATTTTTTCATTTTCCATTCAACTTATATTTATTAAGTTTCTACATATGTAGCATATCATAATGTGGTTGTGGCTGACAGATTTTAAGTAAAGTAGACCCATCTTTTTCATAATTGTGCATGCTTAAATTTTTCTGCTCTAGAAGCCTTAGTCTTTATTCACCGTACTCCTATTCCACATCAGCATGGCCTGACCACTTCTAAAGGCAGACACTTCCACATGGTGTACTCATGCAAACAGGTGGGGCTCTGGAGGGGAATAGCTTATGGAGCCAAAATAAAACACAAAGTAGATTTTAAAATGTTTACCTTTAATTCATTATTATCCAGATGAAAAGTAGATCCAGTGGTTGAAAACAGGTCAGAAATCTTTACCCTAAACTATATAACCTTATCTACTAAGTGTCTGTGATAAAAATAGCACTTCTCACATCTGTAATCCCAGCACTTTGGGAGGCCAAGGTGGGTGGATCACGAGGTCAGGAGATCGAGACTATCCTAGCTAATATGATGAAACCCCATCTCTACTAAAAACAAAAAAAATTACCTGGGCGTGGTGGTGGGCGCCCGTAGTCCCAGCTACTCGGGGGGCTGAGGCAGGAGAATGGCATGAACCCGGGAGGCAGAGCTTGCAGTGAGTCGAGATCGTGCCATTGCACTCCAGCCTGGGCGACAGAGTGAGACTCCATCTCAAAAGAAAAAAAAAAAAAAAAAATAGCACTTCTTCCAAGAGAATGTGGCTGTGCTTCTTGTCTGTGTTCAGCTTCACCTGGAGTTATCTATCTCCAGAGCACCTCCCTCCTTCCACCTCCCTGATCATGAAGCAGTCAGATGCTGTCAGTGGGAGGTTAGCTGTCTGAAAGGGGCGGCCAGTCAGCTCTTGGAGGGTGTGTGCCCACAGTGTGGCTTCTGTGTTTTGTTTGAAGGTTTATGAAGGTTATGGCCAAACTGAGTGCACAGCTGGATGTACCTTCACCACACCTGGCGACTGGACCTCAGGTAGGACAGGCTAGAGATGTGAGACTGGCTTGCAAGGCACTGCGGAGTAAAAGCAGCCAGCTCTAAAACTCCCTCATGGAAAGTAAATTTGCACGGGTACTTAGGAAAAAAGCAAAAGAGAGAGAAGAAAAACATTAATGGTGGTTATGTCTGGGCTGTGGCATTGTGAATCTGTAACCACTGTTGAGGTTTTTCCCTTTTTAATTCATCCTTAGCATACTGGAAGAATCTGGTGTAAATTTGGTGAGTAATCCATGGGCTACCCACTACAGCCATGCTTCCACTTGGCCCTGAAGGATGAATCTCCTTAGAATGAGGGTGTGGATGAGAGCTGTTCCTTTTTGAGGTTGCCGCTACCTTTGAGACATTGATATCACAGGAGAATGTAGTTTTCAAAGGGTCTCTAAAATAGCCCTTTAAGAAACAGTACCCTGGCCAATATGAACCTGCCTCTCCTTTACACATCATGTCCAATTCATAGCCTGCTTCCTTCTTTCTAAAATACTGTAAGCAAGGCCATGTAGTATCTAGAATCTATAAAAATCCAATATACTGATATTATAAACATTTTTCCATCCAGAGTTGTATCTTGTGATCTATTACTTCTTTTGTGCATAATTTCTCTTTATCTATAAAAGAAATAGGAAAATACTAAAACCTGTGACAAAAAAGAAAAAAAAAAAAAAAAAGATCTCCAAAGGTGGTTCCTGTGGGATCTGCCAGCAGCAAAGTGATTAAATAATTTATTTACAAAATAGGCTTTATTCAACCACAATTTTAAAAGACAGGACTAAGGAAAAAATGCTTCTATACTTACCTTGGCCAAATATGGTTTCAGTTTAAAATCCACCTATCCGGTTTCTGCTGACTATCTCAAGGTATTCTGAAAATAATATTGCATTAAACAGCATATTTCTTTCACATGCACATCATCCTAAAATTTTCCAGTTTGTAGTTGAGCAAACTTAAGTACAAAGAGTGGCCCCAGGCTTGAAGAGGAAGTCAGTATCCTGAAGGATTCTTTTGCTGAGTGGTTTTCAGCAAAAGGGGAAGCAGGTCTGTAGTAGGCAGCCCATGGATTACCCACCAGATTTAGAGCAGATTCTTCCAGTATCTACCCTCATGTATCCCTTCCTTTTGGACATGTATCTCTTCCCTCTCAAGTCATCCTTTACATTTCCCTATGTAAACACTGCCGAGGTTTTTCCATTTTTCACTTGACTCTTACCATAAGACTTGAAAAGGCTTTTGTGTATGAGGATAGATATATTTGAATAGTATTGTCAAAGATTTGACAGCCTCTCTTTCAAAAGAGAAACCAAGGTGGTAAGTCTCATTTTTCATATAGGTGGCTCAATTTTCTTTCAGGACCTTGGCTAGCATCCGCTTAAAACCTCTCCAACTTGCCTGTGAATTATCTAACAACCACAATCACTAGAAAAATGACTTAGATGTAATTTTGTGGTAAATTTGACCAAGAGAATTTGGAGTCTTATTTTCATGGGGCAAGTTTCTTCATCCCAGCTTTCCATTTGTTTGTTATTCAACATGTGGTGTGGGACCAGCAGCAACATCACCTTGGTGCCTGTAAGAAATGTCGAATCTCAGGTCCCGTTCCAAACCCACTGAATCAGAATCCACAGCTTACAATTTCTAGATTTCCAGCACATTAATCAACAGTCTGGTGGCTAGAGGAAAAGCAGTGATTGCTGTATTTTATGATCCCCAAACCAAGACGTGTGATCTGACAATGGGGAAAATGATTTAATGTGGGCACTGTTGTCAAAAATCTTGACCCTGTGGTTGGTGCCCCCCCCCACCCCACCCAGGACCCTGTGCATGTTGGTGCTGAGCCAGGTGTGCCTGTCCTGCTCATTAAAGAATCAGATGTAAAACAAATGCCCAGGCAGAGGTTGGCCTTTGCTTTCTCCAGAACTTTGTTTTATTACCAACACTTGCCAGTAACAAATGCCCCTTTAAAGGTGTGTTACTTTCCATCCATAATTCCCCACTTTGGCCACTCAGAGATTTTAAGGGGCTGGGAACATCTTCAGTGCTAAAACTGATCTGAACACTAACAAATGCCATCTCGCTCCGGTGTTCCAGGGCACGTAGGGGCACCGCTTCCCTGCAATCATATCAAGCTCGTTGATGTTGAGGAACTGAACTACTGGGCCTGCAAAGGAGAGGGAGAGGTAAACAAGGATTTAGCCATTCATGCCTGTGGCTGCTACGTGTAGTGAGTAAAAACAAACAAGAACAGTAGGGATGGAATGATTTTCCTTTTGCCTTGTGTATAAAGTCATTTTAAACTACTGATTAATTTGACTCAGCTCAACTCAGCATCTCCTCTCCTGTTTATGAGGCAACCAAGAGCCAGTGCTGGGACTGAGCTTGTCTAAAGCAAGATTTGGAATTCCCAGACTTTTAAATTAATTATTATTTTTATTTATTTTTTTTTGAGATGGAGTCTCGCTCTGTCGTCCGGGCTGGAGTGCAGTGGCACAATCTCGGCTCACTGCAACCTCTGCCTCCTGGGTTCACGCCATTCTCCTGCCTCAGCCTCCTGAGTAGGTGGGACTACAGGCACCACCACCATGCCTGGCTACTTTTTTTCATATTTTTAGTAGAGACGGGGTTTCACCGTGTTAGCCAGGATGGTCTCAATCTCCTGACCTCGTGATCCACCCACCTTGGCCTCCCAAAGTGCTGGGATTATAGGCGTGAGCCACCGTGTCCGGTCCTTAATTAATTAATTTTTTAGTAGAGACAAGGCCTTGCTCTGTCACCCAGGCTGGAGTGCAGTGGCGTGGACATAGTCCACTGAATTCGAGACCATAGCCTCAAACTCCTGGGCTCAAGCAGCTCTCCTGCTTCAGTCTCTCAAGTAGCTAGGACCACAGGCATGTGTCACCATGCCAAGATAACTTTTTAATTTTTTTTGTAGAGACTGGGTCTTGCTGTGTTGCCCAGGCTGGTCTTAAACTCCTGGCCTCAAGCAATCCTTCCTGCCTCGGCTTCCCAAAGCACTGAGATTACAGGTGCTAGCCATCATGCCTAGCCCCAAACTTTTGTAAAAATTCATTTTTTCCCCTAACTGTGTCATGGCCTACTGCTGTGTGATTTGTCCCAGCAGAAATATGACCCTTTACAAATAGGCCAGATGGAGTAGATAGAGCTGGCCTGTACTTGTTCATTCCATGGGAGTGAGTGGGAATGACTGCCTGCTAATGGAGCAGGGGGCTGAAGCATCCCTGGTAGAATCAGCCAGCCATCAATATCTGTGATGAGTCCCCATCAAGTGTCACAGAGCAGCCTGTGGCCAAGGCCAGAGGGCTCCTGAGGGAGAAGAGATGACAAAGGCCTAGGGTGGCCAGGGCAGCGGGGAAAGATGGGGAGGATATTGCTTGACAGAAGGCAGGAGATAGTTCAGACAGCTGCAGGCTGTTCCTCGTCCTCTGTTTCCATCCCTGCCATATCCACAGTGGCTTTCCTGATGGGTAGTGTACCTTATCTCCGTATGCCTGGAGACAGCCTCCCATCTCCTCATTCCTCATGCTGTGGCTGAGAGAAGCCATGGTTTTTGTCCCATAGATATGTGTGAGAGGACCAAATGTGTTCAAAGGCTACTTGAAAGATCCAGACAGGACGAAGGAGGCCCTGGACAGCGATGGCTGGCTTCACACTGGAGACATCGGAAAATGGCTGCCGGTGTGTACGTTTGGAACCATGGAGCTCCAAACATTTTGGCAGTGGGAGGGTGTGTGGTCCAGGTCACTGAGACAGGAGTCTTCTCCAAATCCCTCCTGAAAATGAGTCATTCAGGAGCACCTCTGGGACCTGCGAGGAGGCTCTTCCTTCCCTGAGCCCCAGAGCTTCTTTCTCTTCTCACTCCGTCTCATGAAGGTGATGAGGGACCTGTGCAGGTAGGTGTGACTGAGGTCTTGGAGACTGAATTCCTATCCTTAATGGTTTCCAGAAAGACTTCTGACAGTGTGTGGAATCTGATGTGAAGTAGGAGGAACAGGGGGTACATGTCTCTGGGACGTCTGAGAAGGGCAAGGCCTGCAAGCCCACCAATGCTGGTCCCCAGCCAAAAGGTGGCACTGAGTAAAGGGGAAAGCTTGGAGACAGGTGGGAGGATGCTTTAGTTCCTGTGGCTTTGCCAGCAGTTGCTCATGTAACCTTGAGCAGAGCTTCATCCCCGTCTGTGGCTTCACCTTGACTCACTTATAGAACAGGAGAACAAGCCTTCGTGGCATTCCTTGGCCATGGCCCCCAGCTTTTAGCCAAAACCACTTTGCGTAATTCTCTCTCTTTTTTTTTTTTTTTTTTTTTTTTTTTGAGATGGAGTCTCACTCTGTCACCCAGGCTGGAGTGCAGTGGCGCAATCTCGGCTTACTGCAAGCTCTGCCTGCCAGGTTTATGCCATTCTCCTGCCTCAGCCTTCCGAGTAGCTGGGACTACAGGCGCCGCCACCACACCCGGCTAGTTTTTTTTTGTTTTTTTTTTTTTTTGTATTTTAGTAGAGATGGGGTTTCACCGTGTTAGCCAGGATGGTCTCGATCTCCTGACCTCGTGATCTGCCCGTCTCGGCCTCCCAAAGTGCTGGGATTACAGGCGTGAGCCACCGCGCCCGGCCAATTCTCTCATTTTTAAAATAGGTATCATAACGTTGCTTACCTCTGAAGTTATTGTGTTGTGCAAGATCTGGACTTTATCCTTTATTATTTATTTACGAAATGGAGTCTCATTCTGTCACCCAGACTGGAGTGCAGTGACGAGATCTTGGCTCACTGCAATCTCCACCACCCAGGTTCAAGCGATTCTCCTGCCTCAGCCTTCCCAGTAGCTGGGACTACAGGTGCCTGCCATCACATCTGGCTAACTTTTTGTATTTTTGGTAGAGATAGGGTTTCAACATGTTGGCCAGGCTGATCTCAAACCCCTGACCTCAAGTTATCTGCCCATCTCAGCCTCCCAAAGTGCTGGGATTACAGGCATGAGTCACTGCACCTAGCCTGGATTTTATCCTTTAAAAATGTTTTAATAAAAGAAAGAAAAATAAAGTTATTTTTGTGAGGAACAAATGAGATTATGCCTGCAAAGCACTTAGCACAATGCCGGGCACATAGGAGATGCTTAGATTAATTCTTTGACCAGAAAATGGCTGTCACTGACACTGAGAACTCTTGCCTGGTGCAGCCCACCCCAGGAACCTCTCCTGTGTCTTTGGGAAGTGCTAAGGTTTGGGTGGACATTTTGAGGTGTTGAGTTAATCAGGCACATGAATGATGTTGAGCCCATGGGGGGCCGAGTGCGCTGGTGAATGGATCTGCCCCTGCTTGGGCCTGTGTACTTCCCTTTGAGAAACCCTCATGCCTGCCCCAGACAAAGATGTATCTCCAGTGAGTGCCCTGGCCCAGGGAAACTGCTTAGGGAAGATATGCATGATTAGACAGTTCCCAACCCGATGTGATGGGCATGAGCTGGGGGCACACTGAGTGCACACTCACCTCGGGAGAGGCAGAGGAGGACAGGCGCCTACTGCATCCAAGTCTTAGGATATGAGTCATGTTCCAAGAAGAGGGAGTGGGAAGGACAATCAGGGCGTGATAGTAATATATGCTGAGTAGAGGCACTAGACATGTGAAGCAACTAATTCCAACTGAAGACCCATAGGTGTGGGAGAGAGAGGCTAGTGAGGTCAGCAGGCCCTAAACACCTGCAGAAGGTGGACTGTCCTGTCGGCTCAGGGAGCTTAGGCTTGAAGCCCCCTCACTTGCATTAGCCCCTTCCAAGGCCCTGCACTTCATTTTACCTGGTTTTTCTTAAAGAGGGCCCTCAATATTGTAAAAGCTTGAAGTCTCAGAAATCCCTGGATCTGCTGCTGATGCCCTGTAACTTGAATGAAACCATCCACCATTTAGAGGGTAATATGAAGCAAATAAATGGATTCATGTAAAGCACTTAGTGTTGTGCTTGAGCACAGAGCCTAAAGTTGCAGGCAGGTAGTCTGTGAGAGCCCATTATTTAGATTATTATTTTTAAATGATTTTTGAAATTTAATTAAAACTTATTGCAGGTATTGAGATACTTATTTTTCTATATTTCTCATGTAAAGCAAATCATGCACTCTTGACATAATTCAACTTAACCATGATGTGACTTTTAAAATAATATTTTTCTTAAAAATTGTGTTTGATCTTTCCATTTATATTCACAAATGAGATTGATCTGTAATTTACCTTTTATATACATCCCTATTATGGTTTTGTTGTCAGTTTATTGAATGAGTTGGTAAGTGGGTTTTTTCCCTGTTTTTTAGAAGAATATGTTCAAGCTTTGAATGATTCATTCTTGAAATTTAGGTAGAGATCATCTATAAAGACATTTGTGCTTTAAAAAATATTATTTTGAAATCATGTTAAATAGATCAAGGAATAAGTAAGCATAGTCTTCTGGTCCAGAAGGATCAGGATTCAAATCCTGGTTCCCCTAGCTCCTAGCTGTGTGGCTTTGGAGGATTTAACTAACCTTTCTGATCCTTATTTTCCTCATCTGTGAAACAGAGGGGACAACACTCAGCTAATGGACCATGAGGACCAAATAAGCTGAGGTAGGGAAAGCACCTGATGTCCAGCCTGGGTTTTGAGCAAAACAGAGTCTGCTCATTTTTTTCCTTTTGGAGAGATTGCTCTGGCACTGGCAGATCAAGCAGATGGAGTGGAGACAGAGTGTGTGCCGAAGTCCAGTCAGGAAGTGGTTTTGCTGGGAGGAGGTGGATATAAGATGAATTTGTGAGCAAGGACAGGTGAGCCTGACTGCTGGAGATCCCAGGAGAGGCAAACAACAAGGTCATCTCCAGGTTTGGGGTTTGGAGGCTGGGGCAGGCTTGAGAAGCTTGGTCATGAGTTTCATATAGGAGCATGTTACATCCTCTGAGACAAACAGCCTAGTTTTTGAAGCATTCCAAGGGTATTTGGGTTCTGGATCTGGAGCTCAGTGAAGAGCTGGAAGCTTGGACTGACTTGGGAGTGACCAATGAAGAGAAAATGGTGTTTACTCCAAGGTGCATTGTCAGTAGAGGTGAGGGGCAAGAGGCCCACCTAATCACCTTGGAAGCTCAAAAAGGTGGAGGAGAGTCAGGGAGGTGAGAACAGGTCCTGGAAGCCAGTGGCACTAGCACTCCCTGTCCAAGGAGGTGACCTGCCTGCTGCAGAAGTTCTGCAGGGGCCTGTGCACCTAGTGCCATCTGGCATGTCAGGTAGGAGTCACAGGGGCTCTGTCAGGTCTGTGCTATATGCCAGGGGATGCAGAGGCTGCTCTTTAGGGGTGGAGACAGTAGCTGGGCAAGAGACCTGAGTTTGGTCTAAGGGAGTGAACCAAAGATGCTGGTGAGAAAAAGGGCAGCTGGAGCAAGGGTGTGTGCAAGAAGGGTGCCCCGATGGAAGGGCGGTGGGCCTCCAAGAAGGAGGAGGTGAGGATACCTGCTGCTAGGCATGAGGATGGCAGTGGTGGGAGGACTGTGTGGGTGGCTAACTGCTGAGAGGAAAGGACAGTGGATGCTCATGGCCCAGCAAAACTTGGATGCCATCAACCTGTGGTGCACAGTGGTTCTCTCCAGGAGCCTTGCAGCTCCCTAAGAGCAGACACAACAGATGGAAAAGAAATTGGGGCGCGGTCTGCAGGGTGGGGTAGGGCAGGGGGTTACGGCACTGAGGAGCGAAGGCTTCAGGCTTGAGAGTGCCATGTTCTTATAAAGCTGTTTGTCCAACTCTACAGGCAGGAACTCTTAAAGTTATTGATCGGAAGAAGCACATATTTAAACTTGCTCAGGGAGAATATGTTGCACCAGAGAAGATTGAGAACATCTACATCCGGAGCCAACCTGTGGCGCAAATCTATGTCCATGGGGACAGCTTAAAGGTGAGGCCTCTGGGCTTCAGCCCTCCCACATATCCTGGGCATGCTGAAAAACCCAGATTAAACATTAATCTCCAGTCAGACACCAGGATTCTCCTCTGCATTTTAAAACATGAGAGAAAGCTCCTTTTTAAAGGAGAAATCTTACTTATAGTTTGCTAAAATGTAATTAGGTCAAGTAAGTTGTCTGAAGTACTAATGAACATTCCCATTCCTTTTCACTTATGCTCAACCTACTTCCAAAGATTTTTGAGATAAAATACTAGAGCAAGATTCAGGGTTTCTGCTGTTTTTATTTTTTATTTTAAAAATTATTACTATTATTATTATTGAGACAGGGTCTCGCTCTTTCACCCAGGCTGGAGTGCAGTGGCATAATCATGGCTCACTGCAGCCTCAACCTCCCTCCTGGGCTCTAGCTATCTTCCCACCTTATCCCTTTCCCCCTCCCTCCCCATCCCCAATAGCTGGGACTACAGGTACACACCACTATGCCCAGCTATTTTTTTTTTTTTTTACATTTTCAGTAGAGACGAGGTCTCACTATGTTGTCCAGGCTAGTCTCGAACTCCTGAGCTCGAGTGATTCTCCTCCTGCCTCAACCTTCCAGAGTGCTAGGATTAGAGGCATGAACCATCACACTTGGCCTGTTTTGATTTTTTTAAATATGCAAATGAACTTTACAAATTAATGAGTACTGCAAAAAAATGTACTAATGGTACTAGTACTAATATAGGTTACTAGAATTCAGTTATTTGGAGGAGTTTTATACTTATTTTCCTTTCAATAGTATTTAGATTTAAAGTCAGAAAGATCATGAATAGACCGGGTGCAGTGGCTCAAGCCTGTAATTCCAGCACTTTGAGAGGCTGAGATGGGCGGATCACGAGGTCAGGAGATCGAGACCATCCTGGTTAACACAGTGAAACCCCGTCTCTACTAAAAAAATACAAAAAACTAGCCAGGTGTGGTGGCGGGCCCTGTAGTCCCAGCTACTCGGGAGGCTGAGGCAGGAGAATGGCGTAAACCCAGGAGGCGGAGCTTGCAGTGAGCTGAGATCTGGCCACTGCACTCCAGCGTGGGTGACAGAGTGAGACTCTGTCTCAAAAAAAAAAAAAAAAAAAAAAAATCATGAATATATTCTATGATATCTAAGATATCAGATATATTCACTCCATTACCCAGGCTGGAGTGCAGTGGTACAATCTCGGCTTACTGCAGCCTCTACACCCAGGGTTCAAGTGATTCCCTTGCCTCAGACTCCCGAGTAGCTGGGACTACAGGTGCCCACTATCATGCCTGGCTATTTTTTTTTTTTTTTTTTTTTTTGTATTTTTAGTAGAGACATGGTTTCACCATGTTGGCCAGGCTGGTCTTGAACTCCTGACCTCAAGTGATCTGCCTGCCTCAGCTTCCCAAAGTGCTAGGATTACAGGTGTGAGCCACCATGCCTCACCTGATATCAAATATATTCTATACTATCATTGCATTATAAATATTATGAAATTATTTTCGAAGAAATGCTTTAAAAATTAAAATAGGCCTGGCATGGTGGTTCACGCCTGTAATCCCAGCACTTTGGGAGACTGAGGCAGGAGGATTGCTTGAGCCCAGAAGTTGAAGACCAGTCTGGGTAACATGATGAAACCCTATCTCTACAAAAAATACAAAAATTAGCGTGCACCTGTAGTCCCAGATACTCGGGAGGTTGAGATGGGAGGATCACTTGAGCTCAGGAGGTCGAGGCTGCAGTGAGCCATGATCATACCACTGAACTCCTGCCTAGGCAACAGAGCGAAACCTTGTCTCAAAAGAAAAAATAAGCAAAATGAAGAAGTCTTTCATGAATGAAAATCGTACTAATGAAACCATTTCAATGTGGTTTGGTAATGATGAAAAACATTTGGTTTTTGGTTCATAGAATTTGGATCAGAGAGTTGTTTGATCAGCCTCCTAAAGATGTGCTGATCTGAGATTTGCATGAGAATCAAAGGTACATATCAGTCTAACTTTACTGATTCTTAATGTCCTTAAACTTATTTTTTATATAAAACTAGGGGAATATATCAGAAAATGAGTAGTGTGATATATTGGCAGAAATATTTTATGACATGAACAAATGTTTTATAAGCATATACTTAGTTTTTGAAAAAGGTGGAGTCTGAGAATTTTAATGCTGGACCACAAATAACCACTTTAAATATGTTTGTCATGCCCGTGTTCTCCTTTGGTGAGCACTACAGGCCTTTTTGGTAGGCATTGTTGTGCCTGACCCTGAAGTTATGCCCTCCTGGGCCCAGAAGAGAGGAATTGAAGGAACATATGCAGATCTCTGCACAAGTAAGGTTGGTATCTTGGGGCTGTCTCCTGAAAGGTTACTGAATGTTTTATGATACCACATAATGAGAAGACAGAAAAGCTGTAGACCAGTGAAATTCAAGCTCATACAGAATTTCTAACATTACTTTATACATAGTGGGGAGTCTAAACCAGAGATTTGTCTTTTTTTGTTACTGAAGAAGCTCATATTTCTTCTTAGAAAGATTGACAAACGTTTGGATTTTAAGCCAGGAGACATCACAGAAAGCTCATCCAGCCCTGTTGCTTTGTGGCGTAGAGGAGAGTCCAGGGAGGGTGGTAACTTGCCCAAGGTCACACAGCTGGTTAGCAGCAGAGTCAGATGTGAACATAGGCTTTCTGACTCACCTACCATGCTCCTTCAGATGGAAGGTGGATTTTGTGTCTACTGGGTGTAAACAGCTAGTCATGGAATAGAAAAAGTAGCACAATTCTTCCTGCTTAGAGTATTAGCTATTCACACCTTCCTGAAACCTTCTAATGGCACATGTAGAACTCTGTGGAGGAGGTCACTGTGCTCTGACTCAGTGTAGCCCCTTGAGTCACATGGTCCATTTCTTAGCAGTAACCATAGACCCTCCCTCTCCTACTGGTCCCTGGGCCTTAGGCTCAACTGGGGGTAGCAAGATTCACCAGGCTGACCAAAAGGCTGCTTTAAAAAAAATTGATCCCAGCACTTTGGGAGGCCGAGACGGGCGGATCACGAGGTCAGGAGATCAAGACCATCCTGGCTAACACGGTGAAACCCTGTCTCTACTAAAAAAATACAAAAAAACTAGCCGGGCGACGTGGCGGGCACCTGTAGTCCCAGCTACTTGGGAGGCTGAGGCAGGAGAATGGCGTAAACCCGGGAGGCGGAGCTTGCAGTGAGCTGAGATCCGGCCACTGTACTCCAGCCTAGGCGACAGAGCGAGACTCCGTCTCAAAAAAAAAAAAAAAAAAAAAAAAAATTGAGTGGTCCATTAGCCCATTCATGGTCACTCCTTTGGCCATTTCAGGTACTTACTTGTCTGATGAGAGGTGGTAATTGGAGTGCTGCCAGGGAGTATCAGCCTCAGTTGTGGGCTGTGGGTTAGCATATGTTGGCACAATCACCAGTTGCACTTTACTCAAAACTGTTGTTTCCTCTACCTCCATTTTGAAATGTGTTCTTGTCTTGTAATTTTTCTCATATGGTTTGATTCAGGATCTGAAGAAAGCCATTTTAGAAGATATGGTGAGGTTAGGAAAAGAAAGTGGACTCCATTCTTTTGAGCAGGTAACTGTTACCCTCCCCATACTTGTTACAGCCCTTTAGGCAGTGATGAAAATTAAATTAACCCATGGTGACCCTGACCTAGATTCCTGACTTTTCATGGTGTGGCCCGCCAGCAGGCTGTGCACCAATGGACCCCTGAAGGCCTGTTCCAAGCTGCCTCCTGAACCAAAATAGGTCACATGTCAAAAGAGATTGTACTCATCTTTATAATTACAAACTTTCTTAAGGCTAAGATAATACCCTAGCTATCACTAGTAAATCATGTGTATATTATCTGTCTTACAAACTTCCTGCATTAACGAAGACGACAGTCCTATCTTATTTTTATTTTTATTTTTATTTTTATGGGGACTGTTTTCTTGGCTTCAGCAGACAAGGTTACCTGTTAGGAGGACATTGGAAAGATTGGTCTCCTCGGGCCAGTGATCTGTCAGCCCAGCATGCCCTCTGTAAAGAGGAGGAAACAGAGTGCTTTGGGAGAGGACACAGCAGTCCTCCAAGACTTTTTTTTTTTTTCTGCAAGGTTGGGTTCTTATTGTAACTGAGCTCATAAGCATACTTAGTCTGACTTACATATACCATTTATACATCTTCTTTTGTCAAAAATTCAAAGAGAAAAATGCTTCAAATGGAAAAATATTAATATACTGATTTTTAAAATTTCCTTAAATTTAAAATAATTGTTTTTGATACAAGTTTGTATCCCCAAATTTAATGACAGGGGTCTTCAAGTTTGACAAGAATCTTTAAATTTTGTATGTTCACTTAATAACCTAAAAACATTTAAAACCAGTTTAAAAGATAAAACTCTTATAGTGCTTTAATTTTCAATTTAAAAAAATTTTCATGGATTAAAATTTTAATTTTTTAGTTTCAAACTAAGGAAATCTAAGCATAGTTTCAGGGTCTAAAAATACTGCTTTTCTTTTAAAATAGATCTTTACATTAATCCATTTTGAGAAACACTGCTTTACCCTCATCTGTCAGTATGTTTTAGGGCAATTTAGGCCTGGGTAAATAAATATTTTTTAAAAGTATGGAATCTGAGGCCTTCAGGCAAGTTATATTTATCTTTCTAAAAGATAAAGGTCAATTTTGGCATACTAATTATTTAAATTTCCAAATATGCTAGAACTGACTTCATTGCCCTTCCTCAGTGGTGAGTTATGTGATGGGATCCTCTGTGATCCTGTAGACCAGGGACCACAAATGAGTGGTCGTAAGCCTGGTTGGTCTGGGCCTGTGTGGATTTGAAGGGCTGGCTGCAGCCTAAGCTGCAGTTCCCGCCGACATCCTGGTGCGTTCACAAGGCCTGCACGCCCCCTGCTGGTATTTGGATGCGGGACCTGCCCCAGGGCACACAGAGTATATGACACCCAGATTCCTCTTCATGGAAAAAAATACCAACTCTTAAGATTATGCTTAAAAGGGACCTTTGGTTAAGTTTCCAGTGTTAACCATTGCTCTAGTTAGAGCTTTCACTGAGAGGAGACATGTTCTTGACTTTCCACATGCCTTTCGCAGAGTTTCTGCTCTAATAATCTGCCCTCACCATGGTAACCTCAAATACAGGGAAGTCATGTGGGATCTCAGAGGCCTTTAGTTTTATTGCCAAGGCTGTCGCCTTTTGATTTTCTCTGTTCTCATTCTCCTCTTTGTTGGTCTATGGCATTCTCCCCACCGCAGCCAGTGTGTGCCCTCAGCTGACCACAGGAAAGCAAAAACCAGGCCTCATGCCTGAGGAGGGTGTGCTCTCAGTTGTGATCCAAAGCCTAACATAAATTATTTCAGTTAATCCATAATCCATTGTCAGCTTGTCCTTTTCCCTCTTCCTCAAAAATGAATGGCCAATTAAGGCATAATTCTAATTAAACACACACATACACACACACACACACACACACACACACACAAATAACAAATTCAAGTTCAATATCCAAAGTTTAAGTCATTTAACAAAAGCTTTAGGAGTTCAGACTTACTGGACTCGGTTGATCTGAATTAAACTTTGAATTAGAAAAACAATTGAAGTAATTTAATTTCCAAGAACAGACAATTACTAGAACTAGGCCAACCATTATTAATTTATGGAGATCTTTGGAAGATACGTTTTCATGAGTAGACAGGTGGCTGGGAAGTATTTGAGCATACTTAACCATGATTAACCATTTGTTTGACATTGATATGCTTTATTAATTTGCATAGGCAATATAATGTGAACTTTGACACTTGATAGATTTTTAAATTTCTGACTAATTAAGCACTTACTAAAAATATTTTCTTGTATTTCCTGTCATTGAAATGAACACTTACCTAACCAATTTGCCTTTAAATAAAAAATGAACATTTCCCTAACCCATGTAATTTTTTTTACTTTATCTCTCCTGTCCTAAATTATTCATTCTGTATTTATTATCTATAAGCAGTATTGTGTTAAGGGATTTCATTAAGACCACTGAAAAACTTAAAACACTATGTCTCTCTAAAATTATGAAAAGTGTGTGCTTTTATGAGTTGGCATAAATGGACAATTTTGAGGAATTTTATTCCAATGCCATATTTAAATGTTACAGTATTTTCTGAATTATTTTTAAAAATCCTGTAACATCTCTTTTCAGTGAAAAGAGTATGGTTTCAGGAAGGCAAGCTAACATTAGCCATCTCCTTTTTTCTTTTCCCAACAAAAACTTTGCTAATTAAAAAATGGAAATTCCAGTTTCATGAAGTATTTGGCATAAAGAGAGAATAAGGACTCTCACACCTGTTTTTTACAAGTTCACAATTGGGCAGTTTGGCTTTATGAGAAAATAATAATTATAAAAAATGAGCATGTGCTTTATCATTGATTCACTTCTGAAAGAAACTATAGGTTTGTGGCCCACAGTTAAAGTCACTGTCAGTTAAACAACTGGCTGACTCATTTTTTTTTCCACTTACTGCCTATAGTTTTTAGTCACTCAAGCAGGTCGTATAGGTATTTTCATAGAAGAATTTAAATAGTCCAAGGGCCGTAGGTCAGATCAGACCAGGGACTGGCAGCCTAGCAGCAGTGCCGCTCTGACCTGCTCCCTAAGGGACTGAAAGGTGATCCCAGAGCAGGCTGCCATATTGCTTGATCTTCTGCAAGGCTGTATTTAATGATATAGCCTCTTCTCAGGCAGAACTAGTTTGCAGACAGCCACATGGAGCTGCAGATGTCCCACTCAGCCATTTAGGTTTGAGGAGGTAGCTGGCTCAGCAGATATTCCAAAGCTACCTGTTGATGCAGTTCTTTCTTCCAAAGATCATAATGTTTTCTTTTACATTCCTACTTAACCATATAAATGATATTATATACCTCTCCTTATGAAATCTATATTTCCAGTACTGTATTTTTTTAGTAGTTTCTGCTTGTCACTGCTGGCTTTTCAAAGATATTCACCCCAAGTTCCCATACTGAACATAGACTCTTGTCCCAATTACACAATGTTCTCTACATGCTGTTAGGAATGCAGACAAGCCAAAACCCAGGCTACAACACTGATAAATTATATCTTGGCATTTGTATCTCCTTTTTAAAAGCATAGTATTAATTTTAATAACAAAAGAAGTTGGATAGATGGTTTGCACTTACCAGAAGTCTTTATGTGATAGTGCTTCTGCAGAAAGAGAAATTTTTTTTTGAAAAGTTAAGGATATTAGCACTGTCAATTTTTCAGTTTTTCATTTTGACAGTAAAGGTTAGTTACTACTACATTAAATCCCTGTAACTAAGATTAAATTTGATTTCGATTGTGTTAATGTTTTCTTTAGACGAATTAATTTTGTCATCAAATGGTGATTTCTAAACTTACTTAAGTAGAACTTAGCTGACATCTTATGTAAAAATTGAGCATGCACAAAACATAAGAGCAGTACTACTCAGGTTGGTTTAGGGCTTGAGCCAGAGCTTCTACACACACACTCTTACTCCTAAGCACCTCACCTCATCCTCCCACCCTTCTCCATCTCCTTTCTACCCTTACCTATCTAAACCCCACTTCTACACCATCCCTGGCAGTGGCCTCTGCAGATCACCCAGTTCTCAGTGCACATGGTTTAAAAACGTCTCCCTTGGGATCTGTTTGCAATAAATATTGGGTCTCCTAGGATGGTTTATGTTTGGTAACAACAAATTAGGAAAAATGTATATTCTATAGGATACAAAGAACAGCAGCCCTATTCCTTACTGAATCTGTGCTTCTTTGAATGCCAAGCACACTGAGAGAGTTTTCAGACAAAACCCTTTTTACAATAACCATATCTGATTTTGAAACTCTTTTTTTTCTTTTTCTGATTTTGAAACTCTTGATGATACATATCTCTAGCCAAGATTTCCAGCTATTTAAGGTGATATCTATCTTTAGCCATAGATGATACCATAAAGATGATGCCCATCTTTAGGCAAGATTTCCAGCTATTTAAATTGGATGTCCAAGTAGAAATCCCCTCAAAAACAATCTTCCCATTTCTCTTGGAGAGATCTCTCCAAAATGTGTATTCAGTCATACCATTGCCCTAACTAAAAATCTTCAGTATCTTACTATTGTATTTGGAATAAAATTTGAGCTCCTCCATAAACTGGCTCATCTACCACTTTAGCTTCATCCCTCACACTCTTTGCCTCTTATGTAACAAGAAACCACTTAGAGTTCCTTTTTCACACTCTGCCATTTCTCACTCCCATGGCTTTGTTTTGGGGTTGCCTCTGCCTATAATGCCCTTCTCCACCCACTTTTTCCCCTCTGCTGGTTAACTATAACCCATTATTTAACATCCATCTGATTTGGGAAGTCTTCCCTGACTGCCTCTCCCTCTCCTCTCCTATGCCTGAGATGGGTGCCCTTTATCCCATGCATACCATACTGATAATTGCCCAGTGTTTCTTTGTCTCCACTACTGGACGTGAATGTGCACTCCCTAAGGGCAGAGGCATTCATGATTCCTCTTTGTATCCTCAGTACCTGGCATAGAGTAAGCAACTAATTCATTTCTGTTGACTGGCTAAATTAATGAATAGGAAGGAAAAAAGTTGGCTTTTAGATACGTAAAATGGGCTGAAGTGTTCTCAACATAATTTTGACTTAGCATAAGGTCTGTATGTCAATATATCTATTCTCATATGCCTGTTTGCTTTTTACCATGTATACTATGAATACTGTGTTCTAGTCCTGTTAAAGATGTATTCTGCATTTGGTTTTTAGGTTAAAGCCATTCATATCCATTCTGACATGTTCTCAGTTCAAAATGGCTTGCTGACACCAACACTAAAAGCTAAGAGACCTGAGCTGAGAGAGTACTTCAAAAAACAAATAGAAGAGCTTTACTCAATCTCCATGTGAAGTTCAAGGAAAGTTCTTCTCAGTATAATGGACTGTGTAGCAATATTATAGTTATTCTTGAAAGTAATGAGTCAAAATGACACATCTGAAAATGAATAAGCATCTGATTTTATGACTGAGCCTTTTCCTGTCCCAAGAGGTCTTTAACAATATTTTCTCTATCATCAATGAGTACACTTTATTTTTATTATTAAAATGATATTGTAGCGGGCTGCTAAAAATATCACAAATGGCAATGTAAAAATCAAGACATTTTCTCAAGAACTGTGTACCACTAAAAGTAATATATTCTCAATGTTCACAGAACTCCTATTAAACATAAAGGAAAAACATAAGTGATATATTGTACTTAATTATTTGTGAAATAGTAACCAGATGCAGTAAATATCTAGGCAGTGTGGACTACCTCATTCAATAACTGATTGTCAAAATCACAATTAAATCAGACTTCAAAAATTAAAGCTAGGTGTACAGAATCATGCTAAAACAAAACATAACTCATAGTCTATGTAACTTCAGATTCTTTAAACATGACAATCCATATTGTCATATGTGAAAGTTTTCTATCTGATTTTTACTTTCATTCATGAAAAATGCAAATTCAGAATTTTTTTTTTTCTTTGTGTTTTGAGACAGGGTCTGCTCTGTCTCAAAGGAGTGCAGTGGCTCAATCATGGCTCATTGCAGTCTCCATCTCCTGGGCTCAAGCGATCCTCCTGTCTCACCTCCCAAGTAGCTGAGACTACAGGTGCATGCCACCACACCTGGCTAATAGAAAATCTTTTTTTTAGATATTTTGTTCAGGCTGGTCTCAAGCTCCTGAGCTCAAGGGATCCTCCCGCCTTGGCCTCCCTAAGTGCTAGGATTACAGGCATGAGCCACTGTTCACAGCCAAATTCAGATATTATTAAAACACATGTCATATTTATATAGTAACTTACAAAGACCTTTCAATACGTTTTCTCATTTATTAAGCTCATTAAAATATTCAGGAACTATCTAGAAAAAATATAATGGAAAACTATTCAAGGATAGTATGTATATGTTCATGGACTTCTTATCATAATGAATTCTAAAAGACATCTGTTGACTCTACAATGAATGGATCCTTGAGGAAGACTTGGGAGAAGAAACTCAGAGTTATTTCTCAGGGTAGGCAGCAATTAATGTACCTATATTCCTTGCTGGGGTCTCCTAGTTTTCCATTCCCAATGTGTCCACGCTATGCCTGGAAACCCTATATGGTTGTAATTCTGAACAATTTCACTTTTTTCCAGTAAGAATATCAAGGCAGAAGGTGGGAAGGAGAGGATATTATTTCCAGGGAAAATAGTTTTTCAACAATATAACTTTGATAAACCTCTTTAAAATGCCCCAAGAAAACTTTTTAAGTCCATAGACAAAGAAATACCACCTAATGGCATAATTCCATTCTTAAAATCTTTAGAAGTGCCCAAGTTTACCCACTAAAACCTCCTTTCTTGCATTATGTATTTAGACCCACCCTGTATTGGGGTGTCAACAATTTCATATAACTAAAGTCCAGATACCATGGACAGCAATTAAGTGCCAAGCTATAGATTGTGCCTCTGAAAAACGAATGGATCCCAGGAAGCTGTTTTTCTTCTATAGAGACAGGACTCTAAGAGCATATGAACAATCCATATGCAATTCGTGTGTTAATTTAAAATATATATGCTCAGTGTTTGTAGTCTAGAAGCTCCTTTCCCTTGGAGCAATGCCAAGCAGTTTGCAAAAATAAATGCTGTTAGTTAAAAACCACATAATCACATGGGCCTATTGAATAAATATGCATCAGTGATTATATACTTATATTTCAGTCTTGTCAAAAGTGAATCACAGTTTCATTTGATGTATTTATCCAGGCTTTTTATCCAGCCTTTCTTGGGCATATTCTCTCTGAAGACCCACTGTTGCACTTCTAAATTTGACATTTAAGAAATGAGCTAGTTCTATACACACTGATTTTTAAAGGCGTTTCTGAATAAGCTAATACTTAAAATGTCCAAAGTCACATCTGTATAGCATTAGATTTTTATATTTAATATATATTTGACTAATTAAAAGTGAAAATTGTTACCTGAACTGGATATTCATACTATTTTAAGGGCAAGTTGCTTACATTTCAATAACAACAAAAAAAGAAGCTGTTTCTCATTGTCCTCCTACTCAACTAAAATTTCATCGTTGACTTTAAGCCCAAAAGAATTTTGGACAATGTGACATAAACAAATAATTTAAAACTTATTTCATTTTATTTATACTTTATAATAGATATGACTGATTATGGACAACTTTAAGATTTCTTCTTTTTGGCCAGGCACAGTGGCTCACGCCTGTAATCCCAGCACTTTGGGAGGCCAAGGCAGGCAGATCACAAGGTCAGGAGATCAAGACCATCCTGACTAACACGGTGAAACCCCGTCTCTACTAAAAAAATACAAAAATTAGCCGGGTGTGGTGGCGGGTGCCTGTAGTCCCAGCTACTCGGGAGGCTGAGGCAGGAGAATGGTGTGAACCTGGGAGGCGGAGCTTGCAGTAAGTCGAGATTGTGCCACTGCACTCCAGCCTGGGCCACAGAACAATACTCCATCTCAAAAAAAAAAAAAAAAAAAAAAACCAGATTTCTTCTTTTGCCACTTAAAAGACCTTATATTTCTAGATTTCCAGGTCTATGTGGAAATCATCACACTTGGGCCAATAAATGGGTTAGTTGAGATGTGCTGAGAAAAGTAAATAGTGTACCCTAAATATATTGCATGTACATTTATCTATTTCTCTGTTTAATGCCACTTAATTTTGTAAGAAATGAGAAATGAAACCCTATGTATCAATGGAAAAATCTTTCTTGTTTCAGATTTCCCAACTTCATTCTGGAGGAGAAAAAAATTTGTATTTCTCATTAACAAAGATATAAAAAGGTGTTGTACTTATGATAGTCACATTCATATTGGGCATCAGATCCTATTTAAGCCTAGAAGTATAATAGAGAATCAGTTCCTTAAGTGTAAATACGTTCTTAAATGTTTGGCCTTTTTATCTGTTATTCAAATGTATTAGTAATTCTCATATTTTGCAAACAGATCCTTTTGTGTATATTATAAAATATATACCAAATCTGTTTTTCCCTTTGCTGTGGAAGATGTCTTTATATAATATTGAGACTTTCCTTGCAAATGGGAGAGGAGACTCTGGTCAGGTATAGTATGTAGGCCTAACCCCATGTATTAGGAACTCACAAACTCAGAAATCCAAGGATTAAACATTTTATGTCTCCTTCATTTACGCAAGTCATGCTTTCATTCTAAATGTAGTTAAAACTACAAGTATGAGAAAAAAATAGAACTTTCCACTGGAATTTTTTACAATCAGGTAATGTTTTAGCAATTTGAAATCAGCACTTAATTTGATTGTATTACCTATTAAAGAACCAATAACCTTTCCTTTTTCTGCAGTAAAGAAAATGAAATATCCTTTATTTTCCAAATGTATGAAGCACAAATGTGATATAGTTATTTAAAATATAAAATACTTTAAAATGAATGTAAAGAATGGGAAAATATATTTTTGCATGAAAACAGACTACTTACAAATGTGCTATCTCAGGAAAAAAAAGAATGAATAACAATATATAAAATTGGTAAACTATAAATTGTCTGTATTTCCTTGCTGGTTTTAATTTTAAGGAAGCATTTACATGAAAAGAGAAAGGGATCCTAGTAGTCTGAATTTCCTCTCAAGTATGCTAGAAAACACTTTCTGTGAATTTACAATTAACTGCAATAAGAAGTGGGTTAGCATTCAAGTAAGGTCAATACCCCAAATGAGAAGCTCTTCAGTTAGAACACATTATTGGTTGTAACACAGAAGCAGTAGATAAATATTTGAAATATGAGCATTTCTAAACTTGGTCCCAAATGGAAAGGGTTTCATGAGGTAATGGCGGCTTTTAAACATTCATTTGACTGGTTATTCTAATTTACCTTGTTAAATCACTGCAACAGTTGCATGGGGGAAAATGGATATTTTTTGAAGAATTGCTTATTCTACTTTCAATTTTTAAAAATTGAGGGGATTAAAATATTACTTTTTAAATATGCATAAAAGTACCTTAACTGTAATTACATTTTCAGTTGCTTTGTTATAATAGCATGTATATTAAATATAAAATGCATTTATGAAAATTTTTGTAAAAAATAAAAGATTTTTCATTTCTCAAAGTTGCTTATAATTACTATTTTATATATTTATATAATATAATCCCCTCATGTGAATATATTTGGTAATTATCAATCACAGTTAGTGCTTATGATAAACGTAGTATCAAGCTACATTACCAATCAGTATACTTTACATTCATATTCTATGTCCTCTGTTAACGTTCCACAAACTCCAAGAACTTATGGTCCATCCAGAGAAGAGCTCCTTTGCCCAAGCCACTGTTGGAATTTTTGCTATTGTCAGATATCGCCTGGATTTAAATCATTTTTATGAATACATAACAAATAACTGTCTTCAAATTTTCCATTATGGTGGCCTTTAAAATACCATTTCCATGTCTTTTACTCATATTCAGAATAATGGATACGATTTCTTAAAATGATAAATTCTGCTGTGTCCAAGATATGCAGATTCTGCCTTCTCCATATGTTTGCTATCATCCATTCCTCCCTATTGTCACAGCTATTAGTGTAGTTTGTGCCACCCTTATCTCTTTTCTGGAATATTACAGTGCTTTATTAACTAGCCTTCATGTTTCCACTCCAACATCCTCAAATTTCGCCATCCACATTTCAGCCAGGGCAATCTTTCTAAATTGAAAATCTAGTTATGCCACTTTCCTGCTTAATAGTCCTTCAGTGACTTCCCATAGTTTCCAGGATAAACTTCAAACTCGCTGGTTCAGCACACAAGGACTAGCATCTCTTCTACTCCCTCCTCCATGGAGCCTCCGCTCCAATCATACTCATTACTTTTTGTAGTTTCCTAAAAGCATCATACTTTCTTGTGCCTACATGCCTTTATACATATAGTCCCTTTCTCCTAGAATGCCCTTTCCTCTAAGTCCCCTAACTCCTACCACTCATCTTTTAAAACTCAGATTCCAGCATCCTTTTCTCTGAGAAGCTTTCCATGTGGTTGATTGGTTGATGATCCTTTTGCCCCACCCCCACTTAGACTGAGTTGCTTGAAGTCTTAGGCCCAGTGCAGCTCTGGCTGATAGCAGATGCTAAAGAAATGCGTATTGAAGGAAAATCCCCTTGGTCCTTTTTCATATGTTGCATAGCATTAAGACTGCAATACCTGAAGGTACATTTCCTCTATCACTGTAATTTATTCCATTCTTGTCATCCAAGCAAAAATAAACTAGTTTGCAGCTGGACTCCCATAGTTCATGGATAGCACCACAAAGATGCTCAGTGGGTTACTCCATAAGAAAACATCATTCAAAAAGATTTCCTTTGGGCTCCGGGGAATCTCAAACCCACAAACTGGCTGTTTCTCCAAAAGATTTATTCAGAAATCTCTTTGACATTTGTTTTCCCATGGAAGTTAATATCTCCATGACTGTTCTAAGCCTAGTCACATCCACCATGTGTTCAACTGAAATGCTGATTACTGAGTTCTGGGTCTAGGTATGGAAGCAGTGCAATGGGGAAATGGAAGAAGTTTGAACACTCATGACTGAACACTTGCACTGGTGTTTGCAGCTTTGGAAGTGGAGTAGGGGGAGATAGATGACTGAATTTGAGATATGTCTGCCCTACCTCATCCTTTTGTAGGAGACACGTTTCTTTCCCCCTTTATAGGTTGACTCTAGGTGAAGTATCAAAGAGACCAAGTCTGTCTCTAGTTCCTTCACTTCCCCTTGCTACCAAGGAATTCAAGCTCCTGTCTTTGCTCCCCCTACTTTTCTCCTAGCCATGTGTTAGGAAGAACAGGAGTATGACAGGTGCAGCAGCCAGATGCCAGGAGAACCATGTTCCCTACGCCAATCATCTGTTTTAAATAGCTTCCCTACACTCTGGTTCCCTCAGTGGCAAAATGAGGGGGCATCTAGATCATCTCTAAGGACCCTTTTGGCTAAAGAAATCATATCAAAGTTTATTTCTGGTTTTGAAACCATATATATTAATTCCCACAAACCTATGGGAATTACTTGATGACACATCAGTGAATGTAATTCAGTATAGTGAGACAGAGTTCTAGGGAACAGGACCACCAAATGACAGACCAGCTTTTGGTTTAACCTATTTTCATTTTGCAATGTTTCTTCCATTTCTGGGCCTAAGGCACCCCAGACTCTAGACCTCCCGAATGTCATTTAAGAACTCTGAGTTTTTTCACAACAGCCCCCAAAGAGAGAGGGGGGAGCATAAAGGCCTGGCTTGTAAACTAGAGACTGCCTGCCAGCATATTATGGACATGACTAAAGAAAGGATGTTGAAAGATGATAATTACTTTATACTGCAGCAAGGCTGTGAGATCCTTAACTGAAGGACCATTTTCGATTCACTTCTGTATCTCCAGGACCTACCACAGTGCTTAATACAGATTAAGGTGTTCAGTAAATATTGATTCAGTGACTGAAAACACTAGGTAAAACCAGGCAAGAATGCCTACCGTCTGTTCTTTAGAAAGCTAGATTTTGATGATTAATTATCTAGTAAATTGATTATCACAAATGTTTCTATGAGCAGATTTTAAATAAAATATTCGGAGTGATTATATTACAGAAATACTGTGGATATATATGTGCTTATATTTGCACATACAATATTGAGGTGTTACAGAAAAATCTTTGAGCTTTTCACAGTTTTATCTCTTCAAACTGCATTTTAAATGTTATGAAATATTTCCACTTTTTAGAATAAAAAGATGGTTATTGTTACATGCATAGTATGCTCATCTGATGTCGCCAGATGGTTCAACCTAGGGAATGAAGAGAATGGGAGGTAATTCCAACATGTCTCTAATTGTCAGAGCAGAAGAGTTTGTTACCGAGCAATCAGTGGGCTCATGGCCTGATGAATGTAGAGGCTAATACCATGGCACTGACTTTTGGGAAAAGAAAAACTTTATTGCAAGTGGGTTGGCAAGGAGACAGGAGGAAATCCTCAAATCTGTCTTCCTAAGCTGGGGTTTGGGTTGGTTTTTATAAGCATAGGGTAATGAGACGGGATCTGATTGGATCTTGTAATGAGGTGAGGCTGGGAGGCATGATCTGACTGGATCCTGCTATGCGATGAAGCCAGAGCTCAACCTGGTTGGATCCTGCCATGGCATATCTGCTTCTTAATTCAGTCCCTCCTCCTTGATCTGAGCACTTGGTTACCCCTGTGGGTGCATGCTTAGTTCATCTAGGCATGCTCAGGTTACATGACCTGAGGATTCATGGCAACTGAAAAACAACTCGCAATTTTGTTACATAAAAGTTGAACCAAGGCTGGGCAAGGTGGCTCACATCTGTAATCCCAACACTTTGGGAGGCCAAGGCAGGAAGATCACGTGAGGCCAAGAGTTCAAGACCAGCTGGGATAACATAGCAAGACCCCATCTCTACAAAAAAATTTAAAAATTAGCTGGGCGTGGTGGCATGTGCCTGTAGTCTTAGCTACTCGGGAGACTGAGGTGGGAGGATCACTTGAGCCCAGAGTTTGAGGCTGCAGTGAGCTATGATTGTACCATTCCCTCCAACCTGGGTGCCAAGCCAGACCCTGTCTCAAAAAAAAAAAAAAAAAAAAAAAAAAAAAAAAAAAGAAGAAGAAGAAACTGATTGGTCTGGTGTAGCAACAAGTTGAGGCCCAGGGCACAAGGAGGAGAGTCCCTGTGGAATCTTCTACCTTAACCATAAGGATACCCAAATGTCTAGAGATGGCTCCTGGACACAGGCTAAGGGACTCTCTTTGTCGTCCAGAAGCAGCCTCCTAGAGCCCGGGATCTTCAAAGGCTTGGTTAGACTCTTAATTACCATAGCCTCCCAGTAAGTTGGAGGCCCAGGGAACTGAAGTTGATACCTCGGGGAGAAGCTCCTCGTCACTTTAAGGTGCATTCAGTCCTCTTTGTGACCTTCCTGCACTGAGGCCGACCCCTCACAAGACTGCCTGTGCTGGTGGTCTAAAACTCCATTACTAAGGCCTTATGCAGTGGTGATAGGGAGAGCTCGCTCAGAGGAAGTGTTGGGCCCATCCAAAGGAGCGAAGGCCTTTACTCCTTCATGCCCAATTGAATTAAGCATGCAGCCACAGGGGAAACCTAAGTGCTCAGACCGAGGAGGAGGGGCTGAATTAAACCTTTTTCAGGACGAGGAAGAAGTTTTTTTCAAAAAATTCCCATTTCGCTGGAGTTCAGGGAGCCTGCGCCAGCGGCCCAGTAACCACGAGGCCCCTACAGGAGGGCTGGACGGCTGCCGCGTTCCTCCGTTTTCCCAGAAGCCTCTGCGCGGCCTCAAGGAGATAAAAAGGCGGGAGCGAGGCCCAGCGGCTCCAGTTCTGGGGCTTTTGCTTTCGCTCGGTTAATTGCTGTGGGGCTGCTCTGTGGGGCTGCTCTGCGCCTCGCCTGGCCGCTGACTCCCTGCGACTTAGCCCTAATCCTCAGGAAGGCAGGCCATCAGGGTCCAGAGGCACCCAAGGCCTGGGGGTAGGGTGGGATAGCAATGTGGCCGCTACGGGTATATACCCGCAAAAAGCGGGCGGGTCAGAGGCTCAATCTCACCCCGACGCCAGACCTAGGCTCTCCCGCGAAGGCGGAGGCCCCACCAGGTACAGGCTCAAGGCTCGCCCACCGTAAGCTCAGCTAAGCTGCCCTGCGGGATGGTACCGGGGACGGGCGGCGGTGCTAGGCCTCGGGCCCAGGGTTTCTTGCCCTGAAACGTGCCGCCCTCTCTCAGGTTCGACGAGAAAAGGCAAGGTGCACGGCTTGTCGAAGATTGCAGAGAAAGCGGAGTGGAGCAGGCAGGGAAGTAGCGGCTCTGGGCTGCCCAGGTATGTAGGCTGGAATGACAGCCCCACCCTCGCTGGCTGCCTCAGAAACCTTCCAGCCGGATTTTCTGCTAGTAGCCTTTTATTCTAACAGTTAATAAACAAAACAAATACAGTACTCTGATTTTGCTCTTCTAAGAACATGGACCCCAAAATTTGACTTCAGGAAGATTTATTTTTAAAAAGGGGAAGGCTTGCCAATGTACGTAAAAGGAAGTGAGATAAATTGGTCGCTGAGCTGTAAGATTGTTCACTGCATTTGGGTTTTGGTGCAAGTCACCACTCTGGTCCTTACTTCTTCCTAAAGATGTCCCTGAAGAGCCTTTCAGATTCTAAACAGTCTGAACAGAGATGTGGAGAGCCAAATCCAGACGGTGCAAACTAATTGTGTTGTTTGTTAGCCCTCGCTTAAGAGTTACAGGAGAGAAAAGTCTGCAAGAAAATAGGTCTAGTGAAGACACCCAGGATGAGAAGATTGCACCGTTGAGTGTATGTATCTCTTTTATTCCTTGGATACACTTAGTGTAGAGACTATCAGTACCTGATGTTATCTCCGGATGAAATAATAAAATGGGCTTTGTTCAGTAGATGTTAGATAGCTCGCCAGTATTTTTATAAACACTGATGTGTATTTAGACAGGGCCTTGAATTTCTGACTTGGGTAGATTCATAGTCATGCATTTTTGTTTTTCTCTTTCCTTTGACACGTTTTTGGAGAAACGTCCATAATTGGTGAATTTTCTGTATGACAAATACAAAATGTTACTTAATAACTCCTTTTATCATGTTTTCCATTTGATTTTCCCTTAACAACTGGAAACATTCATTACTAAGGGTTTAATATGTTACAGAGCATTCTAATGTTTATTCATTAGAATAGTTTATAACTTCTTGATGTGCTGTATTTAATATGAATTCTGTACTATATTTTAAAGCTGTACAGCACTAATTTAGGGAAACTCAGATTTTAAAACTTGCTTGTAACTCATCTGACTTTAACATTAAACTTCATAGTCAAGTTCCTTTTTTTTTTTTTTTTTTTTTTGGAGACAGAGTCTTGCTCTGTCACCCAGCCTGGAGTGCGGTGGCACAGTCTTGGCTCACTGACTGTAGCCTCCGCCTCTCGGGTTCAAGCGATTCTCCTGCCCCAACCTCCTGAGTAGCTGTGATTACAGGCGCGTACCACCACCCAGCTAATTTTTGTATAGAGGGGGTTTCTCCAGGTTGGCCAGGCTGGTCTCAAACTCCTGACCTCAAGTGATCCACCCACTTAGGCCTCCCAGAGTGCTGGGATTACAGGCCTGAGCCATCGCACCTGGCCAAGTTCTATTTTTTTTTTTAACTTAATATTTCTTTATGATATGTTTTTGGGGGAAGGCAGTTTCAACACAAGACATTTTTTAAAAAGGCTTTTAGCCCATGTTTTAACAGTGTAAAGTAGTCCTTGTAGAGTATTTATACTATGAAAAAATAGTGTTTTGAAAGTTTCTTCAAATTGTTATATGTTTCTGTTCCTTTTTTTCCTGTGCTTGAAAAAAAATTACAAGTTGTCTTATTGTATATCCCCATACATTAGTCTTCAAAAATATGACTTTTAGTGTCTTCATAGTGTTTTGTCTTGTAGATAGATATACTGTAATTTGTATTACTGTTTCCTTGTGGTTGGGAAATTGAGATTGTTTCCTAGGTTTTGCTGTTATTGATCTCCAGACATTCTGTTACAGAAGTTTTTTGTGTACCTCACATTGTTACCCTAAGATAAATACTTTGTAGTGGATCACAGGTTGGATCATGCTTCAAGTTTTTTATTCATGTTGATAAATCAGCACCATCTTACCGGAGACTTTTATATATGTGTGTGTGTGTATATGTGAAATAGATAGATAGATAGATGAAAAGTAACATGGTTTTTACTTTTCATTTCTTGAATGCTGGGGAAGTTGATACTTTTTTTTCTCAAATTATTGACCATTTGTACTTTTTTGTTAAATGTCTATTAATTATTAAAGATAGTTATGCTTTTCTACACACATATATAACCAGTGTTTCCATATTTGTTTACTTGCCTTTAATTTTATTTCTAGTATTTTAGACTTACTAGTCTTTTCTTTTGATTTATATATTTGCCTCTATAGATGGAAAAAAAGCCCCTCCCCACTAGGGAACCAGAAAAACATTCACCTCTATCTTCTATTTGCTGTCATCCCACAGTAGTTAGTTGACTAGCATATTGTTGATTGCAAGATATGTTCATAGTATTATAGTTTAATATTTATTTTTAGGTTTAGTATTAAATACCAGATTACATCTGAACAATAAACTGAATGAATGTATTATATATATGAAACAAATACAAAGTTGATGTTTTCATTTTTCTAAAATAAATCAATGTACAAGATTATAATATAGAAATGGTCATCTCATAATTTTGCTATAGCTTTAATTCTTATTTCACTTAGGAATCAGTTACTGACGACCTCCAGGTTGATCGTAGTTCATCAAATAGTGAACTAGTATCAGGTAAGACTGTCAGATGTGAACTCCCTCAGCTTTCTGTCTTTCATCCAAACATAAGCATCCATCTGTATCTGTCCTCATCTTCCCATCTCAGTGGAAGAGGTGTCTTTTTCCTACTCCAAAGTGAATCCTTCTGACTGTGCTATAGATCTCATCCTTAAAGCCTTTAAGCACATGCCAGTAAATGTGAAATTACTTGTGATAAGTACTATAAAAGGGATTGACTTGAGTGTGATTAATTTGAGTTTATTTAGAGAAATTAGGGAAGACTTCCATGAGGAAATGGTAATTGAATTGAGATCTGAAGGAGAGTAGAAATTAACTATGCAGAGATGAGTAGAGAGAAATTCAGGCAGAGGGAAGCTCTAACATGGGACTAAGCATTATACGTTGAGTAACTGAAGAAGGTTGGTATGACTGCAGTACAGAGAGTAGGAGGAAATGTGAGTATAAGACAGGATTAGACAACCAGTTTGAGGCCCTGCATAGCTTTGTCTTCCATATCAGAAATATTAATGTTTATATTTGGAGCAGCAGAAAGTCATTGAAGTCATTTTAATAGAGAATGATATGATCACTTTAGCTGCAGTGTGGAAGAAGGACTGGAAAGAATCAGGAGTGTAGTTAATAGGCTGTTCAAGTAGTTTAGTGGAGAAATAATGGCACCTTCTAGGGTGGTGACATTGGAGATGGAAAGAAGGGTGCTGATGTGATGGCTATTTGAGGTAATGAGACAGGATTTGGCAAATGAAGAGTGAAGGAGATGGAGGTGTCAAAGATGACTACTATTTCTGGCTTGTATAACTGGATACAAGGTAGTGTCATTCACTGAAAGAAAAACTGGTTTGAGGAAAAGACTAAAAATTCAGTTTTTAGTATATTAAGTTATGAGTGCATTTAAGATGGCTAAGTAGCAATATCCACCAGGTAGTTGGATATGGAGAGCTGGAGATAGAAATTGGTGAACCATCTACATATCGGTATAATCAAAGTTATTTTGAAAACAAGGATGCCACCAGCACATTGGAAATATAGAGGAATTCTTAAAAGCAAATGAGACAAAATTGATGAACATATCAAGAGCAAAACAACAACAACAACAACAACAACAACAAACAAAACACTGCAGAGGTAAAAGTATCCTAGAAATACTCTAAACCCTTGATCAGTAAATGCAAAAGACTGTAATGAAAGAGATCTTGGCCAGGCGCCGTGGCTCATGCCTGTAATCCCAGCACTTTGAGAGGCCAAGGCAGGTAGATGACTTGAGGTCAGGAGTTCTACATCAGCCTGGCCAAAATGGTGAAGCCCCATCTCTACTAATAATACAAAAATTAGCTGGGCATGGTGGCAGGCTCCTGTAATCCCAGCTACTTGGGAGGCTGAGACAAGATAATCACTTGAACCTGGGAGGCGGAGGTTACAGTGAGCCAAGATTGTACCATTGCACTCCAGCCTGGGAGACAAGAGCGAGACTTCGTCTCAAAAAAAAAAAAAGAGATCTTGAAGGAATTGTCAAGGTGATGGATTAAGAACTACATTTGAAATATCTGGTCCCTTTTTCATTATCCCCTTCTTATACTGGAAACTCTGGCAGCTACCAGTGCCTGCTGCCAGGAGAAAACCCTGAGAATTACTCCCAAGCAAAGTGAGCTATCGGGGGGCTGGCTTTTAAGGGTCAAATGTTGGGGCTGAGTTGATAAACAGAGGAGAGTCTGAAGTAACTGCATATTGCCACAAGGATAGCAGAGGAAGAAAAAAGTAAAAGAGGTAGTCAATTCTTACGTTTGTTAATTGCATAATAAAGTTAGTATGGCTCTCTGAACCATGAGACTTCTGATACAGCAGACTTCCAGTGTGGACACTGGCCAGACAGGGCAGTGCCCCCATGTAACCTACAGTGTGTAAAAAATACAAGACATCCCCACCTAGAACACAAGTTCCCAGAATGTCTTATCACTCTTCCGAAATCTCCAGAAGCAAGCCACTGTTTCAGAATTTTTACTTACTGCCATATAAACAGATTCTCAGAGACATGAATAAGGCAACCAGGAATATCCAGACTTTTGAAGAAAACCAGTTCCAAGGAAAAGAGGCAACAAGTGCAACAAATAGAACTAACATTTGAGGAAATGGCACAAAACTAAGTATCTCTAGATACAAGAGGCCACTGAATCCATAATATAGCAGGCTGCTATGAAAAAAATTATAGTCCCTGGGAACTAAAAATATTATCAAATTAAAAACTTAACCAAGGAGTCTAATATTGGAATTAATTCAACTAAAATTAGTGAGCTAGAAAATAGACTAGAGGAATATTTCCTAGAATGCAATGCAAAAGGACATAGGAGGTGCTCAGGAAATGCTTTTCTCTCCTTCCTCTCCCTTCTTTGCCTTATTAACTTTTTCAAAAATAAATTCAGGAGCCATTTCTCCTGGGAAGCCTCTTCTGACTTCTCTTTTTCTAGGTGACTTGTTCTATCCTGGTAGTTCTGTGGCACTCTGTATACTTCTGCCAAAAGACTCAAAACCACAGTGTAATTGTTTTTGTCTGTCTTTGACTCTTGAAAAAGAGGAAAATGCCTAAAGCCACTGAAAATTAGCACTATCTTTTATCTTCCTATCCCATGCTTGGAATACAGTTTCAAAGATAATACAGGTTCAAATAATTGTTGAATGTCTCAAATGCTTGTTGGATGGGTCTTGTACTCTATTTAGAGAAAATACCATTTAACCATAATCAGCATTTTCTAAAACCATAGTTTAAATATATGAGAAATGTCCTTGATTACTAGGTTTATCAAATTGACATGTGAAAGGTATAAGGAAATAGAAAATAAATTGTTTCTAACTTACAAACTACTTGTATTCTAAAAGTTCATTTGCTGATATTTGAAACTTGAAATACTTTTTCCCATAATAAAACACTGTGATGGGCTAAGTTTTGAGCAGCCCACAGAATTCTAGTTAATATATGATTTATTGTTTTAATTCTACCTTGGAATCTAGTAACTTTATAACACGTTGAAAAATTAATTAAGGATTTTATATTTAATGTTGAAGATTGAATACACATTTCTCTTTTCTGAAACCCTACTAAAATATCAATAAAGGCATAAAAATGTTGTAAAGCCATAGGTTCAAAGAAGAGACCTCAGCTGGCAAGAGATAATTAATGAAAGTTTGGAATCTGGAAGGTAGATTAATGAATTATAATTGACCTAACAGATCTTAAAAAAAAAAAAAAAAAAAAAAAAAGCTGAAAACTAGGTGTCTAGAGTAGAGACAAACCAAGAAACAAAGTGATTCAGGCTAAAGTTTCAGGAATTAGAGGCATTACATATTCTTGGAGGAAATATTTAAAATAAGATGTTTTGGAATCTTCAAAAGTAACAGTTAGATGCTTTGATCCTTTCCTTAACACACTGTGGCCAGGAAACTATGCTTCTTCCCACCCTGGTAGTCTAAGACATTGAAGCAGAGGGTCTGGATTCAAGGATACTGTACTGAAAACTAGCAGTGGCCGGGGAGGAAAGGGAATTAAGTGAAAGTCTGTATATTTTGATGTGAAATCCCCAGACCCATTATGCATTCAGGCAAATACACTCCAACTAGAAGATTAAAGGATTCCTCTTTTGGAAACTTCTGTGCCCAGGAAAAGACTGTGGAATCTGCATTCCGGTAGTATGGCCTGGTCCCCGTCTAAATACTCTTCAGTAAAATCCACTTCTTCCTATGCCCCAGTTATGATGCCATTTTGGTACCTCATTCTTGAACATGCAAGAATTACCAGACATTTTAAGTAAACATTTAAAATAATAGATACTAAATAAAAGAAACTTGAAGGGCAACAATACAAGAAAAATAAATCTTTTAAAAAGCCACAGTTTCATTAATATCCTCAGGATGTTGAAAGAATGTTGTGTCCATGAAACAAGTGCAGTCTCCTATAAAAAGCATTCAGAACAAAAAATTCATTAAAAAATAAAAATATTAACCAAAACAGCATGGTACTGGTACCAAAACAGAGATATAGACCAATGGAACAGAATAGAGTCCTCAGAAATAATACCACACATCTACAGCCATCTGATCTTTGACAAATCTGAGAGAAACAAGAAATGGGGAAAAGATTCCCTATTTAATAAATGGTGCTGGGAAAATTGGCTAGCCATAAGTAGAAAGCTGAAACTGGATCCTTTCCTTACTCCTTATACGAAAATTAATTCAAGATGGATTAGAGACTTAAATGTTAGACCTAATACCATAAAAACCCTAGAGGAAAACCTAGGTAGTACCATTCAGGACATAGGCATGGGCAAAGACTTCATGTCTAAAACACCAAAAGCAACGGCAGCAAAAGCCAAAATTGACAAATGGGATCTCATTAAACTAAAGAGCTTCTGCACAGCAAAAGAAACTACCATCAGAGTGAACAGGCAACCTACAGAATGGGAGAAAATTTTTGCAATCTACTCATCTGACAAAGGGCTAATATCCAGAACCTACAAAGAACTCAAACAAATTTACAAGAAAAAAACAAACAACCCCATCAAAAAGTGGGCAAAGGATATGAACAGACATTTCTCAAAAGAAGACATTCATACAGCCAACAGACACATGAAAAAATGCTCATCATCACTGGCCATCAGAGAAATGCAAATCAAAACCACAATGAGATACCATCTCACACCAGTTAGAATGGTGATCATTAAAAAGTCAGGAAACAACAGGTGCTGGAGAGGATGTGGAGAAATAGGAACACTTTTACACTGTTGGTGGGACTGTAAACTAGTTCAACCATTATGGAAAACAGTATGGCGATTCCTCAAGGATCTAGAACTAGAAGTACCATATGACCCAGCCATCCCATTACTGGGTATATACCCAAAGGATTATAAATCATGCTGCTATAAAGACACATGCACACGTATGTTTATTGCAGCACTATTCACAATAGCAAAGACTTGGAATCAACCCAAATGTCCATCAGTGACAGATTGGATTAAGAAAATGTGGCACATATACACCATGGAATACTATGCAGCCATAAAAAAGGATGAGTTTGTGTCCTTTGTAGGGACATGGATGCAGCTGGAAACCATCATTCTTAGCAAACTATCACAAGAACAGAAAACCAAGCACCGCATGTTCTCACTCATAGGTGGGAACTGAACAATGAGATCACTTGGACTCGGGAAGGGGAACATCACACACAGGGGCCTATCATGAGGAGGGGGGCGGGGGGAGGGATTGCACTGGGAGTTATACCTGATGTAAATGACGAATTGATGGGTGCTGACGAGTTGATGGGTGCAGCACACCAACATGGCACAAGTATACATATGTAACAAACCTGCACGCTATGTACATGTACCCTAGAACTTAAAGTATAATTAAAAAAAAAAAAAAAGAAAAAAAATAAATAAAAATATGAAATCAGAAAACATTCTGTAGAATTGGATGATAAATTTAAGGAAATATTCCAAAAAGTTGAACAAACATGAAAGAGAAGATAAAGGATAGAAATAGTGTCAGTCGGGACACAACTCCATAAGTCTACAAAAAAACCCACTGATTGTACACTTTAAAAGGGTAAGTTTTTGCCAGGCACGGTGGCTTGTGCCTGTAATCCTAGCACTTTGGGAGGCCGAGGTGGGTGGATTGCCTAAGCCTAGGAGATCGAGACCAGCCTGGGCAACACGGTGAAACCCTGTCTCTACTAAAATACAAAAAATTAGCCGGGCTTGGTGGTGTGCACCTCTAATCCCAGCTACTCGGAATTTTTGAGGCAGGAGAATTGCTTGAACCTGGGAGGCGGAGGCTGTAGTGAGCCAAGATTGCACTATTGCACTCTAGGCTAGGCGAGAGAGCGAGACTCCGTCTCAAAAAAAAAAAAGGGTGAGTTTTATGGCATGTGATTATATCTCAATAAAGTTGTTATTTTAACAAGAAAAATAATTAGAAGATGAGTCCAATGATTCTAACACCTAAAAAACAGTAGTTCAGACATTATAAACAGAAGGAAAATTATTAAACACACAAAGCTAGAAATTTTCCTAGAATTAAAAATGTTCATGAGTATATTTACTGAAAGAGCCATTCAAATTCTGAATATGAACAGAGATACTAAGAGCCAAATTTGGACGGTGCAAACTGTGCTTACCCCAATAAATGAAAAAAAACCACACCAAGTTACAACATTATATAATTTTTAAATCCTCAAGATAGAGAAATTTATTAGTTTTCCAGAGAAAAAATAATCAATTGCAATAAACAATCAAGAATATCAATGGCATTGGACTTCTGAAGAACAACTCCAGAAGGTAGAATGTGGTGGGGAGAAAAATGTATTCAGAATTCTGAAGAACACCAATTTTGCAGAGTCAAGATGGACTCCCATTCAAGAAGTGTCCTGGATTTCAACACTGATTATGCCATCTATGCACCAAGAAGATATGGAAAGGTATATTACTCATATAATGAGCCTTTCTCGGGAGAAAGATGACTCCAAGCAGGACTGCAAATGACTTGAGAATGAAGGGGAAGGAGACCTGGCCTGGAGTTTTCATGATGTTTAGAGGATCGGACCAGGTTGAGGTTTCCTGTGCATGGTTTGAACTTGCTACCATTGCCAAAAGATGGACCACCAAGGCTCTCTTGTCACCCAGATGTGAGGTGGGAAGGGGAAGAGGGAACAGTGAGGTTTAAAAGCTGTCACACATAAAAAAATTGAATCAGTCTCTTAAATATACTAACCTAGAATTCTTACCCAGCCAAACTGTCACTCAAGTGTTAGGATAAAGGAATTTTTAGATACATCTTCTTTGTACCTTTTCTTGGAAATGAAGCAGATGTTCCAAGAAAACCAGGAAATAAATCAATAAAGAAGAAATCATGGGATCTAGGAATCAAAGGCTCTTATCTAATACAGGAAATATGTGAATTTCGTAGGATAATGGTAAAGGGAAATCCTAAGAAGACAACTGTGTAGGATGTATAGAGGACAAACAGTCCAAATTTGAGCAAATGGATTGAGATCTCCAATAGCTATACTTTTTTAAAAAAGAAGAAAGAAGAAGAGGGAGAGAGGGAGGAAAATAAAAAATAGATAACCTGGTTTTTTTAAAAAAGTATTTTAAAGTATTTTTAAAGTATTGAAATTTAAACTCTTGGAAAAAGTTGGAACAAGGCCGGTCGCCGTGGTTTACGCCTGTAATCCCAGTACTTTGGGAGGCCAAGGTGGGTGGATTACTTGAGGTCAGGAGTTTGAGACTAGCCTGGCCAACATGGCAAAATCCCATCTCTACTAAAAGTACAAAAAAATTAGCCAGGCTTAGCAGTTTAGCAATAGTAATCCCAGCTACTCAGGAGGCTGAGGTGGGAGGATCAGTTGAGCTTGGGAGGCAGAGGTTGCAGTGACCCAAGATCCTGCCACTCTGCACTCCTGAGTGACAGAGTGAGATTCCGTCTCAAAAAGAAATAAAAAAAAAGTTGGAACAAAATGGTACTTAGTATTAATACTTAATAAAGTACTTAGAAAACAAATTTTAAAATTAGGTAACAAAGGAAAAGAAATTGTAGCAAAAAGGTGATGAATGTGGCTCACAGTATAGGGCTTGGCTACGAGTATATTTGAATAGTCATAATAGAAACATTGAATGCATTTAATTTAGAAATGTAAAGGAGGTGCCTATCAAAAGAAACCATGAATAGGGTTGAAAGGAATTGTCTCTAGAGGGTAGAAAATTATGATGGGGAGATACGAGACAAGAGATTGCAGTTTTTGCTATAAGCTTTGTAGAACCATTTGTCAGTTTAACAATGAACAATTTGATAAAAATATATTTTTTAATTGTATTTACATTTCTAACTTGTGACACCAGGGACAGCCTCCCACTGATACAACATTAACATTTATTATTTTTTCTACTCAACTACCCAGATGGTGGGCTTTCCTTATTTCTGAGCCCAGCTTGAGTTCTGGGGCTTAGTATTAAGGATAGCTCAGCTATGAGTGGTATTCATTAAATTTTGAGGAATGGAAGGCAGGATAGATATAACATGTGGATGAGAAGGATGAAGACAGTGTGAGAAGGATAAAAGTTAGCTAGGACAGGGACAGGACACTCTAGGGCAGTTGGAGAAGGGAAAGCAAAGGATGCTCAGAGAGACAGCCTACTACTCTGACAGTTGAGGATATAGAGAAGGATGGTAGATTGAGTCAGTCAATTTAAGTGTTGCAGTGGCGGCTGGAGAAGATGTCCAGGTAGAAAACAGTTCTCATTTTTAACAAGGGAGTTGGCATAGGAGAAAAAGTTGCAGTGAGGTCTTGGGAGGAAGGACAAAGAGGTAGTTGTCTCAGGTAGGTAATGGATGAGCAGAGATAGGTGTAAGTTAGTTCCAGGGCAGGAAATAATAGGTTTTCAGAACAATGCTTCCCTGTGATCTCTTATTCACCACCCCTGACCCCTGCAACTAGTTTCTATCAGTGTTGATCTCTATCTTGTCATATTGGAAATGTTTAATAAATGGAGACTAAATATAGCAGAGCACATTTTCCCTTTTCTTACCAAATCTCTGGTTCTTCTCACTTTTAGTACTATGTTCTGTCACCATCATTTATTGGACAGTTCTTCATTCTAGTCCACTCCCATAGGAATGACTTTAAGACCTCTGAGTCTGGGAAGATTCTCTGTTCAAATATATAGTCCATTTTCTTATTGAGGATTTGTTTTCTTATTATTGAGTTTTCACGGTTCTTTATATTCTGGTTTTTCGTGTTGTTTTTTTTGTAGAGACAGGGTTCCACTATGTTGTTCAGGCTGGTCTCAAAACTCCTGGGCTTATATGATCTTCTCATCTTGGCATACCAAAGTGCTGTCTTTACAGGCATGAGCCACTGTGCCAAGCCAGTTCTTTACATTCTGGATTTCAGTCCATTTGCAAATGTTTTCTCCCTATCTGTAGCTTGTCTTTTTTTTTTTTTTTTTTTTTTTTTTTTTTTTTTTTTGAGACTGAGTCTCACTCTGTCACCAGGCTGGAGTTCAGTGGCCAATTTTAATCTTGGTTCACTGCAGCCTCCACCTCCTGGGTTCAAACGGTTCCCCTGCCTCAGGCTCCCAAGTAGCTGAGACTACAGGCACATGACGCCACGCCAAGCTAATTTTTGTATTTTTAGTAGAGATGGGGCTTCACCATGTTGGCCAGGATGTTCTCTATCTCTTGACCTTGTGATCTGCCTGCCTCGGTCTCCCAAAGTGCTGAGATTACAGGCGTGAGCCACTGCACCCAGCCTATAGCTTGTCTTTTAATAGCCTCTTTTGAAGGGAAGTTTTAAATTTTGCTAAAGTCTAAATTATCAGTGCTATTGTTTTATGAATCTTTTTTAGTGTTAAATGAAAAAATTCTTCACATAACTCGGTGTTACAATTTTCTCCTTTTTTTTTTTTTTTTTTTTGAGATGGAGTCTTGCTCTGTCACTAAGGCTGGAGTGCAGTGGCGCAATCTGGCTCACTGCAAGCTCCGCCTCACAGGTTCATGCCATTCTCCTGCCTCAGCCTCCTGAGTAGCTGGGACTACAGGCACCCGCCACCACACCCAACTAATTTCTTTTTGTATTTTTAGTAGAGATGGGGTTTCACCATGTTAACTAGGATGGTCTCGATCTCCTGACCTCATGATCCACCCGCCTCAGCCTCCCAAAGTGCTGGGATTACAGGCTTGAGCCACTGCACCTGGCCTCTCCCTTTTTTTTTTCAAAAGAAGTTTTAGAGTTTTAGGAGTTACATTTAGATCTATGATGCATTTACAGTTAATTTCTTTCCATGATGGAAGGTATGAGTGCAAGTTTTATTATTTTGTTTTTTTCATATGGGTACCTAGTTGTTCCAGCACATTTTGTTTAAAAGACTATCCTTTGTCCACTGAATTGCCTTTACATATTGGTCAAAACTCAGTTGCTTATCTATGTGTGAGTCTATTTCCATGCTCTCTTATTAAATTATTTTAATCTATTTGTGTATGTGTAGGCTCATTGTTTCTTAGATGAAATAACTAGAATCACCCTTTCCTCGGCTAGTTAGCTTACAATTAGTGGGTTACTTATATATAAAACTTAAATTTTGCCTGGGCACGGTGGCTCATGCCTGTAATCCTAGCACTTTGGGAGACCGAGGCAGGCGGATCATGAAGTCAGGAGTTGAAGACCAGCCTGGCCAACATGGTGAAACCCCGTCTCTACTAAAAATATGAAAAAAAGAAAAAAAAATTAGCCAGAATGGTGGCACATTCCTGTAATCCCAGCTACTCGGGAGGCTGAGGCAAGAGAATTGCTTGAACCAGGACCCGGGAGGCAGAGGCTTCAGTGAGCCGAGATCGCGCTACTGCACTCCAGCCTGGGCTATAGAGCGAGACTCGGTCTCAAAAAAAAAAAAAAAAAAAACTTAAATTTTTGAGCCAAAAATCACAACTGACCCCAAAGTAGAGAAAAGGAGTAAGTTGTAAAACTTTGAAAAACAACAAAAGAGGATTATAACAAATTTATCACCATCAAAAATAGAATGATTGTCCAAGATCAAATTAAAAGTTTAAAATATTATGCCTTTTTAGTTGTATGTAGAAGCAGTTTTATGTTCTAGTAATAATATGTAACTAAGCATGTACATTTCCATACATTTCAATTTTTAGGATTTCACATCTGTTTTGTATCAAAACATTTATCCATTTTGTTTGTTCCTTTATTCTACAGGATTAAGTTTGCACCATGGTATGGCCAGTTCTCCTCTGAGCTATTCAGTAACAGACTCTTATGCAGAATACAAGAGTTTTGAAGAGAGCTTTCCATCACCTGAACTGTTCAGAAAATCAGATTATTTAGGTGAGAAAGTAATTCCAACCTTAAATTGCTCTACTATAGAAATTACTCCTTTGTCCACAAATCCTCCAATGAATAAACGTCCCTTTCGAGAAGGCATACTCCTCTTCCTCACCAACACCTCACTTCCTTGACCATTACCTGTTGTGTTTCATTCCTAGTCACATAGGACTAATAGAGCAAAAGCCCTCAGATCAAGGAAGAATGAAGAAATGTCATTTAGCATTTATATGTAACGCACATCCAATTATTAATCAATTTTGCACCTAATGAATGTATACTTATTCCCTTGAACCATGTGTTATCTTTCTTTTCCTGTACTTATCTTACTTTTCAGCAAATAACTTAAGTGTTAGCTAGGCCAAGTCCCTGCTTGAATTTTCTTCACAAATTAAGAGTTATTTACATTTAGTATACATATAAATATAGCCTTTGGTTAATGATGGCAGATCAAATACATGCCTTACTCTACACTCTTACAATGGCAGAAAACGGCTTTTTCTTTAAAGTAATACACTTATAAGGACAAAGATAATTGGAAAAAAGAAAAGTACGAAGTTTGGAAGGTTAATCAGATGGTCTGATGCAGCAGACCTAAGAAAGCAGAGTCCTAAACCAACAATGTGAATACCCCAGAAACAAGCCAGTTTGCACTATAGTGTCACAGAAAAGCTCATAATTTGATTGTGCCAAATACTTGTAAATAGATGTCAAAAACATGAAAGATGTGGTTAACTGCTCCTTTCCTGCTCAAAGGGAGCCTGTAGAGCTATTCTTTAGAATATTTTGAAACAGGGACTCCAGACTGGAGAATACTAGGTACTGTTAATAGCAGGGACACTGTGGTATTTTGAAATGTCAGTCCCAATTATTCATTTCTCTGTAGTATTATTTACCCTCATAATGGGTGGAGTGTACTTTTCTACTCTCTGGCTTTGGGATTGGCCATGTCACTTGCTTTCTGCAACAAACACAATTTAAGAAAAGCTTTCAAATTGCTTAAGTGGTTGGGCTTGTCTTCTTGCACTTTTGCCATTATCATGAGAATGTATCCTAATTAGCTTCTGCCACTCTCATGGAACCCCAGAATGAGAGTAACAGAGTGGAGCAGCCCAGGCAACCAGCTCACTTTAGAGAGCTGCCCTAGCTGATCTGCAGACTTGTAATCTGAGTTACCTGAGCCAACTAATAGACATGGAAACAAAAAATAAATGCTTTCATTTTGTGCCACTGAGATTTCGTGGTTGTTTATTAAACAGCCAAAGCTGACTGCTGCAGATAATGTACTGAATTTGGAAGAGGAAATTAAGTAAAAGTGTACGTCCTAAATTATGGGATCTGCTCACCCAATGCTTATTTCCACCCTACCCCAGCAGCCCATTTTTCTTGTCAGCTTCCCAGACTTGAACCTTCTGTTGAGAAAATGAAAGATTATTTTCTCAGGAACTGAGTACCCCAGAAGAAAATATCTAAAGATACTGACCTCAGGAGTCCTTAATGAAACGGACCAGGCAGAAGACCCTACAGTGAAGCCAACTACATGACAAGCCCCACCTAGGCCATAGGGATACCACTTAGCCTTTTAGGACCCACTTTTAAGTATGAACAGAGAGCCAAGGATCACCAGACTTCTGAGTAAAGCCTCTAACATTAAAAAGAGATATCAAAGCAAAACAAAGTGTGAGAATGCTGTCGGCAAGATGTTGAAACAGGAAGCCATGGCCCTGCCTACTCCTTATGGGCACACCAACAGCAGTATATGGACCAGTTCCCTTTGTGAAAAATTCAGAACACAGTAGACAGGCACCTGCATCCTGGCAAGCATGGGGCCAGCCACATCAAAGCCAGTAGGACAATTTGAGACATCCTCACCATAATTCCTACTCCTAGCACAAGATCATACAATTGAGAGGAAACCCATACCACAGTTTTCAGCTTCTCCCTGAGGGGAAGAGCAAGATAAGGGACTTGACAATACATCCAGTGTTCTGAATTCTCTGAGGAATGCCTGAGGGAACTGACTTCTGTCTTGCCTGTCTCAGAGTGCTGATAGGACCCAACATACCCAAGCTGACTGCTGACTGCTGAGAATAAAGATGACAATTTGCTCTAGGACACAAACATTTGCCACTTGCCCTCCACCTGGCTCAGTGCAGAGTGAGTGGGGGGGAAAAAAACCAGATTCTGGCTTCTCCCTCGGGAGAGAAGGAGTTGGACTGTGTGTCCATTGCAGCTTTTTAAGGGATGTTCTTGGGACTAGCTTCTGTCACACCTGTCTTAAAATGTTGACAGGATCTGACATATTCTAAATGCCTGGAGGCTCATAACAACAAAGATGGTGGTTTGGACTAGCAAAAAGATTTGAGAGATCTCTGGGTAGGCTTATTCATAAGGGTCTTCTGTACAATGCCAGTCTGCAAGACTGGGAGAAATGGATGTTTTTTCTAATGTATAGATGCTGATACCAAGAGTCAAGGAAAATTAAGAAGCAGGGAAACATGGTCCAAACAAAGGAACAAGATAAATCCCCAGAAACTGACCCTAATGAAATGGAGATAACACAAATTTTCTGACAACTAATTCAAAATAATCATTATGAAGATGCTCAACAAGCTGAGAAGAACAATACATGAACAAAATAAGAATTTCAACAAAAAGAAAGTTTTAAAAAGAACAAAATAGGTATTTTTGGTGCTGAATAATACTATCACTGAACTGAGGGCAGGTACAGTGGCTCATGCCTGTAATCCCAATGCTTTAGGAGGCTGAGGTGGGAGGATCATTTGAGCCAAGGAGTTTGACGTTACAGTGAGCTGTGATTATGCTACTGCACTCCAGCCTGGGTGACAGAGCAAGACCGCTCTAAAAAAAAACAAAAGAAAAATTCAGTAGAACAATATAACAGTGCACTAGCTCAAGAAGAATAAAGAATTAGTGAGCTTGAGGACAGGTCATTTTTAAAGACTCCAAAAGCAATTGCAAGAAAAACAAAAATTGACAAATGGGACCTAATTAAACTGAAGAGCTTCTGCACAGCAAAATAAACTATCAACACAGTAAACAGACAACCTACAGAATGGGAGAAAATATTTGCAAACTATGCATCCAACAAAGATCTAATATCCAGAATCTATAAAGAATTTAAATCAGCAAGCAAAAAACAATCCTATTAAAAAATGGGCAAAGGGCATGAATATAAAGAAGACTAAAGAAGTATGTCTTCTTCTCATTAGAGAAATGCAAATCAAAACCACAATGAGATACCATCTCATACCAGTCAAGGTGGCTATTATTAAAAAGTCAAAAAATAACATGTTTGTGAGACTGTAGAGAAAAGGGAAAGCTTATACACTGCTGGTACACAGAGGAAATGGGAATGTAAATTAGTTTAGCCAATATGGAAAGAAGTTTGCAGATTTCTCAAAGAACCTAGAACTATCATTTGACCCAGCAATCCTACTACTGGATATATTTCCAAAGGAATCATTCTATAAAGACACATGAAAACATATGTTTGTTGTAGCACTTTTCATAATAGCAGAGACGTGGAATCAACCTAAATGCCCATCAGTGGTAGACTGGATAAAGAAAGTGTAGTACATGTACACCATGGAATACTACACAGACATAAAAAAGAATGAAATCATATATTTTGCATCAACATGGATGCAGCTGCAGACCGTTATCCTAAGCAAATTAATGCAGGAACAGAAAACCAAATACGGTATGTTCTCATTTATAAGTGGTAACTAAACATTGAGTACACATGGACACAAAGAAGGGAACAGTAGATACTGGGGCTTACTTGAGGTTGGAGGGTGGAAAGAGGGTGAAGATTGAAAAACTACCTATTGAATACTGTGCTCACTATCTGGGTGACAAATCATTTGTATACCAAGCCCCAGTGACACACAGTTTACCCATGTAACAAACCTGCATGTGTACCTCCTATATCTAAAGTAAAGTTTAGAAGAAAAATAAAGGTCATTTAGTATTATGCCATTAGTGAAGAAAAAGGAATGAAAAGATTGAAGAAATCCTAAGAGATTTGTGAGCCACTATCTAGCAGACCAACATTTGCAATATGGGAGTCCCAGAGAAGAAGAGAGAAAGGACTTGAAAGTGTAATCAAAGAAATAGTGGCTAAAATCATCCCAAATCTGGGGAATTAAATGGACGTTTAGATCCAGGAAGCCCAAGGGACCCAAGTAGAAGGAATCTAAGAAATCCACGCTGAAAAACATTATAATTGAATTGTCAAAAGCCATATATAAAGAAAAATTTGAAAGCAGCAAGTAAAAAGTGACTTGACATGTACAGGGGAGCTGCCATAAAACTGTGAGTGGATTTCTCAGCAGAAACCTTACAGATCAGAGAGAATGGGATGATATATTCAATGTGCTGAAAGAAAAATCAATCAAGAACAGTACACCCAGGAAAACAGTCTTTCAAAAATGGAGAGACAAGGAGTTTCCCAGACAAACAAAAGCTGAGGGAATTTACTACGACTAGACCTGCCTTACAAGAAATGCTGAAAGGAGTTATTTAAGTTGAAACTCAAGGATGCTAAACAGTAACATGAAAGTATAAAACTCATTGGTAAAGGTAAATATATAGATAAATACAGAATACAGTAATATTGTAATAGTAGTTTACTGTTAAGCTCTTCAATTTAATTAGGTCCCATTTGTCAATTTTTGTTTTTCTTGCAATTGCTTTTGGAGTCTTTAAAAATGACCTGTCCTTAAGCTCACTAATTCTTTATAGTAGTTTACTATTACAATAGTAATGTAATAGTAATTGTAATACTGTACAGAATACAGTAATATTGTTATAGTAGTATACTAGAATTAAATCACTTTTAGTTCTAGTATACGAGTTAAAAGATAAAAATGTCAAAAACTAACTGAAGATGTTAATAATACAACTAAAATATATAAATTGTGACATGAATAAAGTGCAAGAGGGGGAGAAGTAGAAGTGTAGTTTTTGTATGCAATTGAAATTAAGTTATCAGCTTAGACTGTTACTATATAAGATTTTACATAAGCCCCATGGTCAACACAAACAGAATTCCTATGGAAGAATCACAAAAGAAGAAAAAGAAAACCTTTATCAATATATACAAAAAGCAATGGAACACAAAGGAAGACAGCACTAAAGGAAAAAGGGACAAAAGAATTAGAAGAGAGAAACAATTAGTGAAATGACAATAGTTAAGTCCCTACCTACCAATAATTACTTTAAATAAGTTAAACTTCCCAATCAAAACACAGAGTGACTGAATGGATAAAAGAACAAGATCTAATGATGTGATGTCTACAAATGACCCTCTTTAGATTTAAAGATACATACACTAAAAATGGAGAGATGGAAAAAGATATTCCATACAAATGGTAACCAAAAGAGAGCAGGGGTGGCTATATTTGTGTCAGACAAGATAGACTTCAAATCAAAAACAGTCATAAGAGACAAAGAAGAACAAAAATAATAATAAAAAGGTCAATTTGCTAGGAAGATATACAGTTATAAATACGTATGCACCCAACATCAGCATCTAAATATATAAAACAGACATTGACAGAACTAAAGGGAAAAATAGTAATACAATAATTGTGGGATAATTCAATATAACCCACTTTTAACAATGGATAGAACATTCAGACAGAAAACAGGTAAGCAAACAGCAGACTTGAACAGTGCTATAGACAACATGGACCTAATATGTATATAAAACATTCTACCCAACAGTGGCAGAATATATATTTCTCTCATGCACAGATAGGACAGTCTCTATAATAGATCATGTTATGTCACAAAACAAGTCTTAACAAATGGAAGATTGAAAACATACCAAGTATCTTTTCTGACCACAATGGAATAAAACTAGAAATCAGTAGTAGAAGGAATACTGGAAAATTCACAAATATGTGGAAATTTAACATACTCTTGAATAACCAATGAGTCAAAGAAGAAATCAAAAGGGAAATTAGAAAATATCTTTGGACAAAAGCACAATATATTAAAATGTGGAATATAGCAAAAGCAGTACTGAGGGAATTTTATGGCAATAACTACATTTAAAAAGAAACATTTCAAATAAGCTAATGTACACCTCAAGGAACTAGAAAAAAGAATGAACAGCCAAAAATTATCAGATAGAAAGAAATAAAGTTTAGAGCAGAAATAAATGGAACAGAGAATCGAAAAAAATAGAAATCAGTGGAACTAAGAGTTGGTTTGTTGAAAGGACAAATTTGACAAACCTTTAGTTAGATTAAGAAAAAAAGAAGACTCAATAAAATTCAAAGTGCAAGATGAAACATTATACCTGATGCCACAGAAACAAAAATAATCATGAGACTACTATGCCCAATTATAGGACAATAAATTGAATAACCTAGAAGGAAAGAAGAAATTCCTAGAAACATATAACCTATTAAGACTGAGTCATGAAGAAATATAAAATCTGGGCAGACCTATAACTAGTAAGGAGATTGAACAAGCAATCAAAAACCTTCCAACAAAGACAAGTCCAGGACCAGATGGCTTCACTGGTGAATTCTACCAAACATTTAAAGAATATTTAATTCCAGTTCTTATATATGGTCTTTATTAAACTATTCTTAAACTTAAACTCTTCTTAAAAATTAAAGAGGAGAAAACACTTTCAAACTAATTCTTTGAGGCCAGCATTACCCTCATACTAAAGTGAGGTAAATACTACAAGCAAAGACAACTATAAGACAATATCCCTGGTAAACATAGATGTAAAAATCCTCAACAAAATACTAGCAATTCAAATTCATCTCTACATTAAAAGGATCATACACCATGACCAAGTGGCATTTATCCCTGGAATGCAAGGATGGTTCCAAATACAAAAATCAACTAAAGTGTAACACTACTTTAACAGAACGAAGGGTAACAATTACACAGTAATTTCAATAGATACAGCAAAAGGATTTGATAAAATTCAACACCTTTTATGATGAAAACTCTCAAACTAGGAACAGAAGGCAATTACCTCAACATAATAAAGACAGTATATGAGAAGCCCATAGCTAACATCATACTCAGTAGTAAAAAACTGAAAACTGTTCCTCTAAGATCAGGAAGTATGCTGAATACTTTTATTCAGCATAGTCCTAGTCACAGCAATTAGGCAACAAAAAAATAAAAAGCGTCTAAATTGAAGTAAAATAATCTGTTTGTGCAGATGACATGATCTTATATGTAAAACACAGCACCATAAGGCCGGATGTGGTGGCTCACACCTGTAATTCCAGCAATTTAGGAGGCCGAGGCCGGCACATCACATGAGATCAGGAGTTCAAGACCAGCCTGGCCAACATGGTGAAACCCCTTCTATACTAAAAATACAAAAATGAGCTGGACGTGGTGGCAGGCATCTGCAGTCCCAGCTACTCAGGAAGTTGAGGCAGGAGAATTGCTTTAATCAGGAAGTGGAGGTTGCAGTGGGCCGGGTTCATGCCACTGCACTCCAGCCTGGGTGACAGAGCGAGACTCTGTCTAAACACACACACACACACACACACACACACACACAAACATATTTGAACGATTAAATGAATTCAGTAAAATTGTAGATTATAAAATCAACATACAAAAATCAGTTGTGTTTCTATATACTAGCAATAAACTACCTGAAAAGGAAATAAAACAATCTCATTTACAATATCATCAAAAAGTATAAAATATTTAGGAATAAACTTAAGAAGTAGAAGATATGTATGCTGAAAAACAATGATGAATAAAATTTAAAAAGAAATGGACGCACATCCCATGTTTATGAGTTGGAAGACTTAATATTGTTAAAATATCCATACACCCAAAGCAGTCTGCAAATTGGATGCAATCTCTATCAAAATCTCAATGGCATTTTTTAATAGAAATAGCAAAGCAACCCTGAAGTGTATATGGAACTACAAAGAAGCTCAAATAGCCAAAACAATCTTGAGAAGAACAAAGTAGGAACATCATACTTCCCGATTTCAAAATACATTGTGATGCTATAGTAATTCTAACAGTATGGTACTGTCATAAGATAAATGAATCCAGGCCGGGCGCGGTGGCTCAAGCCTGTAATCCCAGCACTGTGGGAGGCCGAGACGGGCGGATCACGAGGTCAGGAGATCGAGACCATCCTGGCTAACACGGTGAAACCCCGTCTCTACTAAAAATACAAAAAACTAGCCGGGCGAGGTGGCGGGCGCCTGTAGTCCCAGCTACTCCGGAGGCTGAGGCAGGAGAATGGCGTAAACCCGGGAGGCGGAGCTTGCAGTGAGCTGAGATCTGGCCACTGCACTCCAGCCTGGGCGACAGAGCGAGACTCCGTCTCAAAAAAAAAAAAAAAAGATAAATGAATCCATACATATATGGCCAACTTATCTTTGACAGGATGGAGTACCAAGAATACGCAATGAGGAAAGGATACTTTCTTCAACAAATGCTGTTGGGAAAACTGAATATCCACATACAAAGTAGTGAAATTGGACATTGACACTAATACACAAGAATTAATTCAAAATGGATTAAATACTTAAATATAAAACTCCTAGAAGAAAACATAGGGGAAAAGCTTCATAACATTAGTCTTAGCAGTGATTTCATGGATATGATACCAAAAGTGTAGGCAACAAGAGCAGTAACAAGTGAGACATTATCACTTCTGCACAGCAAAAGCTTCTGAACAGCAAAAGAAACAATCAACAGAGTAAAGAGACAACATACCAAAATGGAAGAAAATATTTGTAAATCATATATCTGATAAAGGAGTAAATAACTAAAATGCATAAGGAACTCTTATAACTGAATAGCAAAACTAAACAAAAAAGACAACCTGATTTAAAAATAGACACATAACTTGAATAGATATTTCTCCAAAGCAGCAGCAGCAATAGCCAACAAGCATATGAAAAAATGCTCAACATCATTAATCATCAGGAATAGGCAAATCAAAACCACAGTATCACCTCACACTTGTTAAAAGGGCTATTACCAAAAAACAAAAACAAAAGATAACAAATGTTGGCAAGGGTGTGGATAATTTAGAACCCTTGTACACTGTTGGTGGGACTGTAAAATGGCACAGCACCTAGAGAAACAGTATGGAGGTGTCTCTAAAAATTGAAAACAGAATGACCATGTGGTCCATCAGTCCCTGTGTGAATATCCAAAATAATTAAAATCAGGATCTCAAAGAGATATTAGCACTCCCTTATTCACTGCAGCATTATTCATAGTAGCCGAGATGTGGAAAAAACCTTAATGTTTGTTGATAGATGAATGGATAAAGAAAATGTGATGTATAAATGCAATGGAATATTATTCAGCCTTAAGAAAGAAATCCTGCAATTTGTGACAGCACGGATGAACCTTGAGGACGTTATGTTAAATGAAATAAGCCAGTCACAGAAGGTCGAATACTTGATATTTCCACTTATATGTTATCTAAAATAGCCAAACTCATAGAAGCAGAGAGTAGGATGATGCTTGACAGGATCTTGCAGGAAGGGAAAATTGGGAGTTGCTATCAATCCGTATTAAGTTTCACTTACACATGTAGGAGTGAGCTCTAGAGAGCTGCTATAGAATGCTGTGCCTTTAGTTAACAACACTGGATTGTACACTTAAAAGTTTGAGTGTAGATCTCATGTTAAGTGTTCTAACTATAAAAGGAATTTTAAAAATTAAAATGTTTAAACTTTTAAAATTTAAAAATCTTGAAACAAGGAAATTAAGTAGGAGGAAAAAGAATCAAGGAGAAATAGGAACAAGGAGAGGAAAATATTTTTTAAAATCTTCCTTGAGATAAGAAAATGTATATTTTATCCATTAAATAAGAATAGGATGCTATAAAAAAGAGGCTGTTCTAAGAACAATGAAATGCAATAGCAGAATGGAAAACTCAGTAAAGGGATTAAAATATTAAGTTGAGATTTACCAGAAAAAAAAATCGTAAGAAAAAAAGGAGGGAAAAAGAGGAGAAAATAAAGAAAAAAAGATTAAAATTTAGAGAAGAAAATATAAGAACAGTATATGAAATCCAACGTCAAACAATAGGAGATCCAGGAAAAGATAATGGAAAAAAGGGAAGAAAATTATCAATAAATATTCAAGAACATTTTTTGAACTATAAATTATGAGTTTCTGGGTTAAAAGGACCATAGTGTGCCTAGTACAGTAGATGAAAAACACCAAGGCACAGCATTATGAAATTCTAAAACACCAGGGAGTGGAATAAATGGAATGGATTTATGCAATTTGGTAGTGTTTGAGATTAAATAGATTAAAACATGTATAGAGACCAGGAGTGGTGGCACACACCTGTAATCACAGCACTTTGGGAGGCTGAGGCAGGCGAATCACTTGAGGTCAGGAGTTCGAGAGAAGCCTGGCCAACATGGCGAAACTCTGTCTCTACAAAAATACAAAAATTAGCCGAGCATGGTGGTGGGTGCCTGTAATCCCAGCTACTCAGGTGTCTGAGGCAGGAGAATCACTTGAACCTAGGAGGCGGAAGTTGCAATGAGCCGAGATCACACCACTGCACTCTAGCCTGGGCGACAGAGCAAGACTCTGTCTCAAAAGAGTGTGTGTGTGTGTGTGTGTGTGTGTGTATGTATAAAACTAAACAGATGAGGAAAGGGACTTGTATTGACTCCAGGAAAAACAAAAGGTGGTTTTGATATACCACCAGAGTAAACAGCATTTTTATAACATTTTATCATCATATGTCTATATGAATATTGATCTAACTTAATATATGATATAGCACTATAGATACAATGGAGGGGTAGGAAAGGTGGGGATGGGCGAATATACAGGGAATAGTCTTATTCTTCCATAGTGGGAAATCACTAGAAAGCTTAAAACTGATACTAAGTAATAGCAGTTTATGTACAGTTTGTCCCTTGGTATCCATGGAGGTTGGTTCCAAAACCTCCCTTGGATACCAAAATCTGTGGATGCTGAAGTCCCTGATATAAAATGGCATGGTATTTGCATGTAACCTATGCACATCCTTCTATATACTTTAAATAATCTTTAGATTACTTATAATACTTAATACAATGTAAATGCTATGTAAATAGTTGTTATACTGTATTGTTTGGAGAATAATGACAAGAAAAAAAAGACTGTGTATGTTGAGTATGGATGCAATTTTTTCCTGAATATTTTCAGTCCATGGTTGGTTGAATCCACAGATGTGGAACTTATAGATACAAAGGGCTGACTGTATGTTATTTAGTGATGTGATTTTTAATGGTACATAGGTATAACATATATAAAATATAACAGGCAGCTCACACGTGTGCTACCTGTCTCTTAGATCAATAATCCTTATGGTGGAAAAGTCTAGAAAGGAAGGCAGGGTAAAAGAACCAGAATAGACCATAGATTATTTAGTATATTGATCTGTCAAAGCTTATTTTTTTTCTGTCTCATCCAAAACCTTCAATTATAATACCATCATTTGGTATGGGCTGGGGACCTAAGGTGGGGGAGGAAGGAACCCATCATTTGTAGGCTGTTGTTTAAAGTCTTACGCTATTTCTTCTCTGCTGTTTTAGACTGGGAGTGTCCCAACTTGGAAGAACACATGCAGTGGAAGAATTCTACTCTTCTGGATACCAGTAAAGCAGTAGCGATAGAGAAGGCACCACAGTTTTCAAATGTCTCTGCAATTTTAAGTGAGTTGCATACACGGGGGAACATTTCTTATCTATGTTGGAAAAGCAAAGGATTTTTTCTCTTGAATTATTTCTAAGCTAAGTTTATCAGTTGGATTATCTTTGGCTACAGATAATATCTAATAATAGCGGAAGTATGTTTAGTTTACTTTTTAAATTTATTTATTTTGAGACAGAGTCTTACTGTTTTGCCCAGGCTGGAGTGCAGTGGCACAATTTAGGCTCACTGCAACCTCTGTCTCCCAGGTTCAAGCAATTCTCCTGCCTCAGCCTCCCTAGTAGTTAGGGTTACAGGTGTGTGCCACCACACCCAGTTAATTTTTGTATTTTTGTAGAGATGGGGTGTCACCATGTTGGCCAGGCTAGTCTTGAACTCCTGACCTCAGGTGATCTGCCTGCCTTGGCTTCCCAAAGTGCTAGGATTACAGGTGTGAGCCACTGCTCCCGGGCACAAGAAGTAATTTAAACAATTTTTTGTAGAGATGGAGTCTCGCTATGTTGCCCAGGCTGGTCTCAAACTCCTGGCCTCAAGCAATTCTTCTACCTTGGCCTTCCAAAGTGCTGAGATAATAGGCATGAGCCATTGCACTCAGCCTTTTATAACTTTTTATTTTGAACTATTTTTAGACTTTTCGTTTAGTCTTTCTTTTTTCTGTTTCATGATCCATCCTGGATCCCATGTCACATTTAATTGTTACTTCTCCCTAGTCTCCTGCAGTTTGTAATAGTTCCTCAGTCTTTCAAATTACTGATGAGTTATTTTGTAGAATGTCCCTTGGTTGGGATTTGTCTTGATGTTTCCTCATGATAGGAATGAAGTTATGGCTGGGTGCAGTGGCTGACACCTGTAATCCCAGCACTTTGGGAGGCTGAGGTGGGAGGACTGCTTGAGGCCAGGAGTTCGAGACCAGCCTGGGCAACATAGTGAGACCTCTATCTCTACAAAAAATAAAAGAGCCAGATGTGGTGGTGCACGCCTGTAGTCCCAGCTACTCAGGAGGCTGAGGTGGGAGAATGAGAGGATCGCTTGAGCACAGGAGGTCAAGGCTATAGTGAACCATGTTTGTACCACTGAACTTCTGCCTGGGTGACAGAATATGGATCTTCTGAAAAAAAAAAACAACAAAGGAATGAAGTTATGCAATTTTTGGTAAGAGTACCACAGAAATTATGTTGTGCCTTTGCAGTGTATCATATCATATCAAAGGGTTCATGTTGTCCTCTCATTTTTATTTGAAGAATATTATGTCTTATTACTGGTGATGTTAAATTTCATCATTTGGTTAAGGTGGTATCTGCTGAATTTCTCCAATTAAAAATTGCTGTTTTCTCTTTGTAATTTTTGAATATCTACAAAAAGATAGTTTGAGACTGTAAACTCTCTTTCTTCTGAAACTGTATTTCACTAATTTTAGCAGCCATCAGAGGAGCCAGTTGACTTCAACCTTTATTACTGTGGTGTTTGTCCAATGGTGATTTTTTATTCTATTCTTTACTGCTACTTTTATTAATTGGAATTCTACTGTAAAAGAAGAACTTTCTCTTTTCTGCCATTTGTTTATTTATTTGATTACTAATTCAGTGTAGACTCATGGATATTTATTCTATGGTTTGAAATCCAATACTTTCATCATACATTCATTCATTTATTTATTTATTTGTATATTTATTTATTTATTTCTAGTATATATAGAGTAGTTTCAGAAGTGTTAACCCAGGCCCCTGTAAGAAACACATTTAAGTAAATAAATTACAGCATTTGCATACAGTTCTTTTTGTCTTTAGCATTACAGCATCCAGTCAAATTACTAATTTTCCAAAGTTATGTAAGTTCATTTTCTCCCCACCTCCCTTAACATATGAGAGGTTATTCACTTGTAATATGTATAGCTATACTCATTTGTTATTGATTCACTTTTGCATTCACCTGTCCTGTTTGGTTTTGTGTATGTATTTAGGAATATGAAATATTACTATGGTTTTAGAGTCATAGCTATATAAAAAGATAGTCTCAGAAAATTATCACTTTCTCCTTCTTCCAGCTACCATTCTTCTCTTCTTTCTACCCCTTTCTCACTTACCCACTGTGAGTAACTGGTCTTTTTAGTTTTGGCTTATCCTTCCTGTGTTTCTTTTGTACAAATGAGGAGATCTCAATGTATTTCTTTATATCCTCTTCTTTGTTACATGAAGGGTACCACGCTATATAGCTACTCTTCTTTCACTTTGATTTTTCCACCTAACAGTATGTACTAGAAATCACTCCACATCAGTTTACATAGAGATCTTCCTCTTATTTTTTTACAGCTGCATAGTACTCCACTCTGTTGATGTACTTTTGTTTATTCAAAAATACCTATATATTGGGTATTTAGGTTTTTCCCCAATATTTTGCCATTATAAACAATACACAATGAATAAACTTATGATATATATTTTCATGTTATTGGCAGTGTGTCTTCAAGGTAGATTTCCAGAGGTAGGATAGCTGGGTCAGAAGGTTATCATTTTATTGGATATTGCCAAATTTTCCTCCAGAAGGATTGTAACAGTTTGCATTCCAAACAGCAGTGTGTTAAAGTGCTGGTCTCCCCATATCCTTACCAACAGAATGTGCTGTCATTTTTTTTTTTAATTTTGCTACTCTCAAAGGTGACAAATAGTATCTCTGTGCTATTTTAACTTGCATTTCCATAATTATATGTGAGTTTATACATTTTTCATATGCTTAAGGGCCATTCTTATTTGAAGAATATTGGCCTTTTGTCTGTGGTATGTATTACGAATATTTTGTCCCAGTTTGTTGGTTGTCTTTTTGTTCATGGTATTTTTTGTCATGCAAAATTTTTAAAATTTATATTGGGTTTATGTTTCTCCCATACCAGCCCAGAGCTATGTAGCAACTCACTAATATCATCAAGATCATAGGGTCTTATGTCAACATACAACCAAGTGTGTTGGTTTGTTACCCCATAGTTGCAAGGTGGTTGCTAAACTCTAGGTGTCACAGCCATGTTCCTGGTAGAAAGAATGAGAGAAGGCTGAGCGCCACATGTATCCTTTTATTGAAAGAAGAAAAGCTTTCCTAGAAATTCCCAGCTGACTTCTACTTTGGTCTATTGGCCAGAACTGGGTCATGCATTTATCTACCACCAGGGAGGCTGAGAAACCAAGTATTTTGCTTTCCTATCCTCTATTGTGGTAGAAGGCAAGGAAAATGAAGAAGGGGAGTAGGAATGGATATTGGCAGCCCATCTATTAGAGCCTGCCAGTAAGAAAGGGTCATATTAGTCAAAGAACATTGAGTTGGGGTCCTTTATTGGAAGGTTGATAGCTGTCTAGATGGCAATATTTCTAGTGTTTGAAGGCCTTGTCTTTTGTTTTATGTTTAGTTTGGCAACTCCTTTGCTGAAATAAAGTTCTCGAAGAAGCAGCCTGTCTCTTTAGCAAATGTTTTGGTTAGGATTCTTGTCCATTGCAAATGTCAAAAAACTAACAGTATTAGGTTAAAAAGGGAATTTGTTACCACATGTACCTGAAAAATTCAGCAATAAATCAGGTACATAGGCAGTTTGATCCAGGGTTTCAAATGATATTGGTAGGATCCAATTCCTCTCTATCCCCTGGCCCAGGATCCCTCTATGTCAGTTATGCTCTCAGACAAGTCCCTTCTTGGAGCAACTTTTGCTGGTTCTGGGCTTACATACTCACAATACATTGAAAAAAGTGCTTCTCTTTCCCAACAATTTGAACTGAAGTCCTGGACCTTACACATGGGCTTCATTAGTTTATGTGCCTTTCCCTGAACCAGTCACTTTGTCCAGGGAGATACAGGGCTCTCACAGCATTGAGTTATAGGCTATGCCTGGACCATCAGGGAAAAAAAACGAGGCAACTCTTACCAGCAAAAACAGAATAGATGCTAGATGATAAAGGTCCACTGTATATGTTTTGAGAACCTCCCTTTGAGGAAATGCTTAAAGGCATCATTCACTTTGTCTCCTTTTTAATTTGTGAGATTTAAAAATCCTAATCTAACATAAGCAAAGTACCAAAGCCACTGAAGGTTTTAATTTCTTTAAATAACTATACCCATGGTTCTTTATATTTCTATTAACATCTTAATGTACCTGAGGCAGTCAAATGTTGGCTGGCAGAAATTCTCTTGACTAATCAATCTACTAGTATGCATTTCTATATATTTGGTATTGGACTAGTATTTGACTATTAGTTTTCTATTTTTTTTATTTTTTTGAGACAGAGTATCACTCTGTTGCCCAGGCTGGAGTGCAGTGGCGCAGTCTCGGCTCACTGCAGCCTCCACTTCCTGGGTTCAAGCAATTCTGGTGCCTCAGCCTCCCAAATAGCTGGGATTACAGGCGTGTGCCACCACGGCCAGCTAATTTTTGTATTTTTGGTAGAGACGGGGTTTCACCTTGTTGCCCAGGCTGGTCTTGAACGCCTGACCTCAGGTGATCCACCTGCCTTGGCTCCCCAAAGTGTTAGGATTACAGGCGTGAGCCACTGTACCCAGCCTAGTTTTGTAATCCGACCAGTTATTTTTTTCTTATATGTAAAATGGGGATAATAAATTGATATATTTACCTGACAGGATTGTTGTAAGAATCAAGTAAGATAATACACGTATAAAGACTTCCATCACTGGCCATCAGAGAAATGCAAATCAAAACCACAATGAGATACCATCTCACACCAGTTAGAATGGCAATCATTAAAAAGTCAGGAAACAACAGGTGCTGGAGAGGATGTGGAGAAATAGGAACACTTTTACACTGTTGGTGGGATTGTAAACTAGTTCAACCATTCTGGAAAACAGTATGGCGATTCCTCAAGGATCTAGAACTAGGAGTACCATATGACCCAGCCATCCCATTACTGGGTATATACCCAAAGGATTATAAATCATGCTGCTATAAAGACACATGCACACGTATGTTTATTGCGGCACTATTCACAATAGCAAAGACTTGGAATCAACCCAAATGTCCATCAGTGACAGACTGGATTAAGAAAATGTGGCACATATACACCATGGAATACTATGCAGCCATAAAAAAGGATGAGTTTGTGTCCTTTGTAGGGACATGGATGCAGCTGGAAACCATCATTCTTAGCAAACTATCACAAGAACAGAAAACCAAACACCGCATGTTCTCACTCATAGGTGGGAACTGAACAATGAGATCACTTGGACTCGGGAAGGGGAACATCACACACCGGGGCCTATCATGGGGAGGGGGGCGGGGGGAGGGATTGCATTGGGAGTTATACCTGATGTAAATGATGAATTGATGGGTGCTGACGAGTTGATGGGTGCAGCACAGCAAGATGGCACAAGTATACATATGTAACAAACCTGCACGTTATGCACATGTACCCTAGAACTTAAAGTATAATAATAATAATAATTTTAAAAAGACTTCAAAAATTATAAAGAACTATTCAAATACAAGGGAGAGACTCCTGTATCTCATAACATTTTACAACATTTTTTTACTTTGATATTTTGAAAATATTTTTACCTAATTTAAGTGGCAGACAAAAAAAACAATATTTAAAAAGTTATAAAAATAAACTGCACTTGGGGAAAAATATTCATTTTTACCTAATTTTAGCCTCTGGTTTGTCTTCAAATTATATTTCTAATAGATTGCTTTTATTTTCTTTCCTAGGTACCTCTTCAGAAGACTATCAGAAATGCCACAGAGAAACGTAAGAATTAAAATTTTAAAATTATTGAGCTTCTGAAACCCTGTATTATAATAGTTATATAGCAAATATGATTGTTAGTCCACAAACTCAGGTATTCATTTATTATTTGCTGAGGACTCGCTATATGTCAGGACTGTTGTAATTGCTAGAGATATAGTAGTGAACAAAATTGATTAAAAACAAAATCTCTGCCCTCAGCAATGATAGCAAAAAGGAAAAGTTTGAGAAAAATTCAAGAGGGATAGTCAATAGTTTTTAATGACAGATTGGAAGAAGTCGAAATCCAAGTTGGCCCTCAGCCCTCTGACTTAGGAAATTGGATGAAAACTTATTCACTAGGTGAGGGAACACAAATGAAAAAGCAGGAGTGGGTTGGGGTAACACTGAGGTACCGACAGCACTTTGAAGTGGAGGTGTCCAACAATGAGTTGGATGGCCCAGCCCAGAGAGCAAGGGAAAAGTCCTGGGCTGAAGACATAGTTGTCTCCTTGGGAAATATATGTAGCGTGAGAAGAGAGTAGCGTTAGTATGATAGCCTCTTTATAAATATTCCTGTATCTAAATAGTGAGAATTTTCTGAAGAAAATAAAATCTGTTACTGTTGTTTTTGGGTGAATTGTCCTTCAGTAAATGATAGTGAAAATTGTAAATATAAATGACTAAGGTCACCAGAGATGATGATGGAGTCACTTAAAAAAATTCCTTCCGCAATTTATAATATAATACATTCTTAAGGAGGATAGAATGGTATTTGGATAATAATGATACCAGATTTGAGCACCTATTGTCTACTAGACATCTGGTATTCTCTTTATTTAAGTAGCACATTCACAAAGTAAAACCCCTACAACTTTGACATAGTAGCTAATGGAGAAAGGGGGTTTTATTTATATTGCTATAACTTCTTTGCAGATCCACTTTAATGACTGTTGTCTATGTATTGAAATGGAGCAAATGTAATAAAACACTTGATTATGTGTATCTGAGACTATTTCCTGTCTCACCTAAATACTGACCTCTCTTTGAAAAATAAAACCTACCACTTATATGTGCAAAGAAAATATAGCTTCATTTATTTTTAAAAATAACTCATCTAAACTTCTCTTAAACCCTCATCACCATTCTCCCCTATTTAGCTGGGAAATAATGAGTTAAACTTACTTATTGTCATCCATTTACTTCCGGTTAGAAGTCCTTTTTGGGTGAATGCTGAACCTTAGATTTTCTCCCCATTCCATAGTCCTAAGAATGGCATATTGGTAAGCGATCATACCCCTTTATCTGCCTGGGCAGTCTCAGTATATGCCTGTTTTTCTGACATAATTCTTAACAGAGTACCCTTGTACTCTCAGAAATGTTCCAGTTTGGACAAATAGTCACCCTAAATGTAAGTGTGTAGGAATAGTGGCAGACCTTACGTAGCCTTGTAGCAGTGCTGGGGAAAAGGTAAGGTTAGGATCTAAGGGCATCTGGAATCCCATAACTGTCTGTATTTTTACTGATTCTTGCTGCAAGACTTCTAGACTGGTTCTATACCAGGTCTGGACTCCACTGAAAAAATCATTGACTCATAAACTTAAGGCCTTATTTAGGACCTGAGGTCCTCCATTGCTGATTTTACCTCACCTTGGTTTTTGTTGCTCTCCCAAACCCTTTGAGTCTCATTGAAGTCCTGTATCCAGACTTTGACTAGGTGGCTTTCTACAACCTTTGTAGTAGAGTCACCTCACCACAGCACTCCTATGCCAGGTGTTTTGGCTGTAAATTTGGCCACTTTCTTCATTGCTCTTGGTGTACGGAACCTTGAGAACTTGTTCTCAATGCCCAGGCATTAAGAGAATCTCAGGAGAGCTAACTGATGCCCCCTCTCTGCCTAAACATCCCCAGCTCTTCTTGTTATGTTGTTTCCACCCTGTATGGACATCTCCTAGAGTTCTAAACAGGGAGTTAGTACATACCCCCTCTCCTTTTGGCTTTCTCTTCATCTCTTCTAATGTCATCCTCCCATTTATTACCCCTGTCTCCATATTTGGGCCTTGAGGAGAAAAGTCAGCTCCCATTGTCTGCTTGTTTCCTAAGTCTTTGCCCCACTTCTCTTTGGAATAATGCTGTAGACTGGAAGGTGTGGAGGAGAGATCTATCTTTGTTAACTTCCTTAGCTTTTTCTGTATCATATGGTTGTCTTAGTCTGTTTTCTGTTGCTTATTACAAAATACCTGAAACTGGGTAATTTATAAAGAAAAAGAATTTCTTTCCTTTCATTTCCTTCCCCTTCCCCTTCCACTTCCCCCACCACCTTCCTTTTTCTTTTTCTTTTCTTTTTCTTCTCTTTCTCTTTCTTTTTCTCTCTCTCCCCCTCCCTCCCTCCCTCTCTCTCTCCTTCCTTCCATCTGTCTGTCCATCTTCTTCCTCCCTTCTTTCTTTCCTTTCTTTCTTCTTTCTTTTTTTTTTAGAAACAGAGTCTTACTCTGTTGCCCAGGCTGGAGTGCAGTGGCACCATCATAGCTCACTGTAACCTTAAACTCCTGGGTTCAAGTGATCTTCCAGCCTCAGTCAGCCTCCTGAGTAAATAGGACTACAAGCATGTGCCACCATGCCTGGCTAGGAATTTATTTCTTACAGTTATGGAGGCTAAGAATTCTAAGGTCAAGGGGCTGCAGTTAGTGAGGGCCTTCTTGCTGGTGGGGATTCTCTGCAGAGTCCCGAAGTGGCACAGGGCATCACATAGCAAAGGGACTGAACGACTGAACGTAGTAGCTCAGGTGTCTCTTTTTCCTCTTGTAAAGCCAATCATACCATTCCCATGATAACATATTAATCCATTACTTCATTAATCCATGAATGGCTTAATCCATTTTTGAAGGCAGAGCACTCATGATCCAGTCACCTCTTAAAGTCCCTGTCTCTCAATACTGCCACATTGGGGATTAAATTTCAACACGAATTTTGGAGGAGACAAACATTCAAACTATAGCAATGGCTAATAGTAGAATTCTGTAGTTGTGTTTTAACTTACATATGTTAATAGGAACTTGAGGAATGTAGCAAAATGTTAAATGTGGTTTTCATGTTGTCTTAGAGTTTGGACAATTGCCTTACTGATGAAAACAAATCATTGACAAGTACCCCCATTCCTTATTCTGTGTAGAATTATCTATGTGGAGTTTGTAAAAGGTGAGGTCAAAACCCAATTCTACCAGCATTAGCTTATTACTCATCTTCAAACTAACAAAAGGCTAAGAAAAAGATGAAAAGTTCAAGAATACATATTTCTTTGATAAGAGCTATTATTGGTGTCATATGGAGCGAGGAGACTTCTCCCTCACCTCAATACAAGAAAGGAAGCTCCAAGAGGACCATTTGGAAGGTTCAACATATGTCCCTGGGAGTTAGTTTCTGACTCATACCTGAAAAGTCTAAAGGCAAGAGGGTCTATTAGGTGCTTTGGAATGGCAGAATAAAGAGAAAGCTAGATATTCTTCCAGAGTTTGACATGACAAAGATTTGTGCATAATGCCAATAGGCCAAATATGGATTCCATAGAATGGGGCTAATTATGGATCATCTTGAAAGCGATTATGCCCAATATGACTTCCTGCAAAGGATGAAGTAACCTCACTCAAAAGCAGTTGGAGGTTCTGTCATCAAAGGCAAAAGCTGAGGAGGTGATAAAAAGCAGCAAGTGAGAGAGCTCCAGTGGTAGGTAGAGTTCCAGTGACAGGTAAACCTCCAAAGAACCCTTCAGAATACTTCAGGTTTGAAAGAGTCCACATTTGATTACCTGTCATATCCTAGAGATACCAATGGCCCATAACTGTTCAGTCAAGATTGAAAAAGACCTTTCCTGTACATTTCTAAAACTCCTTTCCTATAACTCACTTCCAGGGGAAACCAAAGTGTAGTTTCCAGATAGGCAAGGGAAAAGAACAAGAAACAAGAGACAAAACCAATAGTGGTTGCTCTTCCCACAGCATATTCTGAGTCTAAATCATGCCCAAGCTGAGAAAAGGAAAAAATTTAAATTGCATAAGAGTTTGTATTTGTAATATTACACCGAACTTTGTGTTACCTAAAAATAGCTACTTATTACAAGAGAATGCCAGAAAGGCATTAGTAAAAAGAAATCTACCTGGAAGTTCATTCAGGGCAAGAAACTACTATTTTGACAGGATACATTTAAAGGGAAATATGAAAGAATAAAATTATTTCTGTTTACTGAGTTCAACTATTCAATTAATCAGTATTGAAATTTAGAAAATCCCCTTCTCACATTTGGTTTTCAACTGCATTTTCTTGCTGGGGACTCAGAAATCCCATTTTTGTGGTCAAAGGCTGAGCTTTGATCCTTTGGCATTTATTCCTTTCGTGATAGCTAGTCCTTTCCTACACATTTAGATAGAATTGGGGGTGGTCTAGTTTGTAGAAGTACAAAAAAAACCCAGGATATTAATTTCAAAAACATCTTTTACTGCAGTCTAGCCTGGGTAACAGAGCAAGACCCTCTTTCAATAATAATAATAATACCATCATCATCATCATCATCATCATCATCATCATCAATCTGTCATGTGTCTTAAAATTCTTTCCATAAGAATCTTAGGAAACAGGATTGCTATCCCTTTTGCATAAATGAGGTAACCAAGACTCAAGGCAGGCTAAGTAGCTTTCCAAAGGCCACTCAAGTGTGAGTAGTGGAACTGGGGTTTAAAGCAAGTTCTGTCTTATTCTAAACACTATGCCCTGTCCTCTACACATATTGCTTCACACTCATATATGTATAAATATGTTGCCTTTTTTATTAACCTATTTGTTCATATAAATACTGTAACATTTTTCTCAGCAACTGTATATTTTCCCACAGGATAATTAATCACAAATAAATATCTTTATTTTAAATATTATTTGAGGATTTTTGAAAGTTACTGAAAGATTTAGAAAATACCACTAACTAGTTTGTTCTTGTTATAGAGTGATGACAGTAGCAAATCAAAATGTGTCTCCAAAAGCAAAGTGTGCTTCAAATTCAGAATCAGGTAATAAATATGAAACTAATTATTTTCTGTAGTAATTGTAATACTTCTGTTAAAATACATGGTTCTGTATTTATTTTTGCTACCTGCAACATGCATTATTAACAAAGTTAGTAGCCCAGTGAACCGAGTACTTTTTAGCTTGGTTGTATTTAAGAAATGAAGATATGTGGGATCAGAAAGTGGGTCTTAACTATCCCCACAGCATCAATCATTTATTCATTTAATAAACATTTAATGAATATGAACTCCATACTAGACATTGTTATGTATACTAGTGGAAGTGATGCACTTTTCCTTCCCTTGTAGATTTCAGTTGTAGGAGAGAACAATAAGTAAACATATATTGTAGTTATGCATAATGATTGAAAAATAAAGGGATCAGCAAAGTGTCTTGCATTATTAACCCTTATATAGTTTACAATTAGGATAAATTTAGCAAGACATTTACATCCTAATTAACCTCTGCTGTATCTCAGATTTTTCTGTGTTTCCTGCATCAAGTTTTATAGCATCCATTTGAGAGTAAACTTGAAGAATTTCTGATTTTGCTGTTGATGGTTGTAAATGTTTGTATGAATATATATTTGCATAATCTTCATTTTAAGAAGTTATCTTAATGAGCATTTACTAAATGCCACACATTAAGTTAGGAACTGTATGTATAAAACAATTAATATACTTTCTGTCCTAAGCAAAATTAGTCTAGTGATGAAAACTCATCTTGTAAAAGCACAAAATCCTTGGAAGGAGCAATACCTTCTACCCCAGAGGGTTAGCATTGGAAGAAGGGTTTGTTTCACATATCAAAGAATAAGGGAATGTGTGAATAACAGATGAGCACTAATTAAAAAGAAAGTGGTAAGTGTACCAAAAACAACCATGATTTTACCTAGCTTTTGCCCAATAAAATGTGTTGCTTTAGGTGTGGAAAATATTTACAAAGCTTGATGGTAGGGCAGAATAGGGATTCTTGAATTCTGTATGTTTTTGTATCTTTACTTTTATATGGTAACTTAAAATTTAAAATTAAATAAGCCACTTCTGACTCTAGACATTTTTTTACACATTTCTTTTCAAAATTTTTTTATTAACATTTGTGGATACGTAGATGGTATATATGTTTATGGCTTACATGAGATATTTTAATACAGGTATGCGATGCATAATAATCGTATCAGGGTAAGTAGGGTATGCATGCCTCAAGCATTTATCCTTTGAGTTACAAATAATACAGTTATACTCTTAGTTATTTTTAAATGTATAATTAAATTATTTTTGACTACAGTCACCCTGTTGTGCTAGCAAATACTAGGTCTTATTCATTCTTTCTAACTAATTTTTTTTGTACCCGTTAACCATCCCCACCTTCCCTACAAACCACTCACCCTCCCCAACTATCCTTCCCAGCCTCTGGTAACCATCCTTCTATTCTCTGTCTCCATGAGTTCAATTGTTTTGATTTTAGATCCCACAAATATGTGAGAACAAGCGATGTTTGTCCTTCTGTGCCTGGTTTATTTCACTTATCATAATGACCTTCAGTTTCAGTCATGTTATTGTAAATGACAAGGTCTCATTCTTTTTTATGGCTGAATAGTACTCCATTGTGTTTATGTACCACATTTTCTTTATCCATTCATCTGTTGATGGACACTTAGGTTGCTTCCAAATCTTGGCTGTTGTGAATAGTGCTGAAACAAATGTGGGAGTGCAGATACCTCTTTGATATACTGATTTCCTTTCGTTTGCATATATACTCAGCAGTAGGATCGCTGGATCATATGATACCTCTATTTTTATGTTTTCGAGGAACCTCCCAACAGTTATCCATAGTGATTATATTAATTTACATTCCCACTAACAGTATACAAGGGTTCCCTTTTCTCTGCATCCTCACCAGCATCTGTTATTGCCTGACTTTTGGATGAAAGCCATTTTAACTGGGGTAAGATGATATGATATTGTAGTTTTGATTTGCATTTCTCTGATGATCAATGATGTTGAGCACCTTTTCATATACCTGTTTGCCACTTGTATGTCTTCTTTTGAGAAATATCTGTTTAGGTCTTTTGCTCATTTTTAGTTGGATTATTAGATTTTTGTTTTTCCTATAGAGTTGTGTGAGCTCCTTATATATCCTGGTTATTAATCCCTAATTAGGTGAAGTAGTTTGCAAGTATTTTCCCCCATTCTATGGGTTGTCTCTTCACTTTATTGATTGTTTCCTTTGCTGTGCAGAAGCATTTTAATTTGATGTAATCTCATTTGTCATTTTGCTTTGGTTGCCTGTTTTTGGGGGGTATTACTCAAGATATCATTGCCCAGCCCAATGTCCTAGAGACTTTCCCCAACGTTTTTTTTTTGTAGTAGTTTCATAGTTTGAGGTCTAAAGTTTTTAATCCATTTTAATTTGATTTTTCATATGGCAACAGACAAGGGTCTAGTTTCATTCTTTTCCATGTAGCTATCCAGTTTTCCAAGCACCTTATTAAAGAAACTGGCCCTTCCCCAAAGAATGTCCTTGGCACCTTTGTAAAAAAATGAGTTCAGTGTAGATGTACAGATTTATCTATGGGTTCCCTTTTCTGATTCCTTGGTCTATATGTCTGTTTTTTATGTCAGTACCATGCTGTTTGGGTTACTGTAGTGCCATAGTATAATTTAAGTCAAGTAATGTGATTTCTCAGTTTTGTTATTTTTGCTCAGGATAGCTTTGACTATTCTGGGTCTTTTGTGTTCCATATAAATTTTAGTACTTTGTTTTATTTGTGGGAAGAATTTCATTGGTATTTTGATAGGGATTGCATTAAACCTACAGATTGCTTTGGGTTGTGTGGCCATATTAACAATATTGATTCAGTCCATGAACATGGAATATCTTTCCAATTTTTTGCTGTCTTCTTCAATTTCTTGTGTCAGTGTTTCATAGTTTTCATTGTAGAGATCTTTCAGATTTTTGGTTAAGCCCTAGATATTTTAGTTTATTTGTTGCTCTTGTAAATGGTATTACTTTCTTGATTTCTTTTTCGGATTGTTCACAGTTGGCATATGAAAATGCCACTGATTTTTGTATGTTGATTTTGTATCAGTAACTTCCCTAATTTATTTATCAGTTCTACTAGTTTTTTGATGGAATCTTTAGTTTTTCTTTTAATTATAAGATCATGTCATCTGCAAACAAAGATAATTTGACTTCTTCCTTTACAATTTGGATGCCCTTTATTTCTTTCTCTTGTCTGACTGCTCTAGCTAAGACTTCCGATACTATGTTGAATAATAATGGTGAAAGTGAGCATCGTGTCTTGTTCCAGATTTACAAAGAAAGGCTTTCAGTTTTTCCCCATTTCGTATGATACTAGCTGTAGGTCTGTCATATATTGGCTTTTATTATATTGAGGTATGTTCCTTCTGTACCTAGTGTTTTGAGAATTTTTATCATGAAGGGATGTTGAATTTTATCACATGATTTTATAGCATAATTTAAATGATCATATGATTTTTTCCTTTATTCTGTTGATATGATGTATCATATTGATTGATTTGCATATGTTGAATCATCCTTGCATCCTTGGGGTAAATCCCACTTGGTCTTGAAGAATGATCTGTTTAATAAGTTGTTGAATTCAGTTTGATATTATTTTGTTGAGGATTTTTACATCAATATTCATCAGAGACATTGGCCTATAGTTTTCTTTTTTTGATATATCTTTGTCTGGTTTTCGTATCAGGGTAATACTGATTGCATTGAATGAGTTTGGCAGTACTCCCTCATCCTCTATTTTTTGGAACAGTTTGAGTAGGATTGGTATTAGGTCTTCTTTAAATATTTGGTAGAGTTCAACAGTGAAGCCACTAGGTCCTGGACTTTTCTTTACCAGGAGACTTTTTATTATAGCTTCAATCTTGTTACTTTTATTGTCCTGTTCAGGTTTTGGATTTATTTTATTTATTTATTTATTTTGAGACGGAGTCTTACTCTGTTGCCCAGGCTGGAGTGCAATGGCTCAATCTCAGCTCACTGCAACCTCTGACTCCCGGGTTCAAGTGAGTCTCTTGCCTCAGCCTCCTGAGAAGCTGAGATTACAAGCGCACGCCACCACACCCGGCTAATTTTTGTAGTTTTAGTAGAGATGGGGTTTCACCATGTTGGTCAGGCTGGTCTCGAACTCCTGACTTCGTGATCCGCCCACCTCATCCTCCCAAAGTGCTGGGATTATGGGCGTGAGCCACCCGCCCAGCCCAAGGTTTTGGATTGCTTCATGGTTCAGTCACACTAAATTGCGTATGTCTACTGGATGTAGTTGCTCATAGTAGATACTAATGATACTTCGAATGTCTGCGGTATCAGTTGTAATGTCTCCCTTTTAATCTCTGACTTTGTTTAATTGGGTTTTCTCTCTTGTTTCTTAGTCTGGCTACAGGTTTGTCAGTTTTTTTAACCAGAAACTAATTTTTTGTTTCATTTCTTTTTTGTATTGTTTTCAAATTCATTTGTTTCTGCTCTGATCTTTTTTATTTCTTCTACTAATTTTGGGTTTGTTTGCTCTTTTTTAGTTCTTTAAGATGCATTGTTAGCTTGTTTATTTGATGTTTTTATTATTTTTGATATAAGCATTTATAACTGTAAATTTCCCTGTTAGTACTGCTTTCACTGTATGCTGTAGGTTTTGGTACGTTGTATTTCCATTATGATTTGTTTCAAGAATATTTTCAGTTTCCATCTTAATTCTTCATTGACTCACCAGTCATTCAGGAGCATATTGTTTAATTTTCATGTGTTTATTAGTTTCTAAAATTCCTCATTTTTTTAATCTTTTATTTTAGATTCAGGTGTACACATGTCTCATTTGTTACATAGATAAATTGTGTGTCGCGGTGGTTTGGTGAGCAGATTATTTCATCATCTATGTAATAAGCATAGTACCTGATAGGTATTTTTTCAATAGTCACCCTCCTCTCACCCTCAAGTAGGCCCCAGTGTCTGTTGTTCCTTCTTTCTGTCCATATATACCCAGTGTTTAGGTCCCACTTATAAGTGAGACTGTGCAGTGTTTGGTTTTCTGTTCCTGTATTAGTTTGCTTAGGATAATGGCCTCCAGATGTATCTGTGTTGCTGCTGAGGATATATTCTTTTGTATGGCTGCATAGCATTCCATGGTGTATATGTACCACATTTTTTTCTCCAGTCTACCATTGATGAACATTTAGGTTGATTCCATGTCGTTGCTATTGTGAATAGTGCTATGATAAATATATGCTCGTATGTGTCTTTATGGTAGAATAAGTTATTTTCCTTTGGGTAAATACCCAATAATGGAATTTCTGGGTCAAATGGTAGTTCTGTTTTTAGCTGTTTGAGGAATTACCCACACTGCTTTCCACAATGTTTGAAATAATTTACACTCCCATTAACAGTATATAAGCATTCTGTTTTCTCTGCAACTTTGTATCTGTTGTATTTTTTTTTTTTACTTTTTAATAATAGTCATTCTGATTTTTGCACATTGATTTTGTATCCTGAGACTTTGTTGAAGTTGCTTATCAGCTTAAGGAGATTTTGGGCTGAGACTATGGGGTTTTCCAAATATACAATCATATCATCTGCAAACAGGGACAATTTGACTTCTTTTCCTAACTGAATACCCTTTATTTCTTTCTCTTGCCTGATTGCCCTAGCCAGAACTTCCAACACTATGTTGAATAGGAGTGGTGAGAGAGGGCATCCCTGTCTTGTGCCAGTTTTCAAAGGGAATGCTTCCAGGTTTTGCCCATTCAGTATGATATTGGCTGTGGGTTTGTCATAAATACCTCTTACTATTTTAAGATATGTTCCACCAATACCAAATTTATTGAGAGTTTTTAGCATGAAGGGCTGTTGAATTTTGTCAAAGGCCTTTTCTGTATCTATTGAGATAATCATGTGGTTTTTGTCTTTGGTTCTGTTTATATGCTGGATTATGTTTATTGATTTGCATATGTTGAACCAGCCTTGCATCCCAGGGATGAAGCCCACTTGATCATGGTGGATAAGCTTTTTGATGTGCTGCTGGATTCGGTTTGCCAGTATTTTATTGAGGATTTTTGCATCGATGTTCATCAGGGATATTGGTCTAAAATTCTCTTTTTTTGTTGTGTCTCTGCCAGGCTTTGGTATCAGGATGATGTTGGCCTCATAAAATGAGTTAGGGAAGATTCCCTCTTTTTCTGTTGATTGGAATAGTTTCAGAAGGAATGGTACCAGCTCCTCCTTGTACCTCTGGTAGAATTCGGCTGTGAATCTGTCTGGTCCTGGACTTTTTTTTGGTTGGTAGGCTATTAATTATTGCCTTAATATCAGAGCCTGCTATTGGTCTATTCAGGGATTCAATTTCTTCCTGGTTTAGTCTTGGGACCAGTAACAGACAAACAGAGAGCCAAATCATGAATGAACTCCCATTCACAATAGCTTCAAAGAGAATAAAATACCTAGGAATCCAACTTACAAGGGATGTAAAGGACCTCTTCGAGGAGAACTACAAACCACTGCTCAGTGAAATAAAAGAGGACACAAACAAATGGAAGAACATACCATGCTCATGGATAGGAAGAATCAATATTGTGAAAATGGCCATACTGTCCAAGGTGATTTATAGATTCAATGCCATCCCCATTAAGCTACCAATGACTTTCTTCACAGAATTGGAAAAAACTGCTTTAAAGTTCATATGGAATCAAAAAAGAGCCCACATTGCCAAGACATTCCTAAGCCAAAAGAACAAAGCTGGAGGCATCATGCTACCTGGCTTCAAACTATACTACAAAGCTACATTAACCAAAACAGCATGGTTTTGTTTCGTACCAAAACAGAGATATAGACCAATGAACAGAACAGAGCCCTCAGAAATAATACCACACATCTGCAGCCATCTGATCTTTGACAAACATGACAAAAACAAGAAATGGGGAAAAGATTCCCTATTTAATAAATGGTGCTGGGAAAATTGGCTAGCCATAAGTAAAAAGCTGAAACTGGATCCTTTCCTTACTCCTTATACAAAAATTAATTCAAGATGGATTAGAGACTTAAATGTTAGACCTAAAACCATAGAAACCCTAGAAGAAAACCTAGGCAATACCATTCAGGACATAGGCATGGGCAAGGACTTCATGTCTAAAACACCATAAGCAACAGCAACAAAAGCCACAATTGACAAATGGGATCTAATTAAACTAAAGAGCTTCTGCACAGCAAAAGAAACTACCACCAGAGTGAACAGGCAACCTACAGAATGGGAAAAAATTTTTGCAATCTACTCATCTGACAAAGGGCTAATATCCAGAACCTACAAAGAACTCAAACAAATTTACAAGAAAAAACAAACAACCCCATCAAAAAATGGGCAAAGGATATGAACAGATACTTCTCAAAAGAAGACATTCATACAGCCAACAGACACATGAAAAAAATGCTCATCATCACTGGCCATCAGAGAAATGCAAATCAAAACCACAATGAGATACCATCTCACACCAGTTAGAATGGCGATCATTAAAAAGTCAGGAAACATGTGTCCTTATAGCAGCATAATTTATAATCCTTTGGGTATATACCCAGTAATGGGATGGCTGGGTCATATGGTACATCTAGTTCTAGATCCTTGAGGAATCGCCATACTGTTTTCCATAATGGTTGAACTAGTTTACAATCCCACCAACAGTGTAAAAGTGTTCCTATTTCTCCACATCCTCTCCAGCACCTGTTGTTTCCTGACTTTTGGACACATGCACACCTGACTTTTGGACACATGCACACCTAAGGACACATGCACACGTATGTTTATTGCAGCACTATTCACAATAGCAAAGACTTGGAATCAACCCAAATGTCCATCAGTGACAGATTGGATTAAGAAAATGTGGCACATATACACCATGGAATACTATGCAGCCATAAAAAAGGATGAGTTTGTGTCCTTTGTAGGGACATGGATGCAGCTGGAAACCATCATTCTTAGCAAACTATCACAAGAACAGAAAACCAAACACCGCATGTTCTCACTCGTAGGTGGGAACTGAACAATGAGATCACTTGGACTCGGGAAGGGGAACATCACACACCGGGGCCTATCATGGGGAGGGGGGAGGGGGGAGGGATTGCATTGGGAGTTATACCTGATGTAAATGACGAGTTGATGGGTGCAGCACAGCAAGATGGCACAAGTATACATATGTAGCAAACCTGCACGTTGAGCACATGTACCCTACAACTTGAAGTTTAATAATAATAAATAAATTTAAAAAAAAAAAAATCATAGGAAAAACTAAAAAAAAAAAAAAAAAAAAAAAAAGTCAGGAAACAACAGGTGCTGGAGAGGATGTGGAGAAATAGAAACACTTTTACACTGTTGATGGGACTGTAAACTAGTTCAACCATTATGGAAAACAGTGTGGCGACTCCTCAAGGATCTAGAACTAGAAATACCATTTGACCCAGCCATCCCATTACTGGGTATATACCCAAAGGATTATAAATCATGCTGCTCTAAAGACACACGCACATGTATGTTTATTGCGGCACTATTCACAATAGCAAAGACTTGGAATCAACCCAAATGTCCATCAGTGACAGACTGGATTAAGAAAATGTGGCACATATACACCATGGAATACTATGCAGCCATAAAAAGGATGAGCTCGTGTCCTTTGTAGGGACATGGATGCAGCTGGAAACCATCATTCTCAGCAAACTATCGCAAGAATAGAAAACCAAACACCGCATATTCTCACTCATAGGTGAGAGTTGAACAATGAGATCACTTGGACACAGGAAGGGGAACATCACACATGGGGGCCTATTGTGGGGAGGGGGGAGGGATAGCATTAGGAGATATACCTAATGTAAATGACGAGTTAATGGATGCAGCACACCAACATGGCACATGTATACATATGTAACAAACTTGCATGTTGTGCACATGTACCCTAGAAATTAAAGTATAATAAAAGTAATAATAGTCATTCTGACTTGTATGAGATGGTATCATTGTGGTTTTGATTTGCATTTCTCTAATGATAGTGATGTTGAGCATTTTTGCATGTTTATCTGTTGTGTGTATGTCTTCTTTTGAAGAGTGTCTGTTCATGTCCTTTGCCCACTTTTTAATGGACTGATTTTTGCTTATAAATTTCTTTAAATTCCTTACAGATTCTGATATTAGACCTTTGTCAGATGCATAGTTAGCAAATATTTTCTCCCATTCTATAGATTGTTTATTCTGTTGATAGTTTCTTTTGCTGCGCAGAAGCTCTTTAGGTTAATTAGGTCCCATTTGTCATTTTTGCTCTTGTTGCAATTTCTTTTGGCATCATTGTTATGAAGTCATTGCTATGTTCTTTGTCCAGAGTGGTATTTCCTAGGCTATTTTCCAGGGTTTTGATAGTTTTGACTCTTAGATATAAGTCTTTAATCCGCCATGAGTTAATTTTTGTTTAAGGTGTAAGGAAGGGGTCTCCAGTTTCAGTCTTCTGCATATGGCTGGCCAGTTATCCCAGCACCATTTATTGAATAGGGGGTCCTTTCCCCATTGCTTGTTTTGGTAGATTTGTCAAAGATCTGGTTATGTCTTGTCTCTCTGTTTTGTTTCTCTATTGGTCTGTGTGTTTATCCATTTCTTCTAGGTTTTCTAGCTTGTGTGCATAGAGGTGTTTATGATAGTCTCTGAGGGTTTTTTGTATTTCTGTGGGGTCAGTGGTAATGTCTCTTTTGTTATTTCTAATCGTGTTTATTCGGCTCTTCTCTTTGTTTTCTTTATTAATCTAGCTAGTGGTCTATCAGATTAATTCTTTTAGAGAAGTAGCCCCTGATTCATTGATCTTTTGTATGGTTTTCTTCATCTTAGTTTCCTTTAGTCTGATTTTGGTTATTTATTGTCTTCTGTTAGCTTTGGGTTTTTCTCTTGTTTTTCGAGTTCCCCTAGTTGTGATATTGGTTATTAATTTGAGATATTTCTGACTTTTTGATGTGAGCATTTAGTGCTATAAACTTCCCTCTTACATTGCTTTGGCTGTGTCCCAGAGAGTCTGGTATGTTGTATCTTTTTCCTCATTAGTTTCAAAAAAGTTATTGATTTGTGCCTTAATTTCATTATTTACCCAGAAGTCATTCAGGAGCAGGTTTTTAAAATTTCCATTTAAATGTATGTTTTTGTTTTCACTTTTTAAAAAATTATACTTTAAGTTCTGGGATACATGTACAGAACATGCAGGTTTGTTACATAGGTATACACATGGTGGTTTGCTGCACATATCAACCCTTCATCTACATTAGGTATTTCTCCTAATGCTATTCCTCCCCTAGCCCCCCACCCCCGACAGGCCCCAGTATGTGATGTTCCCCTCCCTGTATCCATGTGTTCTCATTGTTCACCTCCCACTTATAAGTGAGAAAATGTGCTGTTTGGTTTTCTGTTCCTGTGTTAGTTTGCTGAGAATAATGGTTTCCAGCTTCATCTATGTCCCTGCAAAGGACATGAACTCATCCTTTTTTATGGCTGCATAGTATTCCATAGTGTATATGTGCCACATTTTCTTAATCCAGTCTATCATTGATGGGCATTTGGGTTGGTTCCAAGCCTTGCTATTGTGAACAGTGCTGCAATAAACATACATGTGCATGTGTCTTTATAGTAGAATGATTTATAATCCTTTGGGTATATACCCAGTAATGGGATTGCCGGGTGAAATGGCAGTTCTGATTCTCGATCCTTGAGGAATTGCCACACTGTCTTTAATGCTTTTACACTATTGGTGGGAGTATAAATTAGTTAAATAGTTGTATTTTTTTGAGCAATTTTCTTAGCAGTTATTTCTATTTTTATTGCCCTGTGGTGTGAGAGAGTGGTTGGTATGATTTCATTTTTTTTGAAATTTGCTGAAGATTCTTTTGTACCTGACTTTGTGATCAGTATTTGCCATGTGCATATAAGGAGAATGTATATTCTGTTTTTCTGGGGTGGAGAGTTCTGTAGATGTCTATTAGGTCCATTTGGTCAAGTGTTGTATTAAGGTTCTGAATATCTTTGTTAGTTTTCTGCCTTGACAATCTGTCTGATACTGTCAGTGGGTATTTAAATGTCCCATTATTATTCTGTGGTTTTCTAAATTTCTTCATAGGTCTCTAAGAACTTGATTTATGAATCTGAGTGCTCCTGAGTTAGGTGCATATATATTTAGGAAAGAAAGGTCTTCTTGTTTAATTGAGCCCCCTAATGCCCTTCTTTCATTATGTAATACACTTCTTTGTCTTTTTTTATCTTGTTTAAAGTCTGTTTTGTCTAAAATTAGAATAGCAGCATCTGTTTTTTTTTCATTTTTTGTTTGTTTGTTTTTTAATTGGCTTGGTAGATTTTTCTTCATCCCTTTACTTTGAGTGTGTGTGTGTCATTGTATGTGAAATGGATCTCTTGAAGACAGCATACTGTTGGGTTTCATTTCTTTATCTAACTTACCACTCTCTGCCTTTTAATTGGGAGTATTTAGCTCGTTTACATTCAAGGTTAGTATTGATATGTGTGGATTTGGTCCTTTCATCATGTTGTTAGCTGCTTATTATGCATACTTGTTTGTGTGGTTGCTTTATAGTGTCACTTGTCTATGTATTTAAGTGTGTTTTTTGTAGTGGCTGGTAATGGTCTGAATATAGGCCCCCATTGTCTTCTGGCTTATAGGGTTTCTGCTGATAGGTCTGCTGTTAGCCTAATGGAGGACTTCCTTTGTAGGTGACCTGCCCCTTCACTCTAGCTGACTTTAACATTTTTTCTTTCATTTTGACCTTGGAGAATCTGACGACTGTGTGTCTTGAGGATGGCCTTCTTATGTAGTATTTTACAGAGGTTCTCTGCATTTCCTGAATTTGAATGTTGGCCTCTCTAGCGAGGTTGGGGAAATTTTCATGGATGATATCTTGAAATGTTTTCCAAGTTACTTGGTTTCTTTCCTTCTCTTTTAGGCATACCAACGACTCGTAGATTAGGCCTCTTTACATAATCACATATTTTTTGGAGGTTTTGTTCATTCTTTCTCATTGTTTCTTTATTTTTATCTGAGTTCTTTTGTACAGCCAGGCTTCAACCTCTGAGATTCTTTCCTCAGCATGGTCAATTCTACTCTTAATACTTGGCAATTGCATTATGAAATTCTCATAGTGTATTTTTTAACTCTGTTGCATCAGTTCAGTTCTTTCTTATAATGGCCATTTTGTCTATCAGCTCCTGTATCATTTTATTGTAATCCTTAGATTCCTTGGATTGGGTTTCGACTTTCTCCTGTATGTGGATTATCCTTGTTCCTATCCATATTCTGATTCCTATTTCTGTCATTTCAGCCATCTCAGCATGGTTAACAACCATTGCTGGGAAACTTGTGGGGTTGTTGGGATGTAAGAAGACACTCTGGCTTTTTGAATTGCCAGAGTTTTTGCACTGGTTCTTTCCCATCTTTGTGGGCTGATGTTTCTTCAGTCTTTGAAGTTGCTATCTGTATTATTCATTCTTGCATTGCTATAAAGAAATATCTGAGACTGGGTTTTTATAAAGAAAAGAGGCTTAATTGGCTCATGGTTCTGCAGGCTGTACAGGAAGCATGATGCTGACATCTTCCCGCTTTCTGGGGAGGCCACAGGAAACTTCTTTTTTTTTTTTTTTTTTTTTTTTTAAATTGAGACAGATCTCAATCTGTCACCCAGGCCGGAGTGCAGTGGCACCATCTTGGCTTATCACAACCTCCACCTCCCAGGCTCAAGTGATCCTCCCATTTCAGCCTCCTGAGTAGCTGGGACCACAGATGTGCACCACCATACCCAGCTAATTTTTTTGTATTTTGGTAGAGACAGGGTTTCACTGTGTTGCCCAGACTGGTCTCGAACTCCTGAGCTCAGGTGATCCACTCACCTCAGCCTCCCAAAGTTCTAGGATTGCAGGCATGAGCCACTGTGCCCAGCCATCTCAGGAAACTTACAATCATGGCAGAAGGCAAAGAGGGAGCTGGCACTTCACATGGCTGGAGCAGGATAAGAGAGAGAGGGAGAGGGAGGAGGTGCTATATACTTTTAAAGGACCAGATCTCATAAGAACTCACTATCATGATAACAGCACCAAGAGGATGGTACTAAAGCACTTTTGAGAAACCACCCCCATGATCTAATCACCTTTCACCAGGCCCTACCTCTAACATTGGGGATCACAGTTAGACATGAGATTTGGTCAGGGACAGAAGTCCAAATCATATCACTGCCCTTTGGATGTTTTGTTTTGTTTTGTTTTGTTTTGTTTTCGTTTGCCCCGTTTGATATCCTTGGGGGTTTTCTTGTTGTATAAGGTGGGTTCAGTCAACTGGCTTTGTTTCTGGAAGATTTTGTTGGGGGGTCAAGGCTCAGCTGAGGACCTCTGGATTGTGTGCTCCAATTCTGTGGGGCCTGTTTCAGGCCCCTGGCTTTGTTCTCTGGCCCCTCAAGGTAAGAAACCTGCTCACCAAGGGCCAAGGTATTCCTAGACTGCTGATCACAGCACTCTGATGAGTGGTGCCAGCCAAAGCACTTCACAGGGCAATAGCAGTGGGATTTGTACATGCCAGCAGCAGTGGCAGTGCAGCAGGGTGCATACTCCTTGATTATGGCAGGGTGCTGGCAATTGTAGGGGTACCAGTGTCCATGCAGGTACTCACAGTGGTGGGGATGGCAGCATGGCACAGGGGGGAACATTCCCCACTGCGGTCTGTGTGCACATTCACACTGGTGGTGATTTTAGGATGAGGTGGGTGCTGGCAGGTGTGGGACTCTGTGTGCCATCTGTATAGGCATCCATGCAGGCAGCAGTGGCCGCTCAGGGTAGGGGTGGGTCTGCTGGTCTCCCTATACAGTTTTGTGCCAGTGACAGTGTCAGCACAGGGACAGAGCATTGGCAGGAGTGGGACTGACACCATCTGTGTATGCATTCATGTGAGTGACAGTGGCCTTGCAGGGCATGGGGTAGGTCTGCTTGTCACCACATGCAGTTTCACACCAATGGTAGTGTCAGCACAAGGACAGGGCACTGGCAGGCATAGGGCTAGCAGTCGTCGTGCCTGCAAATGCTTTGACAGCAATGAAAGCATGGTAGGTGAGTGGGTGGGGTGCACAGCAAGGTCCACCCATGCACACACGTGCCAGCAAAGCAATCTAGGTGTTGGCCATGGGCAAACAAACGTGTGCAGGCAAAGCAGCATGAGGGAGGCTGCAGCAGGGGGAGGGCATGGGCGGGCTGGTGTACATCCACGGTGTCTGCTCTCCTGGAACTCTGTACCAGTCAGGAGCAGTCTGCCAGCACAGGAGCTATGCTGCTGCTTCCCCAGGAGGCACCCCATCTGGGCATCTGAGGCTACATTCAAGCAAGTGCCGCCAGGCTGGATACCTGGGATAGGCAAGCCAACCAAGAGGTACCCAGGTAGACCAATCTGGTCTCATGGGCAAGACTACCCTGTGCTGTTCAGGTCCAACAGTTCCCTTAGGGCTAAAGTCTCCTAGAGGAGTGAGGCAAGCCTTGGGGGATGGGCGTCCCTGGCTGTGCTCTGCTACACATGGCTCCAACACCAAACTCTCTGGGATCCACACCAGCTGGAGTTCTGCCCCTACAAAACAAGTGTCTGTGGGGGTCATGAGGTCTCCTCCTGCCGGGATTCCAGAGGCCCCTGGCGAGGGTGGGTTGCTACTTGCCTGCTCAACTCACCCCTTCCCCAGGAGTCACTGGGGGCCAGGAATGAGTCCCAGTGTGCAGTAGCCCTGTGTAGGTTTCCCAGCTTCTTTTTCCTTTAGGCTAGCATCTATGTCTTCCTTCCATTCACTCTCAATGCCTTCCCTCTAAAGATCTGCTAGGAATGCACCAGTCTTCCCAACGTCCCATTCCCTCAGTGACAGATGTTCCTGCTGGCTGTGTCTAGCCAGCCATCTTACCTCCCTCTTCCCTCTTGTTATTGACTTGCAGTTTTATTTCATTGTGGTCAGAGAAGATGTTTGATATTATTTTAGTTTTTTGGAATGTTTTAAGACTTGTTTTGTGACCTAACATATGACCTTGAGAATGATCCATGTGGTAAGGAGAAAAATGTATATTCTGAACCCATTGGATATAATTTTCTGTAAATATCTATAAGGTTTATTTGTTCTAAATAACTGAAGACAAATGAATAAGTGAAGATTAAGTCCAGTGTTTCTTTGTTGACTTCCTGTCTGGAAGATCTGTCCAATGCTGAAAGTGGAGTGTTGAAATCTCCAGCAATTTTTGTATTAGGGCCTATTTTTCTCTCTAACTCTAATGATGTTTGCTTTATATATCTGAATGACCCAGTGTTAGGTGCATATATATTTCAAATTATTACATCTTCTTGCTGAATTGACCCCTTTATCATTATATGTAACCTTCTTTGTCTTGAAATCTATTTTGTCTGATATAAGTATAGCTACTCCTGCTCTTTTTTGACTTCCATTGGCATGGATTGTTTCTTTGCATCCCTTTATTTACAGTCTATGTGTGTCTTTATAGGTGAAGTGTGTTTCTTGCAGGCAACAGATCACTGGGCCTTGTATTTTTTTTTTTTTTTAAATCCATTCAGCAACTCTGGGTCTTTTGCTTGGACAGTGTAGCCCATTTACATTCAGTGTTACTATTGATAAATAGAGACTTACTCCTGACATTTTGGTATTTCTGGCTGCTTTGTGGCCTTCCTTCTTTCCTTTTTGTGTTCTATTAATGAAGGTGATTTACTCTGGTGGTATAGTTTAATTTCTTTTTATTTTTTGTGTATCTGTTGTATGTTTTTTGATTTGAGGTTACCATGAGGCTTGCAAATACTATCTTATAATCCATTATTTTAAGCTGGTGACAACTTAACGTTGTTTGCATAAACAAACAAGTGAAAAGAAAACTAATAAAACTCTACATCTTAGCTTCATCTCCCCACTTTTTAACTTTTTGTTGTTTTTATTTATGTCTTATTGCATTATGTCTTGAAAAGTTATTTTAGTTATTATTTTTGGCTAGTACATCATTTAGTCTTTCTAATTGAGGTAAGAGTAGAGGTCTGTTCCAAGATGGCTGAACAGGAACAGCCTTGGTCTGTAGCTCCCAGCGTGATCGACACAGAAGATAGGTGATTTCTGCATTTCCAACTGATGTGACTGGTTCATCTCACTGGGACTGGTTAGACAGTGGGTGCAGCCCACGGAAGGCAAGCTGAAGCAGGGCGGAGCATTAACTTACCTGGGAAGGACAAAGGGTTGGGGGATTTCCCTTTCCTAGCTAAGGGAAGCCATGACAGACTGTACCTAGAAAAATGGGACACTCCTGCCCAAATACTGTGCTTTTCCCACTGTCTTAGTAACCAGCAGACCAGGAGATTCTCTCCCGTGCCTCGCTCGGGGGGGGTCCCATGCCCATGTAGTTTTGCTCACTGCTAGTGCAGCAGCCTGAGATTGACTTGTGAGGCTGCAGTCTGGCATGGGGAGGGGCTTCTGCCATTGCTGAGGCTTGAGTTGGTAAACAAAGCCGGGAAGCTTGAACTAGGCAGAGCCCACTGCAGCTCAGCAAGGCCTACTGCCTCTATAGACTCCACCTCTGTGGGCAGGGCATAGCTGAACAAAAGGCAGCAGAAACTTCTGCAGACTTAAACGTCCCTGTCTGACAGCTCTGAAGAGAGCAGTGTTTCTCCCAGCACAGCATTTGAGCTCTGAGAATGGACAGACTGCCTCGTCAAGAGGGTCCCTGACTAACTGGGAGATGCCTCCCAGTAGGGGCCAACAGACACCTCATATAGGCGGCTGCCTCTCTGGGACGAAGCTTCCAGAGGAAGGATCAGGCAGCAATATTTGTTGTTCTGCAATATTTGCTGTTCTGCAGCCTCAGCTGGTGATACCCGGGCAAACAAGGTCTGAAGTGGACCTCCAGCAAACTCCCAACAGACCTGCAGCTCAGGGACCTGACTGTTAGAAGGAAAACTAACAAATGGAAAGGAATAGCATCGACATCAACAAAAAGGACATCCATGCCAACACCCCATCTGTAGGGCACCAATATCAAAGACCGAAGGTGGATAAAACCACAAAGATAGGAGGAAACCAGAGCAGAAAACCTGAAAATTCTAAAAACCAAAGCACTTCTTCTCCTCCAGAGGGTCGCAGCTCCTCGCCATCAATGGAGCCAAGCTGGACAGAGAATGACTTTGATGAGTTGACAGAAGTAGGCTTCAGAGGGTTGGTAATAACAGAGTTCTCTGAGCTTAAGGAGCATGTTCTAACCCATTGCAAGGAAGCTAAAAACCTTGAAAAAAGGTTAGATGAATGGCTAACTAGAATAAACAGTGTAGAGAAGACCTTAAATGACCTGATGGAACTGAAAACCATGGCACGAAAACTTCGTGATGCATGCACAAGCTTCAATAGCCAATTTGATCAAGTGGAAGAAAGGATATCAGTGATTGAAGATCAAATTAATGAAATAAAGTGAGAAGACAAGATTAGAGGAAAAGGAATGAAAAGGAATGAACAAAGCCTCCAATAAATATGGGACTATGTGAAAAGACCAAATCTACGTTTGATTGGTGTACCTGAAAGTGATGTGGAGAATGGAACCAAGTAGGAAAACACTCTTCAGGGTATTATCCAGGAGGATTTCCCCAAACTAGCAAGGCAGGCCAACATTCAAATTCAGGAAATACAGAGATCACCACAATGATACTCCTCAAGGAGAGCAACCCAAAGACACATAATTGTCAGATTCACCAAGATTGAAATTAAGGAAAAAAGGTTAAGGGCAGTCAGAGAGAAAGGTCGGGTTACACACAAAGAGAAGCCCATCAGACTAACAGTGGATCTCTTGGCAGAAACCCTACAAGCCAGAAGAGAGTGAGGGCTAATATTCAACATTCTTAAAGAAAAGAATTTTCAACCCAGAATTTCATATCCAGTCAAACTAAGCCTCATAAGTGAAGGGGAAATAAAATCCTTTCCAGACAAGCAAATGCTGAGAGATTTTTGTCACCACCAGGCCTGCCTTACAAGAGCACCTGAAGGAAGCACTAAACATGGAAAGGAACAACTGGTACCAGCCACTGCAAAAACACGCCAAATTGTAAAGACCACTGATGCAAGGAAGAAACTGCATGAATTAACGGGCACAATAACCAGCTAATATCATAATGACAGGATCAAATTCACATATAACAATATTAACCTTAAATGTAAATGGGCTAAGTGCCCCAATTAAAAGACACAGACTGGCAAATTGGATAAAGAGTCAAGACCCATCAGTGTGCTGTATTCAGGAGACCCATCTCACATGTAGAGACACACATAGGCTCAAACTAAAGGGATGGAGGAAGACCTACCAAGCAAATGGAAAGCAAGAAAAAGCAAGGGTTGCAATCCTAGTCTCTGATAAAACAGACTTCAAACCATCAAAGATCAAAAGAGACAAAGAAGGGCATTACATAATGGTAAAGGGATCAATTCAACAAGAAGAGCTAACTATCTAAATATATATGCATCCAATACAGGAACACCCAGATTCATAAAGCAAGTCATTAGAGACCTACAAAGCGACTTAGACTCCCATAAAATAATAGTGGGAGAGTTTAACACCCCACTGTCAATATTAGATCAATAAGACAGAAGGTTAACAAGGATATCCAGGACTTGAACTCAGCTCTGCACTAAGCAGACCTAATAGACATCTACAGAACTCTCCACTACAGATCAACAGAATATACATTCTTCTCAGCACCACATTGCACTTCTTCTAAAATTGACCACATAATTGGAAGTAAAGCACTCCTTAGCAAATGTAAAAGAACAGAAATCACACAAACGGTCTCTCACACCACAGTGCAATCAAATTAGAACTTAGGATTAAGAAACTCACTCAAAACCATACAACTACATGGAAACTGAACAACCTGCTCCTGAATGACTACTGGGTAAATAAAGAAATGAAGGCAGAAATAAAGATGTTCTTTGAAACTAATGAGAACAAAGATACAACGTACCAGAATCTCTGGGACACAGCTAAAGCAGTATGTAGAGGGCAATTTATAGTACTAAATGCCCACAAAAGGAAGCAGGAAAGATCCAAAATTGACACCCTAACATCATAATTTAAAGAACTAGAGAAGCAAGAGCAAGCAAATTCAAAAGCTAGCAGAAGGCAAGAAATAACTAAGATCAGAGCAGAACTGAAGGAGATAGAGATACAAAAACCTTTCAAAAATCAATGAATCCAGGAGCTGCTTTTTGAAAAGATCAACAAAATTGATAGACCACTAGCAAGACTAATAAAGTAGAAAAGAGAGAAGAATCAAATAGATGCAATAAAAAATGATAAAGGGGATATCACTACCAATTCCACAGAAATACAAACTACCATCAGAGAATACTATAAACACCTCTATGCAAATAAACTAGAAGATCTAGACGAAATGCATAAATTCCTGGACACATACACCCTCCCAAGACTAAACCAGGAAGAAGTTGAATCTCTGAATAGACTAATAACAGGCTCTGAAATTGAGGCAATAATTAATATCCTACCAACCAAAAAATGTCCAGGACCAGAGAGGTTCACAGCCAAATTCTACCAGAGGTACAAAGAGGAGCTGGTACCATTCCTTCTGAAACTATTCCAATCAATAGAAAAAGAGGGAATCCTCCCTCACTCATTTTATGAGGCCAGCATCATCCTGATACCAAAGCCTGGCAGAGACACAACGAAAAAAGATTTGTAGACCAATATCCCTGATGAACATCGATGTGAAAATCCTTAGTAAAATACTGACAAACCAAATCCAGCAGCACATCAAAAAGCTTATTCACCATGATCAAGTTGGCTTCATCCCTGGAATGCAAACCTGGTTCAACATATGCAAATCAATAAACGTAATCTATCACCTAAACAGAACCAATGACAAAAACCATATGATTATCTCAACAGATGTAGAAGAGGCCTTCGACAAAATTCAACAACCCTTCGTGCAAAAAACTCTCAATAAACTAGGTATTCATGGAACGTACCTCAAAATTTATGACAAACCCACAGCCAATATCATACTGAATGGGCAAATTTGGAAGCATTCCCTTTGAAAAGTGGCCCAAGACAAGGATGCCCTCTCTCACCACTCCTATTCAACATAGTGTTGGAGGTTCTGGACAAAGTAACCAGGCAAGAGAAAGAAATAAAGGGTATTCAATTAGGAAAAGAGAAAATCAAATTGTCCCTGTTTGCAGATGCATGATTGTATATATAGAAAACCCCATCATCTCAGCCCAAAATCTCCTTAAGCTGATAAGCAACTTCAGCAAAGTCTCAAGACACAAAATCAATGTGCAAAAATCACAAGCATTCCTATACACCAATAACAGACAAACAGAGAGCCTAATCATGAGTGAACTCCCATTCCCAAATACTACAAAGAGAATAAAACACCTAGGAATCCAACTTACAATGGATGCAAATGACCTCTTCAAGGAGAACTACAAACCACTGCTCAACGAAATAAAAGAGGACACAAACAAATAGAAGAACATTCCATGCTCATGGATAGGAAGAATCAATATCATGAAAATGGCCATACTGCCCAAGGTGATTTATAGATTCAATGCCATCCCCATCAAGCTACCAATGAGTTTCTTCACAGAATTGGAAAAAACTGAAGTTCATGTGGAACCAGAAAAGCCCACATAGCCAAGACAATCCTAAGCAAAAAGAACAAAGCTGGAGGCATCATGCTACCTGACTTCAAACTATACTACAAGGCTACAGTAACCAAAACAGTGTGGTACTGGTACCAAAACAGATACATAGACCAATGGAACAGAACAGAGGCCTCAGAAATAACACCACACATCTACAACCATCTGATCTTTGGCAAACCTGACAAAAACAAGAAATGGGGAAAGGATTCCCTGTTTAATAAATGGTGCTGGGAAAACTGGCTAGCCATATGTAGAAAGCTGAAACTGTATCCCTTCCTTCCACCTTATACAAAAATTAATTCAAAATGGATTAAAGACTTAAATGTTAGACCTAAAACCATAAAAACCTTAGAAGAAAACCTGGGCAATACCATTCATGACACAGACATGAGCAAAGACTTCATGACTAAGACACCAAAAGCAATAGCAACAAAATCCAAGATAGACAAATAGAATCTAATTAAACTAAAGAGCTTCTGCACAGCAAAAGAAACTACCATCAGAGTCAGCAGGCAATCTACAGAATGGGAGAAAATGTTTGCAACCTACCCATCTGACAAAGGGCTAATATCCAGAATCTATAAGGAACTTAAACAAATTTACAAGAAAAAAAAAACATAAAAAAATGGGCAAAGGATATGAACAGACACTTCCCAAAAGAAGACCTTTATGCAATCAACAGACATATGAAATAATGCTCATCGTCACTGGTCATCAGAGAAATGCAAATCAAAACCACAATGAGATACCATCTCACTCCAGTTAGAATGGTGATCATTAAAAAGTCAGGAAACAACAGATGCTGGAGAGGATGTGGAGAAATAGGAATGCTTTTACACTGTTGGTGGGAGTGTAAATTAGTTCAACCATTGTGGAAGACAGTGTGGCAATTCCTCAAGGATCTAGAACTAGAAATACCATTTGACCCAGTGATCCCATTACTGGGTATATACCCAAAGGATTATAAATCATGCTACTATAAAGACACATGCACACGTATGTTTATTGCAGCACTCTTCACAATAACAAAGACTTGGAACAAGCCCAAATGTTCATCAATGATAGACCGGATTAAGAAAATGTGGCACATGTACACCATGGAATACTATGCAGCCATGAAAAAGGATGAGTTCATGTCCTTTGCAGGGAGATGGATGAAGCTGAAAACCATCATTCTCAGCAAACTATCACAAGGAGAGAAAACCAGATACCACATGTTCTCACCCATAGGTGGGAATTGAACAATGAGAACGCATGGACACATGGGGAACATCACAAGGAGAGAAAACCAGATACCACATATTCTCACCCATAAGTGGGAATTGAACAATGAGAACACATGGACACATGGGGAACAACATACACTGGGGCTTGTCAGGGGGTGGGGAGCTAGGGGAGGGATAACATTAGGAGAAATATCTAATGTAAATGATGAGTTAATAGGTGTAGCAAACCAACATGGCACATGTATACCTATGTAACAGACCTGCGTGTTGTGCATATGTACCCTAGAACTTAAAGTATAATAAAAAAATAAAAAATAAAAAAGAGTAGTTAACACACCACAATTACACTGTTATAATACTTTGTGTTTTTCTGTGAACTTATTATTACCTATGAGTTTTGTACCTTCACATGATTTCTTATTGCTCATTAATGTCCTTTTCTTTGTAAATGAAGTACCCCCTTTAGAATTTCTTATAGAACAGGTCTGGCACTCATGAAATCCCTCAGTTTTTGTTTATCTGGGAAGGTCTTTGTTTCTCCTTGGAGATTAAAGGATATTTTTGCCTGATATACTATTGTAGGGTAAAAGTTATTTTCCTTCAGCACTTTAAATATGTCATGCTATTCTCCCCTGGAGTGTAAGTTTTCCACTGAAAAGTCTGCTCCTAGTGAAGCTCCATTGTATGTTGTGTTTCTTTTTTCTTACTGCTCTTAAGATCTTTTCTTTATCCTTGAACTTTCAGAGTTTGATTATTAAATGCCTTGAAGTAGTCTTTGGGTTAAATATTCTTGGTGTTCTATAACCTTCTTGTACTTGATACTGATATCTTTCTCTAGATTTGGGAAATTCGGTGTTGTTATCCCTTTGAGTAAACTTTCTACCCCTGTCTTTTTCTCTACCTCCTCTTTAAGGCCAATAACCCTTAGATTTGCCCTTTTGAAGCTATTTTCTAGATCTTGTAAACATGCTTCATTGTTTTTTATTCTTTTTTCTTTGGCCTTCTCTATGTATTTTTAAATAACCTGTCTTCAAGCTCACTAATGCTTTCTTCTGCTAGATCAATTCTGCCATTAAAAGGCTCTGATGGAGTGAACAGGCAACCTACAGAATGGGAAAAAATTTTTGCAATCTACTCATCTGACAAAGGGCTAATATCCAGAACCTACAAAGAACTCAAGCAAATTTACAAGAAAAAAACAAACAACCCCATCAAAAAGTGGGCAAAGGATATGAACAGACAGTTCTCAAAAGAAGACATTCATACAGCCAACAGGCACATGAAAAAATGCTCGTCATCACTGGCCATCAGAGAAATGTAAATCAAAACCACAATGAGATACCATCTCACACCAGTTAGAATGGCAATCATTAAAAAGTCAGGAAACAACAGGTGCTGGAGAGGATATGGAGAAATAGGAACACTTTTACACTGTTGGTGGGATTGTAAACTAGTTCAACCATTCTGGAAAACAGTATGGCGATTCTCAAGGATCTAGAACTAGAAGTACCATATGACCCAGCCATCCCATTACTGGGTGTATACCCAAAGGATTATAAATCATGCTGCTCTAAAGACATATGCACACGTATGTTTATTGTGGCACTATTCACAATAGCAAAGACTTGGAATCAACCCCAAATGTCCATCAGTGACAGACTGGATTAAGAAAATTCGGCACATATACACCGTGGAATACTATGTAGCCATAAAAAAGGATGAGTTTGTGTCCTTTGTAGGGACATGGATGCAGCTGGAAACCATCCTTCTCAGCAAACTATCGCAAGAACAGAAAACCAAACACCGCATGTTCTTACTCATAGGTGGGAACTGAACAATGAGATCACTTGGACTCGGGAAGGGGAACATCACACACCTGGGCCTATCATGGGGAGGGGGGCGGGGGGAGGGATTGCACTGGGAGTTATACCTGATGTAAATGACGAATTGATGGGTGCTGACGAGTTGATGGGTGCAGCACACCAACATGGCACAAGTATATATATGTAACAAACCTGCATGTTGTGCACATGTACCCTAGAACTTAAAGTATAATAATAATAAAAATAAATAAATAATAAAAATTAAAAGGCTCTGATGGATTCTTCAACGTGTCAATTGCATTTTTCAACTCCATTACTTCTTATTTCTTTTTAGTTATTTAAATTTCTTTGTTACATTTACCAGACAGAATTCTTCTGTGTTATTTTAAATTTCTTTGAATTTCCTCAAAACAGCTGTTTTGAATTCTCTGTCTAAAAGGTCATATATCTCTGTTTCTCCAGGATTGGTCCCTGGTGCTTTACTTGGTTCATTCGGTGAACCTCGTTGGTGCGCTACCCCTCTGTGACTGAGCTGTCATGTTTTCCTGGATAGTACTGATGCTGGGTACATGTTTGTTGGTGTCTGGACACTGAAGAGTTAGCTATTTCTTGTAATTTTTGCATTCTGGGCTTGTTTGTACTTGTCCTTCTTAGGAAGGCTTTCCAGGTATTTGAAAGGACTTGGGTGTTGTGATCTAAACTGTATCTTCATTAGGGGGCACCCAAAGCCCAGTAACACTGTAGTTCTTGCAGACTTATGGAGGTACCACCTTGGTGGTCCTGGATAGCATCTGGAAGAATTATCTGGATTACCAGGCAGAGACTCTTTCTCTTCCCTTACTTTCTCCCATACAAACAGAATCTCAATCTCTCTCTCTCTCTCTCTCTCTCTCTCTCTCTCTCTCTCTCTCTCTCTCAGTTCTGAGCTGCCTGCAGCTGGGGATGGGGTAACACAAGCACCTCTGTGGCCTCCAATTCCCAATACTGGGACTGCACTTGGTCAGTACTAAAGCCAGCACAGCCCTGGTTCTCACCCAAGACTCATTGTAACTAATACCTGGCTATTGCTGATGTTTTCTCAAGGCCCTAAGGCTCTGCAAACAACAGGTGAAGAAGCCAGCGAAGCTTATGTCCTTGCCTGCAGGGTGGCAAGTTCCCCCAGACCCTGGGCAGGTCCTGAGCCAGGAATTAGAGTCAAAACCCTTAGAAGTCTACTTAGTGTTCTCTTGTACTGTGGCTGAGCTGGCACTCCTACCATGGGACATAGTCCTTCCCACTCTTGTCTGTTCTTTCCACAGGCAGAGGAGCCTCACCCTGTGGCCTCAGCCACCACAGGCCCATGGGGAGTACTGCCAGGCTACCACTGGTGTTCCTTTAGGGCCCAAGGGCTCTCCAGTCAGCTTGTGGTAAATGCTGCCTGGGACTTACCCTTCAGGGCAGTGGACTTCTCTCTGGACCAGGGCACATCCAGAAATGCTGTCCAAGAGCCAAGGCCTGGAATTAGGGACCTCCAAGAGCCCATTTGGTGCTCTACCCTTCTATGGCTGAGCTGGTATCTAAGGTGCAAGATAAAATCTCCTTTACATTTCCCTCACTTCTCTCAGGCAGAGAGTCTCTCCCCATAACCACCATAGCTGGGAATGTGTTGAGTGTCACCTGCAGCCAGCCTCAGAGTCTCACCTAAGACCCATGGAATACTACCTGGTATCATTGCTGGTTATTTAGGGCCCAAGGGCTCTTTAATCAGCAGGTGATGAAATCTGCCAGGAGTGGGTCCTCCTTCCCTTCAAGGCAGTGGGTTCCCTTCTGGCCCAGGGTGTGTCTAGAAATGTTGTCTGGGAGCTAGAGCCTTACTGCTCTTCCTGGTACCCTACCCTGCTGTGGCTGAGCTGGTATCCAAGATGGAAGACAATGTCCTCTCTACTCTTTTCTCTCTTCTCCTCGAGCAAAAGAAAGGGGTCTCTTTTGGAGCCATGAGCTGTGCAGCCTGGGGTTGTGAGAGGGGTGGCATAAGCACTCCTTTAGCTGCCCTGGCTAGTGTCTCAGTAGGTCACATCCCCTCCCCCCGCCTACCCCGCCCGCCCCAAGTCCACTGGCTCTGAGCCCAGTTCAGCACTAGGACTCGCCTGGGAGTTGCAGTCCTTGTAGCCTAGGCTTTCAAGTTTATTTAGGGCCCCAGAGCATTTTATTCTATAGTGGCAAGACTTGCTGGAACTCAAGTTCTGACTGTTGGAATGGGTGATTTCCCTTTGGCTAGGTCTGGTTTAAATACTCCTTCCACAGGTGGGCACCAGCTGAGTTCAGCCCAGGTTTGCCTTCCACTTGACAGGGCAGCATTAAGTTCAGTGCAATGTCTCACAATCCCTGTACTCTCCTTCCAAATGCACAGATTCTCTATACATACCACAGGGCTGCTGCCGGGGGATGAAGGAGGTGTGGTGTTGGTGATTTAAGACTGTCTTTCTTAACCTTTTCCAGTGCCTCTTTAGCAACATGAAGTTAAAACCAGATACTATGAGTGCTCACCTGAATTTTGGTTCTTATGAAGGTGCTTTTTGTGTATAGATAGTTGTTAAATTGGTGTCCTTGTAGGGGCAATGATCAGTGGAGTCTTCTATTCAGCCATCTTGCTTTGTTCTTCCTTACACATTTCTTAATTCAACAAATCCAGCTGTGTTTCAACTGTGTGCCAGGCTCTTCTATTAAGTGTTAAGAAATTCAGAAATGGCTATTTTCTTGCTGCCACGGATTGTATAGTCTAGTAATAGCGATAAACAAATAAACAAGAAAGTACTTCTCAAGCAACTCCTGTTCAGGAGTTGCAATCTTAATTGCCAACATCAGTCATTAAATGTGGGAGTTTTTCAGAGTTAGTTCCTAGATTCTAATCTCTTTTTATCTTCTGCCTGACATGTATAGGTGTCATGTAATAGGCAGGATTTCCAGGTTTTCTCTTAACCCAGACTCTCCTCCTCTGAGGTTAAGACCATTATATGCAGCTGCCTTCTAGATATCTCCTCTTGGATATTTTAGAGGCATCTCAATTTAGTGTTCATTAATTTAGTTCATTCAGCAAATATTTATTAAGCACCTAAGTATGACACTAACTGTTTTAGTTACTGGGAAACATGACAGTATCCTTGCCCTAATAGAACAAATGTTACATAGTGGAAAAAAAGATAATAAACAGATAAATAAATATATAACGTCAAGTAGAAATAACAGTAACTAAGGAATATAAGGTAGAGTAAAGAGGTGTAACCAGGCATGCTATTTTAGATAGAGCAATCAGGATAGGCCTCTCTGAGGAGGTGAGAGCCTGAATAAAGTTAGAGAGTCAGACTTGTGGAAACCCGGGAGGCAGAGCATGCCAGGCAAAGGGAACAATACATGAAAAGACCATGAGATGGGAATGTGCTTGGCATGTTTGAGGAAGAGGAAAGAGGTCATTGTGGCTGAAGCACAGTGAGTAGGAAGATGAATGGTTGAAATTGTGGTCAGAGCGCTAACCAGGTTGTATAAAGTAGAGCCTTGTATACTATTGTAAGGACTATGGATTTTATTCTAAATGTACTGAGAAATACATCTTAGATCATCTTAGAGCTGACGGATGACATGATCAGATATATAATTTTTATTTTACATTTTATTTCATTTTAAATGAATTTAAACAATCCCATAGGTCAGTAGCTACAACACCTGACATTACCATTTTAGGATATTCATATATGTTGTAGCAAGATGGAAAATAATCTAAATATAAATCTGAGAAACTACTGTGTTTCACCTATTCTTTCTGCTTTATCCCTCACTCCAGAGGAGCAGGCTCTAAACTGGAGAAACTCCAAGCTTCCAAGAGCCCTTGAGTTCTTTGTGTCTGGGTCCAGTGCATCTGTGGTCCTAAGGTTCTAAGAGGTGGTAGTTTTCTATGTTCCAAAGACTCAGATTATATATTTTAGAATTATCATTTTGGCTGTTATTTGGAGAATAGACTACGAGGGCAAGAGTGGAAGCAAGGAGACCTTATTAAACTATTACAGTGATCAGATAATAGTGTTTTAAACCATGATAGTAGCAGTGGTCTGATTTGGAATATATTTTAAAGGCAGATATACCAGGAATCTGTGATTATCCTGGATATTAGGTAAGAGAAAAAATAGAAGTCAAGGATGAGTATTAAATTCTTGAGAAATCAGATGAATGATGATACCATTTATTGAGATGGGAGACTGTAGGGCAGACCAAGTTGGGAGAATGGTTAAGAGAATTTTTTTGGATATATTAAATTTGATCTGTCAGCCCATACACATAATGTTTTGTGAAAGAACGCCGACAGAACATGTATATACTATATAATTTCATATATATAAAGTTCAAGAACAGGCAAGACTATTCTGGGTGACATGTCAAAACAGTGGTAGTCTTTGGAAAAAGGGTGCCAACAAGGAAAGAAAACAGAAAACTTCTCAGTGCTGGAAATATTTTGTATCTTGATCTGGGTGGTAGATACATGGATGAATACATATATACCACGATTGTGACTGCTATTATATATGTGGTATACTTCAATAAAATATTTAAAAACTGAAAGGCTTATTAGCTTTCAAGTGGAGATGTCATGAAGGCAGTTTATGATGCAGGAGTCTAGAGAACTCCAGACCAGAGGCTAGGGCTATGGATACATACTTGGAGCCAGCAAAGAGATGTTTTGAAGCCATAGGATTAAATGAAATCATGTAGGAGGTAAAAATAATTTTTAAAAAGCATACACAGTGAATGGAAATGGGACACTCCAACATTTAGAGGTAGGGAAAGGGAGAAATATCCAGCAAAAAAATTAAAAAAAAAAAACAAAACTGAGACCTAATGGCTCGTGCTGTAGTAGGAAAACCAGGAAAGAATGATGAAGCCAGGAGAGGAGAGTGTTTTAAGGAAGGAATAATCCCAGCTATGACAAAAGTTATCAAGATTATGAAATCACATGAGGATTGAGGACTAAGAATTGTCACAGCCAAGACCTAACCTGGTCCTACATTATTGTCCTCCAGGTTGGTTAACAGATGTGGTTTAGCAAACCGGAAACCTGAGGGTCATCCTTAACGCTTCCTTTTTTGTCATTTCTCAGGCTAATATCTAATCTATTTCCAAATCTTGGTATTAGTTTTATCTCCTAAAGAGCTCTCAAACCTACCTGCTGCTTCTTACCCTCAAAGATCCATATAGCAGGAGTGATTAGTCTCTAGCATTAACAGATTTAGCAAATAAAGTTACAGAATACCCAGTTAAATTTGAATTCTAATAAACAGCAAATAATTTTTAAGATAAGTATGTCCTAAATGTTGCTCATGCTTGTGCTATTAAATGTGATATACTAAAATATTATTCAGTGTTAATTTGAAATTCACATTTAACTGGGCATAGTGTATTTTATCTGGCAACCCTATTAGCTTTGGTAGTGAGGCTGAGGAATACATAAGAAATACACAGATCATAAAAAGAAGGACTTTGTAATGGTAAATTAAGGAGCTTGAGTTTAACTTGGGGGCAGAGGAAAGGCTTTGAAGAGTTTTAGGCAAACAATATTTGCATTTTAAGTATAAAAGGATAATGGACTGCTGACGGAGGTGAATTGAAATGCTATTGAAACCTAAAGAAAATCTTTTGGTGCCTTAATTCAAGGTAGTATTGTTAAGAATAAAGAAAAGCTGAACCGGGCATGGTGGTTTACACCTGTAATCCCAGTACTTTGGGAGGCTGAGGCAGGCAGATCACTTGAGGTCAGGAGTTTGAGACCAGCCTGGCCAACATGGTGAGAGCCCATGTCTACTTAAAAAATAAATAAATAAATAAGCCAGGCGTGGTGGCTCATGCCTGTAATCCCAACACTTTGGGAGGCTGAGTCGGGCAGATCACCTGAGGTCAGGAGTTTGAGACCAGCCTGGCCAACATGGTGAAACCCTGTCTCTACTAAAAAAATAAAAAAATAAAAAAAATAGCCAGGCGTGGTGGCAGGCACCTATAATCCCAGCTACTCGGGAGGCTGAGACAGGAGAATCACTTGAACCCGGGAGGTGGAGGTTGCAGTGAGCCTAGATCATGACACTGTACTCCAGCCTGGGCCACAAAGAGCGAAACTCTGTCTCAAAAAAAAATTATATATATATACGCTGGGTGTGGTGGTGTGTGCCTGTAATCTCAGCTACTTGGGAGGCTGAGGCAGGAGAATTGCTTGACCTGAGAGGTGGAGTTTGCAGTGAGCACAGATCGCACCACTGCTCTCCAGCCTGAGGAACAGAGTGAGATTCCATCTTAAAAAAAAGGAAAAGAAAAGCTGAATATACAACTTTAAATGCATATGATAGGCAAAATTGGCACATAGCAGACCCTCAATAAATATTTGTTGTTTGGATTGAGTCCAGAGAGGGGAAAAGGGAAGACTCAAGACTGAAGAAGAGACATAAAAAGGAACCAGGTTAGAAGTGTTCCAGCCTGTTGTAGTAAGGTCCAGTGAGGTAGGACAGGAAAGGTCTCTGCTGATATTGGTGGAAGTGCAACTGGATACTTTGGATTTGGAAGTAAATAGGAGGAGAGGAAATAAAGTTAGTATACATGGAAGATCTTTTAAGAAATTTGCCTGTGGGCAAGAAGAGATACAGGGGCTATAGCAGGAGGTAGATATGAGGTACCAGGAAACTTTTTGATGAGAGAGGCTTGAGAATGTTTAAAATGCTGATAGAAAAGTTGCAGTAAACAGGTACACTAAGAGCTGAGACTTTGCTACTGTACAATTTTTTCATATGACCAAAAACCACTTGTACCCCTAAAGCTATTGAAATTTAAAAAAAGAAAAAAGAAAAAATTGTAGTAGAAAAATAGCTTGAAAATGTGGAGAGTGGAAATGGTAGGATAATGAATGAAGAATTATAATCACATGCAACTTTCCCTACTAACTGAAAAGAAAATATTTTATATATATTTTATTTGCTTCTCTGAAACCTAGAGCTCTTAAGATAAGGATGTTTTTATTATTCAACATACATTCATTTTTCTTGTTTAATTGTTGACAAAGGTGCAGTCATTAAAATCAGGGGTTTTTAAAATATTGTTTTGTCAAATTTGAATTCTCTTGTCCTTTGGACTTATAGTTAATGACAGATGAAATAAGTAGAATACTAAACTATGTTTTTATTTATAGATAATGCAGCTTGTGAGATTTTACTTGCTGAGAAAACTTGCCCTTCAATCCCTGAAAAAACAAAGAAAAAAGCAAGTATTGAAGCAGAATAACTGCATAAATCATAATAAATTTCATTAACAAATAATTTACTTTTAACTAACAGTTTAAATTTACTTTTTTCTTTTTTTAAAGAAATGGGGTCTTGGCTGGGCATGGTGGCTCATGCCTGTAATCCCAGCACTTTGGTAGGCCAAGGCGGGAGGATCACGAGGTCAGGAGATTGAGACCATCCTGGCTAACATGGTGAAACCCCGTCTCTACTAAAAATACAAAAAATTAGCTGGGCATGGTGGTGGGTACCTGCAGTCCTAGCTACTCGGGAGACTGAGGCAGGAGAATGGCGTGGATCCAGGAGGCGGAGCTTGCAGTGAGCTGAGATGGCGCCACTGCACTCCAGCCTGGGCGACAGAGCGAGACTCTGTCTCCAAAAAAAAAAAAAAAAGAAAAGAAATGGGGTCTCATTCTGTCACCCAGGTTGGAGTTCAGTGCTGCGATCATAGCTCACTACAAGCCTTGAACTTTTGGGCTCAAGCTGTTCTCCTGCTTCAGCCTCCCAAGTAACTGGAACTACAGGCATGCATGCATTACAATGCCCAGCTAATTTTTAAATGTTTTTGTAGAGATGGGGTATCACTTGTTGTCCAGGCTAGTCTCAGACTCCTGGCCTCAAGTGATCCTACCACCTCAGCCTCCCAAAGTGCTGGAATTACAGGCATGAGCCACTGTACCCAGCCTTAACCAATACTGTTTTTTTTTGAGACAGAGTCTCGCTCTGTCACCCAGGCTGGAGTGCAGTGGCATGGTCTCAGCTCACTGCAAGCTCTGCCTCCAGGGTTCATGCAATTCTCCTGCCTCAGCCTCCTGAAAAGCTGGGACTACAGGTGCCCACCACCACGCCTGGATAATTTTTTGTAATTTTAGTAGAGACAGGGTTTCACTGTGTTAGCCAGGATGGTCTCGATCTGCTGACCTCGTGATCTGCCTGCCTCGGCCTCCCAAAGTGTTGGGATTACAGGCGTGAGCCACTGTGCCTGGCCAACCAATACTTTTATAGGAATTCTTTTTCAGCTATTTAAATCAATAATTAAAAGCATTTTGGAAGTTTATCAAACAGATTATTCAATTTTGTGAAAAAGCTATGCAGCTTATAAATAAGTATATACTGTATATCAGTTTAATCAAAGAGAATGAAAATGTATAGTAGTCCCCCCTTATCTGTGAGGGATACATCCCAAGACCCCCAGTGGATGTGGATAGTACTGAACCCTATGTATACTACATGTTTTTGATCTGATAACTGAGACAGCTACTGAGTAACTAATGAGCGGGTAGTATGTCTATCATGGATATGCTGGATAAAGGGATGATTGATCCTGGAGTGGACTGGACTGAGGGTGATGGCACACAATTTCTTCATGCTACTCAGAATGGTGTGCAATTAAAAACTTACAAATTGTTTATTTCTAGAACTTTCCATCTTATATTTTGGATTGTGATTGACCACAGGTAACTGAAACTGTGGTAGACAAAACTGTGGATGGGTGACGGGGGAGACCTGTGTACTTTACATTTTTTATAACTTCTCTTTGAATAATGCTGAAGATTACTTATGAATCATTATGTTAGGCATGGAATCTGGATCTTTTTTTTTTTTTTGAGACAGGTTCTTGCCTTGTCACCCAGGCTGGAGTGCAGTGGCTCGCTCACCACTCACTAACCTTGACTTCCTCGGACTCAAATGATTCTCTTGCCTTAGCCTACCTAGTAGCTGGAACTACAGGCACACACTGCCACAAATGGCTAATTTTCATATTTTTGGTAGAGACGGGGTTTCACCATGTTGCTCAGACTGGCCTTGAACTCCTGGGCTCAAGCGATACACCCACCTCAACCTTCCAAAGTGTTGGGATTACAGGTGTGAGCCATCATGCCCAGCTGGAATCTGGAGGTCTCTGGGGAAAATTTTGGACTTTATTTTGTATGTAGCAAGGGCTACTTTTTGAGTGACTTTTCATTAATTATATATTTTCTTTATATCATTCCAGGCAGGTTAGTAGTTAGTTTTTGTTTGTTTGCTTATTTGTTTTTACTTATTTTATAGCTGAGAAAACTGAGGTTTAGATTTTCACCAGTTTTTTGAGGCGGTTGTGGCAGATCTTTCCAGATCTAAAGCCTATACTTTTTCTACTACACTAGATTGTCACTGTAAGGAATTAGGGAACAAATAGAAAAGGGGCAAGAGGGTGAATAGGGAGACCCATTAGTAGGGAGTTACAAAGTTACAAAGATTTTTGGTGAAAGATAGTGGTGGCTTTGACTAGGGTGTTTGATAGGAGAGATCAAGAAATACCCATGTATTCAAGATAATTTTGCCTGTAGAGTTGATAGATTGGATACAAATGATGGAGGAATAAGAAATGTTAAGAAAGACTTCTAGGTTTCCGTTTTGAGCTTCTTTAGTGGATAAAGACGCTAATTACTGTGATAGGAAAGACAGGAGTTCTGAGGATGCATGAAGATGGAAATGTTGAGAAGGCCATTGGCTATAAATCTGGAGGTCAGGGGAACAGATGTACTATATTATAAATTTTTTTAAAGTTATGGTAACGGGTGAAATCTCCTAGGAAATAGTATCTATAGAGTAAGGAAGAGAAGTGGACCCAGGTCAATCCCTGGAAAACTTCATAGTCAGGTACAAAAGGAAGAGTGGTGGAGAAGAGGAGAAAAAGAAACAGAATGTAGTATCATAGAAATCAAGAGAGGAAATCATGTCACCCACAAAAGGGGGAATGATCAACAGTGTTGAGTGCTGCTTGAAGGTGCAGTATTATAAAGAATTTTTTTTTTTGTTTTTCGTGTCTATGTTATTTTGATTATTTACATTAAAATATTAATTATTATGAGTACATAATAGCTGTATGTCTTTATGGGGTACATGTGATGTTTTGATAAAGGCACACAATGCATAATAATCAAATCAGGGTAAATGGGATATCCACCATCTCAAGAATTTATTGTTTCTTGTGTTAGGAAGGAATTTAAAAGTCAATTGTAGGACTTCCAGTTTCCAGTGCAGCAATGTAAGAATCTTAGAAGTTGTCACTTTGTCCTAACAACAAGTAAAGTGCTAAACAAACTGAAAAGTCACCAGTTTTTCTTGGGTCTGTCAGAGAAGTAAGGTCATAGAGAAAACTGCTGCACCAAATATTAGAGAGACAGACAGGAGGACACAGAGAATCACAACCTACCAAAACAGAAACCCATGAACAGAAACCTCCATGGGAACCATTGCCAGGATAGAAAAACCTAAACAGTGTTGATGAATTGCTGGAGGCTCAATATGGACAAATCTGAGAGTCCTAGGTGGTCCCCTTGCCACTTTTGTGAGTTTTACTTCCAGGAGCTCTACCATCAGGTCTTCACAGTAAATGTTAGAGTAAAATCCTCTCATGCTTCTAGCAGTGGGAGGAGAAAGGAACTATTTGAAACAGAATGCTAGAACATTCAAGTTTTTTGTTCTTGTTTTTGTTTTTTGTAAGAAGGCCTGGCCTCAGGAGAAAGTGTTTTTCCAGAACCTAACCTGCTGGGGGACCTATGTAGCAGACAAACTGGTTCTAAAGTTTATATAGAGAGGGAAAAGATACAGAATAGCCAACTCAATATTGAAGGAGAAAAAGTCAAAGGACTGATACTACCTGTGTTTAAGACTACTGTAAAGCTATAGTGATCAAGACAGTGTGGGTTTGGTAAAAGAATAAACAAACAGATCAATTGAACAGAATAGAGAGAGAACTCAGAAATAGACCCATAAAAATATAGTCAACTGATCTTTGACAAAGGAGCAAAGGCAATATAATGGAGAAAAGTTGGTATTTTCTACAAATGGTGCTTGAATAACTGGACCCCCAAATGCAAAAACATGAACCTAGACACAGACCTTATACCCTTCACAAGAATTAATCAAAATGGGTCATAGACCTAAATGTAAAATGCAAAACTATAAAACTTCTAGAAAATAACATAGGATAAAATCTAGGTGACCTTGAGTATGGTGATGACTTTTTAGATAGAATACCAAAGGCACATATTATAAAAGAAATAATTGATAACCTGGACTTAATTAAAATAAAAAAACTTCTGCTGTATGAAGGACAATGTCAAGATAATGAGATAACAAGCCACAGATTGGGAGACAGTATTTGCAAAAGACATATCTGATAAAAGATTTTCAACCAACATAGACAAGCCTTAAAACTCAACAATAAGGGCCAGGCATAGTGGCTCATGCCTGTAATCCTGGCACTTTGGGAGGCCAAGGCAGGCAGATCATTTGAGCCCACGAATTTGAGACAAGCCTGGGCAACATTTTGTACTTTTTTGTAGAGACAGAATCCCTGTCGGGAGGCTGAGATGGGAGGATCGCATAAGCCTGGGAGGTTAAGGCTGCAGTGAGCCCTGACCACACCTCTGCACACTGCTGCCTGGGTAACAGAGTGATATCCTGTCTCAAAAAACAAAAACAACAACAACAAAAAAAACCCAATCAAGCAAAAACCCTCAAGAATAAGAAAAAGGAAAACCCAATGAAAAATGGGCCAAAGACCTGAACAGACACCTCACAAAAGAAGATATACAAGTGGCAATAGTTTATGAAAAGTTGTTCAACATCTTATGTCATTAGGCAATTGCAATTGCAAACTAAAACAACAGTGAGTGGCTGGGTGCTGTGACTCATGGCTGTAATCCCAACATTTTGGGGGACTGAGGCAAGTAGATTGCTTGAGCCCAGGATTCAAGACCAGCCTGGGCAACATGGCAAAACCCTGTCTCTACAAAAAATACCAAAAAAAAAAAAAAAAAAATTAGCCTGGTATGGTGGTGCAGGCCTGTAGTCATAACTACTCTGGAAGTGAAGGTAGTAGGAGGATCACCTGAACTTGGGAGGTCGAGGCTGAAGTGAGCTGTCATCATGCCACTGCACTCCAGCCTGGGCAACAGAGTGAGACTCTGTTTCAAAAAAACCAAAAACAGCAACAGCGAGTTATTATTACACACCTATTAGAATGGTCAAAATCCAAAACGCGGACAACACCAAATGCTGGTGAGGATGTGAAGCAACGGGAAATCTCATTCTTTGCTGCTGAGAATGCAACATGCTACAGTCACTTTGGAAAATGGTTTGGTGATTTTTAAAAACTAAACATACTCCTATATATGATCCAGCAATTACATTCCTTAGTGTTTATACAAATGAATTGAAAAATTATATCCACACAAAAAATGCACCTGAACATTTATAGCAACTGCATTCATAATTGCCAAAACTTGGAAGCAATGAAAATGTTCTTCAGTAGGTGAATGCATAAATAAACTGTGGTATATCCAAACAATGGAATATTATTTAGCACTAAAAAGGAATTACGTATCCAGCAATTAAAAGACATGGAGGAAACTTAAATTCATATTACTAAGTGAAAGAAGTGACTTTAAAAAGGCTACATACTGTGTGATTCCAACTATATGATGTTCTGGAAAAGCAAAACTATGTTGACAACAACAAGATTGGTGGTTGCTAGAGGTTAGGAGGAAGGAATGAATGAATAGGCAAATTACAGAGGAATTTTAAGACTGGGAAACTACTTTGTGTGATATTAGAATGGTGGGTACATCTCATTATACGTTTGTCAAAACCCACAGAATATACAACACCAAGAGTGAACCCAACCCTAAGGTAAACTGTGGCCTTTTAAGATAATGATGTGTTAGTGTAGGTTCATCGATTATAGTAAATATACCACTATTGTATAGGATCTTGATAGCAGGGGAGATTTTACATGTGTGGCAACTGGGGATATATGAGAAGTCTATACTTTCTGCTCAAGTTTGCTGTGAACCCAAAACTGACCTAAAAGATAAAATTCATTAATTTTTTTAAAAACTCAGTTGAATTTGGAATCATGAAGGAAACTGGTGACTTTGGTAGGAAAAATTTTAGCAGACTAAAGAGAGGCAAACCAGATTAGAATAGGTTGAAGACCATGGAAAGTGAGGAAGTAAAAATTATTTATAGAGCTTGACTCTGAAGGGAAATAGAGAAAAATAATGGTAACTGGATGAATATGCAGGGTTATAGGAAGCTTTTTCTTTTGAGATATACTGTGTCATTATTGAGAACTAATGGGAATGAAGGAAGGGAGGAAGACAGGATAGTTAAATTTAACTCAATAGGCAACTAGAATTCCCTATGGCCTAGAGATCGAATTGAACTTGGCCTGAATTTCACTTCTTTAGCTAAAAGCAACAAAAAATATTCCTAATCCTTTCTACATTTTCTTTTCTTCACTTCCTCATGATTACCTGTCCTTCTCCTGCTTCCATGCGTACTGTCAGTTCCATGAATTCTCCCCCACTCTCTCACCTTCCCTCCCTCCTGGGGCTGAAGAGGCAGCCACAGACAGCAGTCCTATTCCCTCACCCCCACAGAGGGGCAACTGTGCATTCTCACACACTCCAAAGACAAATTCCACTGCCTGCTCTAGGCCAAGGCTCAGATGAAGCCCATCCCTTTCAGTTTCCTGCCTATGGCTATTCCCAGGGGAAGCAACTCCACTCTTCCCAGTTGTAGGGCCACAGCACAGCTGCTGCTGTCTCCACCTGAGCAATCTGCCAATGGCCACAGGGTCATTCTGCCTCTGCATGCCACAGCCAGCATCTTTACACACCATGAGGGGGCCTAAGGGCACAACCTAGCTTGGCTCTACCTCCCCTAGTACCCCGGATGCTATCCAGAGGTCTGAGGATCACCCAGCCCAGTACACCATTGGTTGCACCTAAGCACTCTTCCCAGGGTCTAAGATCAGGTCCAATCAACCTGCCACTACCACTACAGCTGGCATTCACCAGCATGTGCCACTTACAGATCTGGAAACCGGCCTGCCCAACCCATTGTAGCCATGCCAACACCAACACAGTTGACTGAGTTCCAGTGGATTTTCCTATCACTGCTACTGCCATTGACCATGCCATGCACACTCCACAAGGACTCTAGAATTCACTCACCTACACAGCCTACTGCTGCCATTCCTGGCATACAAGCAAGCCACCTAGAGGCCCAAGAATTGGCTACCTGGATCCACTAACACCAATGCCAGGGTATGCTGCCTTGGGGCCCAAGGACAGGCATGCTTAACATACCACTGCCACCATTGAGACCTGAAGACCAGTCTACTTGGCATCCCAGAACCCAGCAAAACTTCATCATAGCCTCCACTAACAACCACATGCTAAGCCACCAAGGAAATCACAGATACCACTGATGCTGTTTACAGCCAAAGAAATCATACAAAGACAATAATACTGCATATGCCCAGAATCAGAGCAAATGTGCTCTAGCCTACCAACACCATATACACATCTTCAGAAAAATGTGCCCCTGATGAAAGCAAATTCAAAAAAATTGGAAAAAGCAGCTGTGACACAAGATGCACAGATATCAATGTAAGGACACAGGAAACATGAAACAGCAAGGAAATATGAACCTGCAAAGGTACACAATAATTTCTCCAGCAACAGATCCTAATGCAAAAGAAATTCATGGCTGGGCACAGTGGCTCATGCCTGTAATCCTAGCACTTTGGGAGGCTGAGGCAGGCGGGTCACAAGGTCAGGAGAGCGAGACCATCCTGGCTAACATGGTGAAACCCCCATCTCTACTAAAAATACAAAAAATTAGCCAGGCGTGGTGGCAGGTGTCTGTAGTCCCAGCTACTCAGGAGGCTGAGGCAGGAGAATGGCATGAACCCAGTAGGCGGAGCTTGCAGTGAGCAGAGATTGTGCCACTGCACTGCAGGCTGGGCATCAGAGCAAGACTCTGTCTGAAAAAAAAAAGAAAAAGAAAAAGAATCACAAAATCCCAGGAAAAAGAATTCCAAATTTTGAATTTTGATACTAAAGAAGCCTGGTGAGATGCAAGAAAATTCCAAAAATCAATACAAAGAAATCAGAAAAAAAATTCAGGATACAAATGACAAATTTACCGAAGAGATGGATATTATTTTAAAAAGAACCAAACAGAAATTCTGGAACTGAAGGTTTCATTGAATGAAATACAAAATACACTCAAAAGATTCAACAACAGACTAAATCAAACAGAGGAAAGAATCTCAGAACTTGAAGACAGTTATTTTGACATAACCCAGTTAGGCAAAAATAAAGAAAAAATTAGCAAGGATGAGCAATGCCTTTGTGACTATGGAACATTATCAAGTGGCCAAATATTTGAAATATTGATATCCCTGAGGGCAAAGAGAAAATGAAAGGGTTTGCAAACCTATTTAATGAAATAATAGATGAAAAATTCCCAAGTCTAACAAGAGATTTAGGCATCCAGATACAGGAGGCTCAGTGATTTCCCAAACAGATACAACATAAAAATGTCTTCTCCATGGCATATTGTAATCCAAGTGTCTAAGGGAAAGACAGAGAATTCTAAAAGCAGCAGGAGAAAAGTATCTAGTTATAAAGGAAACCCCATTAGACTAACAGCAGACTCTCTCAGCAGAAGCCTTACAGGCCAGGAAAGAATGATATGATATATTCAAAGTGCTGAAAGAACAAATCTGCCAGCCAAGGATACTATATACAGCAAAATTGTTCTTCATCGATGAAGGAGAAATAAAGTATTTCCCAGACAATCAAATGCCAAGAGAATTCATTACTACTAAACTCAAGGGAGTCCTACAACTGGGAGGGAAATGATGATAGTTATTATCATGAAAACACATGAAACTATAAAACTCCAAAGTAAAGCAATCACACAAAGGAGGAGGAGAAAGGATTCAAATGATTCCACTACAGAAAACCACCAAAACACAATGACAAACAAGAGAAAAAGAAAGGAACAAAGAGTATACAGAACAATAAGAAAACAATTAAGAATGTAACAGGAAGAAAGCATTACATATCAATAATAAACCTGAATGTAAATGGATTGAATTCTCTACTTAAAAGATATAGACTGGCTAAATGATTAAAAAAGCATGATTCAACTATATGCTGCCTGCAAGAAATGCACTTTATCTGTAAAGAAAAATAGAGACTCAAAGTAAAGGAATGGTGAATTAATCAATTTTCACGTTGCTGATAAAAACATACCTGAGATTAGGAAGAAGAAAAGGTTTAATGGACTTACAGTTCCACATGACTGGGGAGGCCTCACAATCAAGGCAAAAGGCGAGGAGGAGCAAGTCACATCTTACATAGATGGTGGCAGGCAGAGAGAGCTTGTGCAGGCAAACTTTCATTTTTAAAACCATCAGATCTCATAAGATGTATTCACTATCACAAGAACGGCATGGGAAAGACCTACCCCCATGATTCAGTTATCTCCCAGTGGGTCACTCCCATAACATGTGAGAATTATGGAAGCTACAAGATGGGATTTGGGTAGGGACACAGAGCCAAACTATATCAGATGGAAAAAGATATTCCATGTAAGCAGAAACCAAAACTAAGCAGGAGTAGTTATACTTAGCTAAAAGAGACTTTAAGTCAAAAACAGGAGGGAAAAAAAAAAAAAAAAAAAGACAAAGGTCATTATATAATGATAAAAGGATCAATCTAGAAGAGAGTATAACAATACTAAATACATATGCATCCAACAGTACTGCATTAGATGTATAAAGCAAATATTGCTAGATCTAAAGAGAGACGGAATCCAAAACAGTAATGGGGGAGACTTCAATACCCTACTCACTCAGCACTCAACAGATCATCTAGACAGAAAATCAACACATAAATGTTGGATTTAAACTGGACTTTAGACCAAATGGACCTCACAGACATAACAGAAACTTTTAGCCAACAACTGCAGAATACATATTAACATTCTTCTCATTTACCCATGGGACATTCTCCAGGATAGATCATATGTTAGGCCACAAAACAAGTCTCAACAAACTTGAAAAAATTGAGATCATTTCGAGTATCTTCTCAGGCCACAGTGGAATAAAATTAGAAATCAATACCAAAAGGAAGTTTGGAAACTATACAATACTTGAAAACTTAGCAAGATGCCTCTGAATGATCATTGGATCAATGAAGAAATTAAGATGGAAATAAAAAAATTCTTGAAATAAGGACAGGAACAGTGGCTCATGCTTGTAATCCCAGCACTTTGGGAGGCTGTAGTGGGAGGATCACTTGAGGCCAGGAGTTTGAGACCAGCCTGGGCAACATACTGAAACCCCGTTGTCTCCTAAAAAATTTAAAAATTAGCCAGACATGGTGGTGCATGACTGTAGTCCTAACTACTCAGGAGTGTGAGGCGGGAGGATCACTTGAACCCAAAAGTTTGAGACTGCAGCGAGCTACAATAGTGCCACTGCACTCTAGCCTGGGTGACAAAGTAAGACCTTGTCTCTTAAAAATAAAATTCTTGAAATAAATAAAAATTGAAACACAAAACACCAAAACATATGGAATATCATAAAAGCAGTGCTTAGAAGGAACTTTACAGGAATAAATACCTACATCAAAAAAGTAGTATGTGCTTATGTAAATTTAATGTTATGTAAGAAAAAAAGTAGAATGATTTCCAATAAAGAATTTAATTATGCACTTTAAGGAATTAGAGAAGCAAGAACAAACAAAACCCAAAATTAGCAGAAGGAAATAATAATGATTAGAGCAGAAAGAAACGAAATAGAGACTAAAAAAATACAAAGTATCAGTGAAATGAAAAGTTTGTTGTTTAAAAAGATAAAATTTATAAATCACTAGCTAGATTAACCAAGGAAAGAAGAGAGGAGACCCCAATAAACAAAATCAGGAATGAAAAAGGAGACATTACTACTGATACCACAGAATTAGAAAACATCAGCCGAGACTTTATGAATAACTATATACTAACTAGAAAACTTAGAGAAATGGGTAAACTCCTGGAAACATACAACATACCAAGATTGAATGAGGAAGAAATAGAAAACCTGAACAGACCAGTAATAAGTAGTGAGATTGAATCAATAATAAAAAGTCTCCCAATAAAGAAAAGCCCCGGATCAGATGGATTCACTGCCAAATTCTACCAAACATATAAAGAAAAACTAATACCAATCTTACTTATACTATTTCAAAAAGTTGAAGAGGAGGGAATCCTCCCTAATTCATTCTTTGAGGTTAGCATTACCCTGATTCCAAAACTAGACAAGAAACACAACAACAACAGCACAGAGAAAACTGCAGGCATGATGAACATAGACACAAAAATCTTCAACAAAATACTAGCAAACTAAAGCCAACAGCACATCAAAAAGATAAAACACTTTGATTAAGTGGGTTTTATACCAGGGATGCAAGAATGGTTTAACCTGTGCAAATCAATAAATTTGATACATCACATCAACAGAACCAAGAACAAAAACTTTATGATTATTTTTATAGATGCAGAAAAAGCATTTGATAAAATTGAACATCCCTTCATGAGAAAAACTCTCAGCAAACTAGGCATAGAAAGAACATACCTTAAAATAATAAAGGCAATATATGACAAAACCCACAGCTAACATCAGACTGAAGGGGGAAAAGTTAAAAGCCTTTCCTCTAAGAACAAGACAAAGATGCCCACCTTCCCCATGCCCATTAAACATTGTACTGGAAGTTGTAGCCAGAGCAGTCAGCCAAGAAAAAGGAATAAAAGGCATCCAAATTGGAAAAGAGGAACTCTAATTGACCCTCTTTGGGGATTACATTATTCTTTTTTTTTTGGAGACAGAGTCTCTCTCTGTCGCCCAGGCTGGAGTGCAATGGCGCAATCTTGACTCACTGCATCCTCCACCTCCCGGGTTTAAGCAGTTCTTCTACCTCAGCCTCCCAAGTAGCTGGGACTACAGGCATGTTTGTATTTTTAGTAGAAACAGGGTTTCACCATGTTGGCCAGGATGGTCTCGATCTCTTGACCTCGTGATCCGCCTGCTTCGGTCTCCCAAAGTGCTGAGATTACAGGCATGAACCACTGCACTTGGCCTATGCTTATTTTTAGAAAACCAAAAGACTCCATCAAAAAACTCTTAGGGCTGGGCACAATGCTCATGCCTGTAATCCCAGAACTTTGGGAGGCCAAGGCAGGCAATCGCTTGAGGCCAAGGGTTCGAGACCAGCCTGGCCAACATGGCAAAGCCCCATGTCTGCTAAAAAATACAAAAATTAGCTGGACATGGTGGCGCATGCCTGTAATCCCAGCTACTCTGGAGGCTGAGGCACCAGAATCACTTGAGCCCAGGAGGTAGAGGTTGCAGTGAGCCTAGATTGTGCCACTGCATTCCAGCCTGAGTGACAAGGCAAGATTCTCTCTCAAAAAAAAAAAAAAAAAAAAAAAAAAAAGCCAAACAGGCTGAGCATGGTGGCTCATGCCTGTAATCCCAGCATTTTGGGAGGCTGAGGTGGGTGGATCACGAGGTGAGGAATTTAAGGCCAGCCTGGCCAAGATGGTGATACCCCATCTCTACTAAAAATACAAAAAAAAAATTAACCATGCATGGTGGTGGGTGCCTGTAATCCCAGCTGCTTGGGAGGCTGAAGCAGAGAATTGCTTGAACCCAGGAGGCAGAGGTGGCAGTGAGCGGAGATCACACCACTGAACTCCAGTCGGAGCAACAGAGCAAGACTTTCTCAAAAAACAAACAAACAAACAAAAAACTCTTAGAACTGAGCCAAATTCAGTGAAGCTGCAGGATACAAACAAGCAAAAGTCAGCATTTCTATACACCAATAATAAAATATCTGAAAAAAAAAATCAAGAAGGCAATCACATTTATAACAGTGGCAAAACAAACCAACAAAAACAACAACAACAACAAAAAACCTAGGAATAAATTTAACCAAGAAGTGAAAGATCTCTACAAGGAAAATTACAAAACACTGATGAAAGAAATTGAAGAAGAGAAAAGACATCCCATTCTCATCGATCAGAAGAATTCATATCATTAAAAATGACCATACTACCTAAAGCAATCTGTAGATTCAATGCAATCTCTAACTACATAGCTATGTAGTTTTTCACATAACTAGAAAACACAATGCTAAAATTCATATGGAACCAAAAAAGATCCAGAATAGTCAAAGCAGTCCTAAGCAAAAGGAACAAACTCAAGGCACTACACCACCTGACTTCAAAATATATTACAAGGCTGTACTAACCCAAACAACATGATATTGGTAGAAAAGTAGACACACAGAACAAAGGAAAAGAATAGAGAACCCAGGAATGAATCCACATATTTACAGCTAACTGATCTTCAACAAAGCCATCAAGAACATACACTGGGGAAAGGACAGTCTCTCCAGTAAACGATGCTCAGAAAACTGGATATCCCCATGCAGAAGAATGAAACTAGACCCCTATTTCTCCCCTTTATTAGGCTGTTCTTGTGTTGTGATAAAAAAAAAAAAACAAACCCTAAGACTGGGTAATTTATAAGAAAAGACATTTAATTGACTCACAGTTCTGCAGGCTGTACAGGAAGCCTGGCAGCATCTGCTTCTGGGGAGGCCTCAGGGAACTTTTACTCATGGTGGAAGGCAAAGCAGGAACGAGAGAGAGGGTGGGGGAGGTGCTATACTTTTAAACAACCATATCTTGTAAGAACTCACTCTATCAAGAGAACAGCACTAAGGGGATGGTGCTAAGCCATTCCAGAGAAATCTATCCCCCTTATCCAATAACCTCCCACCAGGCCCCACCTCCATCATTGGGGATTGCAATTCAACATGAGATTTGGATGGGAACACATATTCACACTGCATCATCACTATCTACCAAAATCAACTCAAAATGGATTAAAGACTTAAGCATACTGAAACTGGACTCCTTCCTCACACCTGCATAGTATTCCATGGTGTATATTTACCACATTTTCTTTATCCAGTCTACTACTGATGGGCATTTAGATTGATTCCATGTCTTTGCTATGTGCATAGTGCTGCAGTGAACATACGTTTGCAGGTATCTTTATGGTAGAATGATTTATATTCCTTTGAGTATATACCCAATAATGGGATTGCTGAGTCAAATGGTACTTCTGCGTTGAGTTCTTTGAGAAATCACCAAATTGCTTTCCACAGTGGCTGAACTAATTTACATTCCCACCAGCAGTGGATAAGCATTCCCCTTTTCTCCACAATGTTGCCAGCATCTATTAGTTTTTGACTTTTTAATAAGTCATTCTGACTGGTGTGAGATGGTATTTCATTGTGGTTTTGATTTGCATTTATCTAATGATTAGTGATGAGCATTTTTTCATACACTTGTTGGCCATGCGTATATCTTCTTTTGATAATGTCTGTTTATGCCTTTGCCCACTTTTTAATGGCGTCAAGTTCCTTATAGATCCTGGATATTAGACCTTTGTTGGATGCAGAGTTTGCAAATATTTTCTCCCATTTTGTAGGCTGTCTATTTACTCTCTTGATAGTTTCATTTGCTGTGCAGAAGCTCTTTTGTTTAATTAGGTCCCATTTGTCAATTTTTGTTTTTGTTGCAATTGCTTTTGGCATCTTAGTCGTGAAATCTTTGCCAGGGTCCATGTTCAGAATGGTATTTTGTTGGTTTTCTCCTAGAGTTTTCATAGTTGTAGGTCTTACATTTAAGTGTTTAGTCCATCTTGATTTTTGTATATGGTATAAGGAAGGAGTTCAGTTTCAGTCTTCTGAATATGGCTGACCAGTTGTCCCAGCACCATTTATTGAATAAAACAGTCCTTTCCCCATTGCTTGTTTTTGTCAACTTTGTAGAAGATCAGATGGTTGTAGGTGTGCAAGCTTTATTTCTGGGCTCTCTATTCTATTCCATTGGTCTATGTGTCTGTTAAGTTTGTTTCCGGAAGATTTTAGAGGGCCAAAGCGGCAGCTTAGTATTCCTAGTTTTCCTGCTCTAACTCTAGGGGTGCTGGTACCAAGCCCCCAGCTTTATTCTCTAGTCTCAGGAGCTTAGGAACTGGCTGCACTGGAGGGGCCCGGTGTTCCTGCTCTGCTGGCCACAGCATTCTGATGGGGAGTGCTGGCCAGTGCCTTTCCTCAGGCGGTGGCATAGCATAGCAGGATCTATGCTAGCTTGAGTGTGGATCCTGGTGTGGTGGTGGGGCAGGGTGGCCAGTTGCTGGTGGGAGTGAGGCACTGGATTCTGTACACACCCTCATGCAGGCCACATTGGCAGGGCAGAGTGCCGCACATTAGTGGTGGCAGAGTGTGCTCACGCCAGCAGTGGTGAAGAGGCAGGGTACATGTACACACATATGCCAGTGGGAGAGAGGAAGTATGGTCACCCATGCTTGCGGGCCAGCAAAGCAGTGGAGAGGACATTGGGCGAGTACATGACGGCAAAGTGAGGTGGGGAAGGCTATAGGGGAGTGGAGGCTGTAGGTAGGCAGATGCGCATCCATGGTGGCTAGTCAGTGGGAGCTCTCTGATGGTGACGCATGGTCTGCTGGTGAAGGAGCTATGAGAAGGGCCCCAAGGAAGCACCCTGGTTGGGCATGTGAGGCTGTGGGCAAGTGAGCAAGTGGGCACGCCAGGCTGAGGCCCCAGGAGAGGCTGGCAGATGAGGACACTCAGATCGAACTGGGCACATCCTTATGGACAAGACTGCCCTACTCTGTCCAGGTCCTACAGTTACCCAAAGGCTAAAGCCACCTAGAAGAGTATGGTGAGCCTTGGAGAATGGGCATCACTGTCCATCCTGCTCCACCTATATTTCAAACTATTTTGTCTTTCAGCAGATTTTTTAACTTAAATGTATGACATGTTATTTTTTCCAGAAAATAATTTAAGTTTAAATCTTTTTTCAAGTTGAAATAATAGGACATGTGAGAAGCGCTGGAAATGTTTTTATAGCACTATAAAATGTATTTCTTGATTATGAATTTGTTTCAGCCTGGAAAAGATTCTGAACATAGAGATACACATTTTCAGTTAAACTCTCATTATCTAAAAGTCAAGGTTCCATCTTCCCACTATAGGTCTGCTTTTGAAAGCAATGCAGGTAGAACCACTTAGTTCTGACTCAGTCCCCAAAACTTGCTTTGATAAGAACTAGTCTTGTATTAACTAATATTTTTTGAAAAGACTATAAATATGTACTGATTGGGAATATTTAGAAATATATACATACATATATATATACACAAATCTAGGAAAAATGTAGGGAAGCTATATACTTATAGCTACATACAAACTGATGTTTTAAAATTGGACTGATAGTTGACAATTACATCAAATGAGACCCCTGGGAAGCAGATAGTCAGACAGTATAAAGAGTTCAAACATCAGGGGGTAATGACTAAGAAAGGAAGGCAGGGAAGAAGCAGGATTATGCAAAGATAGCCTCAGTCTTCAATGCAGATCTGACAGAAGCTCTCAACAATGGGGAGTTCTGGAGCAAAGATTGTCTATTACGAAAGTCTTGTGTTGGGCTGTTATGCCCAGACATTGGCTGGGGGCTGCTTGAAAAGATGGTGGCCTCAGCATGAAAGCTGAAGCATATTCTAAAGATGTTGTAGTTGGGGGCTATCAGCTAACTACACTCCTTACACTGGAACAGCTGGTTCTTTGAAGAAACCTGAGGAGAGGACCTTCAGGACTGCCAAAATGATGATGATAATAGTTATCATTGAGTAGCTCCTACTCTCCAGACACCATAGATTCTCTTTACATATATTATTTGTAACCCTTGCATCACAGTCCCTAGATATAGAATAACCTTCATTGTTCAAATGAGAAAATTAAATATAACTAGTAAGTTAGAGGCTGATGTGTTCAGTTTATTGTAAATATGCCCATAAACATTTCTGACAAAAATTTTCCTAATAAACTATTCCAGATTATGTCTTGTACCAACAGGTTAAGAGCTTTTAAGCCAGAAGGGACATGGTTGCTTCATGGAGTCTAAAGGCTGAAAAGGCAACTGATTTCTGGAAATAAAGCTGCCTGTCTCTGTTTGATTGTCTATCACTCTTACTTTCTACTCTACCTTGCTACCCATTTCTTTGCTTTTGCTATCCTAGATGTTCTCTCCCTCTCAGTCTTAAGCTCTGTCTCTTTTCCTTGGTCTCTCTTACTGTCTCTCTCTCTCTCTCTCTCTCTCTGTCTCTCTCTCTCTCTCAATCTCTGTTCACAATCTGTGTTGGTCTCTGTCTTCTCTTTCTCTTTTTTCCTCTCTCCTTCTCTTGGTCTTCCTCTTTTTCTCTCCTTCTCTGTCTTTTGCTTTTCATTCTTCCTCTCCTACCTCCTCTCCTCTTCTCTACCTCTTCCTTCATCTCCTCTCCATTCCCCTCTTCTCCCTTCCTTCCTCTCTCTCTTTTGGCCGTCCCTTCCTCAATTTCTGTTACTTTCTTTAGGTCTTGTATCTTGTCTGTTTCCTGACTCTGTCTTTCACTCTTTCTTGCTTTGTCTACCTGTCTGTCTGCCTCTTTGTACCTTCAAGAAGTAAAAAATGAGCCTACATCCTACTTTATAATTTCTTTAACTTTGATGTTCCATAAATGAAAGTATCTATATACATTTAAAGTTATATTTAAACCAATTATCCTTGCTACATATATTTTCACAGCTTCAGAAATAACTTATAATCTCTTTCCACAAAAAGTACAATAATATACTAAGAATTAAATGCTGAAAGTAAAATACCTTTCTTAGCAGTTAACAAAGATAACTGAAGCACCATTTCCTAACTCAACACTCTAATTAGCTTTTCTTTCTAAATTAATAGTAATTTCAACCAAAGTATTCATTTCAACAAAGGTATTCTCATATAGTTGCTATGCCATATAGAGTTTTCTTGGACGTTGTTTGATCTAGCTCAAGTGAGAAAATTCTTTAGTTTCCTGTGACGTGGTTTAAAATTTAATGAACAGATTAAGGATTTTCTTAGTATCATATATTATGATCTAGTCAACTAACTTTAAATTGTAGTTTTACTATACTAAAATATTTTATTTCTTTCTGCTGTTCAATCCCTATTTTATAAAAACATTTATAGAAAGCAAATTCCAGTACTCCTGGTAAGAAAAACAGAGGCCTTTTAACAAGTACCCCATCTTCAGAGACAGCTGGTTTTGTGGTAAGTATTAGAATTTGACACTTGTAGTATCTGTTTTCTGGCTCCTCCTCTCCCCATTCTTCTATTTTTCTTATATCAGGGGAATATTGCCTATGGAGAATAATATCTGTGTTTTCCTGTTGCTTAAGCACACTTTCAATGGAAGTACTCTATATAGTGCTAAGAGAAGGAAAAACTAGAGTACTGCAGCAACAACCAGGATTCTTACTTTTTTTCCCTTCAGTTTTAAAAATTGTGGTGAAATATATATAACATAAAATTTATAAGTTTAACCATTTTTAAGTGTACAGTTGAAGTATATTCATTCACATCATTATGCAACCGTCACCACTATTCATCTCTAGAACTTTTTTCATCTTGCAAAACTGAAATTCCGTATGCATTAAACAGTAACTTCCTGCTCCTCCCTACCCTAGCCCCTGGAAACCACCATTTTACTTTCTGTTTCTATTAATTTGACTACTCTAGATACCTCATATAAGTGGAACCATACAGTATTTGTCCTTTGTGACTAGTTTATGTCACTTAGCATGGCATCTTCAGATTCATCTATATTACAGCATGCATCAGAATTTTATTTTTAAGTATGAACTGATACTCCATTGTATGAATATGAAACATTTTGTTTATCCATTCATCTGTTGATGGACAATAGGGTTGCTTCTGCCTTTTGACAATTGCGAATGCTGCTGCTATGAACATGGGTGTACAAATATATGTTTGAGTCTCTGCTTTCAATTCTTTTGAGTATGTATCTAGAAATGGAATTGCTAGAGCATATGGTAATTCTATTTTTAACTTTTTGAGGAACCACCACACTGTTTTCCATAGTAGCTGTACCATTTTACATTCCCACTAGCAAAATGCACAAGGGTTCCAGTTTATCTACTTCCTTACCAGTGCTTGTTATTTTCTTTTTTGTAATAGTCGTTGTTATGGATGTGAGGTGATATCTCATTGTGGTTTTGATTTGTATTTCCCTAATAAGGATGACATTGAGCATCTTTTAATGTGTTAATTAGCTATTCATATATCTTCTTTGGGAAAATATATATTCAAGTCCTTTGTTTATTTTTGAATTTTTAATTGCTGAGTCGTAGGAGTTTCTCATATATCTGGGATATTAACCCATTACCCAACATATGATTTACAAATAATTTGCCCCTTTCCATGGGTTGCCTTTTCACTCTGTTGATAGCGTCCTTTGATGCACAAATGTTTTTTATTTTGTCATAGTAAAATTTATTTTTCTTTTCTCACCTGTTCTTTTGGTGTCATATCCAAGAAATCATTATCAAATCCAATCTTATCAAGTCTTCAGTCAAACATCCAATGTTCCTCTTCAGTGTGAGCAATCCTCACAGAGGTCCATGCAGCAGCTTACATGGCAGTGTGGGGACTGCTCAGGCACAAGGAAATGAAATCCAGTATTTTTTGTAACAACACTTAGGCATAACGTCCATGGTCTCCACAAAGGCCATGTGTAATTACAATGTCCCTGCACTCAGGGAAACCCAAGGTATTTTATGTAGTGCAGTATTTATTTATTTATAGTGCATTTATAGTTTTTCCTAGAGTTACAATTTTCCAATCAGACATTATTTTTACCATAAGCAACGTTGCCTAGTAACACAGCTGACATTCTTACACTTATCAGGTTCCTAGGGAAAAGGAGTTACAGATTTAACCAAGAGATGCTCATGATGGAAGAAAGGGTTTTGTTAATACTCTGCTGACAGTCTTTCCAGTGGCCCCAAAATCAATACTTTTTCCAGAAAATGAGTATCTCATTTTTTATTCATTTTTGGTTGATATTTGGAGTTAAAATGTATTGATGAATAACAAATGTATCAAAATGATTTTTTCATGGCAAAACTAATTTAGTGACTATTTTACAAGTATCAACATATTTTTAAAATTGAGGTACAATTTACATTTTATAAAACTCAGTTTACTAAAGTGTATAATTCATTGGTTTTTAGTGTACTTACAAATTGTGCAACTATCATCACAATCCTATTTAAGAACATTTTCATCACCCCGTTCATTTATAGTCAGTCCTCATTCCCCCATCCCACCCTCCAGTCCCAAGAAATTACTGATTTAGTTTCTGTCTCTGTAGGTTTGCTCTTTCTGAGTATTTCATATAAATGAGATCATATAACGTGGCGTTTTGTGCCTGGCTTCTTTCACTTAGCATAATGTTTTAAAAATTCATCTATATTATAGCAGGTATCGGTACTGCATTCCTTTTTTATGACCAATGTATTAGTCTGTTTCCACACTGCTATAAAGACATACCCAAGACTGGGTAATTTATAAAGAAAAGAGGTTTAATTGGCTCATAGTTCTGCATGGCTGGGGAGGCCTCAGGAAACTTACAATCATGGTGGAAGGGGAAGAGGCATGTCTTACGTGGCAACAGGTGAGAGAGAGCATGGAAGAGCAGGGAAAACTACCTTATAAAACCATCAGATCTCGGGAGAACTCACTATCATCAGAACAGTATGGGGAAAACCACCCCCATGATTCCATCACCTCCCACCACGTCCCTCACTCGACCTGTGGGGATTATGGGGATTACAATTCAAGATGACATTTGGGTGGAGACACAGCCAAACCATATCAACAGATATATTCCATTATATAGATATACTGTATTTTGTTTATCAATTCAGTTTATGGGCATTTATTTCCATTTATTATCTATTATGAATAATACTGTTATGAACATTTGTTGACAAGTTTTTGTTAAACATGTGTTTTCAGTTGTCTTAACTATATACAGTCATCCCTCAGTATCCATGGGGAATTGGTTCCAGGACTTCTCAAAGATACCAAAATATGTGGATGCTAAAGTTCCTAATATAAAATGGCATAGTATTTTTTTTTGTGTGTATAACCTATGTGCGTCCTGCACACCTTAAATCATCTCTAAATCAATCAGTCATCTTTTTGGGAATTTTTAATTTGGTACAGAAATATGTGGTGATTTCAGTAACCTGATAGAAAAATGGATATGGCAGTTAGGAGACAGTTCTATGTTAGAGATAGTGATTTAAAAATCTCTAGTGTTCAAATGGTAGGCATGAAGATAAGAGAATAATGCTGGGAAGTTTACATTTAAAGGAAGGGCAGGGGAAATTATTATAGGAAGTATGGTTGCTGAGTAGATAAATTTCATTTAGTAGGCATTTGATAAATGTTTGCATGACTGAATATAAAAAATGTATCATAGCAAACAAAAATTCCTAATTAAAAAATAACTTTAAAGTCAAAGAATGTTATAACCCATTTTACAGATTGATTTGTCTCTAAACATGCATCTTCTGAAGAGTTATTTCCAAATGTCAGTAATTACATGTATTCAGATGAAATTGTTCCTGTGTCAAGTTTACAGGAAAATGCTTCCAATGAGATGGTATTTTTCAACTTTTCTTTAATTACTTAAAAATCATTGCTTTTGCAATGTTTAACTTCTACAAAAGAATAATGTGTTCTTTTATAGATTGATTTGTCCTCAGTGCAAAAAGCATCTTTTGAAGAACTATTTCCAAATGTCAGCAATTATGTTAATTCAAATGAAATTGTTCCTGTGTCAAGTTTGCAGGAAAATTCTTCAAATGAGGTAGTATTTTCCATTTTTCCTTCAATTACTAAAGGAAATAATTACTGTTACATTAGATACTTTGTATATGAGGTGCTTTAAGAAATCTCTTAACATATCAGAAACATAATTTGCAAATATTTTCTCCTATTCTGCGGGTTGCCTTTTTACACTTTGGTTAGGGTCTTTGATGCACAAAATTTTATATTTTTTATAAAGTACAATTTGTCTATTTTTTCTTTTGTTGCCTATTCCTTTGGTGTCCTGTGCAAGAAATCATAGCCAAATCAAATATCTGAAGCTTTTTGCCTTTCCTTTCCTTTTTTCTTTCTTCCTTCCCTTCCTTCCCTTCCTTCCCTTTCTTTCTTCTTTTCTTTCTTTCTTTGACAGAGTCTCACTCTGTCCTCCATGCTGGAGTGCCAGGGTGCAATCAAGGCTCACAGACTCACTATAGGCTTGACTTCCAGGGTTTAGGTAATTCTCCCACCTCAGCCTCTCGAGTAGCTAGGACTGCAGGTGTACACCACGATGTCTAGCTAATTTTTTGCATTTTTTGTAGAGACAAGGTTTTGTTATGGTGCTCAGGCTATTGCCCTGTATTTTCTTCAAATGTTTTTTTTGTTTGTTTGTTTTAGGTCTTGCATTTAGGTCATTGATCCATTTTGAGTTAATTTTTGTGTATGGTGTTAGGTAAGGGTCCAACTTCATTCTTTTGCATGTAGATATTCAGTTTTCTCAGCATCATTTGTTGAAGAGACCATCCATTCCCCCATTGAATGGTCTAGCCCCCTTGCCAAAAATGATTTAAGCATATATTTGAGGGTTTATCCTTGGGTTGTCTATTCCATTGATCTATATGTCTGTCTTTATGTTAGTACCATATGGCTTTGATTACTGTAGCTTTGTACATTTTGAAATCAAGAAGTAGGAGTCCTCCAACTTTGTTCTTCTTTTAAATTATTGCTTTTACTATTCAGGATCCCTTGAGATTCCATGTGAATTTTAAAATGGGATTTTCTGTTTCTGCAAAAAACATCATTGGGATTTTGATAGAGATTGAATGGAATCTGTAGATCACCCTAGGTAGTAATGGCATCTTAACAGTATTACATCTTCCAATCCATAAACATGGGATGTGTTTTCATTTATTTATGTTTTCTTTAATTTATTTCACCAATGTTTTGTAGTTTTCATTGTGTAGGTCTTTAACTTATTTGGTTAATTCCTAAATATTCTTTTGGATGCTATTATGAATTGAATTGTAATTTCTTTTCTAATTGCTTATTGTTAGTGTGTAGAAGTTCACGTGATTTTTGTGTGTTCACTTGTGTCCTGTTAATTTGCTGAATTTATTTATTCTAATAATTTTTAATTCAATCTTTAGGGTTTTCCACAATGATACCATGTTATCTGTGAACAGAGATAATTTTACTTCTTGCTTTAGAATTTCGATGCCTTTTACTTCTTTTCCTTGCATAATTGCTCTGGCTAGAACTATCAGTAGTATGTTGAAAATGCAGACATCCTTGCCTTTTTCTTCATCTTAGAGGAAAAGCTTTCTGTCTTTCACCATTGAATGTGATGTTTACTGTGAATTTTCATATATGGCTGTATTAGTTCATTTTCACATTGCTATAAAGAAATACCTGAGACTGGGTAATTTATAAAGAAAAGAGGTTTCTTTATATAAAGAAAAGAGGTTGCTTATGGCTCCTCAAGCTGTACAGGAAGCATGATTCTGGCACCTGCTTCTGGAGAGGCCTCAAGAAGCTTCTAATTATGGTGAAAGGCAAAAGGGGAGCAAGGCATCTTACATGACCAGAGCAGGAGGAAGAGAGAAAATGAGGAGGTGCCATACACTTTTAAACAAGATCTCACAATAACTCTCTCACTAGAACAGCAAAAAGGGCATGGTGCTAAACAATTGAGGACCACCCCCATGAAGTACCACTCCCATGATCCAGTCACCTCCCACAAGGGCCCACCTCCAACATTGGGGATTACAATTTAACATGAGATTTGGGCAGGGACACAACTCCAAACCATATCAATGACTTTTATTTTGTTGAAGTAGTTTCCTTCAATTCCTAGTTTATTGTTTTTATCGCAAAATGGTACTGAATTTTGTCAAATGCTTTTTTGGCATCAATGTAGAAGATCACATGTTTTTTCCTTTCATTCTACTATATGTGATATATGACAGTGATTGATTTAAGTCTTGCCAAATTAAGCAGAAACATTGATTGATTTTTGTATGTTGAACCATCCTTGCATTCCAGGAATAAAACCCATTTAGTTGTGGCCTATCATCCTTTTAATATGCTGCTGAATTTGGTTTACTAGTAATTTGTTGAGGATTTTTGCTTCAATGTTCATAATGGATATTGGCCTGTAGTTTTCTTTTCTTGTAGTGTCCAGAAAAGACACTTTGTTTGACTCTGGGTAATGTTCGTCTCAAAGAATGAGTTATGAATCATTCCTTTCTCTTCTTGGAAAGTTCGAGAAGTATTGGTATTAGTTCTTTAAATGTTTGGTAGAATTCACTAGGGAAGCCAACAGAATGAGGGCTTTTCCTTGTTGGGAGTTTTTTCATTAGTGATTCAGTCTTCCCTACTGGTTCTGTAGGTATATTCCAGTTTTCTATTTCTGCGTGATTTAGCATTGAGATGCTTTGTGTTTATAGGTATTTGTTTATTTCATCTAGGTTATGAAATTTGTTGCTATGCAGTTGTTCATAATACTCTCTTTGTAGTTCTTTTTTTGGTAGAATTGGTAGTAATGTCACCACTTTCACTTCCAACTTTAGTAATTTGAGTCTTCTTTCCCTTTTTATTAGTATTTTTTCATTAAAGGTTTGTCAGTTTTGTTGCTGTTTTCAAAGAACCAATTTTTGGTTTGATTGATTTTCTTTATGTTTTTTTCTATTCTCTATTTTGTTTATGTCTGCTCTAATCTTTATTATTTCCATCCTTCTGCTAGGTTTAGCAGAAGGTTTAGTTTGGGTTTAGATTGTTCTTCTTTTCTAGTTCCTTAAGTTGTAAAGTTAGGTTGTTGATTTGAGACATTTCTTGTTTTTCAATTTAAGCATTTATAGCCATAAATTTCCCTCTTAGCACTGCTTTGGCTAAATTCCATAAGTTTGGATATGTTGTGTTTTTGTTTTCATTTGTCTCTAAGTATTTTCTAATTTCCCTTGTGATTTCTACTTTGGCCCATTGGTGTTTAAGAGCATGTTGTTTAATTTTCACAGTTTGTTGAATTTTTCAGTTTTACAAACTCTGTTTTTTTATGACTTCATTACATTTTGGTCAGACAAAATACTTTGTATGATATCTATCTTTTAAAATACATTGAGACTTAATTTATGGCCTGACATATGGTCTATCCTGTAAAATATCCCATGTGCACTTGAGAAGTATATATATGCTGTTATTTGAAAGATTGTTCTGTATATATGTTACGTGTAATTGATTTATTGTATTAAGTCCTCTATTTTCTTATTCTCTTCTTTCTGGTTATTCTATCAATTATTGAGAGGGAGGTATTGAAGTCTTCAACTATTATTGTAGAACTGTCTATTTTTCCCTTGAGTTCTGTCAGTTTTTACTTCATATATTTTGATGGTCTGTCATTCAGTGTATAAATGCTTATAATTGTTATATGTTTTGTTATCTTGAGTCTTTTATTAATATATAATGTTCATCTTTGTCTCTTATAACCTTTTGATTGAAACTTTATCTGATATTATGATAGCTGCCCCTGCTCTCTTTTTTTACTATTTACATGGAGTAGCTTTTCCTATTCTTTCACTTTCAATTTATTTATATCTTTGAATCTAAAGTGAGTCTCTTATAAACAACACATAGCATATGCTTTTTATCTATTTTGCCAATCCCAGTTTTTCTATAGGAGAATTTAATTCATTTATTTAAAATACTTACTGATAAGGACAGACTTATTTTTGTCATTTTGCTCATTGTTTCCTATATGCCTTTATATTTTTTTGTCCTTCACTTTCTACATTACTGTCTTCTTTTGTGGTTAATTGATTTTTTTGTAGTGAAATATTTGAATTTATTTCTTATTTCCTTTTGTGTATATTCTATAGCTATTTTCTTTGTGGTTACCAGAGGGATTACCTTCAGCAGTCTAAAGTTATGGTACTCTAATTTGAATTTATTTAGCAGTCTAGAGTTATCATACTCTAAGTAGAATTTATGGTTGACTTCAATGACATACAAAAACTTTGCCCCTTTACATCTCTGCCCCCACCCCTTTCAGATGATGATGTTAACATTTTTATACATCATGTCCGTTAAAACATAAATTAATTTTTTTTTTTGAGATGGAAACTCACCCTATTACCCAGGCTGGAGTGCAGTGGCACGATCAGGATTCACTGCAACCTCCACCTCCCAGGCTCAAGCAATCCTCCCAGTTTGGCTTCCTGAGTAGGTGGGACTACAGGCATGCACCACCATGTCCAGCTAATTTTTGTATTTTTTTGTAGAGACAGGGTTTTGTCATGTTTGTCAGGCTGGCCTCCAACTCCTGGGCTTAAGCAGTCTGCCTGCAGCTGAGATTACAGGTGTCAGTGACCGTGCCCAGCCAATAATACTTTTAAACACTTTAGTCTTTTAAATTATGAAAATAAAAATGTGAGTTACAAATCAATGTTACAATAATACTAGCTTTTATGCCAATAATTATTTTTAAAATTTATTAGTCTCTTAAATGATATAGAAAACAAGAAGTAGAGTTATAAATTGTTGTTGTAATAATAATAGCTTTTATAATTGCCCCTTCTATTTGCCTTTATTTAGATCTTCATTTCTTCATACAGCTTCAAGCTACTGTCTAGTGTCCTTTCATTTCACATTATAGGACTCCCTTAAGCATTTCTTGCAGGGCAAATCTAGTGGTAACTACTTCCCTCAGCTTTGTTTATCTGGGAATGTCTTAATTTCTCCCTCATTTTTGAAGGACCGTTTTACTGGATGTAGGATATTTGGTTCACAGATATTTTTCTTTTATCACTTTGAATCTGTCAGCCCACTGCCTTCTGGTAGCCAACGTTTCTGATGAGAAATCTGTTGATTATCTTATAAGGATCCCTTGTATGCGACAGGTCACTTCTCTTGCTGCTTTCAGGAGTCTTTCTTTGTCTTTCTTTCTAAAGTTTGATTATAATAAGTGGATGTCTTTCAGTTCATCTTACTTGGAGTTTGTTGAGCTTCTTAGATGTTTATGTCTTTTATCAAATTTGGAAAATTTCACTCATTATTTCTTCTAATATTCTCTCTTCCCCCTTTTCTCATTCTTTTCCTTCTGGGACTTTCACAATATACATGTAGGTCTGCTTGATGGTGTCCCACAGGTCCCTTATACTCTGTTCATTTTTCTTCAATTTTTAAACTTTTTTTCTTCAGACTGAATGAATTTGTTGTCCCGTTTTCAAGTTTATAGATTCTTCTGCCTGCTTAAATATGCCCTTGGATCTTTCTAGTGAATTTTTCCTTTCAGTTATTGTGTTTTTAAGCTCTAGGTTTTTTGGGTTTTTTTTTTTTGCTTCTTTTGAGGTTTTCTCTTTTTATTGATATTTTAATTTTGTTTATACATAGTTTTCTTGACTTTTTTTCACATCTTCCTTTAGTTCTTTGAGCATCTTTTAAAGAGAATTGTTTTAAAGTTTTTGAATAGATATATAATCAGTTCCTTTTTAAAGGCAGTTTCTGCTGATTTTGTTTCCATTTGAATGTACTATACTTTTCTGTTTCTTTTATGCCTTTTGATTTTTTAAAAAAATCTGGATGTTTGAATATAATAATGTAGTAAATGTGGAAATGAGTCTCTCCATCCTTCTTAAACCTTGCTATCTTTTTTTTTTTTTAAAGATGGAATCTCCTCACTCTATCATCCAGGCTGGAGTGCAGTGGTGCCATCTCAGCTCACTGCAAACTCCACCTCCCAGGTTCATGCCATACTCTGGCCTCAGCCTCTGGAGTAGCTGGGACTACAGGTGCCCACCACCATGCCTGGCTAATTTTTTGTGTTTTTAGTAGAGACAGGGTTTCACTGTGTTAGTCAGGATGGTCTCAATCTCCTGACCTCATGATCTGCCTGCCTCAGCCTCCCAAAGTGCTGGGATTACAGGTGTGAGCCACCGCACCTGGCCAACTTTGCCATCTTTTGTAATTGTTTTTGTTTTCATTGTCATAGGCTACTTATGTGCCAAGGATCAGCTTGAGGTGTAAACTTAAGGTCTTCTTAGGTCTTTTCTGAGGTTTGCATATTTCTCTAGACATGCACAGTTACTGTTTAGCTTTCCTTGTATATGCAGTTGTTTTTTAATGTCCAAGTCATTATTGTGTAGCTGCTAAAAGGAGAAAAGAAAAAAATTGAGGAAAAAAGGGTTCTTGCCTATTAAATCTTCAGGTACTGTTCCCAATATTGTGTCAGCATTAGCACTATTTCTGCTAATCTTTTCAGATAGTTCTTTTACTTGCCTCAGATAGTTTCTTCATAAGCATGTACTGATCAGTACTCTATTGCTTACTGAACAGTATGCATATTGCTGGGGTTCTCTCTGTATGTAGCTCTCTCCTCTCTGGTATTCTGCCCTATAAACTCAGTCATTTTGGTTTCCCTAGACACTCAGCTGCATCTCCTCAAGTCAGGCAGTCTCCTGGGTACTGCTTAGTTTTCCCTCTCTGTACTGCAGGCTAGAAATTCTCTCAAGGTGATAAGTTGGGGAAATTGTAAGACTCATATGGTTTGTTTTCCATGTCTTGGAGATACTGTCCTTCAATGTCTGATGTCTGGTGTCTTGCAAACTATTGTTTCATATATTTTTTTCTGATTTATTTTTGTTTTAGGCAAAAGGGTAAATCTGTAATGGTATAGAGTGGCTTTGTGTCCCCTCCCAAATCTCTTGTTGAATTGTAATTCCCAATGTTGGGGGAGGGACCTCATGGGAGGTGATTGGATCATGGGAGTAGTTTCCCTCTTGCTGTTCTTGTGACAGTGAGTGAGTTCTCGCAAGACCTAGTTGTTTGAAAGTGTGTGGCACTTCTCCCTTTTCTCTTTCTCCTGTTACCATGTGAAGATAGGCTTGCTACCACCTCACATTCTGCCATAACCATGTTTCCTGAGGCCTCCCCAGCTGTGCCTCCTGTACAGCCTGTGGAACTGTGAGTCAATTAAACCTCTTCTCTTTATAAACTACCCAGTCTCAGGTAGTTATTTATAGCCATGTGAGAACAGACTAATACAGAAAATTCATATCAGAGAAATGGGGCATTGCTATAAAGATACCTGAAAATATGATAGTAACTTTGGAACTGAGTAATGGGCAGAGATTGAAACAGTTTGGAGGGCTCAGAAGAAGACAGGAACACGAGGGAAGGTTTGGAACTTCTGGAGACTTGTTGAATGGTTTTGACCAAAATGCTGATAGTGATGTGGACAGAGATGGCCAGGCTGATGAGGTCTCAGATGGAGCTGAGGAACTTATTGGGAACTAGAGTAAAGGTTACTCTTGCTATGCTTTAGTAAAGATACTGGCAGCATTGTGCTCCTGCTCTAAAGATCTGTGGAACTTCGAACTTGAGAGAAATAATTTAAGACATCTGGTGGGAGAAATTTTTTTTTTTTTTTTTTTTTTTTTTGAGACGGAGTCTTTGCTCTGTCGCCCAGGCTGGAGTGCAGTGGCACGAACTCAGCTCACTACAAGCTCCGCCTCCCGGGTTTACGCCATTCTCCTGCCTCAGCCTCCCGAGTAGCTGGGACTACAGGCGCCCGCCACCTCGCCCGGCTAGTTTTTTGTATTTTTTTAGTAGAGACGGGGTTTCACCGGGTTAGCCAGGATGGTCTCGATCTCCTGACCTTGTGATCCACCCGTCTCGGCCTCCCAAAGTGCTGGGATTACAGGCGTGAGCCACCGTGCCCGGCCCAAGTGGGAGAAATTTTTAAGCAAAGCATTCAAGATGTGGCTTGGCTGCTTCTAGCAGCCTATGTTTATATGTGTTCACAAAGAGGCGGTCTGAATTGCAACTTACATTTAAACAGGAAGAAGAGAATGAAAATATGGAAAATTTGCAGCCTGACCAGGTGGTAGAAAAGAAAAGCCCATTTTCTGGGGAGAAATTCAAGCCAGGTGCAGAAATTTGTGTAAGTAAAGAGGAGCTGTGTTAATAGCCAAGACAATGGGAAAAATACCTACAGAGAATTTCAGAGACCTTCACAACAGCCCCTCCCATCACAGGCCTGGAGGCCTAGGAAGGAAAAATGGTTTTGTAAGCCAGGCCCAGGGCCTTGCTGCTCTGTGCAGTCTTGGGACATGGTACCCTGCATCTCAGCCACTCCAACTCCATCCATGGCCAAAAGGGGCCAAGGTACAGCTCAAGTTTTTGCTTAAGAGGGTGAGCCCCAAACCTTGGTGGTTTCCACATGACATTGGGCCTGCAGGTGCACAGAAGGCAAGAGCTGAAGTTTGGGAGCTTCTGCCTAGATTTCAGAAGCTGTATGGAATCACCTGGACATCCAGGCAGAAGTCTGCTGCAGGGGCAGAGTCCTCATGGAGAACCTCTACTAGGGCAGTATGGAGGGGAAATGTGGAGTTGGAGCTACCATCATTTGTTAAAGATTACACAAAATAAAAAGATGTTGTAAAGCATGATATCTAAAGCATAAAATGTGGAAAGGTGGAGTAAAAGTATAGAATGTATGTGATTGAAGTTAAGTTGTTATCAGCTTAAAATAGAATGTTCTAACTACAGGATGTTTTATGTGAGCCCTATGGTAACCACAAATAACAAACCTTTAGTAAATACACAAAAGATAAATAGAAAGGAATGAACACACACTATGGCAAAAAAAAAAAAAAAAAAATCAACAAAGCACAATGAAAAACATCAAGAGAAGAAAAAACATATTATCATTGCAATTAATGCATAAAAACCATTGACAAAATCCAAAATTTTTAATGATTAAAAACTCTCAACAAATTAGGTGTAAATGGAATGTACCTCAACACGATAAAGGCCATTAATGATAAGCCCACAACTAATATACTCAATGATAAAAAGCTGAAAGTTTCTTCTAAGATGAACAAGACCTAAGTACCCATTCTTGCTACTTCTATTCAACATAGTACTAGAAGTCCAAGCCAGAGCAATTAGGCAATGAAAAGAAATGAAAAGCATCCACATTGAAAAAGAAGAAGTTGGCTGGGCATGGTGGCTCATGCCTGTAATCCCAGCACTTTGGGAGGCCGAGGCAAGCAGATCACAAGGTCAAGAGATCAAGATCATCCTGGCCAACATGGTGAAACCCTGTCTCTACTAAAAATGCAACAATTAGTTGGGCATGGTGGCATGCGCCTGTAGTCCCAGCTACTGGGGAGGCTGAGGCAGGAGAATTGCTTGAACCTGGGAGGTAGGGGTTGCAGTGAGCCGAGATCGTGCCACTGCACTCCAGCCTGGCAACAGAGCGAGACTCTGTCTCAAAAAAAAAAAAAAGAAGTTAAATTATCTGTGTAGATGACATGATCTCATATGAAAGAAAAACTAAAGACTTCAATGAAAACTGTTAGAACTAATAAACAATATCATATTACAGGATACAAAGTCAATATACAAATATACAAAAATAAGTTGTCTTTTTTCACTAACAATGAGCTTCCAAAAAAGAGATTAAGAAAATAATATCCTTAGGATCAAATACAACCAAGGAGGCAAAAGAGTTATATACTAAAAATTATAAGACATTAATGAAAGAAATTGAAGGCACACATAAATGTAATGACATCCCATTTCATTGATTGGAGGAATTAATATTGTTAAAATGTCCATACGTCAAAGTGATCTACAGATTCATTACAATCATTATCCAGATTCCCATGTAATTTTTCACAGAAGTAGAAAAAACAATCCTAAAATTCATATGGAACCACAAAAAATTTCAAATAGCCAAAGCAATCTTCAGAAACAACAAAGCTGGAGGCATCACACCTCCTAATTTCAAGCTATATTTGAAAACAATAGTAATCTATACCTGTATAACAGAATGGTACTGGCATAGAAACAGACATATACCCCTGCCTGCTTGAATGCACACAAAGGGTACACTCAGACCTGCACCCACTAGTGTCCCACCCCTGTGCTAACACCACCACTAGCAGAACTGTGCACACAGTTGCCAGTGGAAACTTCCCTATCGCTAGAGCTGTGCTGCCTCTACTGCTGCTGCAAATGCCCAGAGGGTGGCAGGTACCCTAGGATCCACTAGCACCCTGTTGTAGCTGATGAGTGTGTGCCCCACCACACTGCTGCTACTGCTGGCACATGAGAATGAGAATGGATCCCACTGCCACCAACCTGTGAAATGCTTTGGCTGGCACCACCCATTGGATTGTAGAGACCAGTAGTCTGGGAGCACCTCCCCCCCCAACTACTCTCACCTAGTGCAGTAGGTTTCTAACCTTGAGGAGCCAGAGAACAAAGTTGGGGCCCAATACAAGTCCCTCAGAGTTAGAGCACGCAGTTCAGGAGCTGGGAGCTGAGCCTTGGCCCCCTAAAATCTCCCACCTTATATCACAATCAAACCTTCAAGGCCATCAAATAAGATAAAAGAAAAAAAACTCATCTGAAGAACAGCAACTTCGAAGACTGAAGGAATATGAACCCACAAAGATGAGAAAGAACCAGCACAAGAAAACTGATAAATCAAAAAGCCAGAGTGCCTTTATTCCTCCAAACAATAGCATTACCTCTCCACAAAGCATTCTGAATGTGGCTGAGGTGGCTGAAATGGCAGAAATAGAATTCAGAATATGGGTAAGAATGAAGATCATTGAGATGCAGGAGTATGCTAAAAGCCAATCCAAGGAAGCTAAGTATCATGGTAAAATGATACAGGAGCTAACAGATAAAAAGCCAGTATAGAAAAGAATGTAATTGACGTGATAGAACTGAGAAACATACTATAAGAATTTCATAATGCAATCACAAGTGTTAATAGCAGAATAGACTAGGCTGAGAAAAGAATCTCAGAGCTTAAGACTGGCTTTCTGAAGTAAGACAGATAAGAATAGAGAAAAAAGAATGAAAAGGAATGAACAAAACCTCCATAGAGAGCAAATCTATGACACATTGGTGTCCTTGATAGAGTAGAATGGAAGCAAGTTGGAAAACATATTTTAGGATATCTTTCACGATAACTTCCCCAAGCTAGCTAGAGAGGCCAACATTTTAATTCAGGAAATGCAGAGAACCTTACTAAGATACTTAACAAGGAAGATCATCCTTGAGATACATAATCATCAGATTCTCCAAAGTTGAAATGAAAGAAAAAAGATTAAAGGCAGCTGGAGAAAAAGGTCAGGTCACCCACAAAGGGAAGCCCATCAGTCTAACAATGAAACTCTCAGCACAAACCCTAAAAGGCAGAAGAGATTGGGGGTCAATATTCTACATTCTTAAGGAAAATAAATTCCAAACAAGAATTTCATATCAGGCCAAACTAAGATTCATAAGTGAAGGAGAAATAATATCTTTTTCAGACAAGCAATTTGTTTTCACCAGAGGGAATTCATCACCAGATGTGACTTGAAGGAGGCAAGCGCTTCTGAAGGAAGCACTAAATATGGAAAGTAAAAGACTGTTACCAGCCACTACAAAAACACACTGAAGTACACAGACCAGTGACACTATAAAGCAACTACACAAACAAGTCTGAATAATAACCAGCTAACAACATGATGACAGGATCAAAGCCATACATTTCAATATGAACTTTGAATGTAAACAGGCTAACTGCCTCAATTAAAAGGCATATAATGGCAATCTGGATAGAGAATCAAGATCCAACAGTATGCTGTTTTTAAGAGACCCATCTCACATGCAATGACATACATAGGCTGCAAACAAAGGGGTGGAGGAAAATCTACCAAGCAAATGGAAAACAGAAAAAAGTGCAGGTTGCAATCCAAGTTTCTGACAAAACAGATGTTAAACCAACAAAGATCAAAAAAAGACAAGGGCATTACATAATGGTAAAGGGTTCAATTCAACAAGAAGATCCAACTATTCTAAATATATATGCACCCAACAGAGGAGCACCCAGATTCATAAGGCAAGTTGTTAGAGACCTTCAAAGAGAAATAGACTTTCACACAATAATAGTGAGAGACTTCAACACCCCATTGACAGTATTAGACAGATCATCCAGGCAAAAAAATAATAAAGATATTCAGGACCTGAACTCAGCACTGGATCAAATGGACCTGATAGGTATCTACAGAATGCTCCACCCCAAAACAACAAAACATACATTCTTCTCATCACTACATGTCACATACTCTAAAATTGATCACATAATCTAAAGTAAAGTACTCCTCAGCAAATGCAAAAGAACTGAAATCATAACAATCATTTGGACTACAGCGCAATTTAAATAGGATTCACGACAAAGAAAATAGTTCAAAACCATACAATTACATGGAAATTGAATAACCTGCTCCTGAATGATGCTTGGGTAAATAATGAAATAAACTCAGAAATCAAGAAGTTCTTTGAAACTAATGAGAACAAAGATAAAACATGCCAGAATCTCGAGGACACAGCTAAGGCAATGTTAAGAGGGAAATTTATAGCACTGAATGAACACATCAAAAGTTAGAAAGATTTCAAATTAACAACTTAACATCACAACTAAAAGACAACCAAGAGGAAACCAACCCCAAAGTTAGCAGAAGACAAGAAACAACCAGAATCAAAGCTGAACTGAAGGAGATTGAGTCATGATAAACCATTCAGAAGATCAACAAATCCAGGGGTTGGTTTTTGGAAAAAAAATACAATGCATAGACTGCTAGCTAGACTAATATAGAGAAAAGAGAGAAGAGCCAAATAAACACAATTAGAAGCAAAAAAAGGGATATTAACACTGGCCCCACAGAAAAGCAAATAACCATCAGATAATATTATGAAAACCTCTATGTACACAAACTAGAAATTCTGGAAGAAATGGATAAATTCCTGTACACACGCACCCTCCCACATACACCTTCCTGAACCAGGAAGAAATTGAATCTCTGAACAGACCAATAATGAGTTCCAAAATTGAATCACTTGGACACAGGAAGGGGAACATCACACACCGGGGCCTGTCATGGGGTGGGATGAGGGGGGAGGGATAGCATTAGGAGATATACCTAATGTAAATGACAAGTTAATGGGTGCAGCACACCAACATGGCACTTGTATACATATATAACAAACCTACACGTTGTGCACATGTACCCTAGAACTTAAAGTTTAAAAAAAAAAATAAAAAATAAAAAATAAAAGCCTTCCAACCAGAAAAAGCCCAGGACCAGGGTTCTCAACTAAATTCTGCCAGAAGTATAAAGAAGATCTAATACCATTTCTACTTAAACTATTCGAAAAATTGAAAATGAAGGACTCCCCTCCAACTTATTCTATGAGGCCAGTATCATTCTTATACCAAAACCTGGCAGAAACACAACAAAAAAAGAAAACTTCAGATCAATATCCTTGATGAACATTGATGCAAAAATCCTCAACAAAATACGGGCAAACTGAATTCTAGCAGCACATGAAAAAGCTAATTCACCACAGTTAAGTAGGCTTTATCCCTGGGATGCAAGGTTGAGTCAGTATACACAAATCAATGTGATTCATCACATAAACAGAACTAAAGACAAAAGCCACGTTATTATCTCAATAGATGCAGAAGAGGTTTTTGATAAAATTCAACACCACTTCATGTTAAAAATTACCAATAAACTAGATATTGAATGAATATACCTCAAAATAAAAAAAGACATCCGAGACAAACCGACAGCCAACATCATACTGAATAGGCAAAAACAGAAGTACTACCCTTGAAAACCAGCACAAGAGAGACAAGAATGCCCTCTCTCACCATTCCTCTTTAATATAGTATTAGGAATCTTGGCCAGAGCAATCAGGTAAGAGAAGGAAATAAAAGGCATAGAAATAGGAAGAGAGGATGTCAAACTATTCGTGTTTGCAGACTACATGATCATATATCTAGAAAACTCCATATTCTTGGCCCAAAAGCTCCTTAAGCTAACAAACAATTTCAGCAAATTCTAAGGATACAAAATCAATATACAAAAATAACTAATATTCCTATACAGCAATTACAGTTAAGCCAAGAACCAAATCAGAAACACAATCCTATTCAGAATTGCCAGAAAAAGAATAAAATACCTAGGAATACAGCTAACTAGGGAGGTGAAAGATCTCAACAAAGAGAACTACAAACCATGGCTGAAAGAAATTAGAGATGATACAAACAAATGGAAAAACATCCCATGCTTATGAATAGAAAGAATCAACATCATTAACATGGCCATACTACCCAAAGCAATTTATAGATCCAATGCTATTCCTATCAAAGTACCAGTGATATTCTTCACAGAACTAGAAGCTATTTTAAAATCTGTATGAAATCTTAAAAGATCCTGAATAGCCAAGGCAATTCTAAGCAAGAAGAAGTATCACACTATCTTCAAACTATGCTACAGGGCCATAGTGACCAAAACAGCATGGTACTGGCACAAATAGACAAAAGGAACAGAATAGAGAGCTCAGAAATAAGGCCACACACCTAAAATCATCTGATCTTGGACGAAGCTGAGAAAAGCAAGCAAAGGAAAAAGGACTCCCTATTCAATAAATGGTGCTTGGATAACTGATTAGCCATATACAGAAGATTGAAAATGAACCCCTTCCTTACACCATGTGTAAAAATCAACTCGAGATGGATTGAAGGCCTAAATGTAAAACCCAAAACTATGAAAATCCTGGAGACATAGGAACAGGCAAAGATTTCATGACAAAGATGCCAAAAGCAATTGCAACAAAGCAAAAATTGACAAGTGGGATCTAATGAAACTAAAGACTTTCTCCACGGCAAAATAAACTATCAATAGAGTAAACAGACAACCTACAGAATGGGAGAAAATCTCCCCAAACTATGCATCTAACAAAGGTCTAATATCCAGCATCTACAAGGAACTGAAACAGATTTTCAAGAAAAAAAAAAAAAACATTAAAAAGTGGGCAAAGGACATGCACAGACACTTTTCAGAAGATGACATACATGTGGCCAACAAGCATATAAAAAAAAGCTCAACATCACTGATGGTTAGAGAAATGCTAATCAAAACCACAATGAGATATCATCTCACACCAGTTAGAATGGCAATTATTAAAAAGTAAAAAAAATAGATGCTGATGAGGTTGTGGAGAAAAAGGAACAGTCATACACTGTTAGTGCGAGTGTAAATTAGTTCAACCATTGTGGAAAGCAGTATGGCAATTCCTCGAACAGCTAAAAACAGAACTACCATTCAACCAAGCAATTTCATTATTGGATATATACCCAAAGGAATATAAATTGTTCTACCATAAAGACACATGCATGTGTGTGTTCACTGCAGCACTGTTCACAATAGCAAAGACATGGAGTCAGCCTAAATGCCCATCAGTGGTAGACTGGACAAAGAAAATGTGGTACATATACACCATGGAATACTGTGCAGCCATAAAAAAGAATGAGATCATGTCTTTTGCAGGAATATGAATGGAGCTGGAGGCCATTATCCTTAGCAACCTAACACAGGAACAGAAAACCAAATATGGCATATTCTCACTTATAAATGAGAGCTAAATGATAAGAACACATGGACACATACAGGGGAACAACACAGGGGCTTTTTAAAGGGTGGAGAGTAGGAGGAGGGAGAGGATCAGGAAAAGTAACTAATGGGTACTAGGCCTAATACCTGGATGACAAAATAATCTGTACAACAAACCCCCATGACACGGGTTTACCTAATAACAAACCTCTACATGTACCCCTGAACTTAAAAGTTAAAAAAAGACAGACATACACACAAATGAAACAGAGCAGAGTGCCCAGAAGTACAGCATATACAAAAATTAACTCAAAATGTATTAAAGACTTAAATGTAAGACCTGAAATCATAATAAAACTCCCAAAACAAAACATAGGGTAAAACCCTCTTGGTGTTGGTCTTAGCAGTGCATTTCTTGGATATGACACCAAAAGCACAGGCAACAAAAGCAAATATAAACATTCTGGACTACATCTAATAAAAAAGCTTAAGTACAACAAAGAAAACAACATGATGAATAGACACCTAGGGAATGTTAGAAAATATTTGCAAACCATATATCTGATAAAGAGTTGCTATTATATATATATGATATCCAAATATCATATATTTGGAGATATATATATGGAACACAAAACTCAATAGCATATATATATACACACACACACACACACATATATATATATATGGAACACAAAACTCAATAGCAAAAAACGAAATAGCTGTATTCAAAATGCTCAAAGGACCTGAATTGCCATTTCTCCAAAAAAAGACATACAAATGGCCAACACTTACATGAAGAGCTCAACATCACTAATCAGGGAAATTCAAATCAAAACTACAATGAGAGATCACCTCATACCTGTTAGAATTGCTTATTTTAAAAACAACAGATTAAAAAGTATAGGCAAGAGTGTAGGGAAATGGAACCCTTATACACTGCTGATGGGAATGTAAATTGGTATCATTATTATGGATAAAAGGATGGGGGTTCCTCAAAAAATTAGAAATATAGGTTCCAGTAATTTCAACTTTGTGTATATATTCAAAGGAAATGAAATCAGTATCTCAAAGAGATATCTGCACTACCATGTTTATTGCAGCAATATTTACAATAGTCAAGATGTGGGAACAACACGAGTGTCCATTGACAGATTAATGGATAAAGAAAATGTGACATACATTTGCCAATCAGCCATTAGAAAAGAAGAAAGGTGACATGTATGAACCTGGATGACAGTATGCTAAGTGAAATAAGCCAGACATAAAATAACAAATACTGTATGATCTCACTTATATGTGGGATCTAAAAATGTCACACTTACAGAAGCAGAGAGTAGAATGGTGGTTGACAGGGGCTGGGGTTGGTGGAAATGGAGAGATGCTGGTCAAAGGGTACAACTTTCAGTTATAAAATGTGTATGTTCTGGGAATCGAATGTACAGCATGGTAACTATAGTTAATAATAGTGAATTGTTTACTTGAAATATAATAAGAGAGCAGATTTGAAATGTTCTTACCATATACAAAAAAGAGAAGCTGTGTGTTGATGGATGTGTTAATTTGATTGTGGTACTTCTTATACAATGTATGTGTATATCATCAAATCATGTACACCTTGAATATATGCAATTTTTATTTGTCAATTGTACCTGAGAAAAGCTGGAAAAAATAAAATGGTTATTATAAATAAAATACAGTGTATACTTAGTACACCTCTCCTTCCAAACCAAAATATAACATATAAAATGGTTTGTTTTAGTATCCACTACCAGTTATCTTTCATCATAGTGCTCTCATTTTTTTAGTTGTTAACTTTTATTTATTTCTTAGGTAGGTAGAGTGTGTATGAAGACAAGGTTTTCATGAAGCATGCAGTGATTTATTTTTGAAGTTTTTATTATCTGAGAATATCTTTGTATAGAAACAAAGGAAAGATAAACATTTTATAAACATTTTCTTCTTAGAACTTGGTAGACATTAATTTATTATTAATTTATTATATTTCAGAGGTTTCTTTGGTTACTGATATGGTTTGGCTGTGTCCCCACCCAAATCTCAACTTGAGTTGTATGTCCCAGAATTCCCATATGTTGTCTGGGAGGGACTCAGTGGGAAGTAATTGAATCATGGGGGCTGGTCTTTGCCATGCTATTATCATGTTAGTGAATAAGCCTCACAAGATCTGATGGGTTTATCAGGGGTTTCCACTTTGGCTTCTTCCTCATTTTCTCTTGCTGCCACCATGTAAGAAGTGCCTTTTGCCTCCTGTCATGATTTTGAGGCCGCCCAAGCCATGTGGAACTGTTAGTCCAATTAAACCAAAAATGTGGAAGCAACTTTGGAACTGGGTATCAGGCAGAGGTTGGAACAGTTTGGAGGGCTCAGAAGAAGACAGGAAAATGCGGGAAAGTTTACAACCTCCTAGAGACTTGTTGAATGGCTTTGACAAAAATGCTGATCGCAATATAAACAATAAGGTCCAGGCTGAAGTGGTCTCAGATGGAGATGAGGAACTTGTTGGGAACTAGAGCAAAGGTGACTCTTGTTATGTTTTAGCAAATTAGCAAGGAGACTGGCAGCATTTTGCCCTTACCCTAGAGATTTATGGAACTATGAACTTGAGAGAGATGATTTAGGGTATCTGGGAGAAGAAATTTCTAAGCAACAAAGCATTCAGGAGGTAACTTGGGTGCTATTAAAAGCATTCCATTTTAAAAGAGAAACAGGCATAAAAGTTTGAAAAATTTGCAGCCTTACAATGTGACAGAAAGGAAAATCCCTTTCTCTGAGGAGAAATTCAAGCTGGCTGCAGAAATTTGCATAAGTAATGAGGAGCCAAATGTTAATCCCCAAGACAATGGGGAAAATGTATCTAGGGCATGTCAGAGGTCTTCATGGCAGCCCCTGCCATCACAGGCCTGGAGGCTTAGGAGGAAAAAGTGGTTTTCTGGGCCAGGCCCAGGATCCCCGTGCTGTGTGCAGCCTGGAGACACGGTGTTCTGTATCCTAGCTGCTCTAGCTCTGGCTGAAAGGGGCAAATGCAGAGCTTGGGCCATGGCTTCAGATGATGAAGTCAAGAACTGAGGTTTGGGAACTTCCTCTTAGATTTCAAAGGATATATGGAAATGCCTGGATGCCTAGGCAGAATTTTGCTGCAAGGGTGGGGTTCTTACTGCTAGGGCAGTGCAGAAGAGATATGTGGGGTTGGAGTCCCCACACAAAGTCCCTGCTGAGGCACTGCCTACTGGAGCTGTGAGAAAAGGGCCACTGTCCTCCCGACCTCAGAACGGTAGCTCCACCAACAGCTTGCAGCGTGCACCTGGAAAAGCCACAGACACTCAACACTAGCCCATGAAAGCAGCCAGGAGGGAGGTTGTACCCTGCAAAGCCACAAGGGTGGAGCTGCCCAAGACCATGGGAACCCACGTTTTGCATCAGTGTGTCCTGGATGTGAGGCCTGGAGTCAAAAAAAGATCATCTTGGAGCTTTAAAATTTGACTGCCCTGCTGGATTTCAGACTTGCATGGGCCCTGTAACCCCTTTGTTTTGGCCAATTTCTCCCATTTGGAATGGCTGTATTTACCCAATACCTGTACCCCCATTGTATCTAGGAAGTAACTAGCTTGCTTTTGATTTTACAGGCTCATAGGCAGAAGGGACTTGCCTTGTCTCAGATGAGACTTTGGACTGTGGACTTTTGACTGAAATGAGTTGAGACTTTGGGAGACTGTTGGGAAGCCATGATTGGCTTTGAAATGTGAGGACATGAGATTTGGAGGTGCAAAGGGTGGAATGATATGGTTTGGCTGTATCCCCACCCAAATCTTGAATTATATCTCCCATAATTCCTATGTATTGTGGGAGGGACCCAGGGGGAGGTAATTGAATCATGGGGACCAGTCTTTCCTATGCTGTTCTTATGATAGTGAATAAGCCTCATGAGATCTGATGGGCTTATCAGGGGTTTCTGTGTTTGTTTTCTTCCTCATTTTCTTTTGCTGTCATGATGTAAGAAGCGCCTTTCACCTCCTGCCATGATTCTGAGGCCTCCCCAGCCATGTGGCACTGTAAGTCCAATGAAACCTCTTTTTCTTCCCAGTCTCTGGTGTGTCTTTGTCAGCAGTGTGAAAACAGACTAATACAGTTAAAATCACAAAAAAACTAAAATAGCATAAGCCAAAAATAAAAAGTGTAGAAGGAGGATTTATTGACTTCCTGATTGATTGATTGAGACACGGTCTTGCTCTGTCATCCAGGCTGGAATACAATGGTGTGATATAGTTCACTGTAATCTCAAACTCCTGGGCTTAAGCAGTCCTCCCACTTCAGCCTCCTAAGTAGCTAGGACTACAAGCATGTGGCACCACGACTGGCTAATTTTTAATTTTTTTTTTGAAACAATGGTCTTACTTTGTTGCCCAGACTGGTCTCAAACTCCTGACCTCAAGCAGTACTACTGCATTGGCCTCCCAAAGTGTTGGAATTAGAGGTGTGAGCCACCATGCCTGGCCAAAAGGAGATTTATTGACTCATGTAAATGGGAAGGAGAGTGTTGAATCCAAACTTTAGTGCATCTTGTTAGAAAGTCCTCTTCAACTCACAACTGTAATCCCAGCACTTTGGGAGGCTAAGGCAGGCGGATCACCAGAGATCAAGAGTTCAAGACCAGCCTGGCCAACATGGCGAAACCCTGACTCTTCTAAAAATACAAAAATTAGCCGGGTGCAATAGTGCACGCCTATAGTCCCAGCCACACGGGAGGCTTAGGCAGGAGAATCACTTGAACCTAGGGGGCAGAGGTTGCAGTGAGCTGAGATCGCGCCATTGCACTCCAGCCTGGGTGACGTAGTGAGACTCTGTCTAAAAAAAATAAAAAATAAAAAAATAAAAAAATCGAAGTCCTCCTCAGGTCTTGTAGGTTTTGTTTGTTCTTGTTTTTAAAATGTTAACCTATCTTTGATTGGCTTCATTTTCTTGGGCTTCCACCCAAGAAACAGACTTCCACCCATCTCTTGTGGCTTACTTTATCATAGTCTAAATTGAAGGGGAGAGGTTTCTTTCTAGGTGTGTATGCTTTTCAGTCCTGGTTAAGGGCTCCAGTTAGCTTTGACTGTTCCACATGCCTATATTTTGGACCAATTACAATTGCCAGGGAAATAGTAAACTATAATTGGCTAATCCTGGGTCACTTGCTTACTTCTGTGGTCAGGTGACAAAGTTTATAACCAAAAGGAAGATGAGAATCTTGCTGAGCAGATGTTTTTCTTTTGAAAATGTGTGAAACTCATTTTCTGTTATATTTCCAATCATTGCCTAGTTTAATTTACTTTCTTTTGTAATGTAAATAGGCTTTAAGGTTTTTTTGTTTGTTTGTTTGTTTTGTTTTCTGTTTCATAAATCTTTTTCTTTCAGATAGGATATCACTCTGTTGCCTAGACTGGAGTGCAGTGGCATGATAGTGGCTCACTGTAGCCTTGACCTCCCAGGCTCAATTGATCCTCCCACCTGGGACTACAGGCATGTGTCAGCACACCTGAATGATCTTTGTATTTTTTTTTTTTTTTTAGTAGAGATGGGGTTTCACCACATTGTCTAGGCTGATCTCAAACACCTGCATTCAAGCGATCTGCCCACTTCAGCCTCCCAAAGTGCTGGTATTACAGGCATGAGTCACTGTGCCCAGTCTCATAAATCTTAAAATCAGTGGAGATTCTACCCAATTTATGGAAGATAGTAAACTGTGACCAGTTTTTTGTGTGTTTGTCCTAGAGTAAATTATTAACTTGTTTACTTCTTATATTAATGCCTTAAAGATGCTGTAACAAAGAACCACAAACTAGGTGGCTTCTTAAAACAACAGAAATCTATTCTCTCATTTCCTGAGGCCAGAAGTCTGAAATCAAGGTGTTAGCAGGGCCATGCTTCCTCTACAGCCATGAGGGGAGGCACTTTCTTCTATCTTCTGTTAAACTCAGGTATTTCTTGGCTTGTGGCAGCATAACTCCAATATCTACCTCCCATCTTCACATGACTGTCTTCCCCCTTTGTCTTTGTGATCTTAACTTGATTAAGTCTGCAGAGGCCTTATTTCCAAATAAGGTCACCTTCACAAGTACTGGGGGTTAGGACTTTAACATATTTTTGGGGAGGAGAACACAATTCAACCCATAACACTTGCTTTTTTATGTTTCTGTTTAGTCTATCCTAAACTCTTTGCCAATTGCCTGTATTGCCTCTCTAGATCTTCAGATTCACCAAATTTACCACAAATTTCAGTTTACTAAGGAAGTCTCTCCTAGAGCATTCTGACCTGTTCTCCCATATAGTGCTATTGCCCTCTGTGCCCCATCCTAGTATTTCCTTGTACCATCATCCTGGGAACTCACTTTGCCAGTCTTCTGTTTTCCCCATCCCATGGCTTTCTCTTTTTGCCTTAGTCTAGGAGCTAATCTTCCATTGGCTTCCTATGAGAGGGTACATGTTACAGAAATTGTTTGAGACTTTTCATGACCGAAAATGTTTTTATTTCATCTTCATATTTGATTGATTATTTAAGTTGGCTAGAATTTTAGGTGGAAATAATTTTCTTTATAATTTTTTCAGCATAACTTTATTATAGTTCTAGCTTCCAGTGTTGCTTTGAGAAGCCATGTTGATCTCTACTCCTTTATTAATGATCAGCTATTTCTCTATGGAAGCCAGAAGATCTTCTCCTTGTCCCTTATATTCTGAAATTTTATGATGATGTGCTTCAGTGGTTTCTGCTTTTATCTTTATTGACTTTTTCCTTCTATTTTCTTTCAACTTATTTTATACATTGCTTAGTATTGGTGTAGCTTTATGCAACAAGTTTGATAGGTTATAATTTCAGTATTATTTGGGTTTATGTAGTTTTACATTCCATTATGACTTCGTTTGACCCAGGAGTTCCTTAGAAATGTGGATTTTAGAAATTCTGAGCGCATGAAGACTTTTAACATATATTTGTTATTCACTTCCAACTTAATTACATCATGGTCAGAGAAAGTGTTGCATACCTGGTATGGATTCTTTGAAATGTGCTTTAGTATGAGTCTTTTTCTATGTAATGTGTTAGAACATGGTAGATTCTTTTAATTTGGAAAAATAAGCACCTTGGTTTGGGGAAATTTTAAAAATTATTTTATTGATAATCTCTACTTCTTTCTTTTTTTGAACATCTATTATATGGAGATGGGCTTCCTATATTGGCCTTCTCATCTTCCTATCTTCTTCTAAAAACATTTTGTCATTTTGTTCTACTCTCTGGAAGATTTCCTCAATTTTATCTTCCAAATCTTATATTAGGCCAGGCACAGTGGCTCACGCCTATAATCCCAGAACTTTGGGAGGCCAAAGGCAGCAAATCACTTAAGCTCAGGAGTTCAAGACCAGCCTGGGCAACATGGTGAAATCCCCTCTCTAAAAAAAATACAAAAATTAGCAGGGCATGATGGTGTGTGCCTGTAGTCCCAGCTACTCAGGAGGCTGAAGTGGGAGGATGACTTGAGCCCGGGGGGCAGAGATTGCGGTGAACCAAGATTGTGAGATCATGCCACTGCATTCCTGCTTAGGCGACAGAACCAGACCTGTCTCAAAACAAATCTTATATTAAAGCTTTTGTACTATGTAATAATATTTTTAATGTACAGCAGCTCTTTTTTTGTTCTCTGGGTACTTCACTATTTCATGGTTACTACATCTTCTAACCTTAATTAATTAATTAATTAATTATTTTTGAGACAAGGTCTTGCTCTGTCACCCAGGCTGGAGTGCAGTGGCATGTTCATGGCCTCAAACTCCTGGGCTCGAGTGATCCTCCCACTTCAGCCTCCTGAGTAGCTGGGACCATGGTCGTGCACTACCATGCCTGGCAAATTATTTTGAAATATATTGATAGATGCCTTACAGCCTAGTACATGGTCAATTTTTATTAAATGTTGCATGTGTTTGAAAGTAATGTTTATTCTGTAACTGTTGGTAGGTAAATTCTCCATATGTCAATTAAATAAAACTTGTTAATTCTGTTTTTAAATATTTCTCTATCTTTCCTAATAGCTTATCATTTAAGCCATCAATAACATAGAGGAATGTGTTGAAATTAGCCACTATTATGATGGTAGATTCATTACTTCCTATAGATCTATAAATTTTTGCTTTATGTATTTTGAAGCTCTTATATTTATTCCATGCATGTTTATGATTGTTGTTTTTCTGGTGAACTGAACCAGTTTTCATTCTTTAGCAAGCCTTTCTGTTTCTAATAATGTTTTCTTTTGTCTTGAATTCTGTTTTGTCTGCTATATAGTTATCCTACTTTTCTTTACCTATTTCCTTGGTATATCTTGTTCTATCCTTTTATTCTCAACCTTCTCATAGTCTTATGTTTATGGTACGTCTCTTGTAAATAGCTGGATTTTTCTTCCAGTCTGACGAGCTCTGTCTTTTAACTTTCAAATTTAGTCCATTTATATGTACTGTGATTATTGATATATTCGGACTTGTTTCTGTGATTGTAATTATTATTTCCTTTCATCTAGTTTTTTTGTATGCCTCCCTTTTCTTCTTAACAATTTTTGATTCATTGAAAAAATAATTTTGGCTAGTCATGATGGCTCACACTTGTAATCTCAGCACTTTGGGAGGCTAAAACTGTAAGATTGCTTGAGGCCAGGAGTTCAAAACCAGCCTGTTCAACATAGAGAGACCCTGTCTCTACAAAAGAAAAAATAATTAGCCAGGCATTGTGGCACATGCCTATAGTCCTAGCTACTCAGAAGGCTGAGATGGGAGGATCACTTGAGCCCAGGAGTTTGAGGCTGCAGTAAGCTATGATTGTGTCATTCTAGCCTGGGCAACACAGTGAAACTCTTAAAAATTAAAAAAAATTTTTTTTAACTTTTTCCATTTCACTTCTTTCCCCTACTGGTTTGAAACATACTTTCTGTTTTGTTTCTTAGCATTATATTAGTCCATTCTCACACTGCTATAAGGATAATACCTGAGACCAGGTAATTTATAAAGGAAAGAGGTTTAATTGACTCATTGTTCTGCATGGCTGGGGAGGCCTTAGTAAACTTACAATCATGGTAGAAGGCGAAGGGGAAGCAGGTACCTTCTTCACAAGGTGGCAGGAAAAAGAGAGCACAGGGGAAGTGCCAGACACTTATCAACCAAGTCTCATGAGAACTCACTATCACAAGAACAGCATGGGGGAAACTGCCTCCAGGATCTAATCACCTCTTACTAGGTCCCTTCTCCAACATGGGATTATAATTTAGATTATAATTCAAGATGAGATTTGGGTAGGACACAAAGCCAAACCCTATCAATCATGCCTACTCTTGAAATTTTACATGGTATATTTAAGTTAGTAATGTCTAAAAATTAAACAATAACTCAACTTTGTTGGTGAAAAATATAAGGAACTTATAATACTTCTAAGTTCAATCATCCACTCCCAACATATATTTTTGTTTTACAGTATTTTGGTTGTCTTTTCTTTAATCCCGAATTATAATAATCAGCATTATTGCTATTATTTAGACAATGTTTGTTTATATTACATATATTTAAATTTACTTACCTTTTATTCTTGCCTCTTAGGACAGTCATCTCAGGTCATTTTTCTTTATTTTGAAATTCACCATTTAGGCCAGGTACAGTGACTCATGCCCGCAATCCCAGCACTTTGGGAGGCCAAGGGGGAGGACTCCTTGAACCCAGGAGTCCAAGACCAGCCTGAGCAACATAGCGAGACCCTATCTCTAGTAAAAAAAAGAAAACAAGAAAAATTCACCATTTAGATTAGTTCATTTAGTGAAGATCTTTGGTGGTAGATTGTGTTAGGTTTAAAAAAATGCCTTTAATTTGTCTTTATTCTTGAAAGATAGTTTTTCTTGGTATACATTTCTAAGTTGACAGTCATTTTCTCTCTGATCTTTGATGGTGTCATTCCACTGTCTTTTGACTTACATGTGGCAGTTACAGTTGTCCTAATAGTATAATTGTCATTGCCTTGTAAAGTATATGCAGGAAAGGGTTAACTCAGCAGGCTTGCACATTCCCAAGGTCCTTAGGACTGTCCTGTGGCCAGGCTCCTGGGAGATAACCTCTGAGTCCTTGGAGTGTTCTGCTTCTTAGGAATGTCTGTATGCCTGAAGTCTTGGGCCTTGCCAGGTAGTTTATGCAAACACCCAATGTGGTTTATGGTAAATACTTGTTTTTGATGCCTGAGGTTTTGGTCCACTCTATGTCTGTTTGACCTCTGGGGGCTGAGTAGCTGAGGTCTGTCATGAAGGAACTACATGCCTGTGTGACTGACCCCAAATAGAAACCCTGACCTCAAGGCTCACTGAGCTTCCCTTTTGCACATGGGATAATTAAGTGCTGACCATGTGACTCCACTGGAGGACAACTGCTCTTTGTCTTGGCCCTACGTCTTTTCCCTTTGCCAATTTTAATCTGTATCCTTTTGCTGTAATAAACTGTAACCCCGAGTAAAACAGCTTTTCTGAATCCTATGAGTCTTAGCAAATCACTGAGCCTGAGGGTGGTCTTGGGGCCTGACACATATATCTTTTGTTACTGGATTTTGTTAAGGTCTCTTTGTTTGGGGTGTGCTATAATTTTACTGGAATGTGTACATAAGTGGATGATGATGATTATTATTTTTTAAGACAGGGTCTCACTCTGTCACCCAGACTGGAGTGCGGTGGTAAGATCATGGCTCACTGTATCCTTGACCTCCTGGGTTCAAGTGATCCTCCCACCTTAGCCTCTTAAGTAGCTGGGACTACAGATGCATGCCACCATGCCCAGCTTTTTTTTTTTTTTTTTTTTTTTTTTTTTTTTTTTTTTTTTTTTTTTTTTTAGTAAAATGAGGTCTCCCTATATTACCCAGGTTGGTTTTGAACTCCTGGACTCAAGCAATCCTCTCACCTCAGCCTCTCAAAGTACTGGGATTACAGGTGTAAGCTACTGCACCTGGCTTGATTATTAATTTTGTTTGCTATTCTTTGTAAATTCTGATTTTTCTTGGGATTGGGCTTCCTAAATCTGTGGATTTATGGCTTTCATCAATTTGGGAAAATTTTCAGCTATTATTTATTATATTCTCTCTGGAATGGTAATTATATGTTAGGCTTCATTCTGTCCTCCATATTGTTCAACCTTTGTTCAATATTGTTCATTTATTTGTTATAGTCTGGACAATTTCTTTAGTAATTCTCTCTTTATCTATCTACTCTGCTTCTTAAGCCTTTCACTGAATTTTTTATTTCAAAAACTTCTTCGTTTCAAGAAAACGAAAAAGGTTGTTTTCGTTTCTGGTTGTTTCTTTTTCAAATCTTCTTTCCGTTCCTGGTTATTGTTTTGTTTTGTTGTGAGACAGGATGTCTCTCTCTGTTAGCTAGGCTGGAATGCAATAGTGGGATTATATCTCACAGTAACCTTCAACTTTTGGGCTCAAGTGATTCTCCTCTCTTAGCCTCCTGAGTAGCTATGGCTGCAGATGTGGACCACCACACCTGGCTAAGTTTTCTAATTTTTTTTTTTAGAGTCAGGTCTCACTATGCTGCCTAGGCTAGTCTTGAACTCCTGGCCTCAAGTGATCCTCCCACCTTGTCCTCCAAAAGTGCTGGGATTACAAGTGTGAGCCACCACGCCTGACCTGAATTTTATTCTTGATAGTTTTTGGTTGCTTGTTCATCCTTGAGAGACTGGGGCCTGAGGGAACTCACCACGCTGAAGGGAAAGGCCATGGGCAAGGTCTAATGCTGTGCTGGCTTCAGGTCTGACCCAGCTTAGTCCCATTGGTGGTGGTCACAGGGGTGCTTGCATCATCATACCCTCAGTTCCAGGTGGCTCAGCAAAGAGAGATAGAGACTCCATTTGTTTAGGAGAAAGTAAGGGAAAAGAACAAGAGTCTCTGCCTAGGAATCCAGATAATTTTTCCAGATCTTGTCCAACACTACCAAGGTGGTACTGCTATAAGTCTTGTCCAACACTACCAAGGTGGTACTGCTGCAAGTCTGCAAAAACCAGTGTTACTTGGGGCCCAAGTCCCTTGAATATCTAAGAAAGCTTCCCAAGAAGCACAGGCATAAACAAATCCAGACTGTAAAGACTATAATAAATACCTAATTCTTGAATGCCCATACATTGATGAACATCTGTAAACACCAGCATCATCCAGGAGAACATGACCTCACCAGAACTAAATAACACACCAGGGACCAATCCAGGAGAATAGAGATATATCACCTTTCAGACAGAGGATTCAAAATAGTTGTTTTGAGGAAATTCAAAGAAATTCAAGATAACATAGAGAAGGAATTTGGAATTCAGAATTTAGAATTTAGAATTTAGAAATCAGGTAAATTAGACAAAGGCATTCAAATACTTAAAAAGAATCAAGCAGAAATCCTGGAGTTGAAAACTGCAATTTGGCATACTTAAGAATTCATCAGAGTCTCTTAACAGCAGAACTGATCAAGCAGAAGAAAGAATTAGTGAGCTTAAGACTGGCTATTTGAAAAGACAAAGAGGAGACAAAAGAAGAAAGAATAAAAAATGAAGCACACCTACGAAATCTGGAAAATAGCCTCAAAAGGGCAAACCTAAGAGTTATCAGTCTTAAAGAGGAGGTAGAGAAAGAGATAGGGATAGAAAGTTTATTTAAAGGGATAATAACAGAGAACTTCCCAATCATAGAGAAAGATATCAATATCCAAGGACAAGAAGTTTGTAGAACACCAAGCAGATTTAATCTGAAGACTACCTCAAGGCATTTAATAATCAAACTCTGAAAGGTCAAGGATATAGTAAAGATCCTAAAAGCAGCAAGGAGAAAAAAAAGAAACAACATAAAATGAAGCTCTAATACATCCGGCAGCAGACTTTACAGTAGAAACCTTACAGGCCAGGAGAGAGTGACATGACATATTTAAAGTGCTGAAGGAAAACAACTTTTACCCTTGAATAGTATATCTGTCCAAAAAATCCTTTAAGCATGAAGGAAAAATAGAGATCTCCATAGACAGACAAAAGCTGAGGGATTTCATCAACACCAGATTTGTCCTACAGAAAATGCTAAAGGGATTTCTTCATTCTGAAAGAAAAGGATGTTAATAAACAATAAGAAATCATTTAAAGGTAGAAAACTCACTGGTAATAGTAAGCACAGAGAAAAACAGAATAGTATAACATTGTTATCACAGTGTATAAACTTCTCTTGACTTAAGGAGAAAGACTAAACAGTGAACCAGTAAATCATAACTACAACTTTTCAAGACATAGACAGTACAATAAGACATAAAGAGAAAAAAAAGTTAAAAAGCGAGGGGACAAAGTTAAAGTATAGAGTTTTAATATTATTTTTGCATGTTTATGAAATCAGTGTTGTCATCAGTTTAAAATAGTTATAATATTTGCAAGCCTCATGGTAACCTCAAATCAAAAAACATACAACGGATACACAAAACATAAAAAGCAAGAAATTGAAGTGTACTGCAAGAGCAAATCATCTTCACTAAAAGGAAGACAGGAAGGAAGGAAAAAAGAAAGAGAAGACCGTCAGTCAACCAGAAAACAAATAATAAAATGGCAGCAGTAGGTCCCTAACTATCAATAACAACATTGAATGCAAATGGACTCAACTCTTCAATGAAAAGACATAGAGTGGCTGAATGGATTAAAAAAAACAAAAGAAAACAAGACCAAATTATCTGTTGCCTACAAGAAGCACATTTCAGCTATAAAGATACACACAAACTGAAAATAAAGGGATGGAAAAAGATATTTTATCCCAATAGAAACCAAAAAAAAAAGTAGCTATACTTAGACAAAACAGATTTAAAGGCAAAAACTGTAAGAAAAGACAAAGCAGGTTATTACATAAAGATAAAGGGGTCAGTTCAGTAAGAGCATATTGTGAATACATATGCACCTAACACTGGAGCACCCAGATATATAAAGGAAATATTAGTAGAGCTAAAGAGAGAGGCCGGGTGTGGTGGCTCATGTCTGTAGTCTCAGCACTTTGGGAGGCCAAAGTGGGAGGATCACTTGAGCCCAGGAGTTTGAGACCAGCCTGGGTAACAAAGTGAGACCCCATGTCTCCAAAAAAAAAAAAAAAAAAAAGCCAGGCATGGTGGCACCAGCTATACATGAGGCTGCAGTGGAAGGACTGCTTGATCCCAGGAGGTTGAGGCTGCAGTGAGCTGTGTTTGGATCACTGCATTCCATCGTGGGCAAAAGAGTAAATCTTGTCTCAAAAAAAAAAAAAAAAAAAAAAAGGCAGAACTTAATATAACAACAGCTAGAGACTTAAAGAGCCCATTTTCAGCATTGGACAGATCTCCCAGACAGAAAATCAACAAAGAAACATCAGACTTAATCTGCACTGTAGAACAAATGGACCTAAAATATATTTTAGAACATTTTATCCAGTGGCTTCAGAATACACATTTTTCTCCTCAATGCATGAATCATTCTCAAAGGACAGACCATGTGTTGGGGCACAAAATGAGTCTTAAAACACTCAAAAAATTGAAACAATATCAAGCATCTATCCTGACCGCAATGGAGTAAAACTTCAAATCAATAATGAGGAATTTTGGAAATTATACAAACACCTGGCATTTGAACAGTATGCTCCTGAATGACCAGTGGTCAATGACAAATTAAGAAGGAAATTGAAAATATTGTTGAAACAAATAATAATGGAGATACAACATTCCAAGACCTATGGGATACAGCAAAAGCAGTACTAATGGAAATTTAGAGCTGTAAGTACCTACATCAGAAAAGAGGAAAACCTTCAAATAAGCAACTTAACGACACATCTTAAAGAACTAGAAAAAGCAGGAGCAAAGCAAACCCAAAATTAGTAAAAGAAAGAAATAATAAAGATCAGCACAGAAATAAATGAATTTGAAGAAACATACAAGAGATCAACAAAACAAAAAGTTGGTATTTTGAAAAGATAAACAAAATTAACAAACCATTAGCCAGACTAAGAAAAAAAGAAGACCCAAGTAAATAAAATCAGAGATGAAGAAGGAACATTACAATGAATACTACAGAAATTCAAAGGATCATTAGTGGCCACTATTAGCAACTATATGCCAATAATTTGGAAAATTTAAAAGAAATGGAGAAATTTTGAGACACAGAGAACCTACAAAGATTGAACCATCAATCAAAAACCTGTATAGACCAATAGCAAGTAATGTGATTGAAGCCATAATAGTCTGCCAGTAAAGAAAAGCCCAGGACTTCATGGCTTTGCTGCTGAATTCTCCCAAACATTTGAAGAAGAACTAATACCAATCCTACTCAAACTGTTCTGAAAAATCTCGGAGGAGGGAATACTTCCAAATTCATTCTATGAGACCAGAATTACCCTGATACCAAAACGAGAGAAAGACACCTCAAAAAAAGAAAATTATAGGCCAGTATCTCTGATGAATATTGATGGAAAAATCCTCAACAAAATAGTAGCAAACCAAATTCAACAATACATTTAAAAGATCATTTATCAGCCAGGCACAGTGGTTCACGTCTGTAATCCAAGCACTTTTGGGAGGCTGAGGCAGGCAGATCACCTGAGGTCAGGAGTTGGAGACCAGCCTGGCCAACATGCTGAAAACCTGTCTCTACTAAAAATACAAAAAAATTAGCCAGGCATGGTGGTGCACACCTGTAATCCCAGCTACTCAGGAGGCTGAGGCAGGGGAGTCACTTGAACCTCGGAGGCAGAGGTTGCAGTGAACTGAGAACACACCACTATACTCCAGCCTGGGTGACAGAGTGAGACTCCATCTCAAATAAATAAATAAATAAATAAATAAATAAATAAATAAAAGCCATTTATCATGACAAAGTAGGTTTTATCCCAGGGATGCAAGGATGGTTAAGCATATGCAAATCAATCAGCATGATACTTTGTGTCAACAGAATGAAGGACAAAATCCATATGATCAATTGATGCTGAAAAGCATGTGATAAAGTTTAATACCCCTTCATGATAAAAACACTCAAAAAACTGGGCATAGAAGGAACATATCTCAACATTGTAAGAATTAAAGAAAGGAAAGAAACAAGAAAGGTAGCTTTCCAGTCAAGGCAGGTTTATCTTAGAGAAAACAAACCTGAGAGGAGCCTTCTGGCCGAGTTAGGTCAGAGGCACACTGTCTTATAGACTAAGAGTTTTTAAGGATTCAGAGTAGGAGAGTTTATTAGAAGCTTGGATTGCTTCTGTGTCTCTCTGTTGTGCCTTTTTTTTTTTTTTTGATGGAGTCTAGCTTCTAGCTCTGTCACCCAGGCTGGAAGTGAGCCTCCACCTCAGGGGTTCAAGCAATTCTCTTGCCTCAGCCTCCAGAGTAGCTGGGATTACAGGCATGCACCACCATGCCTGGCTAATTTTTGTATTTTTGGTAGAGTTGGGGTTTCACCATGTTGGCTAGGCTGGTCTTGAACTCCTGACGTCAACTGATCCTCCCGTCTTGGCCTCTCAAAGTGCTGGGATAACAGGCATGAGCCACCACGCCTGGCCTGTTGTGCTTATCTGGGAGGGAGAGTTGTGTGTGTGTTCCCATACATCTTTCTGCAGCTGCAGGCATACCTCCCCACCACCAACGCCCCCAGTCTGCTTTTAGCTTCCCTGTCTTAGTGCACCTGCAGGGAAAGGAATGTGCCTATTAAGGCCCACTGTTTTACTGGGGCCCATTGTATGAGGGTGAAGTTTGGCAGTTACCCAAGAGACTTTCCCCCCATTTCCCTCTGTGTGGGAGCTGTCTTATCTGTGTTTTACTGTCTGCTCTTTCTGGCTGCTTGTAGGTAGAATAGAAATGATTTCCTTGAAATGCATGAGGCTAGAAAGGTAGCTGGAACTTAAAGTGGCGGTATTTGTCTGAGATGATCGTGCTTCTGCTCTGTCAAACATAATAAAAGCCATACATAATAGACGCACAGCTAGTATCATACTGAATGAGAAAAAACTGAAAGCCTTTTTTTTTTTTTTAAAACCTGGAACAAGACAAGGATGCTCACTTTCACCAGTTATTCAACGTAGTATTGGAAGTCCTAGCTAGAGGAGTCAGACAAGAGAAAGAAATAAAGGGCATCTGAATTGGAAAGGAAGAAGTTATCTTTGTTTGCAGATAATATGATCTTATACTTGAAAAAACCTAAAGATTCCACCAAAAAGCTATTAGAACTGATAAATAAATTCAGGAAAGTTGCAAGATACAAAATCAACATACCAAAATCAGTAGCATTTCTATATGCCAACAGTGAACAATCTGAAAAAGAAATATAAAAAGTATTCCCTTTTACAATAGCCATAGGTAAAATAAATACCTAGGAATTTACTTAACCAAAAAAGTGAAAGATCTGTACAATGAAAACTATAAAACATGAAGGAAATTGGAGAGGACACCAAAAAAATGGAAATATATTTCATGTTCATAGATTGGAAGAGTCAATATCATAAAAATATCCATACTACTCAACACAATGTACAAATTTAATGGAATTTCTATGAAAATACCAATGACATTCTTCACAGAAACAGGAAAAACAATTCTAAAACTTACATGCAGTCACAAAAGATCCAGAATAGCCAAAGCTATTGATACAGTTGGTCTCTGTGTTCCCACGCAAATCTCACCTTGAATTGTAGTAATCCCTACATGTCAAAGGTGGGACCAGGTGGAGGTAATTGAATCATGGGGGCAGTTTCCCTCATGCTGTTCTCATGATAGTGAGTTTTCACAAGATCCGATGGTTTTATAAGGGGCTTCCCCTTCACTTGGCACTTATTCTGTCTTCTGCCATCCTGTGAAGAGGTGTGCCTTTCACCATGATTGTAACTTTCCTGAGGCTATCCCAGCCATGTGGAACTGTGAGTCAATTAAACCTCCTTCCTTAATAAATTACCTAGCTTGGGGTATTTTTTTTCATAGCAGTGTGAGAAGGGACTAATAGAGCTATCTTGAGCAAAAAGAACAAAACTAGAAGAATGATATTACTTCAAGTTATACTACAGAGCTATGAAAACAACATGGTGCTGGCATAAAAAGAGACACACAGACTAATGGAACCAAATAGGGAACCCAGAGAGAAATCCGTACAGCTAAAGCGAGCTCATTTTCCATAATGGTAGCAAGGACATACATTGGGGAAAGACAGTCTTTTCAGTAAATTATACTGGGAAAACTGAATATTCACATGCAGAAGAATGAAAGTTGATCCTTACCTGTTACCTTATAGAAAAATTAAAGTGGATTAAATACCTTAAGACCTCACACTATGACACTACTACAAGGAAACATTGAGGAAACACTCTAGGACATTGGGCAAATATTTATTGAATAATACCCCATTAGCACAGGCAACCAAAGCAAAAATAGACAAATAGGATCAAATCATGTTAAAATGCTTCTACACAACAAAGGAAACAACAATGTGAAGAGACAACCCACAGAATGGGAGAAAATATTTGCAAACTACCCATCTGGCAAGGGATTAATAACCAGGAGCTCAAACAATTCTGTAGGGAAAAGGGGCTCAAATATCTCTGTAGGAAAAAAATCTAATCTGATTCAAAAATGGGGAAAAGATTTGAAAAGACATTTCTCAAAAGGAGGCATACAAATTACAAAAAGGCATATGAAAAAGTGTTCAACATCACTGATCATCAGAGAAATGCAAATCAAAAGTACAGTAAGATATTATGTCACCCCAGTTAAAATGGCTTTTATCCAAAACTCAGGCAATAACAGTTGCTAGTGAGAATGTGGAGAAAGGGAACCCTTATAAACTGTTGGTGGGAATGTCAATTAGTACAACCTCTATGGAGAACTGTTTGGAGGTTCCTCAAAAAAACTAAAAATAGGCTAGGCACGGTGACTCATGCCTGTAATCCCAGTATTTTGGGAGGTCTAGGTGGGCGGATCACGAGGTCAGGAGTTTGAGACCAGCCTGGCCAACATAGTGAAACCCGGTCTGTACTGAAACAACAAAAATTAGCCAGGCATGGTGGTGTGCATCTGTAATCCTAGCTACTTGGTAGGCTGAGGCAGGAGAATTGCTTGAACCTGGTAGGTAGAGTTTGCAGTGAACCAAGATCACGCCACTGCACTCCAGCCTGGGCAACAGAGTGAAACTCTGTCTCGGGAAACAAACAAACAAACTAAAAATAGAGCTACCAATCCAGCAATCCCACTGCTGGGTATATATCCAAAAGAAAGGAAACCAGTATATCGGAGAGATATCTGCACTCCCATGTTTGTTGCAGCACTGTTCACGATAGCCAAGATTTGAAAGCAACCTAAGTGTCCATCAACAGATGAATGGATAAACAAAATGTGATACTTACACACAATGGAGTACTATTCAGCCATGGAAAGGAATGAGATCCTGTCATTTGCAACAACATGGATGGAACTGGGGGTCATTATGTTAAGGGAAATAAGCCATGCACAGAAAGACAAACATCACTTGTTCTCACTTATTTGTGGGATCTAAAAATCAAAACAATTGAACTCATGGAGATAGAGAATAGAAGGATGGTTACCAGACACTGGGAAGGATAGCTGGGTGCTGGGGGTGGGGATTGATGGGGGTAGGTGGGGATGGTTAATGGGTACAAAACAATAGAAAGAATGAATAAGACCTGGTATTTGCTGGCCCTATAGGAAACTGCCTTAGGTACACAGGAAATTCAGTTATGAATTATATTCTGAGTTCTTGCACAAAGTGGAAATGGTAAAATTATAAAAGTCTGGTATTTAAAATTGTACATTTAAAAATAACGAATTGGATTGTTTATAATGCAAAGAATAAATGCTTGAGGGGATGGATACCTGATTTTCCATAGATGTGATTATTATGCATTGCATGTCTGTACCAAAACATATAATGTACTGCATAAATATATATACCTACTATATACTTATAAAACTTAAAAAATATTTTTTTAAATTTACATAAGAAGTTTCTGGTCGGGCACGGTGGCTCACTCCTGTAATCCCAGCACTTTGGGAGGCCGAGACGGGCAGATCGCCTGAGGTCAGAAGTTAGAGACCAGCCTGGCCAACATGGTGAAACGCCATCTCTACTAAAAACAAAAAAATTAGCCAGATGTAGTGGCGCATGCCTGTAGTTTCAGTTACTTGGGAGTCTGAGGTACGAAAATCACTTAACTTGGGAGGCAGAGGTTGCTTTAAGCCAAGATCACGCCACTGCACTCCAGCCCGGGCAAAAGAAAGAGACCCTGTCTCAAAAAAAAAGAAAAAAAAAATTACGTAAGTTTCTATATAGACTTTATTTAAAATAACAGAAGCTCTGGATAAATACATCTCTGCTTCTGAATTCTAAAAAACAAGAGATGTCACTTCTGAAAGATAAGGCATTTCTTTCCTTTCTTTCCCCCCTCCCACTCCCTCTCCTGCTCCCCCTCACCATCTTCCTCTCCCTCCCCCTCCCCCTCTGCCTCTGCTTCAGCCTCTGCCTCTGCCTCAAGGAATCCTCCTGCATTAGTCTCCCAAAGTATTGGAATTACAGGCATGAGCCACCGTGCCCAGCCAGTATTTTTTTATTCCAGAGACTATCTGCCTGATGGGAAATTGTCAGAATTACCTGAGGTAAAAAATTAAGGAATTTAGTGTTTAACTCAGTTAAATTTAAATTTGTGTTTTAACTCAATAAATCTTGCAAACTTTCTCTCCCACTTCAGCATGCTTGAATCTCAACTCTACCATTACTTGCTCCCTATCCTTAAGTAAGTCAGTCTCTCCAAAACTGTTTTCTCATTTATAAAATGGAGATGATATAATCTGCCTTGCTTGGTTTTGTGAATATTAAATGAACATATTTTTAAAACCAATTACTGTTAGGAGTGGAGTAAGCACTTAATAAATGCTTGCTATTATTAATATCTAAGAAATACAGATATTAAGACTAGTTGCATTTGAAATAAAGCAACATACAAATGTTATATTTGGAGGAATTATGTAATATCTGCTTTTTTTCTTTTCCAGTTACCTGCAAATACATCAGAAATATGTTGTATTATTAGAGCATCACCAGGAGGAACTAGACAAGTGAAAAATAAAGGTGTTATTGTAAAGAAGAAGAAATATTCTCTTCCTAAGGATATCCCTCAAGGTACTGTAGTATGAATGCAGAGCATACTTTTTGGATGATAGAAAACTTTTTTTTCATTAAAAATGCCTTATGTACACAAGAAATTCAGATATAAATTGTATTCTAAGAGTTCTTGCACAAAGTGGAAAAGGTAAAATTATAAAAGCCTGGTCAGGGGTGGACTCAGTGGCTCATGCCTATAATCCCAGCACTTTGGATAGCTGAGGTAGGAGGATCAGTTGAGCCTAGGAGTTCAAGGTTATGGTGAGCTATCATCAGGTCACTGTACTACAGCCTGAGTGACAGAGGGAGACACTGTCTGTCTCTTCATTAAAAAAAAAAAAAAAAGTCTGGTCAGATTTCAGAACCAGAACCAGAGTTAAATAATTTTTTTAAAGACAGATACTTTATCTTTTGAAAAATTAGCATATGACACTGATGTAAAATCTATTTATCCAGGATACTTCCTCTTACAATTATGTGAAATTTAGTATTGTTTTAGTTTCAATTTTAGTAGCATTCTTTTTAGAGATGTGGAGATGTTTTTGCATTCACCTCATATTGGTTGAGTACTTCCTCTGTGAAAGGCACTGTGCTAAGAACCTTATATTTCATGTATTTCTCATTATGACTTTATAATAGATAAGATGTGTACTGTTATTCCCATTTTATGTATTAAGGCTCTGAGATTTAAGGTAGTATGGAATTTGTCCAAGATCATACTTCTTCCAAGTGGTAGAGAGGAATTCAGTCTTTTAAGCTTTCTAAACTCCAAATGCAGTGTTTTTGTTTTGTTTTGTTTTGTTTTTTCTTGTTTTTTTTTTTTTTTTTTTTTTTTTTTAAGTTTAGAAGGCTTAACATCTCCCCCCTCTATGCTTAAGCAGAACGTCTAATTACTCAGTGGCACTTTGGAATTTTTATGAATAAACAGCCAATGAAACAATTGAAATTTAGTTAGATATGTACAGCTTCAATTCAACCAAGATGTCCATTCTTAATTCTTGTACTTATTTCCTCCACAGTACCTGCCCTGAGCATTCTCTAAGTCTACAGAGATCTCTCTTTTTTACAAGTTCCTTGAATACTCAATTCAATGCTACTCATTTGATACTTAATAATTGTATTTGTCAGGGTTCTCCATAAAAACAGAACCTAAAGGAAACAGAGATATATGAGAGGGGATTTTTTTTTTTTTTTTTTTTGACAGAGTCCTGCTGTGTCACCCAGGCTGGAGAGTGCAGTGGCGCGATCTCAGCTCACTGCAAGCTCCACCTCCCGGGTTCACACCATTCTCCAGCCTTAGCCTCCCGAGTAGCTGGGACTACAGGCACCCACCACTATGCCCGGCTAATTTTTTTTTTTTTTTTTTTGTATTTTCAGTAGATATGCGGTTTTACTGTGTTAGCCAGGATGGTCTCGATCTCGTGACCTCGTGATCCACCTGCCTCGGCCTCCCAAAGTGCTGGGATTACAGGTGTGAACCACTGCGCCGAGCCAGTGAGGGGGATTTTTAACGAAAATTGGCTAATGTGGTTATGACGTGCCATGTGCCAGCTGGAGAACCAGAGAAGCCAGTGGCATCACTAAGTCCAAGTCCAAGGGACTTAGAACTTGGGGAGTTGCAGTGCAACTCCCAGAATCCATAGGCCAGGGAACCTGGAGTTCTAAGGTTCAAGGGCAAGAGAAAATGGATATCCTCGCTCCAGAAGAGAGAGTAAATCTGCCTTTCCTCTGCCTTTTCTATTCTGGTCCTCAACCAGTTGAATAGTGCCTGACCACTTTGGGTGAGGGCAGATCTTCTTTATTCAGTTCACTGATTCAAATGCCAGTCTCTTCTGGAAACATCCTCACAGAAACAGATCTACTCAGAAATAATGCCTTACCATTTAACAAAGGGTGCCAGACCCAGTAGAGTATATTTAATATTATTCACATACAGTATAAAACCTGGCAAAACTAAATTATAATGGAAATCATGATAGTGGATGCCCTTGTTGGAGTGGGGGCATTACTTGGAAGAGATTACAAGGGGGAATTCTAGGGTGCCGGTAATGTTGTGTTTCATTATCTCTGTGCTGTTTACACAGGTATGTTGTGTTTGTGAAAACCTATCAAGCTGTACATATGTGTACATTTCTGTGTATTTGTTATACTTTAAGAAGAAGTTGGCTGGGCTGGGCGTGGTGGCTCATGCCTGTAATCCTAGCACTTTGGGAGGCCAAGAGTGGGTGGTTCACGAGGAGGTCAGGAGATCGAGACCATCCTGGCTAACACGGTGAAACTCCCTCTCTACTAAAACTACAAAAAATTAGCCAGACGTGGTGGCGGGTACCTGTAGTCCCAGCTACTCGGGAGGCTGAGGCAGGAGAATGGCATGAACCTGGGAGGCAGAGCTTGCAGTGAGCCGAGATCGCACCACTGCACTCCAGCCTGGGCAACAGAGTGAGACTCTGTCTCAAAAAAAAGAAGTTGGCCAGGCGTGGTGGCTCATGCCTGTAATCCCAGGACATTGGGAGACTGAGTTGGGTGGATCACCTGAGGTCAGGAGTTTGAGAACAGCCTAGCCAACATGGTGAAACCCTGTCTGTACTAAAAATACAAAAATTAGCTGGGCATAGTGGCAGGTGCTGGGAGGCAGAGGTTGCAGTGAGCTGAGATTGCACCACTGCATACCAGCCTGGGCAACAGAGTGAGACTCCATCTCAAAAATAAAAAAAAGAAAAAAAAAAAGTTTACAAATAACACTAAAAACACTTTTAATTTGATCTTTTTGGCTTGTCATATTAGTTTCTGACATTAGATATTGTCAAAATTCTGGACTTAAGTGTGCAACAAATCAGAACTAAAGTGTCTGGGGGGTTCTTTTGAGTGTTCAGACTGAAGTTTTTCAGTTTAATTTACAGAGATAACTGCCCTCACTTCCCCTCCCCATTAATGTTGAAGTAATGAACTAATGGTGCCATCTCCTGGCCTCTTTCTAGGCTCTCATCATAACAGCTGCCTCCTGTTTCCCTTTCAACCTCTGGCCACTTGTCTCTTTCCTTTAGTAAAAATAGCAAAGCGCCAAGCTAACTAGTGATCATGTTATTTTAAACATGCAGCAGCCTATTTTTAGTCCTGGCATTTAAAGTTTTAGCTATTTTGGCAGTAATCTAATCAGGACTACAGGGTGAAATTCACTTTGAATTTCAGTCTAGGACTCTGATCAGTATACTTTTTGTTCATTAATAACTGGCACTATGCTGATTAAAGAAAAAACAATGTTGAAAGTGAACCAAAGAGATGTGATAGAGGAGGTGGTGTGGGTAAGTCATTGGAATAGTGACAGCCAGATAAAGGAGGCTGTAGAAAACATCTAGTCTAAGGTTTCTCAAAGCGTGGTCCTTCTGACCACCTCCACCAGAATAACTATAGACCTGGTAAACTACAGTCTCTAGAGATGGCACAGGAACCTGCGTTTTGAAAGTGATTCCAGTAAGCACAAACATTTGAGAACCATTTCATTAGTTTATTTTACTCATTTTACATATAACAAAAATGACGTGGCCAGGTTAAGTGACTTGCCCAAGTTCATAGAGCTTATTACTTGTAGAATCAGAACTAGAACAAGACACTGTAGGAACCCGAGAGGACACTTTTAACTTTGAGGTGTTAGAGAAGTCTAATAATACCTTTTGGTTCATCAGACAAAACCTGTAGCTATCCTTATAGTAAATTTTAAATAATTTTTATTTTATTTTGAGCTCCAGAAGAGACGATAAATTACGTGTTATGAATTCATCTCTCAGGCTAGTACTGTAGAATCACAGCCTTTAACTGGATGCATATGTTATCTTTAGTGAGAAGTTTGATTTTCTAGATAATAATAGCAGGCAGAAGATTCATACAGATATATGACAAATGAAGTGGAAACATATTAATTCGAGTATCTGAAAGATGGTAGTAGAAATCACTTAAGAATAGGACATCCCTAAGTTCAAATTCTAACTATTACATAAGCAAATTCCTTAAACTTTCTGAATTTTAGCCTCCTATCTTGGTAAAATAGTAGTTATTACCTCAAAGAATTGTTACCTCCTATCTTGGTAAAATAGTAGTTCTTACCTCAAAGAATTGTTGTGAGGACTAAGATAATCTTTGTAAAGAGTGTGACACATAATAGTCACTCATTATGCAATAATTATTTGTTTCTATAGGTTAGGTTAATTTCTCAAGTTTAGCCTTCTTCATCTCCCTTTTGAAAACTGTTCTTTGGTTGTATTTGTTTTTTTGTCTTGTTTTGTTTGTTTGTTTGTTTTTTGAGACGGAGTCTCGTTCTGTTGCCAGGCTGGAGTGCAGTGGCATCTCACTGCAACCTCTGACTCCCTGGTTCAAGCGATTCTCCTGCCTCAGCCTCCCGAGTAGCTGGGATTACAGGCACATACCATCACGTCCAGCTAATTTTTGTATTTGTAGTAGAGACAGGGTTTCACCGTGTTGGCCAGGAATGTCTTGATCTCCTGACCTCATGATCTACCTGCCTCGGCCTCCCAAAGTGCTGGGATTACAGGCATGAGCCACTGTACCCAGCCTGTTCTTTGGTTTTTATCAAATTGCAGAAAGCCTAAAATATGCTGACTGGTTAGTGTCATTGTTGGCAAATTTGGTTATGCCACCTCATGTAAAGAACATGTCAGGTAAGTGTGTATAGTCTTTGACACAGAACCATTGTTCTAGTGAAAATACAGAGATGAAGTATGCCAGCCAGTGCCTTGGGGATAAAGAAATCAAACTGGAGGCCTTTTAAGTCTCTTGTTTTAGTGTCATATGGTTATAGAATGAAAAGATGAAGTTCTCCAGTTATTTTGTTCACTCATTCGCAAACATTTGTTGAGTCTGGATGTCATATGCTAGAAATAGTTGCTGGTGATACTGATATAAAGACATAGTTGTCTTTACAAAGTTTATAGTCTCATAGAGGAAGTCAGATATGTAAAACAAGCCCAATGGAGGCATATATGTGTTTTTGTTTGTTTGTTTGTTTGAGACAGAGTCTTGCTGTCTCGCCCATGCTGGAGTGCAGTGGTGTGATCGCAGCTCACTGCAGCCTCGACCCTCCAGGCTCCAGTGATTCTGCCAAGTAGCTGGGACTATAGGCAGTTGCTACCATGCCTTCCTAATTTTTATGTATTTTGTAGAGACCAGGTTTCACCATGATGCCCAGGCTGATCTCGTACTCATGGGCTCAAGCAATCTGCTCACCTTGGCCTCCCAGAGTGCTGGGATTCCAAGCATGAGCCACCACACCTGGCCCAAATTTACTTTTTATTTGCTCATTCTCACAGGAAGTATAGGGGTGATTTGAGAAGAAATGACCCTAAAAACAAAAAGGCCAAGTGGGAGTTTTGCAAAAGTTTCAGTGAGCAAAGTTGAAAAAATAAGTATCTGAGCTAGTATATCTCAAAATGTGGTGCTCAGACCACCAGAGGAACTTATAAATAATGCAGATTCCCAGGTCATCACCTCAGGCATCTGATTTAGGATTTCTGTAGGATTTAGGAGAACCAGTCTAAACTAGAAATTTTTTATTGGTATAATTGACAAGACTTAGTGACTAACATAGGTAGTGGTGCAGGGTAGTAAGAAAGAATAGTAGTTAGAGATGACTTGGGTCTGTAGTATTGTGAAATGTCTGAAATGATGCACTGTAGGTGATGGCAAGGGAAAATATAGGTCATGGCCTTGGATGTATATTTGAAGACTGAGAAGTTGAAGGGTAGGTCAGACAAGATAGTTGGGTGGGCTGATTACTCACTTGGGAAGTTACTCAGAAATTCATGTGAAGAGGATGACTGTGAACCATTTCCAAAGTCTTCAATGAGTGAGCAGTGTCTGAGGTCAGTAAACAGGGAGTAGTAAAGAGTAGTATAGTATAGCCAGCACTTCCCAAACTTCAATGTACTTGTGAATTGCTTGAGGATCTCGTTCAAATGGAGACTTTGATTCAGTACATTTAGAATGGGACTGCTGATTCTGCATTTCTCACAACCTTTTAGGTGATGCTGACGTAACTGGTCCATGGACCCCACTTTGAATAGCAAAGATACAGGTGTCTGGTTCTCAACTTAGCTGCACATCATACCTTCCTGGTTGTCTGATATTTGGGTCCCTGATCTAATTGGTATAGAAGATGGCCTAGATATCAGGATTTTAAAATCCTAGGTAGTTTTAGATGCAACAGAATTTCAGAGCCATTGATATAGGCTGATTTGGCCAGAGATGAGGTATATCATAGTATGAAAGTGGCAATGTTAACTAGGTAAAGCTAGTTCCACTCTGTATCTCTTGGCACAAGATGTGGGAGCAAAGGCACCAGAAGCAGTCCTGTCTTCGGGATGGAACCTGGGTTCAACTGAAATAAAGGGTAGGAAAATGCAAAGGAAGGGTGGGCAAGAGAATATGAGAGGCTTCTTCCTGGGTGGTGGCTGAGGGCAGGGATGAAAAGAACAACTGGATCAAGTGCTCCAGGTTACAAAGCTGGGGTTAAAGGCCCTGTGATGGCCACTGACAGCAATTTTTGCTGGGCTTTCAACCAGAATGTTGTTGAGCAGATCTCCTTGCTTCTCCAAAGAGAACATGTCCTCAGCATGCCCTAGAAGGAATGAGGGATGTGCCAAATTTTCCCTTTTTTTTTTTTTTTTTTTTTTTTTTTTAGTGGCCTCTGGATTTGTTTCCTAAGGCTTGATGGGCTGAAACTAGAGTGACCTGGGCATCAAGTGCTCTCTCCCCTGCAGACTGGTTATTAATAAGTATTGGACACCTGTTTGTGTACAAAGTAATCTATTATTTTTTTTTCCAGATATCATAATAAAAATGGCATGAAAAAACAGCTGTGGCTGAATTTTCACTACTTTGAAGACAGGAATGTGAAGTCAAAGTCTATAAAGCAGAATGTCTGCCTGAAATTATATGAAATTAAAAATTAAAAATTCTCCAGTTATTTGTGATATATCTCTGTGTTGAAATTCTACTGAGGTTCTTGTCATTTACTTTTAATCAGTTAAGAAAAAATAATTCTTCCATATGCTTCTTAAATATATGTATTTATATTACAAGATAAAGAACCAAATAATTGGTATTAGAAGACTGTACACTAAAATAGATGGTTTTAGCTATTCATAAAGAGCCTTCATCCCTGAGAGATCTGAGAAGAAAAAAAAAAAAAGACAATGCCAGGGTACAATGTAACTTCCTTTGATTGTTTTTTTTCCTTCAAAGTTTATTGCTAGTATGATTAAAAGTAATAAATCTTTCTCTAAAGCAATGTAGAGAAAAACAAAAACAAAACACAAAACAAAAAAGTAGTGAAGTTATTGAAGTACTAAAAATGAAAATGCTTATATTACGAGCTATTTTTAACAGAACTTAATTGAAACCACATGAGTGAGAGACCTAATTTCAGGTCTGACTGAAAGAAACTCTATACTCAAGGTTTGCTGAAGTAGGGAATGTATAATATGTATAATCAGTCCTACACTATTTAATATATTACCTTATCCCAACAAAAACCTTCTTTAGCTAATACTATCGGTAGGATTTTTAAAAATTTGGTAATATAACTTACAGTATCTCAACAATTCCCTTCTTAAAAAGCAATAATCCTGTACAGTGAACAGAGTCCAGTTGTATAACTTGGAGAGATTTTAACTTGATTAGTTCTTGATGCTAAAGGGCTTTACTAATATTATACATTCATAAGAGTCAAATTTTCAAAACTTCAGGATTAAGAAAGATTGTAACATCTATGAGTTATTTTGCAGTTAAATAATCTGTATAGTATTCATTTTTAACAAGGCATTCCTATGAAGATACTCTTATAATGATTTGACATGGCTTTAAGCCACTAGCAAAGCTATTTGTGATTTTGTGATTTCACTTGAAGATGAAATATGGAAAAGTTGTGAAGAAACCTAGATGAAAATGTTAACGATGGAGGCTAGCATAAAATTTAGACCTGTGTTCTAAATTAATATTGAACTAAGTCAGCACCTCTTGTGGTAGTTTTAAAAGAAGAAATGTGATAAGCAGTGGGGTAGTAAGGAATGAAACAGAAGCCCTCTTCTCTGCCTTCAAGCAGTTTATATTTCAAGTAGGATGAGAGAGAATGAGAATGAATTATTTGCTAGTTTCTAATCAGGTGGTAGGTTCCTGTGAGAAAGAATAATACTTGATTCATGGATTGGGCCTTGTGGGGTTGGAAGAAATAAACATTTGATAGTTTTACATTGCTGATGAAGAAAATATAGGTAGCTCTGAGAGGTAAATGTTTGGCCAGGGATATGTAATTTAGGAAGTGATAGAGCCAAGATATGGGGCAGGAATATTTGAGTATAATATTTTTTTTCTTCTCCCCAGAAAAGGCACATTCAATATTTTTGTTTTATAGACTAGAGCACAAGGAAAGGTCGGAGGGAGGAAGGAATTGGAATTGGCATTGGCATTCAAGGCTTAGGAGTGGAGGATATAACAACTTCAATTATGATTAAGAGCAAGGAAAGGCTGGGTGCGGTGGCTCACACCTGTAATCCCAGCACTTTGGGAGGCTGAGGTGGGTGGATCACGAGGTCAGGAGATCGAGACCATCCTGGCTAACACGGTGAAACCCCGTCTCTACTAAAAATACAGAAAATTAGTTGGGTGTGGTGGCGGGCACCTGTAGTCCCAGCTACTCAGGAGGCTGAGGCAGGAGAACCCGGGAGGCAGAGCTGGCAGTGAGCCAAGACCGCTCCACTGCACTCCAGCCTGGGTGACAGAGTGAGACTCTGTCTCAGAAAAAAAAAATGGAAAGCAGAAGAAGCCTGCTGGCTGGTCACATGAGAAATCCAAAGAAGAATCCTATTGGCAAGTCCTTAGAAAAGGTTGTGTGCTTAATCTTATATCTGTTCCAGGCCTCAGAGGTCTTTCAGTGAATCTCCCCGGAAGAATATGAAAAAAGAATATGGGGTGAGGGGTTCATGGTTCATAGTTTTCATCTATTTTCAATGTAGGCTGCGATCTAAAAAAGGTTAATGAAATAACCCTTTTACTTCAGCATGTAACTAAACTTTATTTTTGAGCATTTAAAATTGTATGTTAAAATTTTATCTCATTAAAAACAAATCTCAGGTCGTAAGTACCCCAAAAGTTCAGTTAAAAGTGTGTGAAAGAGCCAGGTACAGTGACTCATGCCTATAATCCCAGCACTTTGGGAGGCTGAAACAAGCAGATCACTTGAGCCCAGGAGTTTGAGACCAGGCTGGGCAATGTAGGGAGACTCCATCTCTACAAGAAAAGTACAAACATTAGCTGGGAATGGTGGTGCTTGCCTGTAGTCTTAGCCACTCAGGAGTCTGAGGTGGGAGAATTGCTTGAGCCTGGGAGGCAGGGTTGCAGTGAGCCATGGTCATGTTACTGCACTCCTGCCTGGGTGACAGAGTGAGACCCTATCTCAAAAACAAAAAAAGTACATGAAAGTTGATGTCATTTCCATTCTTAAATTTTTAACTAGGATGGTATTTTTTCCCACCTCTCTAAGATGTCATTCATCATGGTTTGTTCAGTTATAAATAGCCTTTTATGTTGTATATATAGCATATGTGTTTATGTAAAGGGTGTGATGCCCAAATTTTCCAGATAAAAGTTATCTTCAACCTCTACTGTTCTACTCTTATTTTCTAACCTGAATTTTAAACTGTTTCATCATCTTACATGTTAAATCCTACCTTGACTCCATATGTTCTTCTAGCTAACCCATCATTCTTCATCCGTTTGCATTAATGTTTCCTAAAGAGCGTGCTTTCTACGTTCTCACAGACCCCTCACCTTTTACCCTTCCTAAACATACCCACACACACACAATTTGGCCTTAGCTTTGTTTCTCCACTGACATTGTTCCCCTTAAGGCTCCCAGCAACCTCCTTGATGCTAATCTAAGGGGTATTTTTCAGTTCTCATCCTACCCAACTTCTTCCAGCTAATGATGTTATATAGACTAGTACTTTCTTCCTAAAAAGCCTCTAGAAAAGAATGACTTCTCTGAAACATTCTGTTAAAGCCTCCAGGCCCTCATCTCATCTCTAGCTCACTCTTCCATTTCTTACAAAGGCTCCTTTTTTTCTGCCCAATCTTTAAGTTTTGGTGTTTCCTGGGGGTCTGTCCTGGGTCTTCTCATGCAACACTTGCAATGGGTGATCTCATATACTCATGGCTTTAGTTACCATGTCTGTATAGCTGATCCCAAGTTTTTGTCTCTGTTATGGATATTGGTAGTGGACATGTGTCGTGACTTCCCCTGCATCTATCCATTTTCCTTCTAACTTTATCCTAAGTGGATTTTACATTTCTAAGCCATATGGTTTAGGTTGGATTGATCCCACCCATAGTTCCAGGGGTAGGCCTTTCATGGCATAAGCCAATTCACGTTAGCCCTCTCAACTCTGGCACAGTAATTGGTTCGGTGATGGGTCCAAGGCCTAAACTGATCCTACTGGGATTAAATATCAGAGCTTTTTTTCTTGGAATGCTGGGACAGACTTTTCTTTTTTTCTTGGACTTTTGTCTGAAAGGATATATCCTGGAAGCTGCTGGCAGCCAGCTTATGTCCACAGATGGCAACACTGCCTGGGAATAGAGTCTGCACAGAAAAATTAGAGATGGGAAAAAGAAACTGAATTCTCAATACCATTGATGCAGTCCTTGGATAAAGCTGTGCCTGAATTGTTCATCTGCACTAGATCCAGTTATGAGAGCTAATCAGTTTCATTCTTTGCTTATGCTAGTTTTGTTTGGGTTTTCTATCATGTACAATGTAGAACATCCTGACTAATGGACTCAATCAAAATCTAGAGTTTCCCACATCATAGCATTTATCAAAATGTACTATAATTGCCTGTCAATTTTTAATTTTAATTTTTATTTTTTGTGACAGAGCCTTGCTCTTTGTCACCCAGGCTGGAGTGCAGTGGCACGATCTAGGCTCACTGCAAGCTCCACCTCCTGGGTTCAAGCGATTCTCTTGCCTCAACCTCCTGAGTAGTAGCTCGTACTACTACTACTTCTACTTCTACTACTACTACTACTACTACTACTACTACTACTACTATTAGCTATGCACCATCATGCCAGGCTAATTTTTCTATTTTTAGTACAGACAAGGGTTTTGCCATATTGGCCAGGCACATCTTGAACTCCTGACTTCAAGTGATACACCTGCCTTGACCACCCAAAGTGTTGGGATTACAGGTGTGAGCCACCACACCCAGCCTGTCAATTGTTTTTTCTCCCTAGACTGTAAAGTCCTTGAACACAGAAACTATGTCTTGTTCTTTATTGTATTGCTGGATTCTAGCACAGACACATATTAAGTATATTAAATGTTTGAAAAATATTTGTTGAAATAATTTTTGTCATGGTTTTGTGCACTTGAAATATAATTCAAGATGAGGATTTCAAGCCAATTTATATTTGAAGGAAAAGTTTGATTCCCTGAAATAACTTATCACAATCTGTAATAGCTTTTTCATTATTTAGTTTCTTAAGGGCAGGGCCTGTATCCATCTTGTTCCTATTGCATTCCTAGCACTTGGAACATAGTAGGTGCTTATTTTCACCATCCCTATTAGGTTGTTTCTGTTGCATACACAATTCTCTAATATCTTCTATCTTAAAAGAAAACCAGTTGTTCCTTTCCATCTCCTCTCTGCTCCCCATCTCAGCAAAAAAGAGGAGTTGTCTGCATTTGCTTTACCACTTCTTTTTTGCCCCCTTTTTCTTTTGGAACCTGCTTCAGGCTTTCACTCACATTACTCCATTGAAACTGTTCTTGTCAGGATATCCATATTGACAAATCTAATGAACACTTGAATTTTCAGCACCATTCAACACAGTTGACTCATTTCTCTTTTTAGAGATGTTTTCTTCTCTTGTCTTACTGCTGCTCCTTCTCATTCTTCTATGTTGGATCTTTCTCTTCCAGACCTGTAAGTGTTATCCTCTTTGGGTCTTAGTTCTGAACCTTCTTCTTTATATACACACTCCTTTCATGTAAAGTCATCCATTCCATTATTGTAAATTCTGTCAGCTGGGCGCTATTGGGTGAACCCCACCCCTGATGTTCAACATGGGTTCTTTTCTATTTCCCTAAGTGTTGGCTGGTCTGAGAAATAAAGGGAAAGAGTACAAAAGAGAGAAATTTTAAAGCTAGGTGTCCGGGGGAGACATCACATGTCAGCAGGTTCCATGATGCTTCCTGAGCTGTAAAACCAGCAAGTTGTTAGTGATTTTCAAAAGGGGAGGGAGTGTATGAATAGGGTGTGGGTCACAGAGATCACATGCTTCACAAGGTAACAAAATATCACAAAGCAAATGGAGGCAGGGCGAGATCACAGGACGGGGTGAAATTAAAATTATTAATGAAGTTTCAGGCATGAATTATCATTAATAACATCTTATCAGGAGACAGGGTTTGAGAGCAGACAACTGGTCTGACCAAAATTTATTAGGTGGGAATTTCCTCATCCTAATAAGCCTGGGAGCACTACGGGAGACCGGGTTATTTCATCCCTTTGTCTTCGACCGTAAAAGACAGCCATCCCCAAAGCAGCCATTTTAGAGGCCTACCCTCAGGGATGCATTCTCTCAGGGATGTTCCTTGCTGAGAAAAAGAATTCAGCGATATTTCTCCTATTTGCTTTTGAAAGAAGAGAAATATAGCTCTGTTCTGCCCGGCTCACCAGCAGTCAGAGTTTAAAGTTATCTTCCTTGTTCCCTGAACATTGCTGTTATCCTGTTCTTTTATCAAGGTGCCCAGATTTCATATTGTTCAAACACACATGCTCTACAAACAATTTGTGCAGTTAATGCAATCATCACAGGGTCCTGAGGCAACATACATCCACCTTAGTTTACAAAGATGATGGGATTAAGAGATTAAAGATAGGCATAGGAAATCACAAGGGTATTGATTGGGGAAGTGATAAGTGTCCATGAAATCTTCACAATTTATGTTCAGAGATTGCAGTAAAAACAGGTGTAAGAAATTATAAAAGTATTAATTTGGGGAACTAATAAATGTCCATGAAATCTTCAGAATTATGTTCTTCTGCTATGGTTTCAGCCGGTCCCTCCGTTCAGGGTCCTGGACTTCCTGCAACAGGGCATGGTGGCTCACGCCTGTAATCCCAGCACTTTGGGAGGCTGAGGCGGGCAGATCACAAGGTCAGGAGATGGAGACTATCCTGGCTAACACAGTGAAACCCTGTCTTTACTAAAAATACAAACAAAACAAAACAAAACAAAATTAGCCACGTGTGGTGGCAGGTCCCTGTAGTCCCAGCTACTTGTGAGGCTGAGGCAGGAGAATGGCATGAACCTGGGAGGCAGAGCTTGCAGTGAGCTGAGATCATGCCACTGTACTCCAGCCTGGGAGACAGAGTGAGACTCTTTCTCAAACATACATACATACATATATACATAAATATAAATTCTGTCTAGAAGCTGACACCTCCCAAATTTCTCTCACTAATCCTAGCTTCTTCCCATATATTCTACTCAATATCTCCACGTGGATGTCTAATAGGCAATTAAAACTTAATACATCCAAACTTAACATGTTTGGTTTTCCTCTTAAAATCCATGTGTTGCCTGGTCTTTTAATCAGGAAATAACTTCCACTTAGTTGCTCACAGCAGAAACCTAGGAGTCATATTTTTCTTTTCTTCATTCCTAACAGAAGTGTGTATCTCCAAAATAACTTGCTCGCCACCATCAATTCTCTCCTAAAATACAGGTAGTCACGCATTTCATTTCTCTGGTTCCATTCTTCCTCTTTTAAAATTCCTTCTCCACAGAACAGCCACAGTAGAATCATAAATTGTGTCATGTCCCTCTCCTGTTTCAAACTCCTCTGATAGCTCCCATCACACTCAGTCTAACCTCCTTTCCATAATTTAGAAGGTCCTACGTAATCTGGCCCCTCATACCTTTCTAATCATTTCAAACCATCTCCCATTCTCAGAGTATATTTTAGTTCTTCTGACCTCCTTTCTCCTCTTCAAACAGGCCAAAACCATTTCTCTCTTAGAGCCTTTGTACTTTTTCTTCTGTTTGCCAGAATATTCTTCACCACCTTCTTCCTATGGCTGGATCCTTTTCATTCTTCACATCTTCGCTAAAATCACACATCTTTGGATAGGCCTTCCCTGACCACCCTATCTAAATTTGGTCTCCATCAGTTGCTTGCTATCCATGCTTTCTTTCGTGGCTCCTAGCACAACTTGCAAACATCTTATTTTGTCTCTTCCCACAAAAAACAAAATTTCTAAGAATAAGGACTCTCTTGTTCAATACCATATTCCCGGTGCTTAGAGTAGAGTCTGAGATGTTGGAGGGACTCAAGAAATGTTTGTTGAATAAATCACTGTTTATGTTTTCTGGTGCTTCAGAATGCTGCCATTTCCTTATTATATAGCAATAAATGGTCAGCTGGTTTAAGAGTTTTTAAAAGCGGGGTAACTTGAACCCATCTAAATGTTTTTCAGGCAGGTCTACTTCATCATCTTGATTTTGAGTGTCTTGTTCTGAGATGTTATCAATGAAATTATAATTTGTTTCATGATAATTCAGCATAATTGAGACTATTCTTATTAACATGGTGGTTGAGGAAGATTTTAGTTTTATTGCCACCTTTTCCTATATGTAGTAACCAGCAAATGCCTATTGTAAAGAATGCCTGTCTTTTATGCTATCAGGAGGGGAATATTTGAAGCAGGTGGACAGAAATCCATAGACTGTTAGAGTTTTGAGGAGACTGAATCTTCTACCCTTGAATGAGAGTGTAGGCTTTATGTCTAATCTTTGTAACCCAGTAGTTCCACATTGATATAGCATGAATGAGTAGATAATTATTTTCTTTCTCACATTTCCTCTTTGCTGACTTGTTAAACTTACAAAGGCTGCCTGTAAGACACCTCAGCTTCTCTGTGATAGGACGTAGTAGTAAGTAAAAGGAAAAATAAAAGATAATATTCACTGATACTAAAATTGAAATATTTAAAATTTAATCTGAATAATTATGTATAGTTGTGTCCTCTTTTATTACAAACTTGTATCATTTCAGCACTCTCTGATTCTGTGACTTTAGTATTACACTGCAATGTAGGAGAAACTGTGATGAATGATAGGAAATAAATCTAATTTTTTCCTGTACCTTTCAAGTATAAGACTAAATAAGACTATAGAAATAAAACCATTACATGGTTAGATAATACTGAAAGTGTCTCTTATGCAAGCAGTTATATTCTTTTCCCTTACTATTAATATCTATGATTACCCATGAAGCAATTTTTTCCCACGATGAAAGCACACAAGGTTATTGTATTTGCAAAGTTCCTTCTGAGGGGACCTGGAACTACTCTTTTCTGTGTCAGTCATGGACAGCCATTAGTCCTTAGTGTCTTTGGTCCTTTATAGACAGACTTTAGCCTGTTTCCACTTGTACTCATTTAGTTTAACTAGTGTAAAAACAAAACTTCCCCAAATGATTGCACCATTAATTGACAGATAGGATCTACACTTGTTTATTTTTTAAAAACTGCATTGACTTTTTTTTTTTTACAAAAATTTCATTCTACATTCAAATGTTTTGTGAGAAAAATATACACAGCTTATTTTACTCTGTTAGAAATCTTTCAGCATTTGATGCCAGAGGATTATCTGAAATGTCTAGGTGAAATAGTACTGCTGTTTTGATCCTGTATTGCCCAGTAGCTTCTGGACCTTGGGTAATATACAGAGAAACTGAATGATTTTCAACCTAAGCACCTCAAATGTTACCTCCTCAGACTCTGCTGACACCCTCATTTCATTGCTTAGTTCATACCAACTTCACAACAGTAGTCACTATCTGAAATAACTTTAAATACTTACTGTCTCCTCACCTAGAAATCTAGCTCTTTTTTACTTTAGATCCCCAATGCCTAGAACATAAACTATTGTGGAATGAATATGTCAGTATCTTAGTCATCAATAAATAGTGCTTTAAAAAAGTCTTGGAACATTGAAACTCAGTATTTTGGTTGCTGACAAATTCTCAAAGAGATATAAATTCTGCCTATTACATTTTGTTTTCTAAATATCTTCAGACCCTTATTTAGAGCATAAACTCTAGCTGTAAATCAGTGAGAGTTGGTAGCCACTTAAAGAAAATAAAATTTGATTTGTATACCTAATTAAATGAAATTCTCAAAAACTATATATATTTTTTTGAGACAGGGCCCCCCTCTGTTGCCCAGGCTGAAGTGCAAGTGGCACTCACTGCAGCGTTGACTTCCCACACTCAAGATACCCTCCCACCTCAGGCACCCGAGTAGCTGGTACCACAGGTGTGCACCGCGACCACACCTGGCTAATTTTTGTTTGGTATTTTTTTTGAGACAGTGTTTCACTCTTATTGCCCAGGTTGGAGTGCAATGGCACAATCTTGGCTCACTGCAACCTCCGCCGACTGGGTTCAAGCAATTCTCCTGCCCCAGCCTCCCAAGTAGTTGGGTTTACAGGCATGCGCCACCACACTGGCTAATTTTTTGGAGACGGGGTTTCACCATGTTGGTCAGGCTGGTTGGGAACTCCTGACCTCAGGTGATCCACTCGTCACGGCCTCCCAAAGTGCTGGGATTACAGGCGTGAGCCACAGCGCCCGGCCACACCTGGCTAATTAAAAAAAATTTTTTGTAGAGATAGGGTCTTACTGTTGACCAAGCTGGTCTGGAACTACTGAGCTCAAGCGATCTGCCTGCCTCTGCCTTGCAGTATTGGGATTACACACGTGAGCTACCACGCCTGCCCAAAGTATTTTTATCCAGCCTTCCAACCATATACAAGTTATTTCCTAAATTTCTCTGAGGATTGCATCCCATTGTACAAGCTTCGTTATCCTGGAGGGGGAGTGAGTGTATGGATGGGGGTGCTGAAAATTTATAAGATTAGTTTGCTCCAAACTCTGGTATATTTTGGTTCCATGGGTTAAATAAAACTGTGAGGTCACATGTGAGCAACGTTTTTCTTTTTTTAGAAAGCGTTTCTTCCCTGTAACTTGGTTAAAATTCCACAGTTCCTCCCTTCTTCACACCTAACCATTAAGATAGATTTATTAAAAATCTAAATAATTAGCGTAAAAGTTTAGATATCTGTACATACATGTCTTTAGGCTTCCTGACTTCGTTGGTTTCACCTGATTTTGTTGGTTACCAAGGAAACTGCCTAACTCCTGAGCCTCCAATCGCTAGCTCTTCCACGAAACTAATTCCTGATGTCAGGGTTCGAGGCACTAGTACAAACTCTGCCCGCAGTCCCTCCCCGAGGTCGTCTTTGCGGGGAGCCATGGCTGTGGCAGGGGTCCCGGCAGGTTCCTCCACCAGTCCCTGTGAGCCAGCCCCCGCGCTGTCCAGATCCCAGACCTCTCGCGGGCCGGAGCGGCCTTCTAAGGGCGGGCCTGGGGTCCTGGGCTCCAAGTCCAGCCTTGGCCGAGGCCCCACGGGTACGCTTGTGCGCCTTCCGTGCTCCAGGGGCCGCCAGACTCTCCCCGGCGCGGAATGGAGGTGTGAAGCCGCAGAAGCTAAGGAGGGGCTGACAAGGGAGAATAGGTTGCCCGTGGTTCCCTGCGCAACTCGGTGGGTGCGGGGAGTCGAAGCCTTCTGCACTCCAAGGCTCCTGGCGTCGTCCCCGCGCCACCCTGGCGCAGCCTCTGATGGTAGCCGACAGCCTCACGGAGGAGGATCGAGACTGAGCCTGCTCCCCCTACACATCCCTAGCCACCTTCCAGTCTTGTCCTCTCGGCACACGCCCCGCCCCGTGAGCTGCCACGTGACGGGAAACGCCAGTGAGCCTAATGGAGGTAGCTCCGCCCCACGCCCCCGCCTTGCCCCCTGCTCCGCGCGCCGCCACGTGATGCGGCCCACCTCCAGCCAATGAGCGCCGGCCTTGCCTCGCGCCCCGCCCCGCGCGCCGTGGCCGTTTGAAGTGACTAATTTCTGTCATATGACTGAGGCGCCCATGGGGGTGGCGGGGCGGCTCTAGGAGCAGGGGCCTACCAAGCGCCCAGCGGAGCGACCCCTGCCTGGCCGTGGGGAGCATGGCCCCTACGCTGTTCCAGAAGCTCTTCAGCAAGAGGACCGGGCTGGGCGCGCCCGGCCGCGACGCCCGGGACCCAGATTGCGGGTTCAGGTAGGGCGCTGTGGGGCGGGGGTCGCGGAGCCGATGGCCTTCTGGACTCCGGGCTCCAGGGGTGTTGGGGCCTTCGGTTTTCCGACCCAAGCGGAAGCGCCGCGCCGAGACCAGCATCTGGTCCTCGGTGGGGTGGAGCCGGCTGCTAGCTCGCGCTGAAGGGTTGGAGCGAGGTCCTACCTCTTCTCTTACCCCACCCGCCTAGCCGTTGCCCCTTCCCCCTTCTCCCGTCGGTTTGTTTACTACCTGACCCCAGCCACGCGCAACTCTGCTCCTCTGGATCTAGCACCGCGGCCTGAGACTTTGGGTCCACACGCCTTCCTGGCACCGAGTAGAGTTGGGCGCGGGCTGGATTGGACCTCAGCCGCCGTACTCCGGGCCGCGAAGTTCTCCCCTCCTCCCCGTGACCAGTTGTCCTCCGGGCGCTGCGTTCCAGCTCCGTTGGCGTTGTGGAGAGAGCGGCACGTTTGGCCAAGCTTCTGAGTTGAGAGAAGGCTGGAGGAGCAAGTAGGCAAGGTGCCGTTCTTTCAGGTTTCTTGGACGCTAAAATTGGAGGTGTGCAGTAACCGGACCGAGCGACCTTAATGTTATCGAAGGAGAAATGTGAAACTTGAGTTTAGAGTTACTACTGAAGCAAGACAACATTAAATGAAATCTGGCCTTGGAATTGGCCGTAGAGTCTTCCTCTTTAGAACTGTTACTGAAAAGGAGTCTTAAAAATTGAAAATGTTAGCAGAGCATTTTGTGGTGTTACAGGCTTTGTTGATTTTTCGTTGTAGTACCTGTTGCTGGCAGAGTAGCTTTTCAGAATTGTAAGATTTGATATAAACCTGAATTCAAGGTGAAATTTAGTCGTTAAACTGCGTCTGAGGAGATTATGTCCAAACAGCCTTTGTAAGTATTGCAGTGTGGAAACTTGGAAATATAACTAGGCTAAATGTCAAATACCACACAAACTTGGTAGGATAGCAAAGAGCCCAGTTGTACAACAGTAGTAGAAACAACAAAAAAAGAGAGAATCTGTCAAATTTTGGAACAGGCAAAGTTGAAATGATTGTGCCACACTGGTTTAAGAAATTTTGCTATTCTTAAAATTATTCACTCTCTCTTGCTAATGCAGATCTCATCAGGAAACATTCAGTAAATGCATATGGAATTGAAGACATTTTTCTACGTATCTCTCTTTTCCCCTGAAAAATAAATGTGTCATGCTCATCTGTCTCTCTCTAAACATTTCTTTAGTGTTTTTCCTTTGAAAAATGAAAGTGCAGCTTAGATAATACTACATTGAGCCATCTACTAACTCAAGCGACAGTAGGAAACAGGTTTCAATAGGATATTTCAAAGGTGGCATTTGAATAGACAACTGCTTTCTATTTCTGGGCAAAGATTGACTTTGGGTACCTAGGTTTACAAGGGTCTCAAGTCGCTCATATGAAAAAACATTTTCACGTCTGTTTTTCAAAAATGTAAAGTCTACTATATAGTTGCGTAATATTATTTTACAGTTACCAAAGAACTTTCTCATCAGTTATCTTATTTGATGTTTCACAACAATCTTACGAGATAGAGCAAGTAGCAGTGCAGATAACTATATATTTCTGCCAGTGGAAGTGGGAATTATCTGTAAGCCCATTAACTGCAGTACATTATAGAATTGCTCACTTTAAAAATAAAACGTGTGATTGTGAGCAATGAAAACTGATGAAACAGAATGGGCATATCTGAAGGAAAAAAAACTATTCTGGTTAATGTCACATAGCTAATAACTTACAGATCTAATCAACCCAGGTTTTTTAAAAAACTATTTCATTGAGCTATAATTTATACACAATAAAGTATATTACATTTTAAGCATACATTGTATACAGTTGTATACCCACCACCCCTATGAAGTTTTAGAACACTTCCATTACCCAAAAAGTTCCCTCATGCTCTGTTGCAGCCTAACCCCTCCTCACCCAGGGCAGTCACTGATACTTTCTGTCATAATCTTGTGTCTGGCTTGTTTGTTGCATTTATTAGTTCCCTCTTTTTTTTTTTTTTTTTTTTTTTTTTTTGAGACAGGGTCTCTGTCAACAGGCTGGAGTGTGGTGGCGCGACCTCGCCTAAAGCACCGTCAACCTCCTGGGCTCAAGGGATCCTCTCACCTTGGCCTCCCAGAGTTCTGGCCTTACAGGGATGAGCCACCACACCCAGCTAGTTCATTCAATGTTATCACTGAATGGTATTCCATTGTATGGCTATACCATGATTTGTTTATTCACTCACTAGTTGGAGGACATTTGGTTTGTTTTTTTTTGCCAGATTTGGGCTATTATAAATAATGCTGCTGTTAATGTTTGTGTATAAGTCTTTATGTGGACATATATTTTCATTTGTCTTGGGTAGATACCTAGGAGTAGAGTTGCAGAGTCATATGCTAAGTGTTGTGTTTAACATAAAAGATTGTCAAACTTTTCCAAAATAGTTTTACCATTTTGTGTTCTCAGTAGCAATGCATGAAGATTACAGTTTCTTCACAATATCTTCAATATTGATACCATTTTTTAATTAAAATTTTTTATTGTAAAAACCATATAAAATTTATTTATTTATTTTTTTGAGATAGCGTCTCACTTGTTGCTCAGGCTATAGTGCCATGATACAATTAAGGCTCATTGCAGCCTTGACCTCCTGGGCTCAGGTGATCCTCCCACCTCAGCCTCCTGAGTAGCCTCCTAAATATCCTCCCACCTTGGCCTCCCAAAGTGCTGTAATTACAGGCGTGGGCCACCATGCCTGGCTGAAATTTACCTTCTTAATAGTTTTTTTATTCTTTTGATTATAGCCGTTCTAGTGGTATCTTGTGGTTTTAGTTTGCGTTTCCAAAGATCATATTCAGCATCTTTTTATGTAACCCAGGTTTTTGAGTAGACTAACATTTAGTTTTCATTCTAGTATACCATGCTTTCCTTGTTGGAATCCTTTTTTGGGTGTTTTGTTTTGTTGTAGTCAGCCTAACGCCTAAGTTGTTAAATCAGGCTTGGGTGTAGTTAGCCATTGGCAACTCAGTTCCTAAGAGGCGGTTCCTAGAGTAACCGGTATACAAAGCCCAGTAATTGTAAGCCACAGTAGGACTCTGGAATAGGAGAGACTTCTGATAAAGAAGCTTTAGGAACCTTTCTGTGTTGTCTTCTGTGGTTACCCCGTTAGAAGAGATGGCCAGGGAATACCCACTTCCCTTGTTTTCACTCTAAGGTCTCTTACCATATAGATTTCTATGTGCTTATCTAAGATTCTTGAACTGGAGATGAGTTTGAAAAATATTATGGGGAGGGTATTTTTTCAGTCATTTAGAGAATTGAGACAGTAATGTGTTTTCTCCATTTAAAGAATTTGGGGGAAAAGGCACTTTCTAGGAGAAGATACTGCTTTATGTTTTTTCTCCATTTTCTTCCAGTAGAAGTAAGAAATATAAACCCAATAACTATAATACGTATAGAAATTATTGTTTTAGGCTGGGTGTTGTGACTTATACTTGTAATTCCAGCACTTTGGGAGGCCATGGCGGGAGGAGTGCTTGAGCCCAGGAGTTCAAGACCAGCCAGGGCAACATGGCAAAACCCCTGTCCCTACAAAAATTACCAAAAATTAGCCAGGTGTGGCAGCGTGTGCCTGTAGTCCTAGCTACATAGGATGCTAAGGTGGGAGGTTGCCTAGCCTGGGAGGTTAAGGCTGCAGTGATGAGCCATGATTGCGCCACTGCACCCTAGTCTGGGTGACAGAGTGAAATCCTGTCTCAAAAAAAAGATTGTTTTAAATAACATTCCTGAAAACTACTTTGGCAAGGAACGTTGGTTTTGAAGTGAAATGTTTGTAGGACATAATTAATGTTTGGTTAAATAATACCTGGATTTTTGTTACACAGGTTGAGTGTCCTTTACCTGAAATGCCTGGGACTAGAAGTGTTTTGGATTGTGGAATTTTTCAGATTTTTAAATACTTGTTTATATATAATGTGTTTTTTCAGAGGTGGGACCTAAGTCTAAATATATACCTCGTACACATAGCACATAATTTATACGATACTTTTTAATGATTTTGTGCACAAAGTGTCGATTGCATTTTGACTCCTCACATGAAGTCAGGTGTGAAGTTTTCCACTGTGGTGTCTTGTCAGTGATCAAAATGATTTTGTATTAGAAATGCTCATCCTGTATTCCAAATATATGAACATTTATTCTGATTCTTTATATCAGGGATTCTTAATGTACTCAGCCTTTTAATTGGTCTTTCTGTGATCCCTCGCCTTTTTCCAGACTACCCTCAATATGTCATACATTTTAAAAAGTGCCATTGTGACTGGGCGTGGTGGCTCACGCCTGTAATCCCAGCACTTTGGGAGGCCGAGGCGGGTGGATCACCTGAGGTCAGGAGTTCGAGACCAGCCTGGCCAATGTGGTGAAACCCTATCTCTACTAAAAATACAAAAATCAGCTGGGCGTGGTGGCGGGGCGCCTGTAATCCCAGCTACTCAGGAGGCTGAGGCAGGAGAATTGCTTGAACCTGGAAGGCGGAGTTTGCTGTGAGCTGAGATCGCGCCATTGCACTCCAGCCTGGGTAACAAGAATGAAACTCCATCTCAAAAAGAAAAAAAACTGCCAATTGTGGTCATGAACAGCAGACAAAATGTGACAAAAGGATGTATAGCATTTAATATCTTCATAAGGTTTATTTTAAGGATTCAGAGATAAGTCATGTAAAGAACTTAACGTGGTGCTTAGCACATGGCGTTCAGGAACCAGAAGTAGTTGTTACTGTTAATGATATCAGTCTTGTGTAAAAAGCACTTAGTTTGGGCCCAGACTTATTAAAGAATATCTTTTGCCTATTCTGCATAGTGTGGCTTTTGCCAATTCGCTAGCCTTTTTTTTTTCCTGTCCAATTGACATTTTTTAAAAAGCCACTATAGTATTATTGTTAATAGAATTAACAGAAATTCCTTAATAAAAGCCATTCTTAGTCCATATTCCAATTTTCTGTTATCTCAATATGTCTTTTTATGGTAAGTTTGTTTGAATCAGTCTTAAGAGTCTGTATATTACTGCATTTGCAGTTAGGCAGCTTAAGTAAGTTTTATTCTATAACAGCCCTCCCCCACTTAAATGTGAGATTTCCCACATTCTGTGTTTGGCTTTTGCAGTCGTATGGTTTCCCAGCAATATGTGGTTTAGAAAGCCCCCTCCAGGCAATTCTGATGCTCAGGTTTGCTGTAAGTTTGCTGTAACTTATTCCTCTATTTCTTGTCTTTCCTGAAAGCTTGAAGTTAGATTTAGATATTTTATCATATTTAGGTTCCCTTTTTTTTTTCAATAAAATTATTTTGTAGATGTCGTGTACTTCCTCTTCATCAAAGTTACATACCTGGTTGCCTCACTTGTAGTGGTTTCAGGTGGTATCAGCCTTATTCTTCTATTACATAATACCCCCTTTAACTAATGATTTTAGCATTCTTTGTTGATGATTGCCTGAATTCATTATTTTCAGGCAGGTGATACCCTGATTCTCTAATTTTTTGTGCATTTATTTGCTGGAATAACTTTTATCAACTAGTTACTCCTTGCTACAGAAAAGGGAGCATGAAAGTTAGATGATTTCCCTTTGTCATTTTCCAAAGTAATTGGTAATGAGTTGTTCACTGAAGGTTTTTTGTTGTAATTATCATCTTAAAAGATTATCATGAGCTATTGGATTTTAGTGTGTTTTAATCCACTCCTGTCAAATTGTCTCATATTTGGCCAATGGAAGCCTTTTTAGATTGACTTCTGTTTCTTTTTGACATGACCTCATTAATCTTTGTTAACTTCTTGCTTTCTTTTGGCCTGTGTCTTAATCTACACTCCTCCTTCTAAGAGTTTATCACCTTGGATTTATTTTGATTCTGGGATATGCCAAGCTGTACTGCTCCCTATTCTTGACATAGTCCCTTATACCTTTTTATTTGGCTTTTTTGTATTGAACATCTGGGCTTATTCTAATTACTCCTTGCTCCAGGAAGCCTTTTCTGATTTCTTCCAGACTAGAGTAGGTCTGACTGTAACTTTGTTTCATAGCTTATTGCATGTCCTTCTGTGACATCTGTCACAGTTGTCATTGTCCACGTCTCTCTTTGCTTATTTGAGCCCTCTCTTCAGTGTTAAGCGTCAAGATTTATTTTGTAGTCAGAACTCTGTATATTTGCCTAATGGATTGTGTGTGGGGAATAGATGCCTAGGTTTTTGACTGGAGCAACTAAGTAGATGCCTTTTTTCTTTGAGACAGGTTCTTGCTCTGTCGCCCAGGCTGGAGGGAAGGTGCGATCTTGGCTCACTGCAACCTCCACCTCCTGGGCTTAAGTGATCTCCCCACCTTAACCTCCCAAGTAGCTGCTGGGACTACAAGGTGTGGGCCATCATGCCTGGCTAATTTTGTATTTTTTGTAGACACGGGGTTTTGCCATATTGCTCAGGCTGGTATAGAGGCTGATCTTAAACACGCTATCAAAAATAGCCACCTTCTCTCCATTTTCTGTTGGAACACACACTTTATATCCATTATAACTCTTTTAATATTTTATTATAATCTGTCTCCCCCAAGTTCACATTGTTGTGCCAGTGGACAACACAGTGCCTGAGCGTATGCTGAGGAAATATTTGTAGAATGAATAAACGAAGTAACAATTTTAAGGGCAGAGGGAGAGGGTCAAAAGTTCTGTTTTGGATATTTGGTCTAGTTTTAATTGCAATTGAGATATGACACGTACAGATGACAGTTAAATAAAGTCAATCTGGAGTTCACAGTAGAGATTAGGATTGAAGATACGAGTTTGTGTGTATGGTTAGTATTAAAACTACAGAATGGATGAGATCATCTAGGAAAAGGGTATAGATAGAGAGGGGGAAAGGACTGAGGGCTTTGCCCTGAGGATGTATGAAAATACACAGATCTGAGAGAGGAAGATATACAAAGAAGATAGATAGGGAAAAGCCAGGGATCTGTGGTGTTAGGGAAGCCAAGACAAGGAAGTGTTTAAAAAATGATTGAGTGATAAATTGTTTGTATACTGGTTGCTGACAGGTCTTGTGAGATGAGAAACAGAAAAGTGTCCATTTGTCAAGATGGAGGTAATTGGTGACCTTGATGATGGTTTTTTGGTAGGGAGGATAAATGTTTGGGGGGAAAAGTGAGATAGATGTGGAGTAAATGTGAGGAAATGGCCCCACTACTTATCTTTCTATTTATTATTTCTATAGGAGAAATAATCTGTAGTGCTGAGTTATTTTTTCACTTTCAGCATTCTGATTTTATGTCACATTTTGAGCTTCTGAAGTTCTTAAAAGCTAGCTTCATAATATTACTAACAATTTTAAGAATCATTTTTCAGAAGTTTTGTTTTTTAAATGGGATTTTAAAAAATTTGTCATAACCAAAAGAATTTGTGTTTTACTTAGTTTATTTTAAATATATGTATTTTTAATTGATTGGATACACTTCCGAGCCTCTTGTAACCACTATTCTACTCTACTTCTATGAGATCAACTTTTTTAGTTTCTACATGTGAGTGAGGACATGTGGTATTTGTCTTTCTGTGCCTGACTAATTTCATTTAGCACCATGTCCTCCGGGCTCATCCGTATTGCCTCAGATAACAGAATTTTATTCTTTTTAATGGCTGAATAATATTCCATTATGTATATATACGACATTTCCTTTATCCATTCATCTGTTGATGGACACTTAGGTTGATTGCATATCTTGGCTAGTGTATATACTGCTGCAGTAAATATGAGTGTGCAGATATTTTTTCGACATACTAATTTTCTTTCTTTTGGATATATATTCAGTAGACAGATTGCTGGATCATATGGTAGTTTAATTTCACAGTAAGAAGTGCAAATACTATAATTTTGGTTGTTAATTTGATCTGCTTTTTCATCCCTAAGTAGTGGAATTAGATTTGTTTTTTAAACTAGGTTTATTGAAAAAAAGAGAAAAATACAGCTTTAAAGTGTCATTTATGAAACTTGGATACTTTCTTTTTTTTTTTTTTTGAGACAGAGTCTGTCATCTAGGTGCAGTAGCAGAATCCCGGCTTACTGCAACCTCTGCCTCCCGGGTTCAAGCAATTCTTGTGCGTCAGCCTCCCAAGTAGCTGGGATTACAGGCATGTGCCACCACACCCGAAAATTTTTGTATTTGTATTTGTATTTATTTATTTATTTATTTATTTTAATTTTTTTATTTTTAGTAGAGACGGGAGTTTCACCATGTTGGCCAGGCTGGTCTCGAACTCCTGACCTCAGGTACTCCGCCCTTCTTGGCCTCCCAAAGTGCTGGGATTACAGGCGTGAGCTACTGCACCCAGCCTTGGATCTCACTTCTTACTAACGTAATAATTATGTTAAATCCTATTGATTTTAAACTTGCTTAAAATAACTTTCCATGTAAAACATAAGATAACCTCTTTTATTTTAAAGGAGTCCTGATCTACCCTCTCCGGATTTTGTTTCTGTTTCTGGGACCACCATTCTTAGTCTACCAAGTTGAAAATCAGAGATCATTGTTTATTCCTCCTAGTCTTTGATTGCCACATTTGTTCATTTGTTAAGTCCTGCTGATTCAAATTCTTCAGTAGCTTCAGTTCGATTTTATTTTCCACTGTCATCACCTTATACAAACCATTGATGCCTTTCTTAAAACTTTGCTATTACTTTCCCACTTTTCCCTTCCACAACATACTGCTTCTTTTCTCAGCAGGGAGATAGGGTCTCACTGTGTCACTCAGTCTTGAGTTGGAGTTCAGTGGTGCAGTCCTAGCTCACTGCAGCCTCGAACTCTTCACCTCAAGCAGTGGTCCCACCTTGGCCTCTCAAAGTATTGGGATTATAGGTGTGAGCTGCTGCACCTGGCCCCACACTGTTCTTCTGAATTGATTTTCCTAGGTCATAATTCTAATCAAAACACTCAGAAATGTTGACTCCTCATTGCTTAAATAGATTGATCTGTGCTGCACACTGTTTTATGTGCTTTACACCTATTAACTCATTTAAATCTCACAATAGCTTTATAAAGAGGTCTGATTATCCCTGTTTCATTGATGAGGAAACAGGCACAGAGAAATTAAGTAGCTTGCCCCATGTCACATGACTACTAAGTGACGAAATTAAGATTTGAACTCAGATGTTTAAGTTCTAGAGACTTTGTTCTTAACAAAGTTCAAAGTCCTCAGTTTGGCTTATCAGCCTTTTATAGAGTTGTAGCTGGTGTGATCGACTTGATGAGTTCAGATCCATGCCCCTGTACTGTGGAGTGTCTGTGTGTGTGCTTGCATCTCTTAATTCTGAAATCAGACCACTTGGTTTTCAAACTGGAGTTCTCACACTTAATTGCTGAGTCCTCAGGCTTCATTCTCTTTTGTCGTTAGGTAATGCTAGAAGCAGTGCTTCTTGCTCTGTTATCTCATACCACTCTACCTAGGAGACAAGACTCTGTACTCCAAGATTTTCAGCAAAAGTCCTAAACTCGGTGCTGTTTATATCACCATTGAACTTATTCATGGTCATCATGACCTGATTGGCTTAGGCATAGACTACCTATTTTGGTTACTGTGGCAAGGGGAGTGGAGTTGCTCTGATTGTGGTAGTACATCTGGAGCTAGCAGTGAGGTCAGTCTCCCACAAAATGCTGGTTGAAGAGGGGGAAGTAGATACTGAAGAGATAGTCCCAGTATTTATTATACCTACCTTCTGATAGTTGTTTTGAGGATTAAATGGCATAGTAGGTACTCAGATGTTAGAATTTCTTCCCACATCCCCTGCTTTAGTTCAGTATGTGCTGTTATAACAATACCACAGACTGAGTAATGTATAAAGAAAAGAAATTTATTAGGCTCATAGTTCTGGAGGCTAGAAAGTCCGAGAGCATGGTGCTTGCTGGCAGCTGGTGAGGACTGTCTTACTGCATCATCCCGTGGAAAAAGGCATTACATGGGCAAGAGAGTGCAGGAGAGAGCAAGAGGGGGCTGAACTCACTTTTATAACAAACCTATTTTCGAGATAATGATCTTAATTCCTTCCTGAGGGCAGAGCCCTCATGACCTAATACCTCTTAATAGTCTCACCTCTCAGAATTGTTGCATTGAGGATTCAGTTTCTGACATGTGAACTTTGGGGGACACATTCAAACTACAGCACTCTAATCCCCCAGTTTCTCCTTTCCAGTCTTCATTTTAGTTTGTCCTCTAGTTGTGGGCTCTAATTAGGACCATTTGATGTTTCTTGAGAATAATCTGTTTCGTGTGTTTGCAAACTACTTGGAATACTTTGGATGTGACGTATTTTACAGGTCCAGTAGAACCTACGTTTTTCCTGTATTTCTTCATTGTGGCAGATATTTGCTTGTGTTTTAATTGCATTTTTATGTATCTATATTAATACTTCACTAGATTGTAAGTTCTGTAAGGGCACAGCCTTTGTCTAACTTAGTGCTGTACTTCTGGTGTCCAACTCAAAGAATGCATTCAATAAATATTTGATGAATGAACAAATGAATAAAAATAGTCACTGAACTGAAAAAGTTCTAATTCATTTAACAAAGATGCTTCTGTTTTGAGTTGCTTGCCTAAAGTTATTCATTCAATGAGCAATTTAAGCAGATTTTTCTTTGACATCATTGTTTGTCAATTTAAAGGAAGATTTTATTTATTTTGATTTTTTTAAACATTGCAAGGGTGGCCTCATTTTCCAGAATAAGTTTTGGAATTGGTTATAACTCCCATAAATATGGATTTTGTATTAATTTTGATTAATTTCTAGTTACTTTAGAATATAAAATACAAACTGCATATTTGTAAATAATAGACATTATTTGTGAATAATTTAAATATTAAAAAATAAATCTTTTTGAAGAAACAAGGTCTCAGTTTGTTGCACAGGCTGGGCTTGAACCCCTGGCTCAAGCGATCTTCTTGTCTCAGCCTCCGAAGTAGCTGGGACTACAAGTGTATGCCATTGCAACCGACTGATATTTTAAATTTTTATTAATGAAATGCCTGAACATTTTTTAAAGATTACATAGTAAAGCCCCATGTTAAAACGTACCAGCTGTGACACTATCAGTTCCAGTCATGGAACTCCTGACTGACTAGATGGCGAAGCTCATTACTTGTTAATTTTTTTTTTTTTTTTTTTTTTTTTTGATACAAAGTCTCCGTTGCCCACGCTGGAGTGCAGTGTCGCAATCTTGACTCACTGCAACCTTGCCTCCCAGGTTCAAGTGATTCTCCTGCCTCAGCCTCCTGAGTAGCTTGGGATTATAGGTGCCTGCCACCACACCCGGCCAATTTTTGTATTTTTAGTAGTGATGGAGTTTCACCATGTTGGGCAGGCTGGTCTTGGAACTCCTGACCTCAAGCAGTCCACCTGCCTCAGCCTACCAGAGTGTTGGGATTACAGGTGTGAGCCACCATGCCCGGCCTAGTTGTTAAAATCTGACTCAAAATATTATATGTTGAATTTTGCCCTGCCCAACAGCATTATAGCAGAAATTTACTTATGATAGTAGTTCCTTGTCCCACTGTGCCTCAAACCCAGTCCTTATCTTAGAGGCAAACTGCTTTTTCAGTTACTTTGCTGTTTTTTTTGAGTATTTACTTTAATATTTTAATTATTATTATGATTTTTTTGAGAGACAGTCTCACTCTGTCACCCAGGCTGGAGTGTAGTGGCATAGTCATGCTCAGTGCAGCTTCGATCTTCCGGGCTCAAGTGATCTTCGCATCCCAGCCTCCCAAGTAGCTGAGACCACAGGCAAGAGCTACTATGCCCAGCTAATTTTTATTTTTTGTAAAGATGGGCATCTTACTTTGTTGCCCAGGCTGGTCTCGAACTCCTGGGCTCAAACAGTCCTCCCATCTTGGCCTCCCAAAGTGCTGAAATTAAGGTGTGAGCCAGTGCACCCGGCCTTCTTTTATAGTTTCAAACAAATTGAATATATAGTTTATTATTGATTTATTCATTATTTCCTGATAATTAAAGATTTAGGTCTTTAACACATACATACCTATATACCCTTCTTCATTCTTTCAGTATTAGAGTTTTTGGTTAAATGATCAAAATTAACTATATTGTTGTATTGTAAATGTCTGTTCACTGATGAGCTAAATGTATTTTATGTTTTCTTTCCTTCTTCTTGAAGGTAATTGCTGAATTTTTGTGTGTTTTGTTTTGTTTGAAATCGTTAGTATTTCTATATCTTTCAACAGCTCCATAAAACCGCTAAAAAGAATTTATCTCTTAGTAAATTATCTGACAAATAATTGATCAGTTCATATTGTTTCCTCCTGGATATGTCCTTTTTTGGAACCTTCCAGCTTTCTCTGGCTCCAGTCTGGACTGCTGGCCCTGTAGGTATGCTCCCTAGTGTTGTCAGGAGGCTTCCTTTGTCTTTGTCTTAGGAATTACTTTGCCCTTTTGTTGTTGCTGCTGCTGCTGCTGCTGCTGCTGCTGCTGCTGCTGCTGCTGCTGCTGCTTCTCCTTCTTCTTCTTCTTCTTCCTCCTTCTTTCTTCTTCTTCCTCCTCCCTCCTTCCTCCTCCCTCCTTCCTCCTCCTTCCTCCTCCTCCTTCTTTTCTTCTTCCTCCTCCTCCCTTCTTCCTCCTCCTTCCTCCTCCCTCCTTCCTCCTCTCTTCCTTCCTCCTCCCTCCTTCCTCTTCCTCCTTCCTCCTCCTCCTTCCTCCTCCTCCTTTTCTTCTTCCTCCTCATCCTTCTCCCCTCCTCCCTCCTTCTTCTTCCTTTTTGTTTCTTCTTCTTCTTCTTCTTCTTCTTCTTCTTCTTCTTCTTCTTCTTCTTCTTCTTCTTCTTCTTCTTCTTCTTCTCCTTCTTCCTTCTTCCTTCTTCCTTCTTCCTTCTTCCTTCTTCCTTCTTCCTTCTTCCTTCTTCTTTCTTCTTCTTCTTCTTCTTCTTTTTTTTTTTTTTTGTTGGGGCCAGATTACCCATTGACTGGCTTCCATGGCTTCTTCCTCTTTGGATTATTCCTGTGTTTCAGTGGACCATACCTATCCAGGAGTGAATGGGTGGGAGATAAATTTTTGAGACTGCAAGTCTGAAAATGTCTTAGTTCTGTCTTTATGCTTGATTGGCAGTCTGCTAAGTACACAATTCTAGATTGAGATTCATTTTAAGTCAGTAATTTGAAGGTATTGTCCTATTGTCTTGAGATTCCAGTATTGCAGCTGAGAAGTCAAAAGCCATAACTGACCCCAAGAAGCTTTTTGGGGGTTTTCTTGATTTTTCTCTTTATCTTCATTCTGAAATTTCAGTGATGTACCTCATGATTTTGTTTATTTTTGTTTTTTAATTCATTTGCTGATATTTGATGGGGCTTTTAATCTGTACACATTTTAGTTCTGGGGATTTTCTTACATGATTTCTTAGATTACATCACTTCTTTTTAGAACTTTAGATCCTCCAGGGAGTCTCCTGTATTGATCTTTCAAATTTCTTTCTTTTTTTTTTTTTTTTTCCTCTCCTAATTTCTGACTTAGCTTTCTATTGTACTTCTAGGAGATTTCATTTTTTGGGGGGTGAAGTGTCTATTTTTATGTCAGTTATCATGTTTTTAGTTTCCAAGAGCTCATTCTTATTCCTTTTCATAATTCTCTGTTTTCAGATCTGTTTCTCAGCCTCTTTCTCGGAACTCCTAATGACAATGAGTCTGGTATTTCTTTGACAGTTTCTGAAGAGAATACACTTCTGTTCTGTGTAAAGGATGGGGCTAGGAAAGGGAACTTCATAGTGTATAAGCATACATAGGTGATATTGCATGTTCAATTCTAGGCCAGTAAATATTGCCAAAAAGTAAGCTACACAAATTTTTTTGTTTCCTAGTGCATATAAAAGTTACATTTACACTACACTGTAGTCTGTTAAGTGGGTAGTAGCATTATGTCTTAAAAAACAATGTGAACCTAACCTTAATTTAGAAATAAGAAACAGGCCAGGTGCGGAGGCTCACCCCTGTAATCCGAGCACGTTGAGAGGCTGAGGCGGTCGGATCACTTGAGGTCAGGAGTTCGAGACCAGCCTGGCCAACATGGTGAAACCACTGCACCTGGCCTAGCCTCCACTTCTAATTCTAGTTCTTTTGCTATTTCCACCACATCTGCAGTTACTTCCTTCACTGAAGTGTTGAACCCCTCAAAGTCATTCATGATGGTTGACTTTCTTCCAAACTCCTGTTAATATTGGTATTTTGACCTCTTCCCATGAATCATGAATATTTTTAAATGGCATCTGGAATGATGAATCCTTTCCATAAGCCAGCCAGCCAGCCTGCCTGCCTGCCTCCCTCCCTCCCTCCCTCCCTCCCTTCCTTCTTTTTCTTTCTTCATTGAGACAGGGTCTAGCTCTGTTGTTCAGGTTGGAGTGCTGTGGCATAATTTTGGCTCACTGCAACGTCTGCCTCGCGGGCTCAAGCCTCCCATCTCAGCCTACTGAGTAGCTGAGACTACAGGTACTGCCACACCTGGCCAATTTTTGTGCATGTGTGTTTTTTTTTTTTTGGTAGAGTTGAGGTTTCACCGTGTTGCCAAGGTTGATCTCAAACTCCTGGGCTCAAGTGATCCTCCCATCTCAGCCTCCCAAGGTACTGGGATTACAGGTGTGAGCCACAGTGTCCGGCCTCCAGAAGGTTTTCAATTTTATTTTGCCAGATGTATCAGAAGAATCACTTATTTGTGGCAGCTGTAGCCTTACAGAATGTATTTCTTTTCCTTCTTTTTATTTTTCTTTTTTTAAGAGACAGAGTCTTCCTATGTCGCCTAGACTGGAATGCCATGGTGTGATCCTAGCTTATTGCAGCCTTGAACTGCTGGGCTTAAGTGATCCTCCCACCTCAACTTTCCAAGTATCTAGTACTGTAGGTGTTTGCCACCATGCCTGGCTATTTTTTTTTTTTTTGATTTACACAGAGTCTTGCTAATTTGTGGAGGCTGGTCTAGAACTCCTGACCTCAAGCAGTCTTCCCACCTTGGCTTCCCAAAGTGTTGGGATTTACAGTCGTGAGCCACCACACCTGGCCTTAAAATGTATTTCTTTTTTTCTTTTTCCTAAAATGTATTTCTTAATTAGTAAGACTTCAAAGTCAGAATTACTCTTTGATCCATAGGCTGCAGAATGGATGTTGTGTTAGCAGGCATGATAACAACGTTAATCTCCTTGTACATCACCATTGGAGCTCTTTGGTGACAAGATGCGTTGTCAATGAGTAGTAGTATTTTGAAAGGAATCTTTTTTCTGAGCAGTAGGTCTCAACAGTGGGCTTAAAATATTTGGTAAACCATGCTGTCAGCAGATGTGCTGTCATCCAGACTTTGTTGTTCATCTATGGAGAATAGGCAAAGTAAATTTAGCATCATTCTTAAGGGCTCTAGGATTTTCAGAATGGCAAATGAGCTTTGGCTTCGACTTAAAGTCACCAGCTGCTTTAGCCCCTAACAAGAGAGTCAGCCTGTCCCTTAAAGCTTGGAAGCCAGGGATTGATTTCTCCTGTCTGGCTATGGAAATCCTAGATGGCATCTTCTTCTGATATAAATAGGCTGTTTTGTCTACACTGATAATCTGTTAGTGTAGCCACTGTCATCAGTTATCTTAGCTAGATCTTCTGGGTAATTTGCTTTTTCACCTTGTAATTTTATGCTGATGGAGACGGCTTCTTTCCTTAAACCTCATGAACTAACCTATTCTACTTTCAAACTTCTTACCTCTCTCAGACTTCATGGAGTTGAGAGAGTTAGGGCCTTGCTCTGGATTAGGCTTTGGCTTAAGGAACTATTGTGGCTGGTTTGATCTTCCATCCAGACCATTCAGATTTTCTCCCTATCAGCAATAAGGCTGTTTCACTTTCTTACCATTTTTTTATTCACTGGAGTAGCACTTCTGATTTCCTTTAAGAACTTTTCCTTTGCATTCACAACATGGCTAACTGGTGCAAGAGGCCTATCTTTTGGCCTGTCTCAGCCTTCCTCATTACGCTTGATCATTTCTAGCTTTTGATTTACAGTGACAGATGTGCAACTCTTTCTTTCACTGGAACGCTTAGAGGCCATTGTGGGGTTATTAATTGGCCTAATTTCCATATGGTGCATCTCAGGGAATCGGGAGGCTCCAGAAAAAGGGGAGAGATGGGAAACGGTTGATGGAGCAGTCAGAACGCACACAACATTTACCAATTAAGTTTGCTGTCTTATATGGGCATAGTTCCTGGTGCCTCAAAAACAATTACAATAGTAACATCAAAGATCACTGATCACAGATCACCATGATAGGTAAAATAATAATGAAAAAGTTTGAATTATTTTTAGAATTACCAACATGTGACACAGAGACAAAAAGTGGCATGTTCTGTTGGAAAATGGAACCAACAGAGTTGCCAGAAACCTTCAATTTGTAAAAAAAAAAAAAAAAAACAGTGATAATCTAAAAAGTACAATAAAGCGGAGCTCAATAAAATGAGATGCTTACATAGACTTTTGTTCTGTGCCCTTTTCCTCCATCCTTGAAGGTACCTTATGCTTCCAGGGACTTTGCTTCTCTGGGTTCTGAGATGAATCCTTTGGTTGCTCATTGACACTCCCTTATGTAGACATTTAGGATATAGTTGCTTGTGTTTTTGAAAATTCATTTGCTAGATTTGCTAGTTTTCATCTTTAAACTATTTATTGAAGTCTCTACATTTGATATTTTCCTGTCGTAGTCTCTTTGTCTTATACATACATATATTTCATTTACTGTCATTTTAGTGGGATTTGAATGTGTCAGTGTCCCTTGCTTACATGGATTTCCTGAAAAATTTTAAAGCTTTTTTAATTGTTACTATTTTTTTGCTAGAGACAGCGTTTCACCATATTGCCCAGGCTGGTCTCAAAACTGCTGGGCTCAGGGGATCCACTCATCTCAGCCTCCCAAAGTACTGAGATTATACACATGAGCCACTGCACCCATCCTTAAAGCTTTTTATTACGAAAAATTTCTAACAAAAATGTAAAGAGCATGCTCTAACATCTACCATTACCCAGATTTCACATTTATCAACATTTTTGTTTTTTTGTTTCATTTTTCCCCCACCTTATTTTAAATATTAATACTATTACTGTTTTTTTTTTTTTTTTTTTTTTGGTTGTTACTGTATTTTAAAGCATATTGTAGACATCCTATCATTTCTTTTTCCTTTTTTTTTTTGAGACAGAGTCTCACTCTGTTGTCTAGGCTGGAGTGCAGTGGTGCGATCTCGACTCACTGCAACCTCAGCCTCCTGGGTTCAAGCGATTCTTCTGCCTCAGCCTCCTGAGTAGCTGGGACTACAGGCGCACGCTGCCACACCTGGCTAATTTTTGCATTTCTTTTTTTTTAACTAGAGACGGGATTTCACCATGTTGGCCAGGATGGTCTCGATTTCCTGACCTTCTGATCCACCCGCCTCGGCATCCCAAAGTGCTGGGATTACAGGAGTAAGCCTCCGTGCCCAGCCACATCCTATCATTTCGTGTGTACATCCTTGAATATGAATCTTGAAACAATTACTAATAGATCTAAAAATGAGTCATGACTCTTTGATTTTTTTTTGAGATGGAGTCTCGCTCTGTTGCCCAGGCTGGAGTGCAGTGGCGTGATGTAGGCTCACTGCAAACTCCACCTCCTGGGTTCACGCCATTCTCCTGCCTCAGCCTCCCCAGTAGCTGGGACTACAGGTGCCCGCCACCACACCTGCTAATTTTTTTGTAGTTTTAGTAGAGACAGGGTTTCACTGTGTTAGCCCGATGGTCTCAATCTCCTGACCTCATGATCCACCCACCTCGGCCTCCCAAAGTGCTGGGATTACAGGCGTGAGCCACCAAGAAATGACTTTTTAGAGTTGGATGTTTGAAATAGGATCCCAAGGTTCAATACTCGTTTGTCTATAGAATGTTCCATATTTTGGATTTGGGTCTGATTTCTTCCTCACAGTATACTTTACCTTGTTCCTCTCTCTACATTATTTTCTTTAAATTGGGAGTTATATCTAGAGGCTTGGTTAGATTCAGAGTCAGGTTTTGTTTGTTTGTTTCTCAAGACAGTGTCATAGGTGGTGGTATGTTGTTTTTTTGTTTTTGTTTTTGAGAGGGGGGTCTTGCTTTGTTGCCCAGGCTAATCTTAAACTCCCAGGCTCAAACAATCCTGCAGCCTGGGCCTCCCAAAATGTTGAGATTACAAGCGTGAACCAAGAAAACAGAAAGCACCAGAAAGCACAGAACCTCTGGTTGTCCCATTTCTAGTGGTGCTAAGATGGATCAGTAGGTTTATGGGGTGTCAACCTGATCCCTCCATTATAGGATTGCCTATCAACCATTCACCTGATGGTTTTAGCATCCATTGATGATTATTACAATAATAATTATTTCAGTGATGCTCAAATTTTAGCATTCATCAGAATCACCTGGAGGGCTAGTAAAAACTTAGAATGTTGGGCCCCACCCCCAGGAATTTGTATTTCTAACAAGTTTCTAATTAGTGCTAATGTTGTTAGTGTAGGGACCACACTTTGAGAACCACAATATGATATCATTAGTGGTTGCAAAATAATGATTTGATAGTTTGCATTTCTTCTGAAATAAGTTTTTTCAGTAAAGATAGCATACATGTTTTATTTACCAATTTTCAAAATAATCATTCAGTGTTCTAGCAACTTTCAAAGGTGATCAGTAAACTTTTTTTGGTTGATATTTCCCTTTTTTTTGTTTTTAGTATTTGATTCAGTCTGTTGCAGTCATGATACGTTTTTGTGACTCATCTTTGGCCAGTGGGAGCCTTTTAGATTGGTACCTATTTTCTTCTTACATTAACTTAGTAGTTTTTTTCGGTCACCGAAGTGTGCTATTCCAAGCATGTTTTTACGACAGGACCATTTTTTCCCAGCGATCCCAGTTCCTTTTGGTAGGAACAGCAATTAGTGATCACACTGTATTCTAGAGATCTTCCTTCTCACTGGTCATCATTATTTCTAGGTGTTTTCAGAGGACAAAACAGAGGTACAAAATTTCTCTTGTTCAAAAAAAAAAAATTAACTCTTAAAGTTCCAATTCAACTTAAATTTTGTTTTAATGTTTAAAATGTTATATTTATTTTATGTTGAAATTTCTGTTTTCTAACAGTGTTACTATATTTAGTTTATTTTATAACATATATATATATAGTAGCTTCAGAATAATAATAGTGCACCACCATGCCCTGCTAATATATCTTAGACAATTTTTTTAGTAGAGACAGAGTCTCGATATGTTGCTTTGACTGGTCTTGAACTCCTCAGCTCAAGCGATCCTCCCACCTCATCCTCCCAGAGTGCTGGGATTATAGACATGAGCCATGCACCCGGCCTAAAGTACAATTTATTGGAGTATAACATGTATTCGGAAAAGTGCGTGGATCATAAACATATACCTCAGTACAGTTTCTCAAAGTGAACCACTTTGTATGATAAGCACTCAGATGCAGAAGCGAACTGTTACCAGTGTCCTGGAACCTACTTCATTTGCCTTTCTAGTCACTCTCCCTCATCTTTACCTGCGGTAACCACTATCCTGACTTCTAACAGTATAAATTAGTTTTGTCTGTTTAACTCTGTGTAAATGGAATTATGTTCCAATTTTAGTATATGTGCTGTGGAAGCAAGCCCAGTGGAATCATACTGTAATCACATACTACTGTGTTAGGCTTGTTTTCAAGGTATTTCAGATTTATTCATATTGTCACATGTAACGGTTGCTGCTGTTTTAGTATTTTGTTGTGCGAAGATGCAATTTACCCAGTCTATTGGTGGAGTATTGTTTTTCAGTCAAAGGGTTATTTCTAATTTTTGATTATTAAGAATAGTGCTGCTATGGATATTTTTGTATATGTCTTTCGGTGGACAGATGCTGAATACTTTAACTGATAGTTTCTCTTCAGCATTTCTATGTTTGGAATATGTGTTATATGACAGTTCCAAAGTTACACACATTGCATTCCTAAATGTGTTGTGTAATATGCATTGCACATGTGTCAGAATTACGTTTAACCCCAATGTAATTATGCATGTAGAGGATATAGATAAAACTACACCTTACCATGTAAAATATGCAGAAGTACACCAGTGACGTCAATTTTGCTGTAGTTGCAGTAAGCAGTGCAGTTCTACAAATTTACTATTTTAAAACCATTTTATCAAACTTTCTGGATGCAAATATGCTGCCAAGGAACTCACAGCCTAATACATGAGTTAAGATGTGAACATAGCATACATTATTTTGCATTGTGCTGAAGTCATTTAAGTATCAGAAGGAATGTGTGAAGTGTTGTAGTAGATAAAAAATGTGGTATATCTATAGATAAACAGATTAAAAAGGTAAGAGAATGTAACTTATACCAAAATATTTATTTATTGCTTATGTATCAGGCAGAATTTTAAGGACTTTAGATATATTTATTCATTTAATCCTCAAAACAACTCTACAGGGCTGGGCTAGGTGGCTCCTGCCTCTAATTCCAGCACTTTGTGAGGCTGAGGCGGGCGGATCATCTGAGGTGAGGAGTTCGAAACCAGCCTGGCTAACATGGTGAGACTCCATCTCTACTAAAAATACAAAAATTAGCTGGATGTGGTGGCGGACGCCTGTAATCCAGGGTACTCAGGAGGCTGAAGCAGGAGAATTGCTTGAACCCAGGGGGCGGAGGTTGCAGTGATCCGAGATTGCGCCACTTCACTGCAGTCTAGAGGAAAGAGCGAAACTCCTTCTCAAAAAAAAAAAAAAAATTATATATACATATATATATTTTATAAATTCAATATGGAATTATTAGATAATTGATACATATTTTTTAATGAACTGTTTTATTATCCTTACTGTTATATTTGTGTATAAAAGATGCTTTGGGATTTTACTTTTTTTCAGTACATGCATACTGACAAATGTTTACATGTTAATTTAAAAAGCTTGGAGGAAAGATTATTCAACTTTCTGAAAACATAGCATACACAATAAATAACTGTTTGCCAGGGGGCAAAAAAAGCCCTGTTGTCTTCTAGTACCAGTTGGTATTACGTAGGTTTGTTTGCTGTCTCATATCTTATTTATAGTAGTTTGGAACTGGAAACTAGATACTAAACAAACAGTAATATTCCACTGTAGTTTAACTGTGCATTAGAATCCTTCTTTGATCATAAGTATTTTTATTTAAGCATATGCTTCTGTGAAACTAACAACTTTTGAGAAACTGGCGACTTGCTTGGATCAAATCAATTTTTACATACCTTAATACTGAAACAATATGTAGCACACCTAAATGTACTGAGTTGTTTAGATAATATTTATAAAAGCTTTGTAACATTACTAATAAGTTATAAATTAATAGAAGATACCATTACTGTTAGAGCATGAGGAAACATTTATGGGTATCATATGTCTGACTTTAGAAGCTTCGCAGACTCCTTCCTCTCAAGAAAAGAGCTTGTGTTGGGAGAAATTTCAAATTCCATGACTGTGTTTATTATATATACTAAATATTCTAGGACTCTCAGAATTTGCAAGTGTTTAAAAATCATATTAGTGGATAATTTTAGTTGTGTGTTTATTCTTTTATTGATGTTTAGCAGCTGTCTAACCTTGCTTTCCTCCTTGAACATGGAGACCAAAGCGTTGGGATGACTTCATTTTATGCTAGAAGTTACCTTTATTAGTTAGCCTGATTACTCTTTTATAATAACAGAGAACCTTTGTGAATGAATTTTTCAAAATCTTACAGAACATATGGGAGGGTGTGAAATGAACGATAGGTGTGTGACTTTCAAAAGTTAATCTGAAAGAGCTCTTAAAAATCTAAGACTTGTTTGGTGTTACTTTTTTAGAGGTAACATAAGATGTTATATCCCATATACCGCCTTTGCACTATTTGGAAAATAAAGACTATTTTGACTTTGTTTTAAAAATGCAAAGGAGGCCAGGCACAGTGGCTCATGCGTGTAATCTTAGCAATTTGGGAGGCCAAGTTGGGAGGATGGATTGAGGCCAAGAGTTCAAGACCAGCCTAAGCAACAAAGTGTGACCCCTTGTCTCTACAAAATTTAAAACAATTAGCTGGACGTGGTGGCACCCACCTGCAGTGCCAGCTACTTCAGAGGCCAAGGCTGGAGAATTACTTGAGCCCAGGAGTTCAAGGTTGCTGTGAGCTATGATCATGTCACTGCACTCCAGCTTGTTAACAGAATGAGACTCTGTCTCCGAATGCAAAGGACTTAAACAGTTGACTTCAAACATAATTGTTTCATTCATTTGGTAAGCACATGTTGGGCACCTCCTCCCCCTGCTCCCTCTTTTTAATGCCAGCCACTGTACTGGGCCTTCATAGAAGAATGAGATCCTATAGAGAATGAGATTTAAGAATGATTAATGATTCTTAATCATTTTTCCTGGCAAATACCCCTTTGGCATACTGGTAAAACCTATACACAAACCTCTTCTCAGAAAAATGTTTAGAAACACTTAAAATGAAATACATAAAGGATTATGAAGGAAACTTATATTGAAATAGTTGTCAGAATATTAAATTTCTAATGTAGTAGCACATACTATATTATTAACTCATGAAATAACAAGACCTAGCAGTGGATCTAATAAGTATTGTAATTTTGAATAATGATGAGCATAAACACATTTTTCTAGGTATCTACATCAACTGTAGAATGATGAAACTATCTATGATTCCTATTGGTGATCAAAGTTACAGGAACCTCAATACCTCTGATGTTTGTTGCCTGCATTTTAATAGAAGGAAATGCTAAATGGTAGTTAGAGATTGGTGGAAATCTCTAACTACAATTCATTCCCCATCCAAGTTGACTGGCACACCAAACCACAGATCTGTGTGGGTCAGTATATTGCACGTTAAGAATACCTACTCTAGGAGCTTTAGCTTAAGCTGTGAGACTGACACTTCAGTGGGTAGTTATATAATAATTGAAATCTGAGCAGGGATTTTGTCTCATTTATCTTTACATTTTTATAATCTCACAGTGTCCAGTAAACATTAAACAGATGATTATTAATAGAGCTAGATAAATAATTTGAAGGTATATATGGGAGATTACTTCTGTTAGAAGAGGTAGCATTGAACTGTGTTCTAAATTGAGTATATGTTGGAATTTTCAGGTTGGGTTAAGTAAGGAAGAGGTACTCAGAATTGAGGCATGCTCACAGGAATAGCATCAGGAAAGGGTGTGACAGGTTTGATGATTATTGAGAGTCAAGATACACATTTAAGAGAATGGCAAGAGATGAGAGGTTGAGATAATGCTGGGACTCAGATTATAAGGAGAGTTTTGTGTATAATAGGCAACTGGTAACTTACAATGATATGATACAATCAGCTTTGTGTTTTAGGAAGTTATCTCAGTTGGCGTTGTGACAGAAAAATGGGGGACAGAGTGGGAAGAGATTAGAAGCAGAGGCCAGTGAAGCACTGCTGCAGTTATTACAGGTTAGAGAGGGCAGAGTCATGATGGTAGCAGAGAGATGGGAAACAAAGATCCATATCTGGGAGAAGAGGATTCTGTGCTTGACTGAATATGGGATGTGAAGGAGAAGAAGTTGTGGCCTCAGTCTACCCTATTGGGAGACTGGGGCATGGGCCATGGTAGTGCCAAAACATAGAGCTATTAAACAAGGTAAGGAATGCAGGAGGGAAGAGTAGGCATGGTAGAGAAGATAGAGAAATTTAGTTGTACTTAGTGAGTTTGAGGTAGGCTGAGATTCAGGTAACAGTTTTCTTAGTGGGCAATTGGGTGAGAGATTTTGAAATTTTACTCTTTAGATCAATCATCTTTAGATCATTACAGTTATCTGTAATGAGTTTTTTGGTTTGAATTTGTTTTATTCAGATATAGTTTACATGCAGTAAAATTTATTCTTTTTTAAGTTTGCAGTTTGACAAGTCTGACAATGTATAGTCATATAACCAACACTACAGTTGAGATATGGAATATTACCCCAGAAAGTTCCCTGTACCTTTTAGTGATTCTCTTCTCCCCCACATCGAGCCCCTGGCAAGAACTGATGTGATTTTTATCCCTACAGTTTGGCCTTTTCCAGGATGTCTTATAAATGATGTCATACATTGTGTAGCCTTTTGTATCAGGTTCTTTCACTTAGTATAAATGCCTTTGACATTCCTCTATGCATGTTATTCCTCCTTGTATCAGTAGTGTATTTTTGTTGCAAAGTAGTATTGCTTTGTATGTGTCAAGGTTTTAAGAAACACACCTGCCTGGGCTCCAAACCCCAATATATCTGAATTCAGAAGGATAGCCAGGAAATGGTAATTTCTTGAAAATGGTATGAGATGATGGTACTAGGGAGCAGAGTGCAAGGAGGTCGTAGTGTCAAATATGTGTAGGTGGAATGGAACGTAAGAGGCTGTGCTTAGGACTGTTTTTCATGTTTGGTTTAGAAGGGAAGGTGAATGTGGCAGTAACATAACATAAAGCTTTTTAAAGATAAATAGATGAAAGAAACAAATCAGAGGTATAAGAAATAGGTAAGATTTAACAGGAGACTAGAAGGGATGGATCAACTCTGTAGACGTGGAGAGGGAGAGGAACATCTTTCCCTTTAAGGTAAAAGGAGAACTAGTATGATTGGGAGCTGCTATAAGTGAATTGAGGGGACTTACAGATTTTTTTATCTGAGCATCTGGATGAATAGACTTGTAGGTTGACTGTAGAGATATAAACTTCTAATTAATTCAACTACTGGTTTTCCTGTTTTGGAACATTTTCCTTTTTCTTCCATTTTTTCTTAGTTTTATGGCACTTTGCTGGTTTTCAGGCTAGTGGTCATCAAGCTTTTCTCTGGCCAGTTCTTTGCTATCCTGAAACCCTTCAGTGGAAAAACAACTCATGTTCTGCCTTAAGAGTATGATGGTTATTAAGCTATTTTGTATTCCTTGGAGCAAAGGATATATAATCCTGGGGATTCAAGGAAGTGCTTCTTGAAATGAATGTGAAGTTTTATCATCAGACTAGAGGTACAGACGATCATAATGTAAAAAGCATAAATGCTTCCCTTTCTCCAATTCCATTTTCTTTTCCTTGGGGTTTTATCTTTTAATAGTTAATTCTAAGTTAACTAGTTAGAATTTATGTCTTTGTATTGTTTCTAATTCATTTTTCTTGAAAATGTTTGGTGCACATACAAACAAACCGATACGTTTGTTTGCCTCTATACTGATGGTATGTATACATACAGTTTTCAACCTTGCTTTTCTTCACGTAATAATCACTTCGGAGATCTTGATGTGTGTGATGCACAGTCTAAGGGTTGAAGAGAGAAACGTTATCCCTGTACCAGTCTTAGGGGTAGTCTTACTTTATAGACAAGTAATTGAGGATTAGAGAAGTTAAGGCACTTCCCCTACAATCACAGTGAATCAGTGTGTGGCAGAGTTGGAATTTAAATCTAAATTTGACTGATTCAGATCAAATCTGTTTTTGGCATGTTGGGTGTGAGGAATGATTCTTGGTCTCAGCATATTGTCTGTTACTTATAGATTAATAGCCCATTGTATTATGGCATTTCTGTTGCTGAATTAGTCCTATCAGGATACATACGCAGATGCAGCCCTTGGTTTTTCTAAAAGAACATGCTAATACATATTAAAATACAAACCCACTGAAAGACAGTACTTGTAAAGCATTCTAAAATGTCTCTATTTCATGAACCAGCTACTTAATGTATTACAATGTGGTAGTCTTATTGAGGTTTATAAATTAAAAGGCAGTATTTTCTGCTAGCCTTGTCTACTTGAACTCAACGCAGGAGTTCAGATTAGTGAGCCAGTTTACATACTGACCAATCTGGGCCCTGTGATCATTAGGGCCTGCTTTTCAACTTGCTTGTCAGCTGGGTAGAATACAAGCTTGCTATGGCTTCCAATAATGTGTATGTGGACTTGTCTGAAATAGCAGAGTTAGGACATACAGAAGTTGAGAAAGGAACTATTTTGTGTTTTCTTGTTTACTAGATGAACCTCAATTTCTTATAGATATGGATTGTTGAAGACCTGGGTTCTAAGCCACGGTTGCCTGAGCACTCTTATTCTGGACCACACCTTGTTTAGTTAAAGCATGCTTAAAAAATACATACATTGGCATTCCTGGTCTGCACTAGCTGCCAGGACAGCACTTACTTTACAGAATACTTAGATTGATTTTCTCTTAGTCATGTACTTATAGTAGAAGAGATAAAGGAATTGAAAGGTAGTTGTAATTGCTTCTGTAAAAATCTCAGACTCTACAGTGAAACAAAAAAGCAGAATGTTACTTGTGAAATGGTAGGTCTGGAGAGGTGGAGATTTTTGCAAAAAGATTTTGTCATGGGCAACAGATTTCTTAAAGGCTCCCAGTCCCTCATGGTTCCGTTGCTAGGATTAAGCCTTTTTGCATTGCAGCATGGAGAGCCTTTTATTTGAGTTAAATTCAGACTTCTTGGTATGTCACCTGACAGTCTTGTGGTTTCAGATAAATATGGTTCATTGCTATTATTAACCTGGGTTGACAGTTGTGCATGACTGGAGTTTTTAGGGATTTTGAAAAGTGGAACTGCTTAAGAGAAATAGGATGCCACTAATGTAGAGCTTAACTTAATGTGATGTTCAAGTGTGTTAACATCAAAATAATCCAAATCTAGTTATAAATTTGGTGATATATTTGCTTTAAAATACTGAAAATTTTAAATGCCAAGATTTTAGATAGACTTATTTTATTGAAAGTTAATTTAAATTATGATAATAACCTTAATTATTAGAACGACTTCTTGAAAATGTTTTAAGCAAGTGTTATTGTCTTAAAATATGTAATTCGTAAATACTATACAGTATGTTAGTCCTTGGTTTATGTATATTTTATGATTCTCTTTCTGCCATTCGTTACTCTTCTTTCTTGGTATGTTTACATGGGACCCTTCACTGCAGATTTTTGGAAAGCAGTGTGCTTTTGTGTTTGTATCCCACATATATATTTATAAGTAAAATGTAAATTAAAAACTTGACATTGTATTAGTATATTAATCACAATCAGTTTTTTTCATAGTTAATGGTATTCTCTAATTTTACTGACATGGACCTGAATTTATTTAGAATTATTTTTGATGCTTTGTGAACACCTTAAATGTGTGTCCCCACTTAGTCTTTTGAGTTAAATAATTTGAATTAGTAATGGCCTTATACTAATTTAGGTACATTGTTTTTATTTTATTTTATTTTATTATTAGTTTTTGAGATGAAGTCTTGCTGTCTCGCCCAGGCTGAAGTGCAGTGGCGTGATCTTGGCTCACTGCAACCTCTGCCTTCCGGGTTCAAGCAATTCTCCTTCCTCAGTCTCCCAAGTAGCTGGGATTACACTACCCCTGGCTAATTTTTGTATTTGTAGTAGAGATGGGGTTTCACCATGCTGGCCAGGCTGGTCTTGAACTCCTGGCCTCAGGTGGTCCAATCGCCTCAGCCTCCTAAAGTGCTGGGATTACAGGCATGAGCCACCGTGCCGGCCTGTTTTTTTATTTTAAATAAGTCCCTTATACAAGTTCCTTTCAAACAAACAAACAAACAAACAAACAAACAATGTATGACCCAGTTGAACAACTTGGATACTGGGTCTCAGTTGTTTTAGCTCATTTAACATCCTTCCAGTGTTTTGCTGTAGTTTTTAAGTTCACAGGTTTATAGAGTTAATGTCAGAAAGTTAAACCACATAGGCCAGGTACATTTCAATTAGGTATATGTATTGCTGAAAAATACTAAGTAAATATGATAGCATATTATGATACATGATAGCCCCTTATGGTATAGAAATCTACATTTGCCAGTGTGCCGTTTCTACCAAGAATTCATGTCAGTGAATTTTTTGTGCATATAATTTTATGCATGTTAAATTGTACAATAAATACAAATGAATTTTGGAACTTTAATGCTGGTAATAGTTTATATTTTTGTTATGGTATTTTTTTCCACATCTAATTTGATTAAACGATGGTAGTAATCCTATGGCCAAGCAGCTGACTATACCTGTCATTGAAATGTAAATTACAGTCACTAGAATTTCATTAATACCCTGAGTATAGTTGAATTTATTATGACAAAATGAGTCTAAAGATTAGTGTTCTTACAACATTTAGTATATTAAGATGATGTTAGAGAAAAATAATTGGATATAAACAGCCTATGTAGATATTAATCAAGATTTTGTAATACAAATAAGTCCTAAATTGGTAACTAAATTCTTTGGAACTGAGATTAGCAAATCAATCATGGAATTATTTTCCTGTCAGATTAGAGAATTATAATTCCTTAGATGGAGAAATGATTACTATACATACAGGCTTCCAGCATTAAATGGTACTTCTTGAAATAGGCTCACTTGTTACTCACTTGTTAGCAAAGTAATTGAAGTTTTACTACATTCATTATCTCGCATAGCTTCTTCCTATGGTATTTAGGTTAATTTGTGATTAACCAGTTGTCAGTCTGGAAGGAATTTCCACTGCTTACAAAATCAATTTGAATTATATAGAAACTGGTACAAAATGATGTCTTGTCATGATGGTCGTACCTGCTTAAGAAAATTTCTTTTTTTTTTTTTTTTTTTTTGAGACAGAGTCTCTGTCACCAGGCTAGAGTGCAGTGGCACAATCTTGGCTCACTGCAACCTCTGCCTTCAAGCGATTCTCCCACCTCAGCCTCCTGAGTAGCTGGGACTACAGGTGCACGCCACGCCCAGCTAATTTCTGTATTTTTAGTAGAGATGGGGTTTCACCATGTTGGCCAGGATGGTCTTGATCTCTTGACCTCGTGATCCGCCCACCACAGCCTCCCAAAGTGCTGGGATTACAGGCGTGAGCCACTGCGCCTGGCCAAGAAAATTTCTTTTAAGCCTGATAGTAGGAGAGACTTTCAAGTGCAGTGCAGTAGAGTTACAGTGATATAAGCTGTGGTGGTTAATGTTAGGTGTCAGCCTGACTGGATTATGGAATGCCTAGAAATTGGAAGAGTGTTCTTTCCAAGTGTGTCTGTGAAGGGTGTTTCCTGAGGAGATTGGGTGTGCGAGTCTGTGGACGGAGTGCAGATCAGCTCTCAACATAGGCAGGCACCATCCAGTTGGCTGGGGGCCTAGATAGAACAAAAAAAGGCAGAGGAAATGGGATTTCCTCTGTCTTTCTTCTGGAGCTGGAACATTGTCCTGACTTTGGATATCAGAACTCCAGGCTGTCTGACCTTTGGACTCAAAGACCTATACCCTTATACCAGTGGCTCACTGGGTTCTTAGGCCTTTGGCCTCAGGTTGGGAATTACACTATTGGTTTCCTTGGTTCTGAGGTGTTTGGATTTGGGCTGAGCCAGGCTGCTTGCATCCCGGGTCTCCACCTTGCAGATGGCCTGTCATGGGATTTCTCAGCCTCTATAATCTCATGATCCAATTTTCCTAATAAATCCCCTTTCATATATCTCTGTGTGTGTGTGTGTGTGTGTGTATATGTATTTTCTGTTTTTTTTCACCTCTCTGGAGAACCCTGACCGGTACGGAAACCTTCTAGACTATAACATTTGGGCTTGACTGCTTCCTGGCTACATAATTTAGAAGCAGATTTAATCAGCATTCAACTGAGTTATAGATTGGGACTGGGGGAATTTAAACATTTTAGATTGGAGAAGTCTCTTCTTGTTAAAGATAAGTAGGGGCAGGGCTTTAAAAACTACAGGCCAGCTGCAGTGGCTGATGCCTGTAATCTCAGCACTTTGGGAAGCCAAGGCAGGAGGATTGATTGAGACCAGGAGTTCGAGATAAGTCTGGGCCACGTAGCGAGACCCTTTCTGTAGTCCTCACTACTTGGAGGCTGAGACAGAAGGATCGCTTGTGCCCAGGAGTTCAAGGTTACACTATTCCAGCCTGAGTGACAGAGTGAGACCCTGTCTCGCAAAAAAAGAAAGAAAGAAAGAAAAGAAAAGGAAAAGCAGTAACACTTCGGAATAGAGGAAAGGGAATGTTAATCTGCAGACTTAGAAAAAGATCAGATTTCTGAAACTTACTAGTTGGAATCAAAATTTGTAATCAGATAATTTGACATCCTCAATAGGATGCAAGAAAGAATGTTTTCTGAAACAGGAGCAGAGCATGAGAAGAAGATACTTGGCAAAGAAGATGCAAGATTACAATGAAAAGGGAGATGGAGAACATAAAGATTGCACAGAAATGAAAACTTCTGTGACAAAATTAGGTTTTATAGGGCTGTTAATAAAAAGTAAAGTTGATAAATGGGGTATTTAGTGTCATGAAGGTCAAATATGAAATTCTGTTGAAATACAGAGGAAAAGTAAAAGGTGAAGAAAGTATCAGCTGTTATGTGCTTTATAGTTATGTACTATAAAGATAAACCATTGGAACAGAAGCCAGTATCAGATACTTAGAGTGAAGACATCAGAATAGAAGAAAGGATATTTATATGCAGATTAAAAGGATTTAGCGTTCTTTAAAATGTGGATTAAAATAGTTTTGGTTTCTTTTTAAGAAAAGCACACTTACATTTGCCTTTTATTGATTGATTTCTCAACTCATTCTAATAGGTATTAATGGAGAAAGAAACGTGTTCTAACATATTCTCATGGTTTTGCCTAACGAGGTGATTTTCCATCACTTTCCAAACACTTCCATTCATTGAAAGAAAACAGTTGATGATACATCTGAGAGAAAGCATGCTTACATTTGCCTTTTATAGCTGAATCTATAAACCCATGTAATATGAATCAATGGAGAAGGAAGCATGTCTTAGAAAGGTATTTCTAAGAAAGGTTTCTAGAAAGGTTCCTCAAACAGTTCCATTCACTGAAAGAAAAGTTTTTATGATGCTTTTTTATTTCCCCAGACAGTGTCTCCCTCTGTCATCCAGGCTGGAGTGCAGTAACATTGTCACAGCTTACTGCAATCTGGACCTCCTGGGCTCAAGTAATCCTCTTACCTCAGCCTCCCAAGTAGCTGGGACTATAGGCACGCACCAGCATACTTGGCTAATTTTTCGTTTTTTGTAGAGGCAAGGGCTCACTATGTTGCCCAGGCTGGTCTTGAACTCCTGGCCTTAAGCAGTCCTCCTGTCTCAACCTACCGAATTGCTGGAATTATAGGTGTGAGCCACTATACCTAGCCGTATGATGCATCTTAAAGAAAGCATGCTTCTACTTGCCTTTAAGAAAGTTTTAATTTCACGAAGTATAGTGTCATAGAGCAGTATAACAGCCATTTTGATGCCTGAAAATGGCAAAATTTTGATCTCTGAGTGAGGATAGTTATTGGATCTAGTTCTTGGCTCTATAAAAATGTTGAGTACTATCTGTAAACAGTAAATAATTGATGCATGTATAGTTCTGGTTCTCAAATGTGTATAGATGTTCTTTTCAGTAGTGCTATACTAAATTCATAGTATCTTTCAGTCATATTTTGTTAGTTACTGTGTACTTAATTTTTAAAAATTATTAAATAGGTATGACCAGGTGCGGAGGCTAACACCCCTAATCCCAGCACTTTGGGAGGCTGAGGTGGACAGACTGAGCCCATGAGTTTGAGATGAGTCGGGGCAACATGGTGAAACTTCATCCGTACTAAAGAAACAAAAATTAGCCAAGTGTGGTGGTGGACACCTGTGGTCCCATTGACTGAGGTGGGAGGATCACTTGAGCCCAGGAGGTCGCGGTTGCAGTGAGCCATGAACACATCACTGTACTCCAGTGTAGGTGACAAAGTGAAACCCTGTCTCAAAAAAAAAAAAAAAAAAAAAAGGTGTATTAGGCCATTCTTGTATTGCTATAAAGAAATATCTGAGATTTGATGATTTATAAAGAAAAGAGGTTTAATTGCCTCATGGTTCTGTAGGCTGTGCAAGAAGCGTAATGTTGGCTTCTACTTGGCTTCTGGAGAGGCCTCAGGAAACTTGCAGCCATGGCAGAAGATGAATGAGGAGCAGGCACTTCACATGACTAGAGCAGGAGCAAAAAAAGGCGAGGGAGATACCACACACTTTTAAGCAACCAGATCTCGAGGGAGCTCTCTCATGCAAGGACAGCATCGAGGGGATGGTGCTAAAGCATTCATGAGAAACTCATCCCCATCATCCAGTCACCTCCCTCCAGGCTCCATCTCCAATACTGGGGATTACTTTCAACATGAGATTTTGACAGGGACACAGATCCAAACTATATCAAAAGGTGTCTTACTGGAAATGGTTAGGAATTACTGATAACAGGACCATATGCTCACAATTGTGTTAATGCATAGTAAACATATCAAAAGGAAAATTAAAAGCCCTCTTATCTGATGCAATTGAGGCTTGCATATTAATGGAAAAGTCAACTAAGGTGAGGAATTTAAAAATTATACATTGTAACTTTTTGTTTTTAGCTTAAAACATGTAAATATTGATATGGTTTGAATCTGTGTCCCTGCCCAAATCTCATGTTAAAGTGTAATCCTCAGTGTTGGAGGTAGGGCTTATTGGGAGGTGATTGGATGGATCATGGGGGTGGAGTTCTCATGAGACCTGGTTGTAGCACCTGCCACTTTCTGTCTTCCTCCTGCTCCAGCCATGAGGTGCCTCCTTCTCCTTCCCCTTCCTCCACGAATGTAAGTTTTCCTGAGGCTTCCCCAGAATCCGAGCAGATGCCAGTATCCTGTTTCCCGTACAGCCTACATAACTGTGAGCCATTTAAAACTCTTTTCTTTAATTACCCAGTCTCAGGTATTTCTTTACAGCAATGTAAGAAGGGACCAAATAATATGCATTCATTTGCCAGTCTTTTGCTGGCCAGTGTAGTCGTGTGTGTGTGTGTGTGTGTGTGTGTGTATGTGTATGTGCATTTGCAGAGTATGTGAGATATTTTAATACAGGCATGCAGTGTGTAATAATCACATCAAAGTAAATGGGGTTATCTGTCTCCTCAAGCATTTATTCTTTCTTTGTGTTACACACAATCCAATTATACTTTTAGTTATTTTAAAATGTACAATAAATTCTTGTTGACTGTAGTCACCCTGTTGTGCTATCAAACACTACATCTTATTCATTTTACTGAACTATATTTTTGTACCCATTAACCATCCTCACTCCCCCTGCCACTACCCTTCTCAGCCTATGGTAACCATCATTCTACTCTGTCTCCACGAGTTCAGTTGTTTTAATTTTTAGCTCCCACAAATAAGTAAGAAGATGCAGTTTGTCTTTCTGTGCCTGGCTTATTTCACCATAATGACCTCCATGTTGTTGCAAATGACAGGATCTCACTCCTTTTTATGACTGAATAATATTCCATTGTGTATGAGTACCACATTTTCTTTATCTGTCTGTTGATGGACACTTAGGTTGCTTCCCACTGATTTCCTTTCTTTTGGGTATATGCTTAGCAGTGGGATTGCTGTATCATACGGTAATTCCATTTTTTGTGTTTTTGAGGAACCTCCAAACTGTTCTCCATAGTGGTTGTACCAACATTACTACCAACACTATATGATGGTTCCCTTTTCTCTACATCCTCACCAGCATTTATTATTGCTTGTATTTTGGATAAAAGCCATTTTAACTGGGGTGAGATGATACTGCATGGTAGTTTTGATTTGCATTTCTCTGATGATCAGTGATGTTGAGCACCTTTACATACACCTGTTTGCCATTTGTATGTCTTCTTTTGAGAAATGTCTATTCAGGTCTGTTGCCCATATTTAATTGGACTATTAGATTTTTTTCCTGTATAGTTGTTTGAGCTTCTTATACATTCTGGTTATTAATCCCTCATCAGATGGGTGGTTTGCAAATATTTTCTCCCATTCTATGGGTTTTCTCTTCACTTCGTCGATTGTTTCCCTTACTGTGCAGAAACTTTTTATAACTTGCTGTGATCCCATTTGTCTGTTTTCACTTTAATTACCTGTGTTTCTCAGAATATCTTTGCCTAGTTCAATATCCTGGAGAGTTTGCCCAATGTTTTCTTTTAGCAGTTTCGTAGTTTGAGGTCCTAGATTGAAGTCTTTAATCCATTTTGATTTAATTTTTGTATATGGTGAGAGATAGGGGTCTGGTTTTGTTCTTTTGTATATAGATATCCAGTTTTCTCAGGGCCTTATATTAAGAGACTGTCCTTTCTCAAATGTATGTTCTTGGCAGCTTTGTTGGAAAATGAATTCACTGTAGGATTTGTTTCTGGGTTCTGTATTCTCTTCCATTGGTCTGTGTGTCTGTTTTTATGCCAGTATCATGCTGATTTGGTTACTACAGCACTGTAGTATAATTTAAAGTCAGGTAATGTGATTCCGCTGGTTGTGTTCTTTTTCCTTAGGATAGCTTTGGCTAGTCTGGATCTTTTGTGGTTCCATATGCATTTAAGGATTTATTTTTTCTATTCCTGTGAAGAATGTCATTGGTATTTTGAAAGGGATTACATTGAATCTGCAGATTACTTTGGGTAGTGTGGACATTTTCACAATATTGATTCTTCCAATCTATGAACATTCAATATGTTTCCATTTTTTAATGTCCTCATTAATTTCTTTCATCACTGTTTCATAATTTTTATTGTAGAGATCTTTCACTTCTTTGGTGAAGTTCCTAGATGTTTTATTTGTAGTTACTGTAATTGGGATTACTTTAAAAAATTTTTTCAGATTGGTCACTGGTGGCATTTAGAAATGCTACTGATTTTTGTATGTTGATTTTGTATCCTGCAACTGTACTGAATTTACCAGTTCTGATAGATTTTCATAGAGTCTTTAGGTTTTTCCAAACGTAAGATGATGTCTCTGCAGACAAGCTTAATTTGACTTCTTCCTTTCCAATTTGTATGCCCTCTTTTTCTTTCTCCTGTTGGATTGCTCCAGCTAGGACTTCCTGGTCAGTATGTTTTACAGAGGGAATGATGAATGCTATTTCTTTGTTGTAGGACCAAAAAATTAAATGTTGTGTAAAGTAATCGAGCATTATATGACCATATATTTGGCTGTCAGGAGACATATTTAAAAGTTGGTCAGTTAGCACATTTCTTTAAAGTAAAATCTATTCAGAGGTTTTTAAAAACTCCGAAAACTTTACCTGTGTTCAGAAAATATTTCTTCAATTGGCTGTGGTGATTTTGGGTTCTAATGATGGCCAGTTATTGGCATGTTGACATCAGGAATGTTTTGGGCTTGGCTCTTGCCGCCTAATTTAGCATACTTCCCTCCTTCCCTCCCTCCCTCCCTCCCTCCCACCTTCCTTCTCTGCTTCCCTCTTTCCCTCCTGTCGTCAAACTCAGAAAGGTTTTCACTGCTTGGTGGTGGTGGTGAATCCCTAATTCTACATGCATAGCTTTTGAAAGTTGGCTCCTCTTTTTCCCCGTTTCGTGTAGGAGCATAGGATGTTAATGGTTTCTTAGAATGGTCTGTATCACCTTCTGTGTTTTCAGTGAGAAATAACAATGATGGATAAGGCTCAGGAAAGAACAACTAACATAGTGCAAGACACATAATAGGCACTGTACAAATAATTACCCAATTCATGAACTAAAAAAATCTTCATGTTTGATAAGTATACTGTATATAGTAAGACCCTCTGATGCTAACTAGAGGTGAAAATGTATGGATGGTCAAATGGAAGTAAGGGTAGAGAAAGAGAAGAGATTAATTGGTATTTATTTACAGCTTCATGAAATTCAACTTTAAAACGATTGATAAGAGAGTTGATCACATAGAAACACAAGTGAATCATTTCAGTATTTTCCTTATAGGTGACAATTTTTAATGTATTGAGATACAAACTAGTGTTTAGCCCAGTATTTCTCAATACTTTTTTTTCACTTCTGTTCCCCCAAGGAGCCTTTTTAAAAATTAACACCCTGATTTCTTTTTTTTTTTTAATTTCAACTTTTATTTTAGATACAGGGTGTACATATGCAGGTTTGTTACATGGGCATATTTTATGATGCTTAGGTTTGGGGTATGGATTCCATCACCCAGGTAGTGAGCACAGTACTCGATAGGTAGTTTTCCGCCCATGCTTTTTCCCTGTCCCCTCTAGTAGTCCAGTGTCTATTTTTCCCATGTTTTGGCCAGTGTGTGCTCAATGTTTAGCTCCCACTTATAAGTAAGAACATGTGGTATTTAGTTTTCTGTTCATGTGTTAATTCACTTAGGATTATGGCCTCCAACCGCCTCCATGTTGCTGCAAAGGACATGATTTCATTCTTTTTTTATGGCTGCATATTACTCCATGGTGTATCTGTACTACATTTTCTTTATTCAGTCCACCATTGATGAACCCCTAGGTTTATTCCGTGTCCCATGTCTTTATTATCATGAATAGCATGGTGATGAACATATGAATGCATGTGTCCTTTTGTATAGCTATTTATTTTCCTTTCAGTATATACCCAGTAGTGAATTCCTGGATCAAATGTTAGCTCGTTTTAAGTTCTTTGAGAAATCTCCAAACTGCTTTCCACAGTGGCTAAACTACCTTCCCACTAACAAGGTATAAGTGTTCCTTTTTCTCCACAGCCTCACCAGCATCTGTTATTTTTTGACTTTTTGATAATAGCCAGTCTGATTGGTGTAAGATGGTATCTCATTGTGGTTTTGATTTGTCTCTCTCTCTGATGATTAGTAATGATGAGCATTTTTTCATGTTGGCTACTTGGATGTCATCTTTTGATAAGTGTCAGTTCATGTCCTTTGTCCATTTTTTAATGGGGTTGTTTTTTGCTTGTTGGTTTGTGTAAGTTTCTTATAGATTCTGGATATCAGACCTTTGTTAGATGCACAGTTTGTGAATATGTTCTCCCATTCTGTTGGTTGTCTGTTTTATCTGTTTATAATTTCCTTTGCTGTGCAGAAGCTCTTTAGTTTAATTAGGTCCCACTTGTCAATTTTTGTTTTTGTTGCAATTGCTTTTGGGGACTTAGTCAAAAACTCTTTGCCACGGCCAGTGTCGAGAAGGGTGTTTTCTAGGTTCTTTTCTAGGATTTTTATAGTTTGAGATCTTACTTTTAAATCTTTACTCCATCTGAAAAGGGGCAGAGCAAGATGGCTGAATAGGAACACCTCCAGTCTCCAGCTCCCAGCGCGAGCGACACAGAAGACAGGTTATTTCTGCATTTTCAACAGAGGTACTGGATTCACCTCACTAGGGAGTGCCAGATAATCGGTGCTGGTCAGCTGCTGCAGCCCGACCAGCGAGAGCTGAAGCAGGGTGAGGCATCCCCTCACCTGGGAAGCGCAAGGGGGAAGGGAATCCCTTTTCCTAGCCAGGGCAACTGAGACACACAACACCTGGAAAATCGGATAACTCCCACCCCAATACTGCACTTTACCGAGGGTCTTAGCAAATGGGCACACCAGGAGATTATATCCCACACCTGGCCAGGGGGGTCCCACGCCCACGAAGTCTCCCTCATTGCTAGCACAGCAGTCTTCGATCTAACTGCAAGGCAGCAGTGAGGCTAGGGGAGGGGCACCCGCCATTGCTGAGGCTTAAGTAGGTAAACAAAGCCTCTGGGAAGCTCAAACTGGGTGGAGCTCACAGCAGCTCAAGGAGGCCTGCCTGTCTCTGTAGACTCCACCTCTGGGGACAGGGCACAGCTAAACAACAACAACAACAAAAATTAGCAGAAACCTCTGCAGACGCAAACGACTCTGTCTGACAGCTTTGAAGAGAGCAGTGGATCTCCCAACATGGAGGTTGAGATCTGAGAACGGACAGACTGCCTGCTCAAGTGGGTCCCTGACCCCTGAGTAGCCTAACTGGAAGACATCCCCCACTAGGGGCAGACCGACACCCCACACCTCACACGGTGGAGTACACCCCTGAGAGGAAGCTTCCAAAGCAAGAATCAGACAGGTACACTCGCTGTTCAGCAATATTCTGTCTTCTGCAGCCTCTGCTGCTGATACCCAGGCAAACAGAGTCTGGAGTGGACCTCAAGCAATCTCCAACAGACCTACAACTGAGGGTCCTAACTGTTAGAAGGAAAACTAACAAACAGGAAGGACACCCACACCAAAACCCCATCAGTATGTCACCATCCTCAAAGACCAGAGGCAGATAAAACCATAAAGATGGGGAAAAAGCAGGGCAGAAAAGCTGGAAATTCAAAAAATAAGAGCACATCTCCCCCTCCAAAGGAACACAGCTCATCACCAGCAACGGATCAAAGCTGGAGAGAGAATGACTTTGACAAGATGAGATAAGAAGGCTTCAGTCCATCAGACTTCTCAGAGCTAAAGGAGGCATTACGTACCCAGCGCAAAGAAACTAAAACTCTTGAAAAAAAAAGTGGAAGAATTGATAACTGGAATAATTAATGCAGAGAAGGCCATAAACGAACTGACAGAGATGAAAACCATGACACGAGAAATACGTGACAAATGCACAAGCTTCAGTAACCGACTCGATCAACTGGAAGAAAGAGTATCAGCGATTGAGGATCGAATGAATGAAATGAAGCGAGAAGAGAAACCAAAAGAAAAAAGAAGAAAAAGAAATGAACAAAGGCTGCAAGAAGTATGGGATTATGTAAAAAGACCAAATCTGCGTCTGATTGGGGTGCCTGAAAGTGAGGGGGAAAATGGAACCAAGTTGGAAAACACTCTTCAGGATATGATCCAGGAGAACTTCCCCAACCTAGTAGGGCAGGCCAACATTCAGATCCAGGAAATACAGAGAACGCCACAAAGATACTCCTCGAGAAGAGCAATTCCAAGACACATAATTGCCAGATTCACCAAAGTTGAAATGAAGGAAAAAATCTTAAGGGCAGCCAGAGAGAAAGGTCGGGTTACCCACAAAGGGAAGCCCATCAGACTAACAACAGATCTCTCGGCAGAAACTCTACGAGCCAGAAGAGAGTGGGGGCCAATATTCAACATTCTTAAAGAAAAGAATTTTAAACCCAGAATTTCATATCCGGCCAAACTAAGTTTCGTAAGTGAAGGAGAAATAAAATCCTTTACAGATAAGCAAATGCTTAGAGATTTTGTCACCACCAGGCCTGCCTTACAAGAGCACCTGAAGGAAGCACTAAACATGGAAAGGATCAACCGGTACCAGCCATTGCAAAAACATGCCAAAATGTAAAGACCATCAAGGCTAGGAAGAAACTGCATCAACTAACGAGCAAAATAACCACTTAATATAATGGCAGGATCAAGTTCACACATAACAATATTAACCTTAAATGTAAATGGACTAAATGGTCCAATTAAAAGACACAGACTGGCAAACTGGATAGAGTCAAGACCCATCAGTGTGCTGTATTCAGGAGACCCATCTCTCATGCAGAACATAGGCTCAAAATGAAGGGATGGAGGAAGATCTACCAAGCAAATAGAGAAAAAAAAAGCAGAGGTTGCAATCCTAGTCTGTGATAAAACAGACTTTAAACCATCAAAGATCAAAAGAGACAAAGAAGGCCATTACATAATGGTAAAGGGATCAATTCAGCAGAAAGAGCTAACTATCCTAAATATATATGCACCCAATACAGGAGCACCCAGATTCATAAAGCAAGTCCTTAGAGACTTACAAAGAGACTTAGACTCCCATACAATAATAATGGGAGACTTCAACACCCCACTGTCAACATTAGACAGATCAATGAGACAGAAATTTAACAAGGATATCCAGGAATTGAACTCATCTCTGCAGCAAGCAGACCTAATAGACATCTACAGAACTCTCCACCCCAGATCAACAGAATATACATTCTTCTCAGCACCACATCGCACTTACTCCAAAATTGACCACATAATTGGAAGTAAAGCACTCCTCAGCAAATGTACAAGAACAGAAATTATAACAAACTGTCTCTCAGACCACAGTGCAATCAAACTAGAACTCAGGACTAAGAAACTCAAAACCACTCAACTACATGGAAACTGAATAACCTGCTCCTGAGTGACTACTGGGTACATAACGAAATGAAGGCAGAAATAAAGATGTTCTTTGAAACCAATGAGAACAAAGATGCAACATACCAGAATCTCTGGGACACATTTAAGGCAGTATGTAGAGGGAAATGTATAGCACTAAATGCCCACAAGAAAAAGCAGGAAAGATCTAAAATTGACACTCTAACATCACAAAAGAACTAGAGAAGCAAGAGCAAACACATTCAAAAGCTAGCAGAAGGCAAGAAATAAGTAAGATCAGAGCAGAACTGAAGGAGATAGAGACACAAAAAATCCTCCAAAAAATCGATGAATCCAGGAGTTGGTTTTTTGAAAAGATCAACAAAATTGATAGACCTCTAGCAAGACTAATAAAGAAGAAAAGAGAGAAGAATCAAATAGACGCAATAAAAAATGATAAAGGGGATATCACCACCGACCCCACAAAAATACAAACTACCATGAGAGAGTACTATAAACACCTCTGCGCAAATAAACTAGAATATCTAGAAGAAATGGATAATTTCCTGGACACTTACACTCTCCCAAGACTAAACCAGGAAGAAGCTGAATCCCTGAATAGACCAATAGCAGGCTCTGAAATTGAGGCAATAATTAATATCCTACCAACCAAAAAAGTCCAGGACCAGATGGATTCACAGCTGAATTCTACCAGAGGTACAAGGAGGAGCTGGTACCATTGCTTCTGAAACTATTCCAATCAATAGAAAAAGAGGGAATCCTCCCTAACTCATTTTATGAGGCCAACATCATCCTGATACCAAAGCCTGGCAGAGACACAACAAAAAAAGAGAATTTTAGACCAATATCCCTGATGAACATCGATGCAAAAATCCTCAATAAAATACTGGCAAACCAGATCCAGCAGCACATCAAAAAGCTTATCCAACATGATCAAGTGGGCTTCATCCCTGGGATGCAAGGCTGGTTCAACATACGCAAATCAATAAACATAATCCAGCATATAAACAGAACCAAAGACAAGAACCACATGATTATCTCAATAGATGCAGAAAAGGCCTTTGACAAAATTCAACAGCCCTTCATGCTAAAAACGCTCAATAAATTTGGTATTAATGGAACGTACCTCAAAATCATAAGAGCTATTTATGACAAACCCACAGCCAATATCATACTGAATGGGCAAAAACTGGAAAAATTCCCTTTGAAAACTGGCACAAGACAGGGATGCCCTCTCTCACCACTCCTATTCAACATAGTGTTGGAAGTTCTGGCTAGGGCAATCAGGCAAGAGAAAGAAAGAAAGGGTATTCAGTTAGGAAAAGAAGAAGTCAAACTGTCCCTGTTTGCAGATGACATGATTGTATATTTAGAAAACCCCATAGTCTCAGCCCAAAATCTCCTTAAGCTGATAAGCAACTTTAGCAAAGTTCAGGATACAAAATTAATGTGCAGAAATCACAAGCATTCTTATACACCAGTAACAGACAAAGAGCCAAATCATGAATGAACTCCCATTCACAATTGCTTCAAAGAGAATAAAATACCTAGGAATCCAACTTACAAGGGATGTAAAGGATCTCTTCAAGAAGAACTACAAACCACTGCTCAGTGAAATCAAAGAGGACACAAACAAATGGAAGAACATACCATGCTCATGGATAGGAAGAATCAATATCGTGAAAATGGCCATACTGCCCAAGGTGATTTATAAATTCAATGCCATCCCCATCAAGCTACCAATGAGTTTCTTCACAGAATTGGAAAGAACTGCTTTAAAGTTCGTATGGAACCAAAAAAGAGCCCACATAGCCAAGACAATCCTAAGTCAAAAGAACAAAGCTGGAGGCATCACGCTACCTGACTTCAAACTATACTACAAGGCTACAGTAACCAAAACAGCATGGTACTTGTACCAAAACAGAGATATAGACCAATGGAACAGAACAGAGTCCTCAGAAATAATACCACACATCTACAGCCATCTGATCTTTGACAAACCTGAGAGAAACAAGAAATGGGGAAAGGATTCCCTATTTAATAAATGGTGCTGGGAAAATTGGCTAGCCATAAGTAGAAAGCTGAAACTGGATCCTTTCCTTACTCCTTATACGAAAATTAATTCAGTATGTATTAGAGACTTAAATGTTAGACCTAATACCATAAAAACCCTAGAAGAAAACCTAGGTAATACCATTCAGGACATAGGCATAGGCAAGGACTTCATGTCTAAAACACCATAAGCAATGGCAACAAAAGCCAAAATTGACAAATGGGATCTAATTAAACTAAAGAGCTTCTGCACAGCAAAAGAAACTACCATCAGAGTGAACAGGCAGCCTACAGAATGGGAGAAAATTTTTGCAATCTACTCATCTGACAAAGGGCTAATATCCAGAACTTACAAAGAACTCAAACAAATTTACAAGAAAAAAACAAACAACCCCATCAAAAAGTGGGCAAAGGATATGAACAGACATTTCTCAAAAGAAGACATTCATACAGCCAACAGACACGTGAAAAAAATGCTCATCATCACTGGCCATCAGAGAAATGCAAATCAAAACCACAATGAGATACCATCTCACAGGAGTTAGAATGGCGATCATTAAAAAGTCAGGAAACAACAAGTGCTGGAGAGGATGTGGAGAAATAGGAACACTTTTACACTGTTGGTGGGATTGTAAACTAGTTCAACCATTATGGAAAACAGTATGGCGATTCCTCAAGGATCTAGAACTAGAAGTACCATATGACCCAGCCATCCCATTACTGGGTATATACCTAAAGGATTATAAATCACGCTGCTGTAAAGACACATGCACACGTATGTTTATTGCGGCACTATTCACAATAGCAAAGACTTGGAATCAACCCAGATGTCCATCAGTGACAGACTGGATTAAGAAAATGTGGCACATATACACCGTGGAATGCTATGCAGCCATAAAAAAGGATGAGTTTGTGTCCTGTGTAGGGACATGGATGCAGCTGGAAACCATCCTTCTCAGCAAACTATCGCAAGAACAGAAAACCAAACACCGCATGTTCTCACTCATAGGTGGGAACTGAACAATGAGATCACTTGGACTCGGGAAGGGGAACATCACACACCTGGGCCTATCAGGGAGAGGTCAGAGGGATTGCACTGGGAGTTATACCTGATGTAAATGACGAGTTGATGGGTGCTGACGAGTTGATGGGTGCAGCACACCAACATGGCACAAGTATACATATTTAACAAACCTGCATGTTATGCACATGTACCCTAGAACTTAAAGTATAATAATAATAATAATAATAATATAATAATAATAATAATAATAATAATAATAAAATCTTTACTCCATCTTGAATTAGTTTTTTTATGTGGTTAAAAATTAAGGATCCAGATAAGGCTAGCCAGTTATCCCAGCACCTTTTATTTAATAGGGATTAACACCCTTTTTTGTTAAGCATCATTCCCCCTCCATGAAATTTTAACACCATGGATATGCTGTGTATTTGCCTATGTAGTGTGACTTTTTTGAGGGCTGCATCTCACTTAATATCTATGTATTTTTCTCTTCCCTTCCCCACCAAGAACCAGTTTGCCCTCTTGGACGTGATCTTGCTTTAATTGAGAATGCATGGCTTAGTCCTATTTTAGTTGTTAGTAATGTGTGTTACTGGAATTCACATGGTCTTCTGAGGTGCAGTGTCAGTGTGTAAAGGAGAGTGTCTATTCCAGCATGTTTATTTTCTATTAGCGTTCTTTGAAGGTGTCAGATAAAAAAACATGCAGAGCAGATAAGTTGACACAGTATAAATAAACATCTGAGTAAAGTCTTAAAATAGCTTGTGGTTCATCACCCAATCATTTTCTTACCAACGTTTAAATATGCTAAATACAATTGCTTAATAGTAATTACTAAGGAAAGTTTTTCTATAGCATATAAATTTGTGTGAATGGTGGTGGTATACTTAACACTGTTAGTGATTTGGCTTACATTTGTCTTCAGTTAAATTTTGATTAAAAAAAGAAGCAACGTGAAGTGGAAGGCAGTATCAGAAAAATTAGGTTCTGGTAAAATGAGAGATCATTCTAAACACTTGAGTGCTGAACATAAACAAATACCAGTGAAGATAGAGTAGGGCTACAGGTGAAAAGAAAGGGCACCAGCCAGCACTATCCAGAACAGCAACTTTAGGTAGATCAGTTTTGCTTCTCCTTCACTTCTTTCACTTGATGAAATGAATAAATTTAGAATGACTGTTACATTTAAACTTATTTGCCTATTAAAAGAGTCACTCTGTTGTGATTGTTTGTTGTTTAATATCATACTCTTCTAGTTTCAAGCAATTAATTTGTCAGGCACCTTTTTGGTAATAAGTTTATTTAGTTCATTTCATGTGTCTAGAGATTTCCATGTCACAACTTCTTTTTATTATAAGGTAAAGGGAACCCCCATTTTAGGGGGTTAGTAACCCCCATTTCAGGGACATACCCTGCAGAAGTACACATGTCTTCCCAGATGATTTTGACCAGCATTTTGTTTTCATTTTTTGTTTATGATCTAGACTAAAACAGCTTCACCAAGATTTCTGTTTAAATATAAAGCTATATTATTTTCATCTCTGCTTTAGACATTCCTATGCTATTCAGATATGACCCAAAATCAATAAGCCCTTCTATGAAGTGAGCTTTCATGTTTTACTCCATCCTTCCCTCCTCTATCTAATAATGCCTACGGTGCCTTTTCTTTGCATCATTTAGAACTCCTTTCTTGTGTCCCCACTTTCTTCCCAATTTGTCCACCTTTTTTTTTTTGGCCTTCAGAGGCCAGAGGCCATAATTCTTCCTTTTGCCTTTCCAGTAGGGAATGTTTATTTTGCCACACACTACCCAACTTTGGGCCTAGTAACTTGGCCCTGTCACTATTGCCTGGAGACTGTTCGTGTCCTCTCATGAAAACCTGTTCTTTATGAGGCCTATGACATTGTACCACACTTTGCCCTATTTTGTTATTGGCATCCATGGCTGACATGTACCAGATGGTTGCCCACTATTCATCAAGAACTTTGACACTTGGCTGATAGTCCTTCTTTCTAGATCACTTTGTGCTGTCATTTTGAGCAGCCCACACATCTAACATTCTGGCCTTCCAGTTCCTTCTCTTATTCTCTACCTTTTTATGTTCTTGGCTGTACCTTGAGCCTTGTTAGCTAACTGACTCTCCTCTGTTTCTGAGATCTTCCCATTCTGACCACAACTTCATATCCTTTGATCTCTCATATCCATATTCAGACTTGTGCTTTAACTTCATTGAGACCACTGTATGTGATTTTTATTATTATTATTATACTTTTAAGTTCTAGGGTACATGTGCACAAGGTGCAGGTTTGTTACATATGTATACATGTGCCATGTTGGTGTGTTGCACCTGTTAACTCGTCATTTACATTAGGTATGTCTCCTAATGCTATCTCCCCACTCCCCGCACCCCACAACAGGCCCCGGTGTGTGATGTTCCCCTTCCTGTGTCAAGTGTTCTCATTGTTCAGTTCCCACCTATGAGTGAGAACATGCAGTGTTTGGTTTTTTGTCCTCATGATAGTTTGCTGAGAATGATGGTTTCCAGCTTCATCCATGTCCCTACAAAGGACATGAATTCATCCTTTGCTGCATAGTATTCCTTGGTGTATATGTGCCACGTTTTCTTAATCCAGTCTATCATTGATGGACATTTGGGTTGGTTCCAAGTCTTTGCTATTGTGAATAGTGTCACAATAAACGTACGTGTGCATGTGTCTTTATAACAGCATGATTTATACTTCTTTGGAGTATATGGTAATGGGATGGCTGGGTCAAATGGTATTTGTAGTTTTAGATCCTTGAGGAATCGCCACACTGTCTTCCACAGTGGTTGAACTAGTTTACAGTCCCACCAACAGTGTAAAAGTGTTCCCATGTCTCCACATTATACTTCCTTTTCTCCTATCAGCTCCATTCTGGCCACATTTCCTCAGCTAGTCAGTGATGACTTTTCTTTAACCGCCTTGCTCCTTTTCGTTGTGGCTGCTCAGAAAATCTCTTGTTAAATCCATTGTCTACTTTTGGCCCTTTCACACCTGGAATCTTCTGTGGTGGTACAGAAAATTAGTCCTATCACAGATTTAAGGCTTCCAACTCAGCTGGGCCCTCAAACATGGTTTGATAGTCCTTTTGCTTTTCTTAGGCTACCACATTTCCCTATTTTCTTTGATGACTATGTTGGACTTTTATATCTCAAATCCTATACCCCAATTCAGGCCACCCACCTCACATATGTTTGTAAATATGCTTGACCCCTGCTTTTTAGAAAAAAACAAATGATCAGATATAAATGCTCGATTTCATCTCTCCAGTTTGCATACTTACCTGCAGTAATTTTCACCTATGGGTCCTTTTCCCTACCTCATTAAGTGTATTCTGCTGTTCATTAGGGTACACTTGCCCAGGATGCTGTGTCTTAACTTCTGTGGGCTCTTAATCCAAAAATTATCTCTGATTACCTTTAAATTCTTTTTCTGATTCCTTCCCCTCAACTTGGAAATATTAGAAAGGAAATATATGCCTTTTTTCCTCTATATATACACCTGTGTATTTCATACACATATACCTTTTTCCTTTTTTTAAAGAAGGGCTCTTGTAGCCTCACTTCTTTACCTGACTGAGTGACCATGCATCTTGGTGATTCAAGATAATTTCAGTTTATTTATATCTGTTTAGGATCCCTTTTTAGTTTTAAAACTACAGTTTAGATGGTGGGTTATATGGTCACACTATTCCTCGCTGTTCCTTTTTTACATGGAATATTATATATTACCTTTCTCAGCTCTTTCTCTTCAATTGATAGTTATATGGTTATTCCTTCCCCTCTGCCTCCACTGAAACTGTTCCAGCAAGAGTACCAAAGACACCAAATTGCTAACTTCCATGAACACTTTTACTCTTCATAAATTTTGGTTTTTCTGCAACATTTGCATTGTACGTGATTCCTTTCTTTTCATCTTCCTTACCCTTTTTTTTTTTTTTTTGAGACAGTCTCTCTGTCGCCCAGCTGGAGTAGAGTGGTGCAGTCTCGGCTCACTGCAACCTCTGCCTCCCAGGTTCAAGCGATTCTCCTGCTTCAGCCTCCCGAGTAGCTAGGACTACAGACATGTGCCACTATGCCCGACTAATTTTTGTATTTTTAGTAGAGATGAGGGTTCACTATGTTGACCAGGCTGGTCTCGAACTCCTGACCTCAGGTGATCCATCCGCCTCGGCCTCCCAAAGTGCTGGGATTACAGACATGAGCCACCATGCCTGGCCTATCTTCCTTAACTTTTGTAACTTTGCTTTACCATGAGTTTTCTTTTCCTCTCTAGTAGTCTGTCTTTACTAATCTTCCCTGGCTTCTCTGCTTTTCTTCTCTCTGTTCTTAAAATAGTGATGTATCCTAAAATTCTAGTTTGTTAGTTCTTCACATTCTTTTCTATTTTCAATTAATATGTTCTCCCTGAAGGTTTCACTACCAATTGTGTGTCAGTAAATCCTGTGTCTGAAACTCTATTCCCGGCCATTCTCCTGAGCTCCAGACCATTTTTCTTTTTCTTTTTCTTTTGGAGATAAAGTCTTGCTCTGTCACTTGGGCTTGAGTGCAGTGGTGCGATCTTGGCTCACTATGACCTCTGCCTCCCAGGTTCAAATGGTTCTCCTGCCCCAGCCTCCCAAGTAGCCAGAATTACAGGTGCCCACCATCATGCCTGGCTAATTTTTGTATTTTTAGTAGAGATGGGGTTTTGCCATGTTGGCCAGGCTGGTCTCACACTCCTGATCTCAGGAGATGCACCCACCCTGGCCTCCCAAAGTGCTGGGATTACAGGCGTGAGCCACTGTGCCCGGCCACCAGACCGTTTTTCATCAATCTGTTGCACATCTTTTCTTCAGCTGTCTCACAGCCCCCTTGAACTCAATCTGGCAACACCCTTATCCCAACTTACTCCCCCTCCCAAGATATTCTTTATCTTGGTTAATGGTATCTCGTGTCATCAAATCTGAAACCTGAGAGTCAGCCATTTTCATCCTTTATTCCCCATATACTCTTCGAGTTCCTATCTCTGCCTTCTAAATAAGATCTAGCTCTATCACTTTCTATTTTCAGTGCTATTCCTTAGTTCAGAGTATAACATTGTTTTCTCCAGGATGCTCTCTGTCTTATCAGTTCTTCAAGTTTCTGTCTGATTTTCTAAAATGCACGAGTGATCTTGTCAGCTATTGTTTAAAACTTTTGTTTACTCATTGCCTGGATGAAGAAGTCCGTATGTGTGTGTTGAACTGGTTATGTCTGTTCATCTGATGCTCCAGCCCGCCCTTTTAGCTGTGCCTGTTACTTCAGTGCACACTCCTGAGCTAGGGTCACTAAGAATTACAGCAGATGCTATTTTCTTCTTCCAGAGAAGAGAATGCCCTTCTCCCCCGCCCATCACTTGAAGTTGAAACTTGCAGTATCACTTCCTACTCAAGAGGCCAAGGCCATACAGAATGATTTAGATAATGGACTGAAAGACTGCCTGGAATCTAAACCCAGCTTTGATACATTTACTAGCTAGCTGTGTTATTTTGGGTAGGTTGTTTAATCTCTCTATGCCTTAAATTTTCTTAACTGTAAAGTAGGGGTAATTGTAGTACCGGCCACATAGAGTTGTTGTAAAGATCAAATGAATTACTGTTGTGAAAATTAAATGAATTAAAAGATGTAATGCACCTAGAACAGTAGTAGCTGGCATACAATAGATGTGGTGTGTTAGTTACTATTTATTATTTATTGTATATAATTTACGGTTTTTCTTCAGTAAACTCTTACCTGACCTGCCTATGCACATCTCTTATCTAGATTGTAAGTTTGCCTCAGTCATGTCATGTATCACATTGATAAAATCATTTGTCTATCTTTTCTATTAGACTGAGCGTTTCATGGTATGGCCATCTTTTTCTTTTCATGCTGAATGAACGCTTTTAAGTCAGTGAATGAATACATAAAGAATGTGACAAGAGAAATATTCCCAGTATCTGGCATTATGCTGTGAGTGTGGTAAATGTTTAATATGTCTGTTTTAGGCTGGACGCGGTGGCTCATGCCTGTAATCCCACCACTTTGGGAGGCCAAGGCAGGCACATCATGAGGTCAAGAGATCGAGACCATCCTGGCCAACATGGTGAAGCCCTGTCTCTACTAAAAATACAAAAATTAGCTGGACATGGTGGCGCACACCTGTAGTCCCAGCTACTCGGGAGGCTGAGGCAGGAGAATTGCTTGAACCTGGGAGGTGGAGGTTGCAGTGAGCCGAGATTGCACCACTGCACTCCAGCCTGGCGACAGAGTGAGACTCTCAAAAAAAAAAAAAAAAAAAAATCTCCGTTTTAATGAGATGTCTATAATGTAATGTAACTTGATTAATATAGTTTTACTTTTTTAAGTAGTCTTTCTCTTTTAAAAATTGAGCTATAATTTACATGTAATAAAATGCACATATTTTAAATGTATAATTTATTTTGAAAAATATATGCATCTAACCACAATGGCAATAAAGATAAAGAACATTTTGATCACTCTGGAAAGTTCCTTAATATACATTTCTGCTCCATTCCCCTGACTCCCTACCCCTGATCATTGCTTTGATTTCTATCATTGTCCATTAGTTTTACCTCTTCTACATATGAATAGAATTAACAGTATGTGCCCCGTTGTGTCTGGATTCTTTCACTCAGCAGTAGTTTTTGAGTTCATCTTTGTTACCGTGTGATCAGTAATTCATTCCTTGGTATTTCTGAGTAGTATTTCAGTGTAGAAATATATCACAGTTTGTTTATCCATTCTCTGTGGCGTTTGGGGTTAAATAAAACTGCGGTGAACGTTTCTGTGAAAGTATTTGTGAACATTTATTTTCATTTTTATTGGATAAATTCGTGTGAGAGGAACTGCTGAATCATAGCTGCCAAGAAATACTCTAAAAATGGTTGTACACTTTTACACTCCTACTAACAATGTATGGGAGTTCCAAGAGCTTCGTATTATTGCCAACCACTGGTGTTATTAGTTGTGTCAGTTTTAGCCATTCTGATGATTATGGCCATGTTTTTTTGTTTGTTTGTTTTTGTCTTTGTTTTGTTTTGAAACGATGCTTCGCTCTTGTTGCCCAGGCTGGAGTGCAATGATGCAATCGTGGCTCACCACAACCTCCACCTCCCGGGTTCAAGAGATTCTGCTGCCTCACCCTCCCAAGTAGCTTGGATTACAGGCATGCGCCACCACACCTGGCTAATTTTATATATTTTTTTAGTAGAGATGGGGTTTCTCCATGTTGGTCAGACTGGTCTCGAACTCCTGACCTCAGGTGACCTACCTGCCTTGGCCTCCCAAAGTGCCGGGATTACAGGTGTGAGCCACCGTGCCCGGCCATGACCATGTTTTAATTTGCATTTCTCTGATGATTAACACTGTTAATTATCATTTCCACATACTGATTATCCATTTTTATATATCCTTTTGTGAAATGCCCAAGTTGTACCTGTACCCTTTTAAAATTGGATTGTTTATTGCTTACTGCTTTGTGGGAGTTGTCTTAGCTATTTATAAGTGCTTTATCAGATATACGCATTGCAAATATTGTCTTCCAATCCCTGGGTTGGCCTTTTTTTTTTTTTTTTTAAGCTTTTTTTTTGATGTTCAGGTTTAAAATTTGTATAAAGTCCAACTTACCAATTTTTTATTTTATGCATAGTAGTTTTTGTATCTGGTTTAAGAAATCTTTGTCTAACCTAAGGTGGTACCATCACCTGTGTTTCTTTATAGAAGCTTTATAATTTTACCTTTTTCATAAAGTCCTATTTTAAATTAGCAAAGAATACAAATTCACAAATAAGTTTGGTAATAAAGCTTTTTTTATTATTGCTGAGATATACTTCACATTCTGTAAAATTTACTCTTCTGAAGTGCGTGATTCAGTGTTTTAGATTCGTTTGGTGGTTGTTGTTTTGTTGTTGTTTTTGTTTGTGGTACATTTACAAAGTTTTTTGGTGACCACCACCACTGTCTAATTCTAGAACATTTCATCTCCCCAGAAAGAAACCCCATACACATTGCAGTCATTATGGATTTTCCTATTCTGGACAAGTCATATAAATGGAATCATCATACGTAGCCTTTTTGTGTTTGGCTTTTTTTCCTTAATTTAATGTTTTCAAGGTTCATCCATGTAGTATGCATTCCTTTTATGGCCAGATAGTTCATTGTATTGACATACCACATTTTGTTTATTCATGAGTTGACGGACATGCCTTTTAACTTTTTAAAGAAAGCACGTTTGTTTTTTCTGTTTTTTTCCAGATTGTGGAATCCATTCACTCCTGAAATATTTAGTGCCTATGATATTACATTTACTTGGGGATATGTAGTTTTACTCATTTATGAAGCTTGGGACTGGAAATTCAAAGATGAATAAGATCTTCCCTCAGGGAGCTTTTTTTTCTAGTGGAAGAAACAGGCATGTGAACAGATAAATTACAGGACAATCTGATGAAGATACTATTAGATTTATAATCTAAGGTAAAGTGTAATCCCAAAAGTCAGTGACTAACTCTGCTTAGAGGAATGAATAAGAACTTTTTAGAGGAGGTGACATTTAGAGCTAGATCTTTAAGAATAAATAAGAGTTTGCCAGAGAGAGTGAGAATATTTCAGGTAGAAGACATGGCTTGTACAAAGGCATGGACTTGATATATCTTGGCACCTTTGAGAAGATCAGTATGATGATAATTATGGGTAACATGAAAGGAGTCCGGAAAAGCAGATCTGGGCCAGCCCATGAAGAGCTTTATATCTAAGCAAAGGAACTTGGATTTTATTCTTTGGGTGTTTGGGAGACCAAAGGAGTTTGGCTAAATGAGATGGCATCACTGCTTATATAAGGTCTATTAGAAGACCTCATATCTAACGAAGCCCAGCTTTTTATTTTTTCCAGAAAATTTTGTCCATATTAGGCACCTTTTAAAAAATGAATATACTGGCCAGGTGTGGTAGCTCGTGCTGCCTGTAATCCCAGCAGATTAGTTGAGGCCAATAGTTTGAGACCAGCCTGACCAACATGGCAAAACCTGTCTCTACTAAAAATATAAAAATTAACTGGGTGTGGTGGCACATACTTGTAATTTCAGCTAATTGGGAGGCTGGGGCAGAAGAATCTCTCAAGCTCAGGAGGCAGAAGTTGCAGTAAGCCGAGATCATGCTACTGCACCCAGCCTGGGAGACAGAACGAGACTCCGTGTCAAAAACAAAACAAAACAAAAAACAAAAAGAAAGAGTATACCTCCCCCCGACACAAACCATTCTCTCACTACCACCTTCTATCATAGTTTATTGACTTACCTGAAATTATCAAGTTAATTTATTTCTTTGCTTAACTACTGTTGTATCTTTCTTCCAGAGCAGGTTCTTTCTTGTCTTGCCCTAACCACTGCTTGACACATAGTAGTTACATATCTGTATTTAATGAATAAATGAACTATTCTACCTCTAGTATCTTAAACTCTAGGATCCTGCCCTGTGAATTATAGCCTCCTATTCCTTGTACTGTCTGTCTTGCACTCTCATTTGCGTTTTTTTCATCTCTTTGACCCTACTGCCTCCATTTTCTTCTGTTATCCTTGTTCCATCACTGTGTTCCCTAACTAGCTTACATCAATTCAGCTGTATTCTTGTCAGTCTTCTACTCCATTTCCATAGCCTTTCTTTTCTTTTGTTCCGTATACCTGTCAAAACCCTTACCTTGGTACGGTCTGATCCAAATTCAAGCCCATGAGGTCCTACTGGAGAAAATCACCTAACTGTAGTTTGCAGCCAGTACATCGTCCTAGGTCGTAGTCTTCAACATTATGTAGATGTACAGCGTTGCCTGGAAATCTTATGTTTTGTATTCAACATACACTCATGCACTAGTGAATGATGGGGCTCTGTTCTGAGGAATGCATTTTTAGCAATTTTGTTGTTGTGCAAACATCACAGAGTGTACTTACACACACCTAGATGGATGGTATAGTTGGCTATACACCTAGGCTGTATGGTAATAGCCTTTTGCTCTTAGGCTACAAACTCGTACAGCATATTGCTGTGCTGAACACTGTAAACAGTTGTAACAAAATGGTAAGTATTTGTGTATCTAAACATATCCAAACATAGAAAAGGTACAGCAAAAATATGGTATAAAAGATAAAAAGTCGGTCAGGCACAGTGGCTCACACCTGTAATCCCAGCACTTTTGGAGGTTGAGGCAGGCGGATCACCTGAGGTCAGGAGTTTGAGCCTGACCAACATGGTGGAACCACATGTCTACTAAAAATATAAAAATTAGCCAGGTGTGATGGCATGATGGCACATGCCTGTAAATCTGGCTACTGGGGAGGCTGAGGCAGGAGATTCACTTGAACCCAGGAAGCGGAAGTTGTAGTGAGCCGAAATTGCACCACTGCACTCCAGCCTGGGCGACAGACTGAGACTGCATCTCCAAAAAAAAAAAAGATAAAAAGTGGTACACCTGTTTAGGGCACTTAGCATGAATGGATCTTGTGAGACTGGAAGTTACTGGGTGAGTCAGTGAGTGAGTAGTCAGTGACTGTGAAAAACCTAGGACATTGTTGTACATTACTGTAGATTTTATAAATAAGCACTGTATACTTAGGCTACATTAAATTTATTAAAAAATGTTTTTCTTCAATAATAAAATTAACCTTAGCTTATTGTAACTTTTTTACTTATAAACTTCTTAATTTTAAAATCTTTTAAACTGTTGAACTGTTGTGTAGTAACACTTTGCTTAAGACACAAACACATTGTACAGCTGTACAAACATATTTTCTTTCTTTATGTTCTTACTCTATAAGCTTTTTTCAGTTAAAAATTTTTAAGCTTTTTGTTAAAAACTGAGACACAAACACACCATTAATCTAGGCCTACATAGAGTCAGGATTATCAGTATCACTATCTTCCATCTCCACATCTTGTCCCACTGTAAGGTCTTTAGAGGCAGTAACACACATGGAACTGTCAGCTCTTATGCTAATAATGCCCTTTTCTGGAATACCTCTTGGAGGATCTGCCTGGGGCTGTTTCACAGTTAATTTTTTTATAAGTAGGAGTACACTTTAAAATAATGACAAAAAGTGTAGTAAATTCATAAACCAGTAACATAGTCTTTTTTTTTTTCAGTCTGTTGCCCAGGCTGGAGTGCAGTGGCACAGTCTTGGCTCACTGCAACCTCTGCTTCCTGGGTTCAAGCGATTCTCCTGCCTCAGCCTCCCGAGTAGCTGGGACTACAGGTGCATGCCACCATGCCTGGCTAATTTTTTTTCTTTTTGTACTTTTAGTAGAGACGGGATTTCACCACGTTAGCCAGAATGGTCTCCATCTCCTGACTTTATAATCTGCCTGCCTCGGCCTCCCAAAGTGCTGGGGTTACAGGCGTGAGCCACTGCACCCAGCCAACGTAGTCTTTCGTTATCAAGTATTGTGTATTTACATAATTGTATCTGTAATACCTTCATATGACTGGCAGTGCAATAGGTTTGTTTACATGAGCATCACCACAAACATGTGAGTAATATTTTGTGCTACCATGTGATGACAGCTACAGTGTTACTAGGCAATGGGAGTTTTTGAACTGCATTATAATCTTATGAGACCACCATCATATATATAGTTTGTTGTTGACCAGAACGTATGACTGTATTTTATTTCCCAACAACCGCTATTATCTTTTTTACTCTCTACTATCCCCACGTCTTACCACTTTTCCCTTACTTCCGTTCACCTGCTTGACAAGGAAAATGGATCTCTTAGCTATGGATTCCCTCCACACCTTACCTTCATATCTACAAATCTTTGTGCACCCATGTACGTCTTTATCTCCCTTCTTTCCAAACTAGTGTGAGAGTTTTCTTTGAGCTAATCCTTTCACTTGTGCTCTATATCCTGTTCTCTACTTCCTCAGAGGCGTTGTGTTTCTCCTTGACCTCAGATTCTGTCATCAACATATGTGTAAACCTGTTCATGCCATGGTATTTCTTTTTCTTTTCTAAAATATTCTTTTTCATTGGTTTCCATGAGACCCCTTTCCCTATTTTTATCCTTTGTCAGTCTGTTCCTTTACAGTTTCCTTTGCATAGTGTGAAAGCACAATTTAGTAGAAACAGTTGAGTGTGATGCAAGTCATTGTGGTTTAAGGAGGAGTCTCTGCTTTAGTCTGGATGTCTAGGTAGGTCTTTATCATTTACTACCATACAGACGTTTGCTGATTAGACAGAAGAAAACTAAAATTATATTTTCTGTCAAGAATTTGGGATGAAGATGTTTTATGTTGCCAGTTATACATAGTTTCACATACGTTGACAGGGTTAAGGCTCTCTTAAGGAAGTGAAGAATTGTGCCTGGTGGACAACCCACACAATGGCCGAAAATATTCACAAACTGTACCTCTGACAAAAGTCTAATATACACAATCTATAAGGAATTTAAACAATTTAACAAGCAAAAACAACCCCTATAAAAAGTGAGCAAAGCTATGAACAGACACTTCTCAAAAGAAGACATCCAAGCTGCCAAAAAACATGAAAAAATGCTCATCATCACTAATCATCAGAGAAAGACAAATCAAAACCACAATGAGATACCATCTCACACCAGTCAGATTGGCTGTTATTAAAAAGTCAAAAAATAACAGGTGCTGGTGAGGCTGTGGGGCAAAGGGAATGCTTATACACCATTGATGGGAATGTAAAGTAGTTTAGCCACTGTGGAAAGCAGTTTGAAGATTTGTCAAGCAACTTTGAAAGAGAACTACCATTTGACTCCGCAATCTCATTACTGAGTATCCAAAAGAAAACAAATTTACCAAAAAGACACATGCACTTGTACGTTCATTGCAGCATTGTTCACAATAGCAAAGGCATGGAATCAACCTAGGGTCCCATCAGTGGTGTATTGGATAAAGAAAATGTGGTACATATGTACTATGGAATACTATGCACAATTGCTTCAAAGAGAATAAAATACCTAGGAATCTAACTTACAAGGGATGTGAAGGACCTCTTCAAGGAGAACTACAAACCACTGCTCAATGAAATAAAAGAGGACACACACAAATGGAAGAACGTTCCATGCTCATGGATAGGAAGAATCAATGTCGTGAGAATGGCCATACTGCCCAAGGTAATTAATAGATTCAGTGCCATCCCCATTAAGCTACCAATGACTTTCTTCACAGAATTGGAAAAAACTAAAGTTCATATGGAACCAAAAAAGAGCCCCGATTGCCAAGACAATCCTAAGCCAAAAGAACAAAGCTGGAGGCATCACGCTACCTGACTTCAAACTGTACTACAAGGCTACCTTAACCAAAACAGCATGGTACTGGTACCAAAACAGAGATATAGACCAATGGAACAGAACAGAGCCCTCAGAAATAATACCACACATCTGCAACCATCTGATCTTTGACACATCCGACAAAAACAAGAAATGGGGAAAGGATTTCCTATTTAATAAATGGTGCTGGGAAAACTGTCTACCCTTAAGTGCAAAGCTGAAACTGGATCACTTCCTTACACCTTATACAAAAAGTAATTCAAGATGGATTAGAGACTTAAATGTTAGACCAAATACCATAAAAACCCTAGAAGAAAAGCTAGGCAATACCATTCAGGACATAGGCATGGGCAAGGACTTCATGTCTAAAACACCATAAGAAATGGCAACAAAAGCCACAATTGACAGATGGGATCTAATTAAACTAAAGAGCTTCTGCACAGCAAAAGAAACTACCATCAGAGTGAACAGGCAGCCTACAGAATGGGAGAAATTTTTGCAATCTGCTCATCTGACAAAGGGCTAGTATCCAGAACTACAAAGAACTCAAACAAATTTACAAGAAAAAACGAACCCCATCAAAATTGGGCAAAGGATATGAACAGACGCTTCTCAAAAGAAGACATTTATGCAGTCAACAGACACATGAAAAAATGCTCATCATCACTCACCATCAGAGAAATGCAAATCAAAACCACAATGAGATACCATCTCACAGGAGTTAGAATGGCGATCATTAAAAAGTCAGGAAACAACAGGTGCTGGAGAGAATGTGGAGAAATAGGAACACTTTTACACTGTTGGTGGGATTGTAAACTAGTTCAACCATTGTGGAAGACTGTGGCAATTCCTCAAGGATCTAGAACTAGAAATACCATTTGACCCAGCGATCCCATTACTGGGTGTATACCCAAAGGAGTATAAATCATGCTGCTATAAAGACACATGCACACGTATGTTTATTGCGGCACTATTCACAATAGCAAAGACTTGGAACCAACCCAAATGTCCATCAATGATAGACTGGATTAAGAAAATATGGCACATATACACCATGGAATACTATGCAGCCATAAATAAGGATGAGTTCATGTCCTTTGTAGGGACGTGGATGAAGCTGGAAACCATCATTCTCAGCAAACTATCACAAGGACAGAAAACCAAACACCGCGTGTTGTCACTCATAGGTGGGAATTGAACAACGAGAGCACTTGGACTCAGGAAGGGGAACATCACACACCAGGACCTGTTGTGGGGTGGGGGGAGGGGAGAGGGATAGCATTAGGAGATATACCTAATGTAAATGACGAGTTAATGGATGCAGCACACCAACATGGCACATGTATACATATGTAACAAACCTGCACGTTGTGCTCATGTACCCTAGACCATAAAGTATAAAAAAAATTAAATATAACAGACAAAAAACTGATTCATATTTTAGTTCCCCTGTTAAAAAGGTAAACCCTAAAGGAGCAGTTTCACTCATACAGAGACCCTTGTGAAATTTTACTATTTACTGTCCTAACTTATTGTTTGTTCCAAGTTAATTAGATAACTGGTCTAACTAGTCTATATCTTAATCAGTAAATGTCTGTATTCATTTTCAAGGCTTATATCTAGTTAGCATAATCATTTTCTTATTTTACAAAATGCCTTAGAACATAAAATCAGGTATTTTTCTCAAAAATTGACTAAATGATATTTTGTTCCTTCGTTATTCATCTGAATAGTTATAAATGCAAGAGAATATAGTGACCCATTTCATTGTCTTAAACTTTTTTCGTATTTTGTGGTTTTACTCTTTCTTCCTACTACAATAATTGACTAATATTTTATTAAGTAAATTGACTCAACAATTGACTAAAAAAAAAAAAATGTGGCACATATGTACTATGGAATGCTACACAGCCATAAAAAAGAATGAAATCCTGTCCTTTGCAGCAACACGGAGGCAGCTGGAGGCCGTTATCCTGAGTCAATTAATGCAGGAACAGAAAATGAAATAGCACATGTTCTCAATTATAAGTGGGAGCTAAATATTGGATACTCGTGGACATGAGAATGGTAACAATAGATACTGAGGACTAGTAGAGCAAGGCAGGAGGGAGAAGGGCAAGAGTTGAAAAACGTAATGGTTGGGTTCTGTGCTCACTCTCTGGGTGACAGCATCAATTGTACCCCAAACCTCAGCATCATGAGATATATGGATGTGTAACTCCTGAGTATGAAAGTTGAAATTATGAAAAATGAATATCCTGTTGTAACTAATAAGAAACAGCTCCTGGCATGTCAGTTCTCCCATTTCTTAGCAGCTGTCCTGTGATTTGTATTGTGTTTAGTTCACCGAATATTTGTCATTTGGTTTGTTTTCTCTTTCCCTTCTTCCCTACCTCATCCACCCCATTAATCTTTTAAATTGTGGAATGTAATGGATATATAAAAGTACATAAAACAAATGTGATGTACTGTTTAAATACATACTGTAAAGATCCATGTCAGCACTATCTGGTCAAAACAGAATGTTGTCATTGCCCCAGTTCACCTGTTATGTCCCTTTTCTGGTTACACTTTTCCCTCCACCTTACTCCTGGAAGTAATTACTCTCCAAACTCTGGAGGTCGTTACTTACTTTGTTTTCTTTATATTTTAAAAACTAAGTATGCACCCCTAGACAAACATTGCCCGTTTTTAACCTCTATATATATAAGTGGAAAAATACAGTAGCTATCTGTGTGTGTGTGTGAGTCGTTGTCTGACTTCTTTTGCTTGTGGTCTATCCATTTTTGCCTATAGCTGAAATTCATTCATTGTGATAAATTTTTCTGGAGTGGAATTGCTGGTATCAACTTCATTTTTATTGGGATTCGTTTGTGTGTATATATGTATACACACACGTATATAATAAAGTATACACACACGCAGATATATATACACACACAAAAATATTTTTATATATATATAGACATTTTCAAAAACTTTTCTAAAGAGATTGTACCAATTTATTTATTTTTATTTTTATTTTTTGAGACAGGGTCTAATTCTGTCACCCAGGGTGGAGTACAGTGGCATGATCACAGCTTGCTGTAGCCCCGACCTTCCAGGCTCAAGAGATCCTCCCACTGCAGCCTCTTAAGTAGCTAGGACTACAGATGCATGCTGCCATGCCCGGCTAATTTTTTTAACTTTTTGTAGAGATGGGGTCTCACTATGTTGTCCAGGTTAGTCTTGAACTCCTGGACTCAAGTGATCCTCCTACCTTGGACTCCCAAAGTCCTGGGATTATAGGTGTGAGCCACTGCACCCAGGAATTATGCCAGTTTTATTCATACCAACAGCATATGAGAATTCTCACTATACTTGATTGCTCTCCACTTTTTTTTTGGTTTGTTTTTTGTCTTGTGAGTCCTTTGCTATTATTTAAACGAAAGCCATTTCATTTTTCACATTTCCATATTGGAGAAATAGTAACAAAACTACTTAAAAATATGGGTTAACCTTATTATGTCATCTTGGTCCATCACATGAAATCAGTACTTATTTTCATTATGTTAAATATACTTATGTATATTTATTAAGTTAGTGCTTTTAAAACTGATATGGGATAACTATATATATACTAAGTGATAGTTACTACTATTATTTTTAAATAAAAATAATTTTGTTTTGCCTTTATTTTTACTTTAAAGTTTTCAGCCATGAACTGGTGATATTTTATATAAAGATCTATATATTATTTAACAATAAGATAATTTTGGGCTTTTATTATATAGGTTTATTTCTAAGAATGTATATGGAATATTTATTAATGTAACTCTAATGGATCTTTACTTTTCTTTCAAGTTGGCCTTTACCAGAGTTTGATCCAAGCCAGATTCGACTGATTGTATATCAAGACTGTGAAAGACGAGGGAGAAATGTTTTGTTTGACTCCAGTGTTAAGAGAAAAAATGAGGACATATCCGTATCGGTGAGCATTGTTATTGATTTGGTTGACTTTTAATGTTGAATATTTTGATAATTCCAGTATTATCAAACTGGATAATTGGGACTGAGGCAGAAGAAAATAACTGGATGTTGGGGCTGAGGGAGAAGGAAATGTTTGGTGAATCTAACATCTTGGTTTGAATAGCTGAGGAGTGGTTTGATGCTTAAGAGTCACAGAATTGGAGATGGTCAAGCAGACAGTTGAAATCCAAGGCTAACTACAAATGCGATAAGCATGTCTTATTTGTATTTAGATTGCTAACAACAGCTCAGCAGAACTTGGCTGAGGCTGATCTTTTTTTTTAATTATCTCGATTATTTTTGATTACTTTTTTGGCAAGCATTTATTGAAGTTTTTTTTTTTTTTTTTTTTTTTGTATTTGATAGTATCCTATTGAATTTCAACATATGACCTCTCCTTTACTCTTAATTTTGATTAATGCTATTCATTGTGTGTTTGTGCAGCTTTTTCTTTTTTATGTTAAACAGCCCTGTAAGAATTGACTCATGCTGTTTTTTGAACTCTCCTTGCATACCTTTTCTGGGATGATGCTTCATTAGTCTCATTAATTTGTCTCCTGCTGATGTATTCCTTCTTCCCTCTCAGCTTTTCTCTTTGCTTGGAAACATTCACAAAGCCTCTTTACCCAACACTAACAAAATATTTTTTACTTTTTCCTTCAGGGTTGTGTTTGTCTAGTTCAGGCTACTATAACAAAGTACTGTAGACTGGGTGCCTTAAACAAGAAACTTTTGTTTCTCCTAGCGTATTTGGGTTTTTTATGAGGCCTCTCTTCTGGGTTGCAGACTGCTGACTTCTCACTCTACCCTTACATGGTGGAAAGAAGGCAAGAGAACTCTTCACAGTCCTTTTTATAAGGGCACCAACCCCATTCATGAGGACTTCATTCTTATGACCTAATCACCTCCTAAAGTTCCCACCTCCCTAATATCATATGTTGGGTTAGGACGCCATATGAATTTTGAGGAGACACAATCATTCAGTGCATAACAGTGTCCTCTCTCTTTTCCCATCCCTGGCCTCTTTGTCCCTCTCAGTCATCTTTCTTGGTGTCTGTTAGTGTCTCTCATTTTCCCTTTGTCTCTCTATCACTCAGGATCTCTAGAGTGTCTCTTCTCAGTCTCTCTATCTGTTGGTCTCTCCTTGGTCTTCTCTGTCTCTTGGTGTCTCAGTAGTAATATATTGACTCTCTTCTCAAACTATCCAGTTACTACTCAACTTTCTGAAATTTGCCTATAAGTCTACTCTTCTTTTTATTATCAAAGTTTTCTAGAAATTTATCAGTGTCTAGAAATCAAACATTGTTGACTACTTCTGGTCTCATTTATTTTATTATGCCTTTATTCTGTATACTATCTCCCTTAGTTGAAAATTTATCCTCCTTCAGGGTTTATTTTATGGCAACTTTATGAATCCTTTCTGATTTTCTCTAGGTAAATTTATTTTCTCCTCCATCAGAATTCTTCTAGTTCGTTACTCACATTCATAGCCTTCTATATAATAGCTGTATTTGTATGTGTATTTGTTACTAGACTGGGAAAAAAAAATCTTAAAATAAAAAATTGTCCTGTTACTCACCTTTATTTCCTACACTGCACACTGCCTTACATGTGGTAAGTACTTAGGACATATTTTGATCAGTTGTAATTACTGTTAGGAAGTTTATTTTCAAAATCCTGTAAATACTTCCTGAAGATTTTATGTCTTCCTTTTGAACACTACTGTACATATTGAAATACTCATTGTTTGTCCTGGGTTCTATATATGGAAAGAAGGACATTGTGGTGTAAAATTTTTTAAACTTTCTACATTATAATTTGGGTTCATACATAATAATGACGTTATGTTTAAGCATTAGCAGTTTGCTGGATGAAAGTAAATTATTCAGCTTTGCTGTATTTGTACGATATTCTATTTTGCTATGGTAAATGTTGAAGTTACTTCTCATGTTCTTCTTTCTTAGTTTTAAAAAACTTTCCTTAGTTTGAAACAATTTACAAGAGAGAATAAGGACTACAAATACTATTTTGACCATTCAGTATACCAAAGCTTTTTATTTTTTTGAGACAGGGTTTTTTTGTTGTTGTTGTTGTTTGTTTTCTTGAGACAGGGTCTTGCTCTCTTGCCCAGGCTGGAGTGCAGTGGTAGTCTCAGCTCACTGCAACCTCTGCCTCCCAGGCTCAAGCAATTCTCATGCCTCAGCCTTGCGAGTAGCTGAGATTACAGGTGTGCACACCACGCCTGGGTAATTTTTATATTTTTAGTAGAAATGGGGTTTCGCCATGTTGGCCAGACTGGTCTCGAACTTCTAGGCTCAAGCTCTCCGCCTGCTTTGGCCTCATAAAGTGCTGGGATTACCAGCGTGAGCCACCTTGCCCGGCCTATTTACCAAAACTTTTATTGAAAACATTCTTTTTAAAAAAATGAGAACATGATGTCACCATGAGTTATAAACAGAAAGTCAAGCTTTAGAATGTGAAGCTTACAAAATTGTTTTACTCTGTTCCCTTTATCAAAAAAGAAATTGAAACATTTTCTCATTTGGAAACAGCATCCATCTGTCCTGCTATGTTGCCCAGCCTGGACTTGAATTCCTGGGATCAAACAGTCCTCCCTCTTCAGGCTGCTTGGGACAGTTTGTTATCAGCCTGAATCTGAATTTTAAGATTATTTTTGAAAAAATGTCATTCGAAAGTTGCCAGGTAGGAGTAGAAGATAGTAGTATTTGGGCACACCCAATATGTTTGAGTGTATTTAGTTAAATCAAAATCCTATTGGTTGTTTACTTTGAAGCTATTTCAGCATTAAAAAATAGTCATTGTAAAAATACTTATTGAAGTCCTTTTAAATGTGTAAGACACATGGCAGTTTTCCTTGTAAAGATTATAGATTATCATAACTCACTTTTAGTACCTTTTATCTGGAGTGGGAGAGAAGACAGTATTTCACAGTGGAATATTGATCCATTTCTGCTTTTGGTTGAACCAAAGAATTGTCAATGAAGACTATAACAGCAGTTTATGAACATAAGCAGATCATTTTTGTATTTCCATGCAACACAGACATTGTGTATGTAGAGTATATTTAATGGGTTTTGGGAGAAAATTAGGAGGCTATGTATTTTATTTCATTTTAAATTTTATACAAAGTGAACTACATAAATGCTTTGATTATGTTTCAGAAACCAAAGTACTTTGCATGCTCAAATAGTGTCTTATGTAGGTTGAAATAAAATTGTTAATCAAGTGTATAGCTTTCTCAGAACTCGTTTTTTCAGATCTGTTATATTTTATGAAAAATGACTGTTGAACTATAAAACCCAATTAAAGTGAATATGTGTAGTGATCTTAAAGAAGTGTTACTGGAAAGGGGTCCGGATCCAGACCCCAAAAGAGAGTTCTTGGATCTTGAGCAAGAAATAATTCAGGGCAAGTCTGTAAAGTGAAAGCAAGTTTATGAAGAAAGTAAAGGAATAAAGAATGGCAACTCCATAGGCAGACCAGCCCTGAGGCCTGCTGATGGTGGATTTTTATGGTTGTTTCTTGATTGTGTGCTAAACAAGGGGTGAATTATTCGTGCCTCCCATTTTTTACACCATATAGGGTAATTTACTGACGTTTCCAGTGGCATTTGTTAACTGTCATGGCGCTGGTGGGAGTGTAGTAGTAAGGACGACCAGAGGTCACTCTTGTCGCCATCTTGGTTTTGGTGCATTTTAGCCAGCTTCTTTACTGCAGCCTTTTTCATCATCAAGGTCTTTATGACCTATATCTTGTGCCAACCTCCTATCTCCTCCTGTGACTTAGAATGCTTTAACCATCTGGGAATGCAGCCCAGTTGGTCTGAGCCTCATTTTACCCAACCCCTATTCAAGATGGAGTTGCTCTGGTTGAAACACTTCTGACAGAAGAACCTTCCCATGTTAGAAAAAAATATTGAGATCTGATTTCGATATGAACACTAACATAGCCAAATGGATCCATTGTGATTTTATCACGCTATTTTCCTTATCCTAGACATTGTTTTTATGTCAGCAACAGTGCAATACTATTTCATGAGTTCCCAGTGAGGTTATATGACCATTCACATGTATCAGCTTTCACCGATTGTAAACAAGGATAAAGTTGTACATCAGTAAATTCAGGCAACTTTGGAAAGGTGAATATAGATTTTAAGATATGGGAAACACTCTGAAGTATCATACAGTGCTAATTGAATAGTTGAGTCTTATTTATGATATCAAATTTGCACATAGTATTTGGTTAGATAATTGGATTTAAGTTAATATACAGAAATCAGTAAGCTCAATATATGCAAATAGCTTCCAGTTTGAACACATAAAAGTGAAACATTCATTTAAAATAGCTATTAAAATGACAAAGTTGCCTATGCATAAACTTAACAAAATCTACAAGTTTAGAACTTTAAAAGTCTTCTTAGGCTGGGCATGGTGCCTCACTCCTGTAATCCCAGCACTTTGGGAGGCCGAGGCAGGCGGATCACAAGGCAGGAGATTGAGACCATCCTGGCTAACACGGCGAAACCCTGTCTCTACTAAAAATACAAAAAATTAGCCGGGCGTGGTGACAGATGCCTCTAGTCCCAGCTACTCAGGAGGCTGAGGCAGGAGAATGGCGTGAAACTGGGAGGCGGAGCTTGTAGTGAGCCAAGATTGCGCCGCTGCACTCCAGCCTGGGCGACAGCGAGACTGCATCTCAAAAAAAAAAAAATTCTTCTTAAGGGACGTAAGAGCATACCTTCACAAATGGAAAGACAAAACATATTCTATGGCAGTAGTCAATGTTATAAAGTTGTCCAAAGTGCTTTGTAAAATAATGCTATCACAGAAACAGTGTTATCCTTATTTTTGTGTTTGGGGTGGGTGTAGTGTCTGGAACTAAATAGTGGATTCTAAAGTTCAGATGGAAAAAAATTAGCAATGATTGGTTGGAAAACTCTGAAAAAGAAGGGCAGTGAGGATGAGCCAGTCCTATCGCATTTGAAAATATACTTCACAGTCTCAGTATTTAAGACAGTGTGTTATTGACACATAAATAGGCAATAGACTAATGGAACAAAATGGAGGATCAGAAATACATCCAAATACATACAGGAATTTTGGTATATGATTAAGGCATCATCTTAAATGGTGTTGAGACAATTAGCCATGTGGAAGAAAGATTAATTTGGACTCACATTATTACTACTTACTATTATTATTATTTTAGAGATGGGGTCTTGCTGTTTTATCCAGGCTGGCCTCAAACTCTTGGGCTCAAGTATGAGTCACTGTGCCCAGCCTTAATTTGGATTCATATCTTACAGTGTACATCAGGATGAAACCAAGTATATCAAACATTTAAATATAAAAATATAGAACTATAACATTACAAAAGAAAAAATGAGGGAGTTCTTATATATCTGTGCAGTGGAAAAGGTATTCTAGGCTGGGTGCAGTGACTCACGCCTGTAAACCCAGCACTTTGGGAGGCCAAGATGGGTGAATCACTTGAGGCCAGGTGTTTGAGACCAGTCTGGCCAACATAGGAAGACCCTGTCTCTACAAAAAACATAAAAATTAGCTGGGTGTGGTGCTGAGTGTCTGTAGTCCCAGCTACTGGGAGACTGAGGCAGAAGAATTGCTTGAGTCCAGGAAGTGGAGGTTGCAATGAGTCAGGATCACACTACTGCACTCTAGCCTAAGTGACAAAGCAAGACCCTCTCCCCAGCCTGCTTAAAAAAAAAAAAAAAAAAAATGGCCAGATGCAGTGGCTCATGCCTGTAATGGCAGCACTTTGGGAGGCTGAAAGGCTGAATCACATGAGGTCAGGAGTTCAAGATCAGCTTGGCCAACATGGTGAAACCCTGTCTTTGCTTAAAAAAAGGACAATAATTAGCCGAGTGTGGTGGCACACACCTGTAGTTTCATCTACTAGGGAGGCTGAGACACAGTAATTGCTTGATCACAGGAGGCAGAAGCTACAGTGAGCCAAGATTGCAGTCATGCCACTGCACTCCAGCCTGGGCAACAGAGTGAGACTCTGTCTCAAGCAAAGATATTTCTAACTATGAGTTAAAATTCAGAAGCCATAAACTAAAAGATTGACAAATTTGACAGCCATTTTTTTTTTAAACTTGCATGGTAAAACAAAACAACACCATAAGGAAAGTTAAAAGACAAATGGCAACCTGGGAAAACACTTTGACAATATAAAATGCCAACTGTTAATGTAAAGAGTTCCTAGAAATCAAGAACCACTCAGTAGATAATTGAGTGAAGGACAAGAGCAGAGCGTTGATATACAAATTGCTATTACACGTTTAATAAAATCTTACATTTATAAGATCCTCTCCCTTATCCATAATTAAGAAAATGAAAATCAAAACTGTATTGAAGCTGGGCGTGGTGACACATGCCTGTAGTCCCAGCTACTCAGGAGGCTGAGGTGGGAGGATCGCTTGAGCTCAGGAATTTGAGGCCAGCCTGGGCAATATAGTGAGAACTCATCTCTTAAAAATAACAGCAGAAAAACCTGTACTGAGATTTCAGGTCTTTCCTTTTCTAATGACAAAAACTAATGCCTGATGATCTGAGGTGGAACAGTTTCATCCTGAAACCATACCCCCACTATGCTACCCCAGTCTGCAGAAAAATTGTCTTGCATGAAACTGGTGCCTGGTGCCAAAAAGGTTGGCAACCACTGTTGAGCACTAGGGAATACAGGTGAATAAAAAAAGACATAGTTCTTTTCCTCACAGAACTAACAATCTGACAGCAGAAAGAAACATTTAACAGATAATTACACAAATATGTGTAATGAAATGTGTATTTCAAGTATGTCTAATAGAAGTAATGATAGCAGCAGCTAACTTACGTTAGCACTTACTGTAAAGAGTAAATTATGTAAAACAGAAGAGTACTATCATTCCAATTTACAGACGAAGAGGTTAAAGAATGACAATGTTTTAGTGAATTACCATGAAAGGACTTCATTTAGTCTAGGAAGATAAGGAAGTGATGTTTTAAGCTTAGACTATGGGGGAAAAGTGCGTAAGAGTTATGGTGAAAGAGGAAGCACTTGAGAGAGCTGGAAAGACATTCCAGGCTGAGGTAACCATGTATGTTCAGTCTCTGAAACAAAAGGCAGTTTGCTAGAGGAAGAAAAGGGGCATACTTCTGTTCTAGGACTAAAGCATAAAAACATGCCTAAAAGTGTGTACAAAAGGATGCACATACACACACATAATATTCTCCCATCAGTTCCTCAGCTGTTTCTCTACTCCCTCCCATCTTGAAGTCGTGGCTTTTCTGAAACCAAACAGCAACAACTACAGTGGCAGATGGTCCTATAATGGGGGGACAAGGCGCAGTCAACAACAATCCCTCATGTAAGCACAGGACTTCTATAAGCAGGAATTGTAGGAAAAAGTATTCAGTTTCGTATTATTTACTTTGTTATCTCAGATAAGTGATGCCAAACTTTAACCCACAAAAACAAATACCTTCAAATTATGCAAAAAAAGTTATGTTACCGAAAAACACAACTGTCTTTCTATAACTAGGTTATAATTTTTATTAACTTTTTGAAACAATCACAAATAAGTTGCAAGTTCAATACAGAGAATTTTTGCTTTTCTGAACGGAGTGAGAGTAAACTGCCTACTTGATAACCCATCAACTTTGAATATTTCAATGTGTATTTCCTAAAAACATGAACATTCTTCCACGTAACCACAATACAGCAAAAATTCAGGAAATCTTTGATACATTATAATCTCAGATCCCATTAAAACTTGACAAGTTGTCCACATAACATCCTGGAGAACAAAAGGATCCAGTTGAGAATCTTGCATTGCATTTATTTGTTGTATCTCTTTAGAGATAGATCTCTTGTGTGCACAATTCAGAATAGGATTTGAACTCCTATAAGGATCTAATGCTGAGGCTGATGTGACAGGAGGTGGAGTGCAGGTGGTAATGCTCACTTGCCCACTGCTCACCACCTGCCATGTGGCCCAGTTCCTAACAGGCCATGGACTGGTACTGGTCTGCAGCCACCCCTTGGCTTAGAACACATAGTACTTAAATACTTTTGTTGACTGATGAAATGGTGGTTTGTGATAGTGGATAAGTCAAGCCAACTGGGTTTAGATAACAGATTTACTAGCTCTTGTAACCTTGGTGAAGTTATTTAACCTGTTTGAGCATCACGTTTCTCATCTGTAAAATAGGGTTAATAATATCTACTATGCTCAGTATTAGAGAAAATGTACATTAAGGCCTGGAATTTTGTTGGTGATCAATAAGTAATAAGGTTATTAAGATGTGGCGAAGGAGACCCATAGTAAAAATACCCATACTTTTATCAAGTGTTGAAACATACATGGAAATATCTAGTGAACTCCTTGACTTCAATTATGTTAGCCCCTCATTTTAACTGTTTTCTAATAACAGTTATATCTAGGTTGAATGCAGTGGCTCACACCTGTAATCCTAGCACTTTGGGAGGCCAAGGTGGGAGGATTACTTTAGCCCAGGAGTTTGACACCAGCCTGGGCAACATGATGAGACCTTGTCTCTACAAAAAGTAAAATTAGCTGGATGTGGTGGCATACGCCTGTAGACCCAGCTCTGTGGGGATAGCTAGGATACTATAACTATTATGTATAATATGTATTATATATGTGTGTATGTAAAAAATATATATATACACACAGACACACACATTCCCTTAAGTGTTGTTAGGTAGGGTTTTTCTTCCCATTAAACAAATAACAAATTAAGGTTTAGAGAGGTCAGTTAACTTGCTCAAGGATCCAGATTTTGAACTCATATCTAGTTCTAAAGCTTTTGTTATTTTTACTTTAAATTTTTGGTTAGAGATAATTGGAGACTACTACATGCAATTTTTAACGATGCCTTTGGTGATGTTGGTAACTAGAAAACAATCAGTCTTCAGTAAATTTGACTGTAGTCAGATTATGTGTTCTAAAAACCTGCCTGAGGTTTGTTAAATGGAAGAATGGACATACTGGTAACTGTGATAAAGCAATGGAATACTTTTAGGAATATCACAGATGTTGGTGGATTGTAACTTTGGTAGTTGTGAGCAGTGAAAGATGTTGGGGAGGAAAAAGAGAAAGAGGAATAAAAAAAAAGAAATACGTTTTTCTTCCACACTAGATTGCACATTCATCTGGTCTTAAGTTCATTCTCTCATTAAAAATTTAAATATTACATGACTATATTCTCATTTCAATAGAATAAACATATGTATTTACGTATAGTTAAATCTAAAAGTCTCATTTGCATTTCTTTCATCCCTACATTTCTCCCCAGAAAAATAGGTAATTTTTTTATAACAATGTTACTTACGTTTACTTGGGTTTGTTATTATATTTAAATGAATGAATAAGTATTTTTTAAATGGTCTCAGTTTTAATTTCTAATATGGGAAAATACTGATAATTATAACCCATATACACAAAAGACTCTTGGGATCCTCGATAACTTGTAAGAACATTAAGGGTTGTTTTGTTTGTTTGCTTTTTTTTTTTGGAGACAGAGTCTCACTCTGTCACCCAGGCTGGAGTGCTGTGGTGCAATCTCAGCTCACTGCAACCTTCGTCTCCCAGGTTCAAAAGATTCTTGTGCCTCAGCTTCTCAAGTAGCTGGAATTACAGGCATGTGTCACCACGCCCAGCTACATTTTGTCTTTTTAGTAGAGATGGGGTTTCTCGCTGTTGGTCGGTCTGGTCTTGAACTCTTGGTCTCAGGTGATCTGCCTGCCTCAGCCTCCCAAAGTGCTGGGATTACAGGTGTGACCCACCATGCCTGGCCCATAAAGGGGTTTTGAGACCAAATAATTTGAAAACTACTGCAGTATATTATTACATCGGTATTAATGAACATCGTGTAGGCCATGGTAATCTAGAAAATTCTCAGGATGTAATAATGTTGGCCAGAAATAACAAACCCCACAGATACTATTCTGGTTATAAGACAAAAAATAGAAAATAATACTGGAGAAAATATAGCAAAATGCAAATAGTCATATTAAGGTTGTATTATTTTGAGTTATTTCTTTCTTGTTTTTTCCAAAGGTTTTTATACTTTGATGAAATTTGTATATGTTTAAAAATCTGTTAAAATATGAATGGAAATATTATCTGTATTTCAGAAACTCTGCAGTGATGCTCAAGTTAAAGTCTTTGGGAAATGCTGCCAACTGAAACCTGGAGGAGACAGTTCTTCCTCTTTAGATAGTTCTGTGACTTCATCTTCTGATATAAAAGACCAGTGTCTTAAGTACCAGGTAAGATCATTGATGTCATTTATTTATTAATTCATTTATAAATATTTTTGAACATCATCCAGTGAACTGTGGAGATATAATAGCAATTAGTCCTTATCTTCCTAGAGCTTGCATTGAAGCTGGAGAGACAGATAAGTAAATTTATGAACTTTGACAAATCTTAGAATAAGAGATGTAGAGAGCTGTAGGTATAGGTTGCAGGAGTATTTTCTTATATTTCCCAATTCAGATTTAGATTGGGTTATCAGAATAATTTCTTATTTTATATACTTTTTCATTGTTTATGAAGATAAATACAAAATACCAATACAGTTTCCGTTGTATGAAATTAAAGTATGATTGGAAGTATACATAATACACAGTATTATTTTTATGGGATTAAATGTATTAGTAAGTATAATACATAGGAACTTCTCTAAATGTATTACATTTTGTGTAATATTAGTGTTTGGTCTCATGCTCAGCAAGTGTCATCTGATGTAAATTTATTTGTGTCATCCAAGTTTGCATTAATCACAAGTATTTTATATTTACACAGTATCAAAAATAGAATCTAGCTTTTTAATTACTGGTAATGAAATGATTGTGTTTTGATAGAAATTGATCTTTGTACCTAATCAATGGGACAAGCTATGTGAAAAGAGTCTGAAATTACTAAATTCCAGATGGATTTACTGCACAGTTCCCCCTGCCTTCTTCTATTCTACCTCCCCTTTAGGCATGATACCTTAACAAATCCATAATAGTGCTGTGCCATACAACACCATCATGACTTACACCATTTTGCACAACTTTGAAAGTTTTGTGATTTTTAAAAAATTTAGCCATGTGGGCTGGGCACAGTGACTCATGCCTGTAATCCCAGCACTTTGGGAGGCTAAGACAGGCAGATCACCTGAGGTTGGGAGTTTGAGACCAGCCTGACCAACATGGAGAAACCCCATCTCTACTAAAAATATAAAAATAGGCATGGTGGCACATGCCTGTAATCCCAGCTACTCAGGAGGCTGGGGCAGGAGAATCGCTTGAACCCGGGAGGCGGATGTTGCGGTGAGCCAAGATTGCACCATTGCACTCCAGCCTGGACAACAAGAGCGAAACTCTGTTTCAGAAAAAAAAAAAAAAAAAAAAAATTAGCCGTGTGTAGTGTGAGCCTATAGTCACAGCTACTCAGGAGGCTGAGGTGGGAGGATTGCTTGAGCCCAGAAGTTCTAGGATGTGATGAGTTATGATCATGCCATAGCAACCCAGCCTGGGTGACAGAGTGAGACCTTGTCTCAATAAAAAATATGTATATAGGGTGGCTGGCAAGTTGGCCAAATAGTAACAGCTCCGGTCTGTAGCTCCCAGCAAGATCAAAGCGGAAGGCAGGTGATTTCTGCATTTCCAACTGAGTGAAAACAAAGCTGCTGGGAAGTTAGAACTGGGCGGAGCTCATCGCAGCTCAGCAAAGCCACTGTAGCCAGACTGCCTCTCTAGATTCCTCCTGTCTGGGCAGGGCGTCTCTGAAAGAAAGGCAGCAGCCCCAGTCAGGGGCTTATAGATAGAACTCCCATCTCCCTGGGACAGAGTACCTGGAGGAAGAGGTGGCTCTGGGCACAGCCTCAGCAGACTTAAATGTTCCTGCCTGCTGGCTCTGAAGAGATCAGTGGATATCCCAGCACAGCGTTCAAGCTCTGGTAAGGGACAGACTACCTCCTCAAGTGGGTCCCTGACCTCTATGATTCCTCACTGGGAGACACCTACCAACAAGGGTCAACAGACATCTCATAGAGGAGAGCTCTGGCTGGCACGTGGCAGGTGCCCCTCTGGGATGAAGCTTCCAGAGGAAGGAACAGGCAGGAATCTTTGCTGTTCTGTGGCCTCCACTGGTGATACCCAGGCAAACAGGGTCTGGAGTGGACCTCCAGCAGACACCAGCAGACCTGCAGTAGAGGGGTCTGACTGGTAGAAGGGAAATTAACAAACAGAAAGAAATAGCATCAACATCAACAAAAAGGACATCCCCATGAAAACCCCATCTGAAGGTCACCAGCATCAAAGAACAAAGATAGATACATCCACAAAGATGAGGAAAAACCAGCATAAAAAGGCTGAAAATTCCAAACACCGGAATGCCTCTCCTCCTCAAAAGGATCACAACACCTTGCCAGCAAGGGAACAAAACTGGATGGAGGATGAGTTTGACAAGTTGACAGAAGTAAGCTTCAGAAGATAGGTAGAAACAAACTCCTCTGAGCTAAAGGAGCATCTTCTAACCCAATGCAAGAAAGCTGAGAACCTGGAAAAAAAGTTAGATAAATTGCTAACTGGAATAACCAGTTTAGAGAAGAACATGAATGACCTGATGGAGCTGAAAAACACAGCAGGAGAACTTCGTGAAGCATGCACAAGCATCAATAGCTGAATCAATCAAGCGGGAGAAAGTATATCAGAGATTGAAGATCAACTTTATGAAATAAAAAGTGAAGGCAAAATTAGAGAAAAAAGAATGAAAAGAAACAAACAAAGCCTCCAAGAAATATGGTACTATGTGAAAAGACCAAACCTGCGTTTGATTGGTGTACCTGAAAGTGACAGGGAGAATGGAACCAAGTTGGAAAACACTCTTCAGGATATTATCCAGGAGAACTTCCCCAACCTAGCAAGACAGGCCAACATTAAAATTCAGGAAATACAGAGAACACCACAAAGATAGTGCATGAGAAGAGCAACCCTAAGACATATAATTGTCAGATTCACCAAGGCTGAAATGAAGGAAAAAATGTTAAGGGCAGCCAGAGAGAAAGTTTGGGTTATACACAAAGGGAAGCCCATCAGACTAACAGTGGATCTCTCTGCAGAAACTCTGAAGCCAAAAGAGAGTGAGGGGCCAATATTCAACATTCTTAAAGAAATTTCAACCCAGAATTTCATATCCAGCCAAACTAAGCTTCATAAGCGAAGGAGAAATAAAATTCTTACCAGATGAGCAAATGCTGAGAGATTTTGTCACCACCTAAGGCCTGCTTCCTGAAGGAAGTGCTAAATATGGAAAGGAAAAAACAGTACCAGCCACTGCAAAAACATATGAAATTGTAAACACTGTTGACACTAAGAAGAAACGGCATCAACAATGCATCATAATGACAGGATCAAATTCACACATAACAATATTAACCTTAAATATAAATGGACTAAATGCCCCCATTAAAAGACACAGACTGGCAAATTGGATAATGAGTCAAGACACATCAGTATGCTGTATTCAGGAGACCCATCTCATGTGCAAAGACACATATAGGCTCAAAATAAAAGGAAGGAGAAATATTTACCAAGCAAATGGAAAGCAAAAAAAAAAAAAAAAAAAAAAAAAAAGCAGGGGTTGCAATCCTAGTCTCTGATAAAACAGACTTTAAACCAGCAAAGATTTAAAAAAAAAAAAAAAAAAGACAAGGGCATTACATAATGGTAAAGGGATCAATGCAACAATAGGGATCAGTGCAACAAGAGGAGCTAAATATTGTAAATATATATGCATCCAATACAAGAGCACCCGGATTCATAAAGCAAGTTCTTAGAGACCTACAAAGAAACTGAGACTCCCACACAATAATAGTGGGAGACTTTAATACCTGACTGTCAATATTAGATCAGCAAGACAGAAAATTAACAAGGATGTTCAGGACTTGAACTCAGCTGTGGACCAAGCGGACCTAATAGACATCTACAGAACTCTCCACCCCAAATCAACAGAATATACATTCTTCTCAGCAACACATCACACTTATTCTAAAATTGACCACATAATTGGCGGTAAAACACTTGTCAGTGAACGCAAAAGAACGGAAATCATAACAAACAGTCTCTCAGACCACAGTGCAATCAAATTAGATCTCAGGATTAAGAAACTCACTCAACTGCACAACTACTTAGAAACTGAACAGCCTGCTCCTGAATGACGACTGAGTAAATAACAAACTGAAGTCAGAAATAAATAAGTTTGAACAAAGACACACCGTACCAGAATCTCTGGGACTCAGCTAAAGCAGTGTTTAGAGGGAAATCTATACCACTAAATGCCCACAGGAGAAAGTGGGAAAGATAAAAAATTGACACCCTAACATCATAATTAAAAGAACTAGAGAAGAAAAAGCAAATTCAAAAGCTAGCAGAAGACAAGAAATAACTAAGATCAGAGCAGAACTGAAGCAGATAGGGACAGGAAAAACCCTTTAAAAAAATCAATGAATCTAGGAGCTGGTTGTTTGAAAAGATTAACAACATAGATAGACCGCTAGCCAGACTAATAAAGAGGAAAAGAGAGAAGAATCAAGTAGACACAATAAGAAATGATAAAGGGGATATCACCACTGATCCCACAGAAATACAAACTTCCATCATAGAATGCAATAAACACCTTTACGCAAATAAACTAGAAAATCTAGAAGAAATGGATAAATTCCTGGACACATTCACCCTCCCCAGACTAAACCAGGAAGAAGTCAAATCCCTGAATAGACCAATAGCAAGTTCTGAAATTGAGGCAGTAATAATAGCCTACCAAGCAAAAAAGGTCCAGAACCAGATGAATTCATAGCCGAATTCTATCAGAGGTACAAAGAGGAGCTGGAGCTGGTACCATTCCTTCTGAAACTATTCCAATCAATAGAGAAAGAGGAAATCCTCCGTAACTAATTTTATGAGACCAGCATCATCCTAATACCAAAACCTGGCAGAGACGCAACAGAAAAAGAAAATTTCAGGCGAGTATCCTGATGAACATCAATGGGAAAATCCCCAATAAAATACTGGCAAACCGAATCCAGCAGCACATCAAAAAGCCTATCCACCACAATCAAGTTGGCTTCATCCTTGGGATGCAAGGCTGGTTCAACGTATGCAAATCAATAAACGTAATCCATCACATGAACAGAACCAATGACAGAAATCACATGATTATCTCAATAGATGCAGAAAAGGCCTTCGATAAAATTCAACACCCATCATGCTAAAAACTCTCAATAAACTAGGTATTGATGGAGCGTATCTCAAAATACGTTCCATCAATGCCTATTTATGACAAACCCATAGCCAGCATCATCCCGAATGGGCAAACACTGGAAGCATTCCCTTTGAAAACCAGCACAAGATAAGGACGCCCTTTCTCACCACTCCTATTCAACATAGTATTGGAAATTCTGGCCAGGGCAATCAGGCAAGAGAAAGAAAGAAAGCGTGTACAAGTAGGAAGAGAGGAAGTCAAATTGTCCCTGTTTGCAGATGATATGATTGTATATTCAGAAAACCCCATCGTCTCAGGCCAAAATTTCCTTAAACTGATAAGCAACTTCAGTAAAGTCTCAGGATACAAAATCAATGTGCAAAAATCACAAGCATTCCCATACACCAATAATAGACAAACAGCCAAATCATGAGTGAACTCCCATTCACAATTGCTACAAAGAGAATAAAATACCTAGGAATCCAACTTACAAGGGATGTGAAGGACCTCTTCAAGGAGAACTACAAACCACTGCTCAAGGAAAAAGAGAGGATACAAACAAATGGAAAAACATTTCATGCTTATGGATAGGAAGAATCAGTATCGTGAAAATGGCCATCATGCCTATGGTAATTCATAGATTCAATGCTGTCCCCATCAATCTACCATTGACTTTCTTCACAGAATTAGAAAATCTACTTTACATTTCATATGGAACCGAGAAAGAGCCTGTATAGCCAAGAAAATCCTAAGCAAAAAGAACAAAGCTGGAGGCATCATGCTACCTGACTTCAAACTATACTGCAAGGCTAGAGTAACCAAAAACAGCATTGTACTGATACCAAAATAGATACATAGATCAATGGAACAGAACAGAGGCCTCAGAAATAACGCCACACATCAACAACCATCTGATCTTTGACAAACCTGACAAAAACAAGCAATGGGGAGAGGATTCCCTATTTAATAAATGGTGTTGGGGAAAACTTACTAGCCATATGCAGAAAACTGAAACTGGATCCCTTTCTTACACCTTATATACAAAAATTAACTCAAGATGGATTAAAGACTAAGACCTAAAACCATAAAAACCCTAGAAGAAAACCTAGGCAATACCATTCAGGACATAGGCATGGGCAAAGACTATGACTAAAACTCCAAAAGCAGTGGCAACAAAAGCCAAAATTGACAAATGAGATCTAATTAAAGAGCTTTTGCACAGCAAAAGAAAGTATCATCAGAGTCAACAGGCAGCCTGCAGAATGGGAGAAAACTTTTGCAATCTATCCATCTGACAAAGGGCTAATATCCAGAATCTACAAGGAACTTAAACAAAATTACAAGAAACAAACAACGCCATCAAAAACTGGATGAAGGATACAAATGGACACTTCTCAAAAGAAGACATTTATGCAACCAACAAACATGAAAAAAAGCTCATTATCACTGGCCATTAGAGAAATGCAAATCAAAACCATAATGAGATAAGCATCTCATGTCAGATAGAATGGCAATCATTAAAAAGGCAGGAAACAACAGATGCTGGAGAGGATGTGGAGAAATAGGAACACTTTTACACTGTTGGTGGGAGTGTAAATTAGTTCTACCGTTATGGAAGACAGTGTGGCAATTCTTCAAGGATCTAGATCCAGAAATACTATTTGACCCAGCAATCCCATTACTGGGTATATACCCAAAGGATTGTAAATCATTCTAGTATAGAGACACATGGATACGTATGTTTATTGCAGCACTATTTACAATAGCAAAGACTTGGAACCAACCCAAATGTCCATCAGTGATAGACTGGATAAAGAATATGTGGCACATATACACTATGGAATACTGTGCAGCCATATAAAGGGATGAGTTCATGTCCTTTGCAGGAATGTGGATGAAGCTGGAAACCATCATTTTCAGCAAACTAACACAAGAACAGAAAACCAACACTGCATGTTCTCGCTCATAAGTGGGAGTTGAACAATGAAAGCACATGGACACAGGGAGGGGAACATCACACACTGGGCCTGTTAGGGGGTGGGGGGCTAGGGGAGGAGTAGCATTAGGAAAAATACCTAATGTAGATGACAGGTTGATGGATGCAGCAAACCACCATGGCACATGTATACCTATTTAACAAACCTGCACATTCTGCACATGTATCCCAGAACTAAGAAGCATAATAATAATTTTTTAAAAATGTATATAATTTCAGGTAAGTGGAACATATTCTTTGAGTTACACAGTGTTTAACAGATTATTAGCTTTCAGGAATGAGTACTTAGACCTTTTAAATAAGGCATTTTTAAAAAGACAATAATGATAATAGCATCCTTTTAATTATAAGTTTTGTTGTAGATTATGTCGCATTAAAATACATAGCTTGCCAGTCACATTCATGGTAACTATTTAATATATGTTAGAACAGACAAAGAGAACCTTAATAGTAAACTATATGGTATCATAAAATTTACATAGCAATGTGTTAATATTTTTACTGTATTTTGCTTTCTGGGGATTATTTTATTTGTGTAATAGTAAAATCTATAAATGCCTTGGTATTTAAATTTGTATAGCTTGCTTAATACAAGAAATAATAATTTCAGTCAAAATAGCAATGTAGTTAGACACATTATGGAGCTTGTAAGGGGAGACTGCCATGTCTGTCATTAGCCAGAAGTAATTTAGGTTGCCAAGTAATACTGGCATTGAGTTTTTTAAAAAAGCTATTTTATCATTAAAAAAATTGTTCAACTCCATTTCTGAAATGTTGTTCTCAGTACTCAAGCCTCTGTGTCTTAAAATAAAAATTTGATCTTAACCAAATCTCAAGAATAAATTAGTTGCTTTCTATATTAGTAACCTAGGTATGACAGAAATGACTTTTTGCTTAAAAATTAACTTTGTGGGCCAGGCACGGTGGCTCATGCCTATAATCCCAGCACTTTGGGAGGTCAAGGTGGGCGGATCACAAGGTCAAGAGATCATTATCATCCTGGCCAAAATGGTGAAACCCTGTCTCTACTAAAAATATAAAAATTAGCTCGGTGTGGTGGTGTGCACATGTAGTCCCAGCTACTCTGGAAGCTGAGGCAGGAGAATTACTTGAAACCCGGGAGGCGGAGGTTGCAGTGAGCCGAGATCGTGCCATTGCACTCCAGCCTGGGAGACAAGAGCAACACTCCATCTCAAATAATAATAATAATAATAATAATAATAATAATAATAATAATAATGTTTGTGCTCTTATTAGACCAAAATTAAGAGTATAGCTCTGAGAAGGAAAAAAAACCATGTAAATGAACATACATGAAACTGATATAAAAATAGCCATGTATAAATAAATGTGTTGCTACTTGAAGGTGTCTTTTTTAAAGAAAGGTACAAATATTTAAACATAGGGATTGTCTTAACCTTAATAATTAAGGGTTATTTAAGATAAGTAATTTAAGATAATTTAAGATAGGTAGTAAATAGACAAAGGAGTAAAAGAGTCACATGATAAAATGAAAAACAGTGTGCAGCTGTATATCCTGGTCTCCAGTTGTAAAATGGGGATTCTCTTCACTTTATGGTTATTAGAATTTTTATTAGAATTTTCCTAAATGTTTTAGAAACCATTAATTTTTTTTATTTTATATAATTGCATCAAAGGATGGTATTGGGACACTCTCTAAACAGTGGCTTAAACAAATTAGGGATTGTGTTCCTGACGTGATAACCCTAAAAGTGTACTATCTAGGTATGATACTGGGCTTCAAGATACCCTCAGAGACTGTGGTTCCCTTATCTTTCTACTTGGAGTTAATGTGTACTTGTTGCCTTGTTGTTATAATATGACATCTCCATCTGTAGTGACTTCCATTTACATCTTACTGACCAGGCCTGTGTCAAATGCATGTAAATGAGTACTGAAAATTGCTGCTTCAACCATAACACTAACCTTTTAAGTATAAAAATTATTTTAAATCGCCTATCTTCAAGTGAGCCTGTGAAATGAAATTTTTTTCAGTTGTGCACATTAGTTCCCTAAAACAAACTGGACTTCAAAAAATGAGGAAGAATTAGAGAACAGATACTTGGTAGGTAAAAAGTGATATTTGCCACGATATCTAAATAGTAACCCAACGGATAAGTTCAATCTTTAACTGTTGTCTGACTCCTGTGAAGACAAAGAATAATGAAAGAGAGTAACTTTTTAATCAGGAGGTTCTTTGGAAACAAGACATTCTAATGTTTCGAGGAAGTCTTGCTCTGTCACCCAGGCTGGAGTGCAGTGGCCCGATCTCCACTCACTACAACCTCTGCCTTCTGGGCTCAAGCAATTCTTCTGCCTCAGCCTCCCTAGTAGCTGGGATTATAGGCGTGCACCACCACGCCCAGCTAATTTTTTGTATTTTTAGCAGAGACAGGGTTTCACCATGTTGGCCAGGCTGGTCTCAAACTCCTGACCTTGTGATCCTTTCGCCTCGGCCTCCCAAAATGCTGGGATTACAAGCGTGAGCCACCGTGCCCAGCCTCAAAGAAGTCTTAAAAAAAAAAAAAAATTGTGGTAAGAACATGAGATCTACCCTCTTAAATTTTTAAATGTACAAGGAATTGTTGTCTTTATGTACACTGTAGATCTCTAGAGCTTATTCAAATTGTTTGAAATTTAATGCCATTGATTAGTTACCCCCTCGCCCCAGTCCCTGGTAACTCCACATTTCCCCCTCACCCCAGCCCCTGATAACTACCATTCTACTCTTTGATTCTGTAAATTTGGCTATTTTAAATACCTCATATAAGTGGAGTATTTATCTTATCATGCAGTATTTATCTTTTTGTGACTGGCTTATTTCATTTAGCCTAACATCCTTAAGATTAATCTGTGTTGTTGCATGTTGCAGGATTTTCTTCTTTTTAAAAACTGAATAGTGTTTCATTCTATGTATTTATTATATTTCATTTATCTCTTCATCTGTCAATGGACATTTAGGGTTATTTTCACATCTTGGCTATTGTGAATAGTGCTGTAATGAACATAGGAGTGCTAACATCTCTTTGAGATCGTGATTTTAATTATTTTGGAAAAATGCCCAGAAGTGGAATTGCCAGATCACATGGTAGTTCTATTTTTAATTTTTGGAGGACTTACCATGTTGTTTTCCATAAGTACAGTACCATTTTGCATTCCTACAACAATGTGCAAGGGCTCCAGTTTTGCCACATCCTCACCACTTGTTGTCTTTGCTTTTTTGATTATAGCCAACCTGACTGACAGGTTTTGTGGTTTTGATTTACATTTCTCTGATTAGGAATGTTGAGCATTTCTCCTGTATCAGTTGGTCATTTGTATGAATTCTTTGGAGAAATGTTTATTCAAGACCTTAATTGCGTTATTAGTTTTTACTATAGAGTTGTAGGGGTTTCTGGTACATTTTGAAGCCGAATCCCTTATCAGATACGTGGTTTGCAAGTATTTTTTCCCATTCCATATTTTATCTTTTTGCCCTCTTGATTATTTTCTTTGCTATGCAGAAACATTTTAGTTTGATGTAGTCCCACTTATCTGTTTTTGCTTTTGTTACCTGTGCTTTGGCTGTCATATCTGTGAAATTATTGCTAAGACTAATGTCATCAAGCTTTTCGCCTATTTTCTTCTGGGAGTTTTACAGTTTCAGGTCATACATGTAAGCGTTTAATCCATTTTGAGTTGATTTTGTGCATGATATAGGACACCAGTTTTATTCTTTTGCATGTGGATATCCAGTTTTCCCAAAAGCATTTGTTGAAGAGACTATCCTGTCTGCATTGTGTATTCTTAGCACACTTCTTGAAGATCAGTTGATTGTATACATGTAGGTTTATTTCTGGTCTCTTTGTTCTGTTCCATTGATCTATATGTCTGTCTTAATGTCAGTACCTTACTGTTTTCACTACTGTAGCTTTGTAGTATAATTTGAAATCAGGAAGTGTAATGCCTGCCAGCTTTGTTCTTTTTCAAGGTTGATTTGGCTCATTTGGTCTTCTGTGGTTTCATATGAATTTTAATATGTTTTTCTGTTTTTGTAAAAAATGCCATTAGGATTTTCATAGGCATAGTATTGAAACTGTAGATCGCAGATATGTCTTTACAGAAGTACAAAATAGATATAAATTGCCCTATTTATGGATGCTTCTTTTATACAACAGGAGTAGTAAAAATTCTGCATATTATTTGAATTTCACCTATTATCTATCCTGGAGAAACATTGCATATGCATAAGATGTGGTTAAGAATGCTTACTTGTGCATTATTGATAATAGCAAAAATCTGGAAGTGACCTAAATGCCCGTGAGTAAAGGGAACTGGTCTGACAAACGGTGGTATTTTCATGCAATAAAATATTGTACAACTCTTAAAAGGAATTAGTCAAACATTTATGTGTAACAACATGGTTACATCAAGAAGACATTTTAAAATGAAGAAAATCAAGTTGCAGAACAGCGTGTACAGTGTAGAATTACAATTATTAATGTAGAATAACTATATAAAAAGAATTTTAATAAAAATCAATATATGAAATAGTCATAAGCTTTTAATTAACACAGTTTGTTAATGTGTGGTTATTGTTTAGGGTTCTCGATGCTCTTCTGATGCCAATATGCTTGGAGAGATGATGTTTGGCTCAGTAGCAATGAGCTACAAAGGATCCACCCTAAAAATTCATCAGATTCGGTGAGAAATTTTCTGATTTTTTTTTAACGAGTCCGTTTTTAGGTGTTTGGTTTTTTTTAGAGAGAATTTTATATGATCTTCACTCAGATTGAGTTTGCCATACTCCATTTAAAATGTTCTATGGTTTTAATGCTACCATTGGCAACTATGCTGTGAAACCTCTGTGACTTACACATTTTTATTTATAATAACTCCAAAAGGCCATTGTGTTTTAGTTTTGGTCTCTCTCTTTCTCTTTTTCTTCATAGTTCCCCTCCACAGCTCATGCTCAGCAAAGTGTTTACTGCTCGGACTGGCAGCAGTATTTGTGGAAGTCTCAATACGTAAGTGCTTATGGATACAGGGGGAATTGTATTACTTTAGATGTACAAAGTATGAAAACTAACAAACTGCTTTTAGCACTGCAGCACAAGTTCAGATTTTCTATCTTTCCTTAAGTTTAAAAGTTCATGGAGGCCAGATTTCACTCTCAATTGAGTTTAGTTGAGAAACAGGAGATGTGGTTTCTGTTTCTGTGAACTGCTAGAAGCAGTATCTGGAAGTAGAATGTTGAATGGATTTCTGTCTTAGGTCAACATGCTGATTTTCAGTTTTGCGGTACCACACTGAGTTTCCTGAGTTACCACAATCTGTAGGGTTGATGCTCTTCCAATTTTCAGATCCCCTATGAAATTAACCCTACAGACAGGACTGACCTAGGTCAGCCATATTGATATTACACATAATATATACACTATATAATGATAGCCACCAGGGTATTACAAGCTATTAATGCAAAGATTGGAACAGTAAAGCTGAAACAAAGGCAGGCCTGGTTTCAGGATCATGGGCCATGTGCCAGAACCTAGCAAATTACTGGGGCTAAAGTTAGGCAGTGAAAGACCCCAGAGAGAGATTTTGCAGGTGCTGTATCAGAGCAAGGCTTATTGGCTAGTCAGAGCCCCTGGGGATAACCCAAGGTCAAAGGCAGCAAGGAAACTACTCCAGATTACAGAAATTCTCTACAGCCCCCATCAGTTGTTAATGCCTTAAAAATACCTGTTTGGAAGAGTTTTATTAGCTAAGTTTCTAATACCTGTAACTCTTTGGAAGGAAAGTAGGAGGTAGTCTTTTTCTTTTTTTTTTTTTTTTTTTTTTTTGAAACGGAGCCTCACTGTGTCACCAGGCTGGAGTGCAGTGACGCGATCTCAGCTCACTGCAACCTCTGCCTCTCGGGTTCAAGCAATTCTTCTGACTCAGCCTCCAGGGTAGGTGGGACTACAGGTGCAGGCCACCATGCCCAGCTAATTTTGTATTTTTAGTAGAGACAGAGTTTCACTATGTTGGCCAGGCTGGTCTCGAACTCCTGACCTGAAATGATCTGCCCGCCTCGGCCTCCCAAAGTGCTAGGATTACTGGCGTGAGCCATCATGCCCGGCCGTGGGAGGTATCCTTTAAAATATTATGGTTGCTTTAAAATATCTTGAAGCCAAAAATACTGATTTTTAAAAGTAGAAATTAGAGACCTACTAAAGCAGAAATTAAAGATTCCGTGTTGGAATCACTGATGTTAGCCGTAATCACCTGAGTTTTTTCACCTTTTCTAAGTTCTGATGATTCCTAAAATCTAGAAAGGATATTTTGCACTAAAAGCATAAAGTACTTTTATTTTTGTTATCCTGAAAGAGTCACTAAAAGAAGTCATATAGGTTATTTGTAATATATTAGACTAAAGATAGTTTTTGGATATTTGCCTAATGATTTATTCTCCTCTTCTTCCTCCTAGCTTCCACCTCTCCCTAACAGATAATTAGAAAATATTTTTAGGTCTAGAATATGAGGGGAAACCTTGTTTGTAATCTAAATCAGGTTCAGTAACTTCTTCTTTAAAGATCCAGATAGTAAATATTTTTGGCTTTGTGAGCCAGACAATGGGTTATAGTTTCTCAGCTCTGCTGTTGCAGCATCAAAGCATTCATACACAGTTTATAAATAAATGGGCATGGCTGTGTTCCAATAAAACTTTATTAACAAAAAGAGGCAGCAGACTAGATCTGGCACTTAGGCTATAGTTTACCAACCTCTGATTTAAATGATGATGTTAGTTAATTTGTAATGCTAATAGGAAGAAACTTTTTGTGCTTAAAATTTCATCAGGATGTCCAACGAATTGCCCTTAAACCATAAAATGAATTTGGAATTAATTTTTTTCTCACCCTCCATAGGCTACAAGATAGTCTTGAATTCATCAATCAGGACAACAATACATTAAAGGCTGATAATAACACAGTTATTAATGGACTGCTTGGAAATATAGGTAAATGGTTCCTTTGATTTTATAAGTTAAAAAAATATTAACAGTGTAACAAGTGTTTTTTGAAGTTATTCCTTAATAATGCAGATCTGTCTTGGTAACAAAGAATTTCAAATACTGTAAGTGGAAAAGCCTTTTAAATTGCCAGTATGTATAACATTTATTTGGAAAACATATTTTTCATATATTTGAACACAGTATTTATTTTGTATCTGATAAAGAGACTGCTTTAGATATATCTAATTTGTCTTCATTGTTTTTCATTGTTAAATTTGAAGCATTTTTGAAAGGTGTCAGTGATAAGAAAAGCCCTTAGTAGTTCTTTTGGCTATTTCAGCTGAGGAAGACTATTACATCTTCTTCCTTCTGTCTTCCCTAACCATAAAAGTCATTTTAAAATGATGCTTGTTTTTGTGACCTGTAATTCAGATGAGCAGATGTTCAAATTTGATGTTTCTTAAAAGATTTATTAGAATAACAATTCATTTAGTACTTTGGTTAGCTGATTGTTGTTATTTAAGTACTACATTTTAAAGTGACAGACTTTCTAAAATTTCTGGTCATTTTTTCTAGACAGCTCAAGTGAACTGCTGCTGTATTGCGATATTTCTGGTGCATAAAAAGCTATATAGTAGCCAAGGGAATGGGATAGCAATTAGAATAGTATTAATATTTCTCTCATTTTCTGTTTAGTAAGAACTTTTATTCATAATTAACTTAAATAAATATTTGTTATATATTAGTAGAAAACAGTTTTTTCTTCCAACTTGAACTGTATGACATCCTATTTATTTTTTATAATTTGTGTTTATTCAAATGAGCAATTGCTTATAAAACACCTATTACTGTGCGCTAGTCATAGTGTTAGGCTTATACTTTATAATGTGTGTGTGTGTTATAGAAAAATAGTTCTGCTTTTTCTTAACTCGCTTGATTACTTCATTTTTTTAAATAAAGGAAAAATGTGACAAAGAATGAAATCTTTTTTCTTTATAATGTGATACTTTTCAAAGCTCAAGGGACTTGTTGAAAGTTGAAAGTAATTATGGGTTTTTGTTTGTTTTTGATTTTTGAGATGGAGTCTCACTCTGTCACCCAGGCTGGAGTGCAGTGGTGTGATCTTAACTCACTGCAACTTCTGTCTCCCGGGTTCAAGCGATCCTCCTGCCTCAGCCTCCCAGGTAACTGGGACTGCAGTCACGTGCCATCACATCCAGCTAATTTTTGTATTTTTGGTAGAGACAGGGTTTTGCTGTGTTGGCCAGGATGTTCTCGAACTCCTGACTGCAAGTGATCCACCTGCCTCAGCCTCCCAAAGTCCTGGGATTACAGGTGTGAGCCACCGTGCCCCAGCCAAAAAGAATTCATTTTAATAACACAAATCCATTATTACTTACAAAGGTAAATTATACTATAGAGGTTAGATATACTTGTTCTCTCTTTTAATGTAGAGTAGAAAATCCATTTTACATACTACTGACTTTAAATAATGAGCAACATTTGCACTCTTTTAATTGTCAGTCAAGGATTTTTTTGCATGTCTACTATTTCTTTCTTTCAATTTCCAATCAATCAATCAATCAATCGATAAGTATGTGGTGAGCACCTGTAATATGCCAAACACTCTGTTAGGCCCTGAAGATACAGTGGTGAACCAGACACAGTTCCTGCCTCAATGGATTTATAGTTAGTGGAAGTCAGAAAAGTAATACAACAATTACAGTATACTATAGTAAATTCTTAGACAGGGTTAAGAGCAGGGTATGATTAAAATAAGGAGAAGCACTCAGTTCAGTCCTGGAGAGTCAAGGAAGGCTTCCTTGAGGACATGAGGCCTAAGCTTGAAGGATTAGCCAGATGGCCAGGGAAATAAATGTTCTGTGAAGAAGCAATAGTATGTACACAGACCTAGGGGCAAAAGATCATAGAGTATGGAAAGAATGTGAATGAATCAGTATGTATGGAGCACAGAGTAGGGGTAAAGTAAATGAAAAAGGAAGAATGGAGCAAAAGGTAGATCACAAAACGCACTATAGGCCACACTGAGGAATTTAGAGTTAATGCTTGGTTTAGTGTAGTTGGGCACCAGTGCAGATATGTTGGTTCGGGTCCTTTACCTGTTTTTTTTAGCAGGTGCCAAAGACAGGGTTAAACATGCAACAGTTATGTTAGGGGAAATGACTGTGTAAAGGAAAATGAGGAAAATGCTGGGAAAGGCTGAGAGACCCATCAAATTGTGATATAAGTCTGACCATGAATGAAGGAGTGAGGGATAGAGTGTTGACTGGAAGTGTCTCAAGCCAGCTATACAGTTCAAGGGAGGTTTGGCAAGGCCCTGGGAATTATTTGAGTCAAAGTTGGTTGTCAGAAGTGTCCCATGTCTCTCCAAAATGGGCCTGCCTTAGTATACCTACTATGTTCAACCATTGGCTGGGAGCAGCCTATCAGCTATGTGTCCTTGCACAAATGTGCCAGTGGATTTCATCAGGGGTTCTTAATCAACATACTCTTTATAGTTGGAGATCTTTGAGATACATTCTCGAAGCCACCACAGAGGAATTTTCAGAATATAACAACACAATCAAATTACGTTTGTATCTGTAGAAGAGTATTCTAACTGCAGTAGGAATGGATTCAGGTAAGCAAGTGGTCTTGAGAAAAGGCCCATATTAGAAGGCTACTCATGGTACTCCAAATGACAGATAGTGGTACCTACAGTAAATTAGTGTCAGTGGGGATAGTTGTTGAGAAATTCAGTTAAGGGACATAGAGTGGACCAGATTAGCTACTTAGAAGAGGTGAGGCAAAAGGAAGAATCAAGTTTGGCACTTTGCTGGCTGTTTAATTGCATGGATATTGGTGCTCTTCACTGAGGGGTATAGAAGAAATCAGAATTGATGATTTTAGGTTTAGGCATGTTCATTTGGAAGTACCGGAATATCCAAGTGAAGAAATCCATTGTTGTTAGCTAGTTAGATAGGTATATTGTAGGGTATTCTCTTTAACATAAAAATGGATGAGTGTTTAATAATTTAAAAATAATAGAAGTTGACCAGTTAGCTGTATATTCTGTGGATTTGAGAATCATCAGGACATAAATTATAATTGAAAGCACGGGAATGGAGGATGACCTAGGAAATGTAAAGAATGAGAAGGAAAGATTGTTGAAGATGGAACCCTGGGGAATGCTGGCTTTAAGAAGGGGTACGAGGCCAGGCACGGTGGCTCATGCCTGCAATCCCAGCACTTTGGGAGGCCGAGGCGGGCGTATTACGAGGTTGGGAGATCGACACCATCCTGGCTAACATGGTGAAACCCCGTCTCTACTAAAAAGACAAAAAAATTAGCCGGGCGTGGTGGCTCCTGTACTCCCAGCTACTCGGAAGGCTGAGGCAGGAGAATAGCGTGAACCCGGGAGGCGGAGCTTGCAGTGAGCCGAGATCACGCCAGTGCACTGCAGCCAGAGCGAGACTCCGTCTCAAAAAAAAAAAGGGTAGGAGAAGAAAAGCACACAAACAGAGACTGAGGGGGAAAAGTACAGAGAGTGTGTTACATGGGAAAAAAGTTTACAGTGTAATATAATCAGCATCAGTTACTGCTATAAGGTAATATAAGAGAATATGTACTAAATTAAGCAACAGGAAGGCTTTTGGTGGCCTAGATGAGCAGTTTCAGTGGGGAGAATAGACATCAGAATTGGGATGACTCAGAGTTTGGACTTGTCCAAGATGCAAGTAGTGATTCTCAAACTTTTTGGTTTTGGGAGCCCTTTACACACTTAGAAATTATCGAGGACTGCAGAGAACTTTTGTTTATGTGGATTACAACTATCGATAAATTATTAGAAATTACAACAAAAAATTGAAGAATATTTAGTAAATCCTTGAAAAATTACACTAATACTCCCTTTCATGTTATTACAGGCTTCCAAAAAATTAGTAAGAAGAGTGGCATTGTTTTACATTTTTATAAGTCTCCTTAATTTCTGGATGAGGATACAGCTAAATTCTCATATCTGCCTCTGTATTCAGTCTTTTGTGATATGTTATTTTCATTGAAGTGTATCAAGAAAATCTGTCTCACACAGATGTGTAGTTGGAAAATGGAGGACTTCACAGACCCCCTGAAAGTTTCGGGGACCCCACGGGTCCTTGGATGACATTTTCAGAAGTGCTGAATTGCTGTAGGATTAGATATATGGAGGGTGGTGGAAGAGACTTGACTATGTTTAAGTGTTGACAGAAAAAGGAAGTTATAAGGAGCATGAAATTAAAGACTAGAAGTAATAATTGATAGAAGGAGGTTTTTGAAGAAGAATGGGGGATTGGGGTCCTAGCTGACTTAGAGTTAACTTTGGAAGGGAGGGAGGAACTTAGGATTTTTTAATAAGTCCCTAGCATGTTGTAAGACTTGAATAACATGACTGCTTAGGCAGGAAGGAGGCAAGGATGGGTGAGAGAGTAAGTTTTGAAGCAGGATGATAGGAATAAAAGGGTTCCAATCTGGTTAATTCTACTGTGTGTATGTGCATATATGCATGTGCATACTCTAGGAAGCAAAAGTTTTATGCTGAGAAGAAGAGGTAGGGAAGGAGTTTAAAGAAGTAAATAATTTTTGAAGTAACTAGGGAAAGAAAGCTAGGACGAATTAAAGAGTTGACCATTGAGACATGAAGGATTACTGTACATGTGCTATAATTGTAGAAGTTATTGCTACAGAAAAATAATATCTGTTAGCAATTTGAAAACTACAGTTGGCTGGACACAGTGGCTCATGCCTGTAATTTCAACACTTTAGGAGGCCAAAGCAGGAGGATCACTTGAGCCCAGGAATTGGAGATCAACTTGGGCAATGTAGCAAGACTTTGTCTCTACTAAAAAGTTGTCAAAATTAGCTGGGCCTTGTGACATGCACCTGGCTCATGGGGAGGGTTGAGGAGGGAAGATCACTGTAGCTCAGGAGTTAGAACTTGCAGTGAGCTACGATTATGCCATTGCATTCCAGCCTACATGACAGAGCAAAATCCTGTTTCAAAAAAGGAAAGAAGAAAAATGCAATTGTCACTTTTTAAAACAGAAAGCCCCCTATTCTATCCTAGATAAATGTCCTTCATGGCTGTTTAGACTATTTTTATGAAGCATAGCTAACAGGTAACCCAGCTGCTTGCTTTCAGGCCATAATGCCCTTCTTGGGTCTTCAGACTGCAATTAACCTTTTCTTGATGAAGCATGTGGCAGCTACTTCTCTTGAACAGCTGGGAGTCCGGTCCCTGATGAGTGTCATTTGTGTTTCTCCTTCCACAGTGACTGACTCCTAGTTTAGTAACCTTGGTTTCTTCCATTACTTTGTAACTTATCACTGGGTTAGAAAAACCAATTTTTAATGTCAGTAAGATCTCTTTGCTGGTTTTGCACCCTATTGTATGCTGTGTGCCAAGTGCTTAGGTGGTTTTCTCCTCACTTCAGTTGTAGGCACATACTGTAATCTTAAAACAACTTTAAAAAAATAAATTTATTTGGCAAATATCAGTTTAGATAGATAACATTATCATACTTTTTCAAATCTTTAAAAATACTGTTTTACATTAGAAAGGATTGAACATTTAAAATAATTTTTACTTTATATAGCAGAAGCTTGTTTTTATTACATATAGATTTATTAGTAAAAATACATGAAGTTGTTGTTTGATATAAATCATGACTAAAGAAACATCATCCTATTTCAAAAATGGGAAGACAGCTTGAATTCTTATTTAGTTTAAAAGTTTCCATCCATATTTGTTGGTCTGCTCTTGTGCTGCCTTAGCTCACCTTTTTCACTGACGCATTGTGGCTTCTCTAACAGTCCTCTTTCATGTGTATTTTACGTTTTTGCCATGTAGGTCTTTCACAGTTCTGCAGCCCCAGGCGGGCATTCTCTGAGCAGGGTCCGCTCCGCCTGATCAGGAGCGCCTCTTTCTTTGCAGGTTTGCGATGTGCTGTGTGGGTAGACTAGTTGGTGTGCCCCAACGGCTAGACTCTGTAGTTAAGCTGTGGAAACAAGACAGTAGATGAATGCAATTGGTGAGGTTGTGGTTAAGAAAACATTGCTTTAGGAAGTATAAGAACTTAATTCCTTTCTACTGAACATGTTCTTAAAGTTTCCAGACACTGAGTTATCAGTAGAATTGACATTTTTATGAAATTTTGGTTTGCCATTTCTCTTGTGGCATAATAATTTTAACTTTAGAATCTGAAACCAAAACTTAGTATGAACTTTATTTCTTATGATACCACTTGGAATTTTTAATGTGACACTGTCTTGTTTCCATGGCTAAGTAGCTTTTGTACCATAGTTCACCAATTGCAGAAAATTATCCTATCTTCTTGTTATTGTAAAATTTCTGATCTACACTATTCCATAAGAACAATTTTTCTTGGAGCTAAGATTTAGATGAACAAGCACCACTGTAATGCTCTGTAGAAAGCATAAATGACTATATTTGCTTACATAATCAAGTTGATGATTGTATAGTGTGTTCATGTGTATATATCCAGGATTCTAGTCATATACCTTATTTCACACGTTTTAGCAGATTACCTAACATTGTAACCTTTTAGTGGAAATTATTAGAATGTGAACATATTTACTCTTCATTGTGTTCAAATTGGTATCAATTTAGCCCTTCTTATTTTGAATAATATTTTCTTTCCCTATAAATATTAGATATAGCAAATACATATTTACAGAAAACTTGGAAAACATTTTTAAAAGGCAAAAATATATATTAGCTGTTTTATCAGCCAGAAATACCTGCTTTTTTTTAAAAAAAAAAAAACAGTTGGGATCTTACTATTGAAACAAATTTCTCAAAATAAATTTCTCAATTTATTATGGAGAATTTTGAAACATACATTGTTATAGGCAGAAACAGTACAGTGAACTATGATATACCCACCACTTGGTCCCAGCAATTGCTCATACTGTTTAGTAGCTTGCTTTTTTTCATTTAATAGTATATTGTAATTATCTGTCATTGAATATGCTTCTAAAATATGACTTTTAGTCACTCCTTGCATCTTTAGGTATTATGTTTTAGATTCTCATACTGTGTATCAAATCTTCACAGAGCTCTCAAAGCTTGTTCAACTGAGTAATAGCTCTTGGTGTTGGGTTGGTGTCATGCTATCGAAAAAAATAAGGGAATGCAATGAGATGAGCATGATTTTGTTTGCTATTTAAAAGGAGCTGTTCATCCACCTGAATAGCAATATATTTTGTAACTGACAGTTTCATCTTTATTTATAGTTCACAGCAACCCAATGGACATGCCTGGAAGAGAGCTCAGTGAGGACAGAGACAGTGGCATAGCACGGTCTGGTAATGTCAGGTTCTTGTATTCAGTTTTTTATGAGATTGCTGTTGGCATTGATTTTCTTTTTTGTCCCTCCCTTTATTATTAAATTTGTTCATATTGATATTAGCCTTACAAGAGAACTGTGGAAAGACCAGAGCAAAGTCTTGTAAATTTAACATTTTTCATGTTTACTTTTAAGTGTGCTGAGTAGAATAAAGCCAGGGTGAACTAAAGCCAGAGTAAAGTACACTGGTTGAAGCTTAGTGAGTATAAGAAGAAAAGCATTGGTCAGAAAACTGCTTAGAAACCATAGTAAAAAAACCACATTTGCTTATATTTGCTTGCTGCTAACTAAAGTTTAAATTGTCATATTGTCTCTTGCCCAGAAAAGCATAGGCATTTTGAATCAGTGTTATACTTTTTTTTTTTTTTTTCAAATATAGACTCTTCCAAAATTTGTAGGTCTAGCAAACATTTATTGAAACATGGTGGACATTTTAAAAATTAAAACCCAGAGTCTGCCTTTAAGGGACACAGAAGTATGGAGTCTACTGGGAGAAAAATTAGGAAAATCATCTGTCATAGTTCATTGTGTGATGCATTTAGTGATAGACCTGTGCAAAAAGCTTCAGAGAAAGAGCACTACACTTAGCTCGGGCAAGGGGCAGGGATACCAACAAAGCTTTACAGAAGAATGATGATTGAGTTGTATTTTGGGAAATAAATAGCAGTTATCCAGGCAAAAGCTCAGAAAAAAGGCATTTTAGCTAAAAAGAAAAGTGTGTGTTGGGGCATAAGTAAAAGGAGGAGTAATTTTAGGCTTGAATTACTGTTAGATATAAGAAACTTAATTCAATGTGATTGCATGTGTTACATTAAATGGCTCTACTGTCGAAATTGTTCAATGATTCAGTTTTGAGTATAAATGAAAAATCTAAACTTGTCATATATTGGAATCCCTAGGTGTGTGTTAGATAGAATAACAAGGAAAAGTTTTTAAAAAAATTCAAGTGCCTGAACTCTACTTTCAAAGACTCTCATGTAACCTAGAGAAGGCATCTCTAGGCGTCTGTATTTGAGAAACAAAACAAATGCAAAACCTAACACTTGATTCTAATGGATAGCTAGGGTTGCTAACCACTACTCTAATAATAATGGCTTGTGTTTTTCAAGTAATCTCATCTTTCTTTTCTAATTGAGTTTCTTATTTTTGTTTTAAAGAATCTAGGGTATATTTCTTTTAATACCCTTTGCTTCTATGTAATCTAGAGATTTAGTCTTCCCTGGCAGGAATTTAATTCTCATTATTTAAGATTCGAGAGATGATAAATTAATTTATTTATAGTTACATTCTTTATAAATTGAAGTGTCTGGCTAGACTGATCTGTTAGGCTGCTTCAAGTTATTGGATTAATATATGCCATTTAAGTTAATGTATGTTTTCTTCTTTTTCTAATAGAGTTATTTTTAATATTAGAACGCAGTGAAATGTATTTTTTCTAGACGTAGGACAGCATTTTATTTTTCACTGAAGTCACACCCAGATTTAGTTGTACATACCCAATCTTGGACTATAAGGTTTTATAATACTAATTGATAAAATATGGTCTCCATTTAGAATCTGCATTCTAAAGTATTTTAGAATGAGTTCATTGATGGTCTAGATGTTTGCATGGCACATACAGCTTTATCCTCTGTCATTGAATTTGTCAGAATTAAAATGAATGGATCTTCGTAATGAAAGTGTCTCAGTTTGTAGTGCCGGTGTCCAAAATAATTTATCATCTGACCTGTACCTTTTTAATAGTGATGATAATAGTTCCCTGTTTTGAATATACATTTTCAGTATGTCCTTATGATCATAAAAGATAGAAGTCTGGAATATTGCCAAACAAAAGTAAGCCCTTAATGGCAAGTCTTACCCTCGCTAAATCCAGTGGGGAAAAGCCTAATGAAAATCCCCTAGCCTAATGAAAAATGAGCAGTTGTAGCTCTTAACACCTCAGGCAGTAAGCATATCTTACAGATTTCAGAGAAGTGTTTTGGGAAGGGATAATCCCCAAGATCAGGGGTTTGCAGCCGTTACAGAGTGGAGTCTGCTGGAATGTGTTTGTCACCTTAGATGCTCCAGAGAGCGTTCTTTTTTTGGAGCTTAGTAGGTATAGTCATGATTCTTAATTAAAAGTGGTAGCTTTGACTACACGTGCACACGTGATCCATGAGTACTTGTAAATGACCTCTTTAAATGCCGTTCAAACACTTATTTTCAATAGCTTGTTCTTAAAATCCAGCTGCTGCATTAAATTTGAACAGCATCAGATTTCCTTTAATTTCAGAACTAAAAGGATTCAGCTAAATTAGGGGACAGTCAGTCTAGTGGCCAAAGGGATAATGCCTTGTTGTAAAGTATAATTTTCTTCTGGAGTCCCTAGAGGGGAATGCCAAAAGGGGATTGTCTCAGAGTTTTTTGCTGATACATTGTTAATATATGATTTTTCTCATCTGAGACCTTGCTGCAAGAAGGATGTGTTCTTTTAATGGACATTTGAGAGGCTCATGAAGCAAAATCAAGTTTAACTTAACCTATTCGTAATTTTGTTAAAAAAAATTTGTCATTATGCTTAGTCATTATTGACTTATACTTCTTGTTCTTCTGACTTAACAGCATCTCTCAGCAGCTTGCTGATCACTCCATTTCCTTCCCCAAACTCCTCACTTACCCGAAGTTGTGCCAGCAGCTACCAGCGACGTTGGCGACGCAGCCAAACAACAAGTTTGGAAAATGGGGTATTTCCTAGATGGTAAGTTGGAACTTTAAACACAGAACAAGATTGAATAGTTCCTTAAACACAATTTTATATGGATTTTTAGAGCCTGGACTTGTATTCTGTGTATTTTAAGTTTGAAACTGAAAACTTTTAAAATTTACTACATTTAAAAAATTGTGGTAAGTTATACATAACAAGTTATAATTTTAACCATTTTTAGGTGTACAGTTCAATGACATTTGTTTAAGTACCTTCATATTGTTGTGCAACCATCATCACCATCCAACTCCAGAACTTTTTCCTCTTCCCAGCTGAAACTCTGTATCCATTGAGCATAACTCCTCATTTCTCCCTTCCCTTCCTCTTGTAACCACCATTCTATTTTCTGTCTTTATGAATTCATACAAGGTATGAATGAAATCATACACTGCTTGTCCTTTTGTGTCTGCCTTATTTCATTTAGCATAATGTCTTCAAGGTTTATCGATATTGTAGCATGTGTCAGAAATTCATTCCTTTTTATGACTGAATAACATTCCATTGTACATACATACCACATTTTGTTTATCCATTTATCTATTGATGGACACTTGGGTTGCTTTCACTTCTTAACTATTGTGAATAATGCTGCTATGAACATGAGTGTGCAAATACCTGTTCAAGTCCCCGTTTTCAGTACTTTTGATTATATACCCAGAAGTGGAATTGCTGGATCATATGGTAATTTGGTTTTTAAATTTGTGAGGAACTGTCATGCTGCACACTGTTTTCCATGGTTACTGTCCCATTTTACATTCCCACCAGCAATGCACATTGGTTCCAATTTTTCCATATCTTCACCAGCACTTATTTTCTGTTTTTTTGATAATAGCCATCTTACTGGGTCTGAAGTGGTTCCTCATTGTGGATTTTATTTGTATTTAATAATTAGTGAAGTTGAACATCTTTTCTATTCTTTTCTTTTCTTTCCTTTTTGAGTTGCCCAGGCTGGAGTGCAGTGGCACAATCACGGCTCACTGCAGCCTCAACCTCCCTGGGCTCGGGTGATCCTTCCACCTCAGTCTCTCAAATAACTGGAACTACAGGCTTGCCACCACGCCTGGCTAATTTTTTTTTTTTTTTTGTAGAGATGGAGTTTCACCATGTTGCCCAGGTTAGTAGAACTTCTGGTCTCAAGTGATCCACTTGCCTCAGCCTCCCAAAGTGCTAGGATTATAAGCATGAGGCACCACATCCAACTTGAGCATCTTTTCATGTTCTTATTGGCTATTTGTATATCTTTTTTGGAGAAATGTGTATTTAAGTCCTTTGCCCATATTATAATTGTATTTTTTTTGCTTTGTTGGTGAGGTGTGGAAAATCTGTATATATTTTAGATATTAATCCCTTATCAGGTATATGATTTGTAAATTGTTTTTACATTCTGTGGGATGCCTTTTTACTACATTGATAGCGTCGTTTGATGCACAGAAGGTTAAATTTGTATGTCGTCCAGTTTATTTTTTTTTCCTTTGTTGACTGTGCTTTTTTGTGTTATATCCGAGAAACCATTGCCAAATCAGTGTCATGATGCATGACGCCTTTACCCTTTGTTTTCTTCTGAGAGTTTTATGTTCAGGTCTTTGATTTATGTACTACATGTTTTGATATTTCAGTTTTTCATGTTTTTATTTTGGCAAAGTAATTCATTCTTGAAAGATTTTTTTAATCTACATTAAGTACAACTGTAGATACTAAAAGTTCTTGTTTTCTCTTCTTTTTTATTTCTTTTATTCTTTCATCTTTGACTTTACTCCTGAAATCAAAAACAGAGACCAGAAGGTCCTAGAACAGGGAAAAGATTGTACCAGACTCATCTATAAATCTTAAAATTTAGCCACTTTTTGGTTGATTATGAATTGGGATAATTGGACCAAAAAATGTTCCCAATCTGACTCTGTAGTAAAATTTCTTACAAAAACGTGAACCTGAAAGAATAACCAGTAGATTTCTTAATGAGATATAAAATTGGTATGAAATTTTAGGTTTGTTTGATAAAACAGCAGAAGACTTAGCTTTCCTACATTTAATTAGCAAGAAGATTTAATTAAGAATTTAATTATTTTTATTTTTGTAAATTAAAAAAAAAACATTTATTTTTAAGGTCTATAGAAGAAAGCTTTAATCTCTCAGATGAAAGCTGTGGCCCTAACCCAGGAATTGTGAGGAAAAAGAAGATTGCAATTGGGGTAATCTTTTCATTATCCAAAGATGAAGATGAAAATAACAAATTTAATGAATTCTTTTTTTCACATTTTCCTCTCTTTGAAAGCCACATGAACAAATTAAAGAGTGCAATAGAACAGGTAAGCATAGTTATTTATTTATATCTTTTTCTTTTAAAATCTTACTCTCCCGATTAAGCATTATATTTATTCATTTGGCAGAAAAATTAACAGACATTGTGCATGTGTCCTATAAAGTGCTCTGGTGGATGCAAATAGATTGAACGCTTTTTAAGGTGCTTACTGTCTAATAAAAGATGTAAGATCATTCATCCATTTGTTGTGTAAATAAATATTTGAGGGTCTAAAATGTGGTAGACACCATTCTACCAACTAAAGAGAAGAGATAAAAGCAACACTTCTGGTCTCATGGGACAAATAAACATGTGAATATAGATGTATGTAATAAGTCCTGTGGAGAAAAAATGGAGAAAGGTATGTAAGGAATCCTGGAAGGAAGGATTACTTATAGGCTAGTCAGGAATACCCCTTATTAAAGGACATGTGAATGTGGTCCAGAAATACGGAGCAAGTGAGCTACAACCATCTGGAACAAGATATTCCAGGCAGGGGCAAAGGCCTTAGTGCTGGAGTAAGCCTGATACTTAAGCAGCATTACGAGGCCAAAGTGCCTGGGTTGAAGTGAAACTGGATCATGTAGGGCCTTATAAGATACCATTGTAAGAACCTTAGCATTTATTCTTACGAAAGTATGAAAGATGGGAAACCATTGGAGGGTTTTGAGTGGAGGAAGAATGACATTATTTATGAGGATCACTCTTACTGCTGGTGGATAATAGATTTCTAGGAGCAGAAGTAGATGTTGTGAGACCAATTAGCATACCGTTGCAGTAATCCAGGTGACAGATGATGAATACTCAAACCACTTTAGTGATTGAATTGGTAAGAAATAGAAATAGCCAGTGTGAATAGCTGGTGTACTGAATTGGCATATCGGAGAAAAAACAATTAAGGTTGACTCTAAGATTTTTTTAGCAAGCAGTTAGAAGGATGAAGTTGCCAGCATTGAAGTGAGAAAGACGGCAAGCAAAACAGATTTGATGAAGGAAGGTGGTTTTTTTATATTTGCATCCTGGACATCCAAGTGTTTTTATAAGTCTAGAGTTTACCAGAGAGGTCATCAGTGTATAGATGGTATTTAAAGCCATGAAACTGATTGAGATTGGCAAGAGAGGACAGAGAATGGTAAGCCTGAGTTGTGGTGCATTTTAACATTAAGAGTTTGACGAGATGAGAAGGAACCAGCAGAGGAGAAGGAAAAGGATTGGCTGTTCAATTAGGAGAAAAAGCAAGACTATTCTTTTGGGGAAGCCAAATACAGAAAGTATTTCAAGGAAGGATTGATCACTTTTGTCAATTGCTACTGAGATAGTATATACAATACAAATATGTAAAGTAAATTGTGAAATATTAGAATCTAAGCTAAAAAGGAAGGACAAACAAAAGTTTTTTTAGAAATTGGGGGGAAAGTGAAATGACTTCCTATTGGGAAGAAGTTCATTTGGACTGCATTTTGAAGGATGTATAGGATGTTTTGAAACATAAAGTTCTGAAAATCGGATATAGCAGAATAGCAAGAAAATTGACATTCTTGCCACCCGAAAGGAACACAGTAAACTCATTGCTGAAAAATCTTATGTAGGCCTTTTCTATACATTTTGTGCTTTTACTTGGTAGGGATTGTGCTGTGTCTACATTTTTCAAATTATATGCTCATTTAAGAAAACTCAGATTGAGCAACATGGCAAGATCCTGTCTCTACCAAAAAAAATTTAAAAATTTGCCAGGCATGGGGGTGCACACCTGTAGTCTCAGCTACTAGGGAGGCTGAGGCAGGAGGAGCGCTTGAACTCAGAAGGTCAAGGCTGTAGTGAGTTGTGATTGTGCCTCTGCACTGTAGCAACAGAATGAGTCCCTATCTCAAATAGTAAAATAAAAAACACCATTGTCACATACACATTTCTCAAGTTATTGTAAATGGTTCTCACATATGTTTTAGTAGGTCTCCTCAATTGAAGTAATAGTTTCCCTGTTAGGCCATTTCTACTTTTTCACAATTGTTGCTACCCTACTGTTAACATCTTGGCGAATTTTCCAGATTATTTTTTAGAGGAGATTCCCAGAAGGTGAGCTGATAAAATCAGTGGCTGTCACCAGAGTTTTTTGCAACAGTCTGTGGAGGGGAAAGGATATAAAGAGGAATAGTGAGAGATACAACTGGCGAAGTTAATGAGGACCTGATGACAAAGAATGTAGAGTGCTTGCCAGGGAGTTCTGACTTTTTCTTTAAGGCTGTTTGCAAGTTATACTTTGGAGAGATTAACTTGGCAGTGTGTTTTGTATATAGCTGCTGAAACGAGCACTTGGTAGTGTGTTTTGAAGAGACTGGAATAAGAGACGAGAGGTGGGTAGACCCGTTAGAATGGTTTAGAAAGGATGTATCTCAATAACTCATTAGTGACTAAGGATCATCTGCCTCTAGAGAAGACATAGATGTTAGTTATTCATATTGAATATGTCAAAAAATAAATAGTTCATTAGCAGTACTTTTTTATTGAACAGATGAGTAAAGGCCATTTTCATTTACCTTTTCTTAAGTTAGACACTGATTACATTTCTTCAATTGACTGCTCTCACATTTTGTAGTCTAGCCAAAGTCATCACACACAGTAATAAGTTGTGGGTGAACTGACATTTTGAGTTAGTTTGAAATAGGCATTATAGAACTCATTAAAGATTACTTTTCAAGTGTTTTCATATTTTAACACTTTTATAATTCTGTAATCTAAAGCAGCAGTCCCCAACCTTTTTGGCAACCAGGGACCAGTTTTGTGGAAGATAATTTTTTCATGGACAGGGCTGGGGAATTTTTTCATGGACAGGGCTGGGGAAGATAATTTTTTCATGGGCAGTTGCCATGGTTTCAGAGGCATTAGATTCTCATAAGAGCGTGCAACCTAGATCCCTTGCATGCACAGTTCACAATAGGGTATGCACTCCTATGAGAATCTAATGCTGCCCCTGATCTGACAGGAGGCAGCGATCAGACAGTAATGCTCGCTCACTCACTTGTTCGACCCAGTTCCTGACAGGCCACTGACGGGTACTGGTCCACGGCCCAGGGGTTGGGACCCCGACCTAAAATGTACATTGTTAATGCTTATAGTTGTTTGGATATTTGTTCAATTGTAGTATCCCATTTTTTATTAAAGCTGAAAGATAAAATTAAACGAATGCTTTTACATAAGTGAATGGGACTTAATTTTTAAAGTTCTATAGTAGTTACTTAATGATAGAATATTATTAAGAATAGAAAATAATAGTGAATAGTGTACCATCCAAAGAAGTTATCTTCTAGGGCTAGTTTTCAAACTTTTTTTTAATAAAAGGTATGAATTTTGTTTCTGCACACCTTGGCAATTATTTTGAAGTCTTCTACCTTTTGAGATTTGTGATTTAATTTAAAAATAGCATTGCTGATAAGATTAAGGAAGAACGCTACTAAATTCTAGCAAAATAATATTCACTTCTTTATAAATTGCCAGTATCTTAACAGTTTGAAAAAATATGAAGTATGTTTCACTTTCACCCTCTGAAGCTTTTGAGTGTACAGGAACATGATTTCTGGCCTGAAGTAGGCTGACATCTTAATTGTGTTTTTTAAACAATATTTAATCACTTTGTAATTACATAAAGAATACAGAATTCAGTTCTCTTTGAAAAAGTATAAAAGATTAAATTCTTTTTGATCTCCATATCCTAATCCTGATCCCCTTTTTGTCTACCTAGATTAAGGCTTTTCAACCTTGGCTATATGTATTTTAAGAAAGCAAATACTGGCCGGGCATGTTGGCTCATGCCTATAACCCCAGCATTTTGGGAGGCCGAGGTGAGCAGATCACGAGGTCAAGAGATGGAGACCATCTTGGCCAACATGGTGAAACCCCGTGTCTACTGAAAATACAAAAACAGGGCATGGTGGCATGCACCTGTAGTCCCAGCTACTCGGGAGGCTGAGGCAGGAGAATCGCTTCAACCCGGGAGGCAGAGGTTGCAGTGAGCCAAGATTGCACCACCACTGCACTCCAGCCTGGCAACAGAGGGGGACTCTGTCTTAAAAAAAAAAGCAAATATTGCTATTATCTTTAGATATCTTACTGTAGAATCTTTATATTCCTTTTTTTTTTTTTTTTTCTTTTCCCGAGACAGTCTTACTCCATCACCCAGGCTGGAGTGCAGTGGCATGATCTCGACTCACTGCAACCTCAGACTCCTGGATTCAGGCGATTCTCATGCCTCAGCCTTCTTCGTAGCTGGGATTACAGGCGTGTGTCACCACATCTGGCTAATTTTCATATTTTTAGTATAGACAGGATTTTGCCATGTTGGCTAGGCTGGGCAAATCTTTAGAAAAGAGTTAGCAGGGCTGGGTGCAGTGGCTCACGCCTATAACCCCAGCACTTTGCGAGGCTGAGGTGGGTGGATCACGAGGTCAGGAGTTTAAGACCAGCCTGGCCAACATGGTGAAACCCCGTCTCTACTAAAATTATAAAAGTTAGCCAGGTGTGGTAGCAGGCGCCTGTAATCCCAGCTACTTGGGAGGCTGAGGCAGGAAAATTGCTTGAACCCAGGCAGCAGAGGTTGCAGTGAGCCGAGATCGCGCCATTGCACTCCAGCCTGGGCGACAGAGTGAGACTCTGTCAGAAAAAAAAAAAAAAAGAGTTAATAAAAGTGTTATCTGTGAAATATAAGCGTAAAACCATGAGTTGTTGTTATTGAGTTATCATTATGTCTTGTTCTGTTTGGGAAAAATAAGTTTTTTTATAACCCAGAAACTGTCAATATCAGTTTTTTTATGTGTTGACAGTCATCTGCAGTTTTAAAAATAAGAGATTGAAAACAGTTGAAAATTTTGAATTTTGTTCAACCATTCATTAATTACCAAATGTGTAGAAGAAAAAGCCACAATAAATGCATTTACCTTCTTTATTTCTTTCTCGATAAGAATTTTGGTAGAGCGTTGTATAAATATGTGACTCTGTCTAAAAAAGACTCCTTTTTCCATGTTTTGCTCATGATTAACATAAGAATTAACTATCTTAATGATTGTTTTCAAGGCTATGAAAATGAGCCGGAGATCAGCTGATGCCAGTCAGAGGAGTTTGGCATATAATCGAATAGTTGATGCCCTAAATGAATTCAGGTACATATTCCCCAGCTTTCCATAACGCAGTTAATTCATAGTGTACACAGGAAGATTTATTTCTTTTCTTTAATTTGTTCTAATAAAATTTAATTTCTTTGTCCTATAGTCATATGATGGTGTAATTCAGTAGACCATTGGCTCCTATGTTACTACATCTCAAATGTGCTTGAGAGTCAAGCACATTGAGAGCCATCAGTGGTATGTTTTTCAGTATTGGGCCATTTGACAAGCAAATATGACCAGGAAAGACCCTTGTTCTAGCAAAAGTATGCTTTGTTCTCTCTTGGGATCCTAGATGTAGGGACTGTTAAGTGGTATTTAACCAGTGGTAGTAATCAGATATTCTTAAATACAAGAGATACAAGGATATATGGATATAAGGAACATGAACTTGATATTCTAAATGGCTTTGTTGCTTGATCGTTTCTCTAGATATGGCACAGTGAATAGTCCTTCCGCCAGGGTTTTCTGGCTCAACAAAGCTTGTACCTGAAGTCCCAACAACTACTGTAGCTGTCTTCTAACTATGTGACAAACATACATATTACAAATGATCTTATGTTGGGAATTATACTAACTGACTGGTATGTCTCCCTTGACAAGAGGTTCGGTTTAGGTCTACTTCATTTTCTCAATCTTTCCTCCTTTAGACTAAAGAGATAGTATAGCACAGGGAGTGAAAACTAAGACTCTAGAATCTGTCAGACAGATGTGGGTTTTAACCCTGGCTCTGTCATTTACTACCTCTGGTGATCTTGGGCAAGTGCATTAGCATTTTTGACCCCTAGTTTTCTAGTATAAAATAGGTAAATTCAATTTAGTAATAATCTAATAGATTGTTATAAGGATCAAATGAGATTGTGTGTGTAAGGTGCTTAGCAGAATGCTTGACGTTAGTGGCACCATTCTTTTCTTTTTTTTTTGAGGTGGAGTCTTGCTCTGTCGCCCAGGCTAGAGTGCAGTGACGTGATCTTGCCTCACTGCAACCTCTGCCTCCCGGGTTCAAGCAATTCTCCTGCCTCAGCCTCCCCAGTAGCTGGGATTACAGATGCATGCCACCATGCCTGGCTAATTTTTTTTTATTTTTAGTAGAGACGGGGTTTCACCATGTTGGCCAGGCTGGTCTCAAACTCCTGACCTCAAATGATCCGCCCGCTTTGGCCTCCCAAAGTGCTGGGATTACAGGCATGAGCCACCGCACTTGGCCTATGGTAAACATAACCTACAGCAGTGCTTCCCAACTTACGTTACTTACATCATATCTTAACAATTTTGCCAAATTTATGTATCATGTATACTTTTTAAATTTAGTGTTTCTCTTTAAATTTGATCATCTTTTATACCTAAATAAATTTATTTCAACATGAAACTTTATTATCCTAGATAGGGAAACAATATGCTTTACCATAATAAAACTAGCTATAAAAATAAATTTATAGTAACTAAAATTAAAAATGTGTATCTGGGCAGGGCGTATTGGCATGTGCCTGTAATCCCAGTACTTTGGGAGGCCAAGGTGGTTAGATTGCTTGAGCTCACGAGTTTGAGACTAGCCTGGGCAACATAGTGAGACCCTGTCTCAACAATAATAGTAATAATGTGTATTTATATACCACATTATGTACACTGTGTACCACTGTGTAAATTTTATTGTTACCAGTAGTCTATGTACCTTACTTTTAGAAAAACTACATAGTTTTTTAACTGACAACTCTGTGGTCTCTTATTGGGGCAGGGAGCTTCTAGATTGTTGTTTGTTTAAATGGACCATCATATCTTGGGGTGAAAGGCTGTTTTAGCTTGTGAAACTGCAGGATTGCTATGATGAAACTGTAGGCATGCCATACATATACATAAAATTTTAAAACTTTTAAAATATATAAAACTTTTTAAAAAACTGAGCTAAAGAGTGGTAGATTTAAATTGAAGAAATTTACTTTATGACTATTGTATAATAATCATTTATTTAACTCAATTATTGAAAAAGAGAATAATGTCTACTCATTCATTTGGTTTATGCATCGTAATGTTTAGGATAAAAGACATGAAAAGCTAGTTAAATATGTCTTACTGTTCTGTACAGTAAACTCAGTGGTTAGGGGAAATGTAGAGAGAAACAGAATTTAATTTCAACTTACGTTATTTTTTGGTATTAGAAAGAAATAATTTGTACAGGCAAAAACTATATTTGAGATGATATTTCTGCCATATATTAATTTTATTTTAACGTTAATTTTAGACTTTTTTAATTATATGAAGCATGCTAACAAATAACATTTTAATTTAATATTTTTATTGTGGTAAAAATATAACATTAGATTTAGCTTTATAAATCATTTTTTAAGTGTACAGTTCAGTAGTGTTAAGCATATTCACATTGTTTTGAAATCAATCTCTAAAACTTTTTCATTTTGGGACACAAACTCTAGTGATACAGTAATCAGTGTGTTTTTTTTGTTGTTCACTGGCATCTTCACTCTTTATATCTGAATTATATGCAAAGTTATTCACAATTTTATTTCTTCATACTTAAACCTTAAAGGTTGAGATTATCACATTTTGGGTGCCATTCATGATTAAATAAAAATGTTATATAAATGTTTCTTATAGATGAAGAATAGCAGAATCAAATACATTCGCAGAGGAAATTTAGAGCAATTTTTATGAGCTGTCCAATGTGTAGTCTACTTTGGCTTCATAACTTCTCAATTTGTATAGCCCTGTTTGTATGTTTCTGGAAGTTATGTGAAAACATGAAATTTGATGATTTTACGAATGTAAGATAGAAATAATTTTAACATCAGGATTATTTGCTTGAGATGAGAATTTCTTTGAGTTGTATTGTTTTAATATAAATGTTTAGGTATCTTCTTTATGATTTAGGAAGTAAATTATATGAAGTTGCTTAAACCAAATGTTAATGGTTTAGGCCTGCCTAGGATACATATCCTCACCATTGATTTGATATTTCAGTAAGTATTCTACAGTTGAGAAAAAAGAAGCCCATATTAAGCTCAAGATAAGTGGTTTTCTGTTTTCTCAATGTTGAACATAATTTTTGAAAGCAGGTAAATTGTAGGTGGTGGAATTCTAGCCAGCCAGCAGACATTTTATGTGACTACTGTGTTTTTTAAATAAACATTTGAACCCTTAGGCCTGTAGGCCAAATAAGCTTTCTTTAGTTTGGCATAGGCTTTATCTCTCTCAGTCAGTTGTATTAACCCGTATATTGTATAATTTTATTCCTGCTGGGCCTCTGAAGATTATTAGTTTGTACTTCTGTTTTAGGAGTTGATGATTTATAGCCATTAATCTAGACCTTATTCTTTTTTAATTTGTAGTGCAGTCTGATTTTCGTGCATCTTCTGATACTATCCATGTTTGTGTCTGAAGAGCTAGCCCTGCACAGGCTGAATAATGACTATCTCTTCTTTCTTTTCTTCTGGAATGTTGTGAGTGGGAGTGGGGGACAGCAAAACGAAACAGTAACTAAATGGTAAATTCTAAGACATGCCTATCTCTTAGATTCTGTATTTCTTGGCCACTCTGTATTATCAGTTAAGAGTATAAATAACTGTAAGTAACTTTATTTTCCCAGTTTGATGCATGCATTTGTGCACGCACGTGCCCATGCACACAATGAATAGACTTAATTTGAACAGTTTCAGATCTACAGACAAATTGAGCAAATAGTAGTTTTTTCATATAGCCCTCTCCCACAACCTACAGTTTTCCCAGTTAATGCTTTATTTATTTATTTGAGGCAGTGTCTCACTCTGTGGCCCAGGCTGGAGTGCAGTGGCATGATCTCAACTCACTGCAGCCTCTGCCTCCCAGGGTTCGAGTGATTATGTGCCTCAGCCTCCTGAATAGCTAGGTTTATAAGCGTGCACTACCACACCCAGCTAATTTTTATATTTTAAATAGAGACGAGGTTTCACTATTTTGGCCAGACTGGTGTCAAACTCCTGGTGTCAAGTGATCTGTGTGCCTTGACCTCCCAAAGTGCTGGGATTATAGGTGTGAGCCACCACACCCGGCCTCAGTTATTAATGTATTGCATTAGTATGATATATTTGTTAAAACCAGTGAACTAATGTTAATACATTATTTTTAACCAAAGACCAAAATTTACATTAAAGTTCACTCTGTTGGATAGTTCTATGGTTTTTATTAAATGTATGATGTCATATACACAATTATAGTATCATATAGAATAGTTTCACCACCCTAAGAATCCCCTGTGCTTTACCTGTTTATCCCTACTCACTAACTGCTGACAACCACTGTTCTCTTTACTTCTTTACTGTCTCTATATGTTTGTCAATTCCAGAAGGTTGTATGCTTGAAATCATATACTATGTGGACTTTTCAGACTGACTTCTTTCACTTAGCCAGTCTTTCATAAGATTCTTCCTTGGTAGTGGTGTTGTTATTGCTTTTGTTTTTACCTAATAGCTGATTTCTTTTCATCACCGAGTGGTATTCCGTTATATAGATGTAACCCAGTTTGTTTATTCATTTTCATTCACCTATTGAAAGATATCTTACTTATAGCTTTTGGTGATTATGAATAATACTGCTATAAATATTCATGTTTGGGGTTTTATGTGGACATGTTTTCAACTCAATTGGAAAAATACATAGGAGCATGATTGCTGGATATTATGTAAAAATTGTATTTAACTGTGTAAGAAATGATCAAACTGTCATCCAAAATGACTGTACCATTTTGCATTCCCACCAGCAATTAGAGTTGCTGTTGCTCTCCAAAGAGGCAGGTAGTGATGTGTCATTATTGTTTTAATTTGAAGTTTCCTAATGGCATATGTTGAGCATCTTTTCAAATGCTTATTTGCCGTCTGTGTATCTTTTTTGGTGAGGTGTCTGTTTGGGTTTTTTGTCCTTTTTAAGTTGGCCTTTTTTTTCTTATTGTTGAGTTTTCAAGATTTTTGTTGTTGTTTTGTTTTATTTTGGATACCAGTTCTTTGTCAGATTAAAAAAAATACTTTTTACCAGTTTGTGGCTTCTTATTCTTGTAACAGTGTCTTTCACAGAGCAGTTTTTAATTTTAATGCAGTCCTACTTAACAATTTTTCTTTCTTGTATAGTATTTGGTGCTATATCTAAAAATTCATCACCTAACCCAAGGTCATTTAGATTTTCTCCAGTGTAATTTTCTGTCTACTTTATAGTTTTGCATTTTATGCTTATAACTATGATCCATTATGAATTAATTTTATGAAAACTGTAAGGTCTTTGTCTAGATTCATGCTTTTACATGTGGATGTCCAGTCGTTGCAGCACCATTTGCTGAAAATACTTTCTTTTCTCAATTGAATTACCTTTGCTCCTTTGTCAAAGATCAGTTTATACTCCAGTTGTGTGAGTCTGGGGGCTCCCTGTTCTGTTCTGTTCTGTTCTGTTCTGTTGATCTCTGTGACTATATATATATATATATATATATATATATATATATATATATATGTATTTGGCCATTACCTTGCTTTTGTTGTTTTTTTAGTTGACAGGTAAAAATGGTGTATCTTTACAGTGTATAAAATGATGTTTTGATATGTGTACACATGTGGAATGGCTCAGTCAAGCTATTTAACATATCTATTACCTCACGTAATTATCATTTTTGTCATTAAAAAGACTTAAAATCTACTGTCTTAGCAATATTCCAGTATATAGTATTATTATTAACTGTAGTTGCCATGATGTGTAATAGATCTCGTGAGCCCTGAAATTTTTTTCTTTTTTTGTTTTTTGCTTTTTTGTTTTTTTGTTTTAAGACAGTCTCACTCTGTCCTCCAGGCTGGAGTACAGTGGTACAATTTTGGTTCACTACAACCTCCACCTCCCGGGTTCAAGTGATTGTCATGCCCCAGCTTCCCAAGTTGATGGGACTACAGGTGTGTGCCACCACACTTGGCTAATTTTTGTATTTTTAGTAGAGGCAGGGTTTTGTTATGTTGGCCAGACTGGTCTCAAACTCCTGGCCTCAAGCAATCTGCCCACCTTGGCCTCCCAGAGTACTGGGATTACATGCATGAGCCCCCATGCCAAATTTTGTGTCCTTAGACCGGCATCTCCTTTATTTTCCAATCCCCATGCTATCTTAATTACTGTATCTCTATAGTAAATCTTGACGTTCAGTAGTATCAGTCCTCCAACTTTGTTTTTATTCTTAAGTATTATGTTGATTATTCTGGGTCTTTTTTGTTTCTATATAAACTTTAACATCAGTTTGTAGGTGTCCACAAAATAACTTGCTGGGATTCTGACTGGGATTGAGTTGAATCTATGGATCAAATTGGGAAGAACTGACATTTTAGAGTCTTCCTATTCATTACCATGGAAACTCTTCCCATTTATTTAGATCATCTGATTCCTTTCAACAGAATTTTGTAGTTTTCCTTATATAGACTCTGTGTATATTTTCTTAGATTTATACTTGTTTTTTGGGGGGGCAGGGGGAAGGAACCTAATGTAAATGGTATTGTTTTTAATTTCCCATTTCAGTTGTTCATTGCTGGTCTACAGGAAAGCAGTTGACTTTTGTATATTTACATTGTTTTCTGCAACCTCATTATAATCATTTATTAGTTCCAGCAGTTTTTGTTTTCTTTTGGTTGATTCTTTGAAACTTTTTATATAGAAAATCAAGTCTTCTACAAATAGTTTTATTTCCTTTCCACATGTATACTTTTTCTGTCTTCCTTCTTTCCTTCCTTCCCTCTTTTTTCTATCTTTGTGTCTTTCTTACGGCCCTAGCTATAACTTCCAGTATGATATTGAATGAGAGTTGTGAGAGGACACATCTTGACCTTGCTCCCAGTCGCAGGGGAAAAACATCCTGTCTCTCACCGTAAGTATGATGTTAGCTGTAGGTTTCTTGTAGATATTCTTTCAAGTTGAGGTAGTTCCCCTCTATTCTTTGTTTGCCAGGAGAAGATAATTATTGATTCAATTTTTAAGTAGACATAGGCTATTCAAGTTACCTGTTTCACCTTCTGTGAGTTTCGGCAGTGCGTGTTTTTCAAAAAATTGGTTCATTTCATCTAAATTTGTGGGCATAGACTTGTTCATATAATCCCTTAATTCTCCTTTTAATTTTCATTGTATCTGTAGTGATATCCCTCTTTTTGTTTCTGATATTTATAATTTGTTTCTTTTTGTGTTTTTTTTTTTTAGTTTCCTGGATAAAGGCTTAAAAATTTTACTGATCTTTTCAGAGAACCAGCTTTTGGTTTTGTTGATATTCTCTATTGATTTTCTGTTCAATTACAATAATTTCTGCTCTAGATTTTACTATTCCTTATCTCTTGAATGCTTTAGTTTTATGCTGCTGTTTGTCTAGTTTCCTAAGATTAAAGCTTAGATCGTTGATTTTAGATCTTCTTTTCTGATACATGTATTCAATACTATTAATTTCCCTTTAAGCACTCCTTTTGCTGCATTCACAAGAATTGATAAGTTGAATTTACATTTAGTTCAAAATACTTTAAAATTTCTTTCACAATGTCTTCTTTGACCTATGTGTTATTTAGATGCATGTTGTTCAATCTCCAAGTATTAGGGGATTTTCCAGTTATCTTTTTCTTACTGATTTCTAGTTTCATTGTGATTTGAGAATATACATTGTATGATTTCTATTATTTTAAATTTGCTAAGGTGTGTCTTATGGCCTAGAATGTGGTCCATTTTGGCAAATGTTCCCTGTCAGCATGGGAAGATTGTGTATTATCCTGTTTTTGGATGAGGTATTGTATAAATGTTAATTAGATTCAGTTGACTGATGGTACTGTTCAGCTCTATTATATCCTTACTAACTTTCCCTGTACTGCTTCACAGGGAGTGCACATACTTCATAACAAAATATTCCAATTTTCCCTCACATCACATCCCTTGTAACATTGCTGTCATTCAATTTAATTTTCCATTAGCTATGATCGTTCAATATGTTGTCATTTTTATTACCCTAAACAATTATTTTTCTATTAAGTCAGTTTAGAATAAGGAAAATGAAAGACTTTATTTTACATTTATTACTTTTCAAATACTCTTTTTATGTAGATTTGCGTTTCTAACCTGTTTTCTCTGAAAAATATCTTTTAACCTATCTTAAATATCATTTTTTCTGCCATCAAATCTCTCAGTTTTTGTCTGAGGAATTCTTTCTCTTTTCCTTTTGAATTATTTTGCTGGATACAGAATTCTATTGTTTTTCTTTCAATGTTTTAACCATTTTTCCCTAGTCTCTTTGTTTGCATAGTTTCTAACAAGAACTGTAATGCAGTTCTTACTCTTCTATAGGTAAGGTTGTTTTTGTCCTTCTTACTTCTAATAAGATTTTTGTCTTTGGTTTTCTGCAGTTTGAGTATGATATATATAGGAGTAGATTTGTTGGTATTTATCCTGCTTGGTGTTCTGTGAGCCTCCTGCATCTATGGTTTGTTGTCTGTTAGTAATTTTTTTAAATTCTAAGCTATTATTCATATATTTTACTTCTCCATTTTGTATTATTACATGTATATTTTTGTAATTGTACCACAGTTCCTGGATATTATTTTTTATCCTTTATTCTCTTGGCTTTTCAGTTTGGGAATTTTTATTGACATACCTTCAAGCTCATTGATTGTTTCCTTGGTCATGTCCAGTCTGCTGATGTGCCTATCAAAAGCATTCTTTATTCCTGCTCCTGTTTTTTTTTTTTTTAATTGCTAGCATTTCCTTTTGATTTTTTGGCTCTCCATCTCTCTGTTCCATGCTCATCTGGTGTTGCATGTTGTCTATTGTAAACATTAGAGCAACAGTAATCATAATATATATTATATAAAATAAACATATTTATCATAATTTTCAATTCCCATTCTGATAATTCTAAAATCTTTGGCAAATTTGAGTTTGATTTTGATGCCTACTTTGTCTGTTCAGACTAGTTTTTGTTGCTTTCCAATTTTTTGTTGATAGCTATATATGATGTGTTAGGATATAGGAACTGAGTTTAATAAGATTTTAGTATTAAGTTTTATATTAACCTAGCAAGGAACCTTAGATGTGTTTAATGTTTGCTGTAGTGTTAGTTGTAGGTGCCAGAAGCTTCGATTTCCCATGGTTTCCTTTTTTTTTTTTTTTTTTTTTTAATTTTAAACTCCTCTTTCTTTTGTTTTCCCCAGGAACTACTTTGAATAAATTCTGTGTCCTACAGCTCTTTTAGTTGTAATCTGCATTTGTTACACTGGAGCCATATTGATATGGAAGTAAGGTGTTGGAGAGAAGAAGGGGAAATGCTCTGTGATCTTATAATTAAATCTGATTTTGTTTTTTTTAGTCTGAATTTCCGGGATGTGACCTTTGGAAGTATTTCTTAGCCATCCCTCTCCCTGCCGCCTTTTTTTCCTTTCAGAGGCCAGCCAGGAAGGCTGCTCCTCTCTCAAGTTAGATAAGGCTCTGGTAAAATAGTTTTATTTGGAGGGCAGACCTTTGTTTTGGAGAATGCTCTAGGAATATTTCAAAACTGTTACTTTGTCACTACCTCTGTCCAAAACATAGCCAGATGTTTCTCTGATTTTCACCATGAAAATCTGGTAGTACCCCATGAAAATGGGGGAAGTCTCCCTAAGACTAGGCCCCTAGGAGTTTTTGTCATTGAGAGGAATTCACACTCAATCTTCATCAGTTAGTCAATTACTATTTAAGTGCTCCTACTGGTTATTGGTTCCAAAGGCTTCTGCTTCAGGTAACTTGATCTCAGTTGTCATTCACTGTATTTACCCATTTTTTTCAGTTTTCAGGGTGATGGTTTTCCCTCTGTCCTCAGTTCGGTGATGTAACTAAGAAAAGTCATTGATTTTTCAGTTCCTTCAGTTTTTTTCCTTGTTCTAAGAACAAGAATAATGATTTCCAAGCTCTTTCCAGGTCAAAGCTGAAATTGGAAGTTCAAATATTTTTAAATCAATATTTTAATGTAAGGACACATTGAATTGAAGTAAGATTTAAAACTTTGTTGAGTTAAAAACTGAAACTGGGCCAGGTGTAGTAGCTCATGCCTGTAATCCCAGCACTTTGTGAGGCCAAGATAGGTGGATTGTTTGAATCCAGGAGTTCAAGACCAGCCTGGGCAACATAGTGAAACTCTGTATCTACAAACAATACAAAAATTAGCCAGGCTTGGTGGTGCATGCCTGTAAACCCAGCTACTGGGGAGGCTGAGGCATGAGGATCAGTTGAATCTGGGATGCAGAGGTTGCAGTGAGCCGAGATTGTGCCATTACACTCTAGCCTGGGTGACAGAACAAGACTGTGTCTCAAAAAAGAAAAAGAGCCAAACAAACCACAACCTAAATTGATCTAGACTTTTCTTTGGAATTTAAATTACATAGTAAACCTATGCTTTTTTTTTTTTAAGAAAAAAAAATCCATTCAGGTACTGCTGTCACTAGAGAAGTATAATGAAAACTGTTTCCCAAACTCCTGGAGTGTGAATCAGTAGGTATGGGGCCAGCATCTATATTTCACAAACTCTTTTGGAAATAACTGGCTTAAACTTTATTCAAGGGCTGAGCTTGGTGGCGCATGCCTGTAATTGCAGTACTTTGGGAGGCCATGGTGAGACGATTGCTTGGAGTTTTGAGACCAGCCTGGGCAAAAAAAGCAAGACCCTGTGTCTGTTAATGGCACAACAGGGTGACTATAGTCAATAGTAATTTAATTGTACATTTAAAAGAAACTAAAAGAGTATGATTGGATTGTTGATAACAAAGGATATATGCTTGAGATGGTGGATACCCCATTTATCCTGATATGATTATTACACATGGTACCCCATAATTTATATACTTACAATGTACCCACAAAATTTAAAGTAAAAAAAAAAAAAGACCTCATTTCTATAAAGTAAAAATTTTCAAAGTAGCCAGCTCAAGTGGCATGTGCCTGTAGTCTCAGCTACTTAGGAGGCTGAGGCTTGGTAGGATTGATTGAGACTAGGTATTCAAGGTTGCAGTGAGTTGTGATTGTGCCACTACACTTCAGCCTGGGTGATAGAGTGAGATCACATCTCTTTAAAAAAAGAACAAAACTCTTTTCAAGGAGAAAAATTACCAAATTGTATCTTCTGTGCTACTGTAATGGAACTATAATCCTTGTCTTACACAATTGCTGTTCAACTCTTAGCAGGGATGTCAGAGTCAGCATTTGAGAGCAGTTTTGTATTGAAATTAAGAGCAATTTCTGGTTCTTAAGAGTGATTGTATATGCAAAGGAAGGTATCTGTATGTTTTATTGAAATCAAGACATTTTGAACCTAATATCCTGATAAGCTAAATACTATCAGTTGGGTAAAATTGGTTATTTATTATTCCTGATGGTTTATGACAGCTTTACTCTGCATACATTCCCTTGTAGCCCAGTGCATGTGCCACAGTGCCTGTGCTATTTACATAGCTGGAAGATTGAACTTAACCACAATTCAAACACACGCGTGCACACACACACACACAACTAGAGTGGTTTCTCTACCTATAAAATGGGCCTCTTATGAATGTAAGTAGTAGTTGAGAACTATGAAAATTTATAGCCTCGTTTTTTTCTAAATTTAATCTATAGTTGGAATTTTTTTTTTTTTTTTTTTTTTTTAAGTCGAGTGAGGCAGGATTGCTTGAAAGCTTACTCAAAGATTCTTAAGGAGCCAGGTGCGGTGGCTCACTCCTGTAATCTCAGCACTTTGGGAGGCTGAGGAAAGTGGATCATCTGAGGTCAGGAGTTTGAGAACAGCCTGGCCAGCATGGTGAAACGCTGTCTCTACTAAAAATACAAAAATTAGGCCGGGCGCGGTGGCTCAAGCCTGTAATCCCAGCACTTTGGAAGGCCGAGACGGGTGGATCACGAGGTCAGGAGATCGAGACCATCCTGGCTAACACGGTGAAACCCCGTCTCTACTAAGAAATACAAAAAACTAGCCGGGCGAGGTGGCGGGCGCCTGTAGTCCCAGCTACTTGGGAGGCTGAGGCCGGAGAATGGCGTGATCCCAGGAGGCGGAGCTTGCAGTGAGCTGAGATCCGGCCACTGCACTCCAGCCTGGGCTACAGAGCAAGACTCCGTCTCAAAAAAAAAAAAAAAATACAAAAATTAGCTGGGCAGTGGCGGCTGCCTGCCTGTAGTCCCAGCTACTGGGGAGGCTGAGGCAGGAGAATTGCTTGAACCTGGAAACCTGGGAGGCAGAGGTTGCAGTGAGCTGAGATCGTGCCACTGCACTCCAGCCTGGGCAGCAGAGCAAAACTCCATCTAAAAAAAAAAAAAAACAAAAAAACAAAAGATTTTTAAGGGTTTTGCTTCCCCTGAAGTAGATATTATGCCACTAATAGAAAAGAAATGTGCAATGAATAATCAGGATTTGTAATTTTTTTATTTTTGTAGTTTAAATTGTTTTTGTTTTTGAGAGAGGGTCTCACTCTGTTGCCTAGGCAGGAGTGAAGTGGCAGAGGATAGCTCACTGTAACCGTGGTATTTTTTAATATTTTTCAAATGTATTGTGTAATTGGGTTACTGTGTTAATCCAGGCTAATCTTGAACTCCAGTCGTCAAGGGATCCTCTTGCCTCAACCACCCACAGTACTGGGATTACAGGCATGAGCCACCATGCCTTGTCTGGTTTAAGTTGTTTTAGTTTACTTTATTTACACCAGAATTATTATAAATATGTTTTATTGAAATCAATACATTTTATTTTATTTATTGAAATCAAGACATTTTAAATTTTGTGGGTACATGGTAAGTATATGTTTTCAATAGTTCTTTTTGCTTATTTCCTTGAAAGAATCCTTCAGGATTCTTTTTGAGTATCACTTATTGCATTAGTATAAGACAGTGAATCTTTGCCCTTGAACTTGCAGTTAATTATACTATTGGATTGACAAATTCATTTCTGCAGTCACAAGCTTTGTGGTAAAGGCCAAAAGTCTCTGCTTGGGCTCTGAGGAAACACTGTCATTATAGATCCAGCTGAGGTTACCAGAATAGTAGATACTGTCGTAAGACTTCTTCCAAACAGGATACTGATCTTGCTCTTGGATTTTAAAAGACTTTTTTATTTTTCAAAATTTTAATTAAATACTTGTGAGTCAATTGTTATGGTATTGGATAGTACAAATGACCTAGACTTAGACTTTTCAAGATTGCCTGGAATTTACAACATGCGAGTTATAAAATCTATAAAAGTATATGTCACGATTACGTGCCTTTCCATTTGTATTGTTTATTTTGCTTCAGTTGCTGTGCAAATATGAAAGTTGTATTAAATATTCTTATAATATTTTATAATTTTCAATAGGAGGTATATCTATATAAGGTATATAGGTATACCTATATATAGTTTCACACATACAGTTGATATTCACTATTTGTTTATTTTGTATTTTAGAATTCACCTACTTTATAACATTTATTTGTAACCTCAAATATATTTGCAGTGCTTTTGCAGTAATTTGTGTACATGTGCAGAGCAGTGAAAAATGTGAGTTGCCTGGTGCACATGTTCCTAGTTTAGATCAAACAAGGTCTAATGCTCTGCCTTCTTGTTTTAACTCTCATACTGTTAACAAATGTACTTTTTTGACCTTTATTTAGTGCCAAATTTTTTGCGTTTTTGTGCTTTTTGTTAGTGACTTTGCTGTTAAAAATGGCTTCCAAATGTAGTGCCGAAATGCTAATACTCAGTGTGAGAAGATTGTGATTTACCTTACAGAAAAAATACATGTATTAGATAAGCTTCCTTCAGACATTATTTATGGTGCTGTCAGCCATGAGTTTAATATTAGTGAATCAACAGCATCAGATAAGATGTCCTTAAACAGAGAGGCACATCAAGGTTATGTATTGAGGGTTTGATGAAAATGTGACCAGAGGCTCATAGGAACCTGTTTTATTTTTCTTAGGGGCAGTGGTTCAGTGGCTAATTCAGTGCTTGAATGGACTTTATAGAACATAACTACCTCAAATAATAAGAATAGACCTGCAGTCAGCCCTTTATATCTGTGGGTTCCACATCTGCAGATCAGTCAACCTCGGATCAAAATATTTGAAAAAGAAAAAACAATAAAAATTAACTGCAGTTTAAAAAATACACATTAAAAAACCAACGTAGTATAACAATTATTAACATAGTATTTACATTGTATTTGGTATTATAAGTAATCTAGAGGTGAGGTGCGGTTTTTTTTTTTTTTAAAGATGGAGTTTCGCTCTGTTGCCCAGGCTGGAGTACAGTGGCGCAATCTCGGCCCACTGCAAGCTCTGCCTCCTGGATTCACGCCATTCTCCTGCCTCAGCCTCCCAAGTAGCTGGGACTACAGGCGGCTGCCACCACGCCCAGCTAATTTTTTTTTGTATTTTTAGTACAGACGGGTTTTCACCATGTTAGCCAGGATGGTCTCAATCTCCTGACCTTGTGCTTTGCCTGCCTCGGCCTCCCAAAGTGAGATCGTTTTAAGTACAGGAGGATGTACATGGATTACATGCAAATAGGATGCCATTTCATAAGGGATTTGAGCATTCATGGATTTTGGTAACCATGGGAATTCTGGAACCAATGCCCCGAGGACACAGAGATAAATGTATTTCTTAAATTAAGGGATTATTTAAAATTAACAATGACATAATCTTTAAAGTAAATGATTATTTGAGATCAAGTGATTAGTAAATTATGGGCAGTTGAGAAGAGGAAGGAAATTATTTACATGTATACAGAAACCATGAAAGCTAGAGAAGCAGGAAGCATGTTTAGTTAACATTGCTGCCTAACAAAGACGAAGTCTTTAGATTTTTACATAGACCCTAGGTACATCAAAGAAAACTAAATCATGCCCACAGTTTCCTCCCAACTAAAAGAGTCTTTCATTGTCCGGGCACAGACTGGGAAAAATAAGGGGACAGATTACTGAAAGTATTTGCTTTTCTTACCATTGAATGATAGGGCACAATTATTAGTGAGGAAGAAAGAAATAATTTCTAGAATAAACTATTACTTCTAGGTTTTTTTTTTTTTTTTTTGAGACGGAGTCTTGCTCTGTTGCCCAGGCTGAAGTGAAGTGGTGCAATCTCAGCTCACTGTGACCTCCGCCTCCCGGGTTCAAGTGATTCTTGTGCCTCAGCCTCCTGAGTAGCTGGGATTACACGCACTTACCACCACACCCAGCTAATTTTTGTATTTTTATTAGACAGGGGGTTTTGCCATGTTGGCCAGGCTGGTCTTGAACTCTCGACCTCAGGTGATCTGCCCACCTAGACCTCCCAAAGTGCTGGGATTACAGGCGTGAGCCACCGCACCTGGGCATTACTTCTAGATTGTTAATGATAACAACGTAGAGTTGTATATAGTGAGAAGCACTATTGTGTAGTTAATTTCTTTGCCTTCTTTATACTTGACAACACTCTGAGGACATAGCATATGTAATACTTTTAAACAAATAAAATACTAAAATAGTAAAGCAAAGGCCCTCAGTGGACCACTAATACCACTGTTTGTGATCTGGCTCTGTCCCATGACACATAGACTTATAGTAGACGGTAATATGTTGAAGAAACTCATGAAAAACTCTTAAATGATCAGTGTATTTGTTTATTTATACATTGTTTCTTTTAATCAAAAAGTATATGCACATGATTAAGAAACAAAAATTTCTGAAAGATCTAATAATTAAAAACAAATGAATCCTATCCTATCCACCCCATTCTTCCCAGACACGTTCTCTTTTTAACTATTAGTTATTTCTTGTTATTTACCTCCGTATTATTAAAAAGTATACATAATGTTGCTGTTTCCTGATTTATCAGTTTTAGATCATATTTATTTTCTGACATGATATATGACTTTACACCTGTTCCTTGGTCCTTTATCATCTCAGTATTGTTATGGCACCATCATGTTCTTCAGCTCTGGTAATTTTTCTACTGTCTTTTACAATGCATTCTGTTTTCTCTCTGGAATCCTTTTGTTTTTTTTTTTGTTTTTTTTTTTAGAAATTGGTACTCCTGGATTGTTCTGTGTTCCTTTTTTTTTTTTTTCATATTTTCCTTCTCTTTTTGTGAATGTTTTGTTTTTCTATCCCTTCTATGCTTTTTTTCATTTCAGCAAATCTTTGATGCTTTCTTATTTTTGGATAATCCTTTTCTTTGAAAATTAGATTCTCTGCCATATTCTTTAATTTTAATGTACATTAAGTTTTGTTTAAAAGTTTTCTTCCATTGTTTGCATTATTTCTGTTTTCCTCTGGAGTCATTTTATATGGGTGAGTGTGTGTGTGTTTCTGTTGTTGTTTCTTTCTCTTCTTAGAGGCTTTCTCTAAATATCAGTGTTTTTGCTTGTGCTCTGTAGTTGAGAATGAGATAACAAACTGTAGGTTAGGAATTCTGTGCATAATCAGGCTTTTAACTGGCGACCTTCATCTCAGGGCAGTGTTTTTCAGTGTTTTTTAATTATCATTACCTGAAGAAGCATATTTAGTTATTTTTCCCCTAATCTTTGCTCCTCTCATACCACCACCCGCCCCATCCCATGAAGATTTAATACTACAAGGTATAGTCTATATCTGATTATATACTCTGAAAGATACAAATGTCAGGAAGAGTTTGGAAAAGGTCATTCCTCTGGGCCATTCAACTGCCATATCTGCTTTCTTCTATCTGTAGTCATTTTCTGGGGAAGTGGAGAGGAGATAGGGAGCTGCCAACCATTTATGGACTTTGAATTAGTCTCCCAATTTTCAGTACTGTATCTTAGCTCCTGTCATGACTTTCCCCAAAATTTGTGAGTCTTGAGCTTCTTCTTGCTTTAGTGGGGCAAATTAGCTCCCCTTTGTCCATGTCTCCGTCTGTGATACTATGACCTTATAAATTCCTCTACTCTGCTACTTCAGTGACAATTCCACCCTATGTTTGTCTTCCAGAATTTCATGAAATCTCTATTTTAATTTTCAATAATAGTTTCTTGGCAATTTTTTTAATTAATTAATTTATTTTTTAAATAATAGAGACAGGGTCTCGCTATGTTCCCCAGGCTAGTTTTGAACTCTGGGCTTAAGCAGTCCTCCTGCCTCAGTCTCCCAAAGAGCTGGGTTTACAGGTGTGAGCCACCGCACCCAGCCGGTTCCTCTCTAATTCTGTTTGTTGCACTGGTTTATCTGTTTTCAAATCTTAGGTGGTGTTCATTTGGGGCCTCAGAAACTGAAGAGAGGATACACATTTGTCTTCAGTTTTCCATCATATCTGGACACCTGTAATAAGCTTTAAAAACAAACATTTTCATATATTCCTAGTTTGTATTCTAGTCATATTTGCTCTATAATATACCTTTGCGTTTATTTTAAAATTCTTAGCAATGATTGCATGTTCTACAGAGAGCTCATTAAAGTGACCTGTTTTTATTGTTTCTATCCATTGTAATACATCATGTTTATATTGTTTCAAATTCAAGAAAACTTGTAGAGGCAAGATAATTATTCTCTTTTTTGGCTCCTAGGTGTTAGACAGTTATACTGAAGTTGGTATTAGAATTTGTGGAAATCTCAGAGAGCAGTATTGCACAGTACAATCTCAGCTGTTAGCCACGTGTGGCTGTTTAACTTAATTAAAATAAATTCACTTCCTTTATCATACTGGTCACATGTCATGTGTTCAGTAACCACATACAGCTAGTGGCTACACTGTTTCAGACAGTGCAGGTTTCCATCATTGCCAGGTTCTACTAGACAGCATTATTTTTAAAAGTAGAAAGTAGGGCACCATTCTGTAGTTCTGCCAGACTGACTAGTTTCTTAAGCCTAAGGCTTTGCAGGAGTTGCTTAGTCTAGTAAATGTATAGGGCTTTGCTAAATAGATAATGATGTAAAAAGAAAATAATTAACATCTTGAAAGTATGCTTTGAAGCCTTCAGGAGAATGTATAAGTCACAGGACTAACTATTGTCTAAATTAGTCCAAGAGACAGCTAAGAAAGCACTCTGCTAATTGTGTGATAATCTTTTCTTGTGTTGATTCAAGGAAACACTGTAGAAGGTTGAGAGAGTCATAAAATATAGCTTGTATGTATAGTGTTCTCACTGTCCTGAAGAACATTACTAGAGTCTTAGCATAGGCAACAAAATGATGCAGATAAACTGTTGTTTTGAGTGGGTAGATAGATAAGCCGTTACTTCATTTAGAATATTTTCCTTTTGTATATGTAGTTGATTATTTGCAGTATATTTAAGTACAGCATACCCCTTAGAAATGTGGAGTTGGAAGGGGCTTTAGAAATTATCATGGTATCCTTTCATTTTACAGGTATGGGAAACAAATGCTTAAAGCAGGGAAATAATTTACTCTGGGGCACACAGTCACTGGTGGGGAGAGCCAACACCAGAACCAACATATTTTGAGACCATTTCCCATGGTACTGTGTTGTTGATAAGGAAGGAAGGACTTGGTCCACTGTCTTTTCTCAAAATCTTTAATAATCTAGGTGTAAGGCCGAAGCTGGCAACATAAACTTAAAATTATTTTAAGAGTATGTAACTCTGGGAACTATACATTTCATAATGTGTCTTCCTCTTTTTAGAACAACAATTTGTAATCTTTACACGATGCCACGAATTGGAGAACCTGTCTGGCTTACAATGATGTCGGGGACTCCAGAAAAGAACCACCTTTGCTATCGTTTCATGAAGGAGTTCACTTTTCTAATGGAAAATGCTTCCAAAAATCAGTATGAATTTATTTATTTATTTATTATAACTAGATATTGTAATCAAACTCAATTACAGATGTGGAAGAATCATCCATTATCTTTGAAGTTATTTTATATTATTAATCAAAATTAATAATCAGAATTCTAAAAAATAATTAAATGATAGGGTATGGAAGAATATTACAGAACCTTATGAATGAAAAGCAGTGAAAATGTCTGTAATTATGTAATTAAAATTCCTGACATAGAATTATCTGAGGCTGCCCATTTTTTTGTGAATTGTATCCGTTTATAGTTTTATTTCATAGAAAAGAGGTAGAAAACATGTAAGGATGGCCAGGCGTGGTGGCTCACACCTGTAATCCCAGCACTTTGGGAGGCTGAGGTGGGTGGATCATGCGGTCAGGAGATCGAGACCATCCTGGCTAATACGGTGAAACCCCATCTCTACTAAAAATACAAAAGCAAAATTAGCCAGGCGTGGTGGTGGGCTCCTGTAGTCCCAGTTACCCGGGAGGCTGAGACTGGAGAATGGCATGAATCCAGAAAGTGGAGCTTGCAGTGAGCCGAGATCATGCCACTGCACTCTAGCCTGGGCGGCAGAGCCAGACTCTGTCTCAAAAAAATAAACAAACAAAAAAAAACATGTAAGGAAATGCTAGGATTTTAGTGATGCATTTTCAGTGTGATGTTTTATCATACTGTTTTCTTTTAACTATTTAAGTCTTTGGAATCCAGATGAGTAATTCAGATGTTTTTATTCTCTTTGATGATAGACAGAGTTTGCTCAATACTTTGCCTCATTTTCCCATTCGGTAATTTGGAAATGTAAGGACCTGCTGGTTGATTCAGTAATGAATTGTGTGATTAAACACTGAAAATAATCCATAATGGGCCTGGCACGGTGGCTTACGCCTGTAATCCCAGCACTTTGGGAAGCCGAGGCGGGTGGATCATGAGGTCAGGAGATTGAGACCATCCTGGCTAAGACCATCCTGGCTAACAGAATGAAACCCCGTCTCCACTAAAAATATAAAAAATTAGCCAGGCGTGGTGGCGGGTGCCTGTAGTCCCAGCTACTCGGATAGCTGAGGCAGGAAAATGGCATGAACCGGGGAGGCGGAGCTTGCAATGAGCTGAGATTGCGCCACTGCACTCCAGCCTGGGCAACAGAGCGAGACTACATCTCACAAAAAAGAAAAAGAATCCATAATTTTTGAAGTAAAATGGCATTTCTGTTTTGTACTTATGATCTACAATAGCTCTTTTGAATGTTACCTTTATTTTAAGTAGTTTTTAACTCCTTCTCAACCGGACACAATTAACTTTCATTTTAATCCTGGTGTTATATACTCATCCTTTCCTCTCTCCTCTGCTTTTTTGGTGCCATTTGGCCACATGAACATATATACTCTTCTTGCTTACTCTGTCACTACATTTAACCTAAGGTTTCATGAAGGCAGATTGGAATCTGATCAGATGTATTTTGTTTTCAGATTCTTGCCAGCTCTCATTACTGCAGTTCTGACTAATCATCTTGCCTGGGTTCCAACAGTCATGCCAAATGGACAGCCACCTATAAAAATATTTTTAGAAAAGCATTCCTCTCAGAGTGTGGACATGTTGGCAAAGACTCATCCATATAACCCACTTTGGGCACAACTGGGTATGTAATCTGACAACTGTTACAGTATATATTAAACTTGTTTTGTAGCTATCTGTAATATTTTTATAGCAAAACCAAAAATAAATAAAATCCTTTTACCTCCTGCATTCTAAAGCATCTCTGCTTTGCTTGTCCTTTCATGACTGGCAATTTATCCTATCCTCATCTTAGATGTGAAATCATTCCTTATAGATGAAGAACTGCAGGTATGGCAAGAGGAGCAGGCTAATAGCTGGTTTACTAGTAACTCCAGATTTTCAGGGTGTTTTATGATTTTGTACTTTGTGTTAGGTACTTTGCAAGAAAGAATGAATCAACAAAGTCACCCATGATACCTAAAATAAATCTGGTTAGGAGGGAAGCAGTTCACTGAGGTTTCTGTTGATCCACTTTTGTTCACTTGCTAAGTCATTTTGGAAAATGTTTCCCTCAGTGTTAAACACCACTAAACAAGTGGGGGAAGAGGGGAGAGTAAGTGGTAGATAAGTTCATGGGCAATAGGGAGGGATTATAGCAGGGTGCTAAAGACACAGGCTGTGGAGTCAGGCACACCACGTTTGAATCACAGTTTCCTTATTCATAAAGTGGGAATAATAATAGATGATACATACTTTAAAAGTTGTAAAAATTAAATGAGATAATACATGTAAAATGGTTAAGACTGTCTGGTAAACGTAGCTGCTAATTATTTCTGCTCCTACTCTATTGCTGTTAGATGATGGGAGAAGAGTAAGATGAGAACATTTTGGTGATTGGATAGTAACTTTCCTTAGGTTGCTCTGGTGATTGACCTTGCCAGGTAGATTGTCATATGGCTTATCAGTTCATATAACCAACCTCCTTCCCTATTGGCTTTCTCCCTTGCTCCCTCCCCCATTCCCTTCCATTTTATTGAGTTATAATTGACATATAGTAAATGCATTTTTTTAATGGAGTCTCACTCCTTTGCCCAGGCTGGAGTACAGTGGCATGATCATGGCTCACTGCAGCTCCAATCTCCCTGGGATCAAATGATCCCCCTACCTTAGTCACCCAAGTTGCTGGGACTACAGGTGCATACCACCACACTAGGCTAGTTTTTGCATTTTTTGTAGAGATGGGGTTTCGCCATGTTCCCCAGGCTGCTCTCAAACTCTTGGACTCAAGCGATCTGTTCACGTTGGCCTCCCAAGGTGCTGGGATTACAGACGTGAGCCACCACACCCGGCCCAACACATATTTAAAGTACACAATTTGGGCTGGGTGCGGTGGCTCACGCCTGTAATCCTAACACTTTGGGAGGCTGAGGTGGGTGGATTACTTGAGGTCAGGAATTCAAAACCAGCCTGGCCAACATGGGGAAACCCTCCCTCTACTAAAAATACAAAACAATGGCCCGGTGCAGTGGCTAACGCCTATAATCCCAGCACTTTGGGAGGCTGAGGCGGGTGGATCACAAGGTCAGGAGATTGAGACCATCCTGGCTGACACGGTGAAACCCCATCTCTATTAAAAGTACAAAAAATTAGCCAGGCATGGTGGCAGCCGCCTATAGTCCCAGTTATTCGAGAGGCTGAGGCAGGAGAATGGCGTGAATCCAGGAGGCAGAGCTTGCAGTGAGCTGGGATCGCGCCACTGCACTCTAGCCTGGGCAACAGTGCAAGACTCTGTCTCAAAAAAAAAAAACAAAAAGAAACCAAAAAAAACAATTAGCTGGGCGTAGTG